>NC_080186.1:180910855-181535855 GCF_030028045.1 Hippopotamus amphibius kiboko
AATAAAATCAGCTGAGGGAACTTAACAATAAATCCTAAAATAATAAAGGGTGTGAAAGAAAAGTGTATCTATCATAGTCTGTTATTAGCATGAATATCAGATAATATCACCTTATTCATCAGAGGAAAATTCCTGAGATGCTTTTTTGCCTTCTAAATATATGTCTATTGTTTTGCTTTATTTTCATATGGAAGCCAATTTAAAGATTCTTTAGGCCCCAATGAGCAGAAATCTTTTGACTCATGAAATAATATCAATCCACAAAGCCAACATTTCCCAGTATTGTCATTCATTAAATGCAGTCATAAAAATTGGGACTGGGTTTTGAAGGAATAATTTGAAGGCAGCCAAAGAAGCATCTACCTCTACTCAGACCTCCCAAAACATAGAACAACTGTCACAAGTGAAAATTTCCCACAGCCTAAAAAACAGAACCAAACCCCTAATCTTTACTTTAAAAATGTGAGAGCCCAAAGTGTACCATATATTGCCATTGATGGAGAGATGCTGCTCAGCTTCACCACCTGCCCACTGTCCAGGCTCACCAAAATATAACTTGTTGCTCTCAGGAAATGGGAACTCTTCCATATTGCTAGTGGGATGGACCTTACCTATTGAAGGGAATTTGGTAATATCTAACAAAATCACATATGCATTTGTCTTTTGATACAGTAACCCTGCATCTAGAAATTGCTCTGGAGCATATACCACACCAACAATGCAAAAATGTGTGTGCGCACACACATAGACCTGCAGACACAGACAACAACTTAATGGTTTCCCAAGAGGAGAGAGGGAGGGAAAAATTAGGAGTTTGGCATTAACGTATACACTCTACTATATATAAGATAGATCAACAACAAGGACCTACTGTATAGCACAGGGAACTATACTCAATATTTTGTAATAACCTAAACGGGGAAAGAATCTGGAATAAAAATATATGTGTGTATAACTGAATTACTGTGCTGTACACCTGAAACAAAATATGCACATAGTAGAGCACTCTACAGGCATAGACTGCAGTGAGGAAGGTCTCTATGAACGGATAGAGTGTGAGTTCTAGAAAAAATTATTAAATTAAAAAGTAAACTTTAAACTGCTTATATAGTGTGCTGGTCTTCATGTAAGAAAAGGAAATACAGGAAGAACATGTATCTGTTTTTCATTTCAAAGGGAGACTCAGGAAAGAAAATAAACATTGAGGTTAGATGGTGGGAGCAATAGTGTTGAAGGGAGGGAACGACACCTCTGAGGCATCTTTTTATATTTTTGAATTTGAAAATATATTAATATCCTTTAAAATTTTTTAAAAATTAAATCAATACAAAACAGGAAGGAGAGGAACAAAAAATGAAAACAAACTGAAACAAATGTTAATCCTGTTTGTAATGCAAGTGAAAGCTCTTACCAAGCTGAAGGGATAAAGAATGCATGGAAGGAAAGAGAAAGGAAGGAGGAAGAGAGGGAAGGAAAGAGGGAGGGAAAAAGGAAAACAGAAAAATAGAAACAAGAATGAATCCAAGTAATTTATGAACATAGCATTTGACTATATAATCTCAGCTTTGGTCAGGGTTGGGCGTAGCAAAGGGAAGAGTTGGGAGGGCATCCTGAACTCATTGTAGCATGCTTGTTGATTGCAGTGGTACAGGTGAAGCAGTTCTGAACTATTTTGCATCTAATATTGGATTGAACAAATGTCACTGTATTGATTTTGCTGGGAGCCAGGGTTCTCATTGTGAAGAGAGAGACATTCAAATATGGAATGGGGGATGGTCTTCCTGTAGATTGGAAGTGAAAGGTTGGTATGAACTCATATTTCCTAAAATACCTATTTGTACATGCATATATATAGTTATATACACATGTAAATATATGTTACTGTGTTTGTATTATGTATATACATATGCATGTATTTCTTAGATAAGTCCACTGAGTTGGCCAAGAAGTAAAGACGTCCAAGATCAGAAAGCATACCTGGTGCTGAGGTCTTAGTCTGTAATACTGCTCCTCACTAAAAGAAATGAAGACTTCAGAGAAAAGGCTTATTTCAGGTTTGGGACAGAGTAGGTACAAGATGATAAGGCTCATTTTGCTGTAACAGAGCAAAGGAAATGCCAAAAAAACAGTGATCAGAGAATGTCACAAGAACATAGAAGCCAGCTCAAAGGGGCTCCAACTAGCCAATTTAGGACAGTTTGAAATTCAAAATAAGTACAGTAGAAAAAATTAAATCATGGGAAAATAGTTTATGTTCATACCAAATATGAACAAGATGAATAGCACATAACGAAACAGAGTAGAATGTAATGGTTTGCTGACAAATGCAGAATAAAATCATTATTTTGTAACCACCAGGCTAAATTGGATCAAACAAGATTCATCAATGAATGCTAAATCAAGGGAAAAATTCGATGAGGATCAAGATATGTACATTGCCTTTCAGTATCTCCCCACGGACTGCTTATTAGTTGCAAGAAGGAAAAACACTAATTATATAGTGAAGAAATTGAATAACACTTGGAGCAGGTGGATTACAATTAACTAACAAGAGACAGGTGGTAATATGTGGCTCCATATGTGACGCCATGAGACGGACACAACTTCACCTATTCAGTATCCCAGCAGAGAATGCATATGCTTAATTTAATCATGAAGAAATATTAGCCAAACACACAATGAGAAACTTTTTTTCAAAGGGAGGGGCTATATTCTTCAAAATATGTTTATGTAGATAGAGCAAATGCTAATGACAGGTGCACTGGGTGAAGAATATAAGGGTGTTCTGTGTACCATTTTTTATTTTTACAAAGTTTTGTTACCTTGACATAATTTCCAAATCAAAGGTTAATGAAAAAGTATAGCCTGGTAGTCAACACTGCCTGTTCACAAACAAAAAGCTGAGCAGTGATAGAGGATTTTTCTTGATTGATCAGATTTCTCTTTATAAACATGAGAAGAAAACCAGAATGGCCTGAGATTAGAGACAAGCCAATCTGCCCAAAGATAAAAATTAAAATAAGCAAATTGAAAAATGATGCTTGGAGAAAGCTATATAGTTAAGCTGATTGAGAAGAATAATTTAGGAAAATTCTGATTAATATTGTGATAGAAATTTTTGAAAAGATTAAAATTTTGGCAGATTACATAATATTACAGAAACAGAATTAACAGAGGCTAAGAATATAATTCCTGGAAATCCAACATGTGTTTGCCAAAATGAAACAATTTAATAGGAGACTTGGAAAATAGACTCATACAAGTCTTTTATATTAAAGAACAAACTTTCAGAGATGCAAAATCTAAGAGAAAAGTTAGGCCATATGAAGCAACACAAGAGACACAAGAAAATACACAAAATTTAACCTTCTTCTAATAGCTTTCTCAAAAAGAGAGAACAAAGAAAATCAAGATGTATGTGTGAGACTGGGAGAAAAAAATCAAAGAAATAAAAAATTTTCCCGCATCTGAAAAAAGTTTCATACCCTTGAAGACATCCACTGAATGCCTTGCACAATGAGTGACAAAAATCCATATCTAGACCTATCATGGTGAAATTGTAGAACACACAGAGTAAAGAAGATAATCAAAACTTCTGAAAGAGATATAGAACAAAGAATATACAGGTTTCATATAAATGACAGAAGATTTTTCATAAGATATTAAATTAGCAAAAGATGCCAGAAGACAGTGTAGCAGTGCCTTCAATATTTCAAGAGAAATAAACTTGTATCTATTCACCCCTGAATCATCGAACAAGTGCATGAGACAATAGTTGTATTTTTTATCAGTTTACCTCCTTTGAATCAATTTTGCGATCTCAACTTCAGCAAAACTGAAAATGAGAATTTGAGTGTTTCAAGAGATTTGGACAATAAGAAACAACAATTAAACTAGAACAGGAATTAAAATAAATTTCAAGATTATTTCCATGCATAAGTTCAAGAAAATAAGTTTATGTTCAGAAACAAAGTAGGTTACGTTATAGAGGCACAAGTTTTCTCTAATCAGTAAGAAAACATAACAAATAAGTAGAAACTCTAGGTAAATGAAAAACCTCTGCAGTACATTAATGATCTAACCTTAAAAAAGATGACTCAAATACATCGTATTAATATAGGAGGGCAGTTGTATGAACTACGATAAATGTACAGTTGTGTAAACCAACACCACATTCAATACACAGAACTCTTCCCTCATACCCAAATTACTCACTCATCCTGTCCAGTTTTAGTCAACTACTTTCCCACCCGTAAGGTCTAGAAAACACCGACCTATTCTTTTCTCTTAAAATTGTACCTTTTCTAATTATGCTAAGTGAAATAAGTCAGACAGAGAGAGACAAACGCTGTATGGTCTCACTTATATGTGGAATCCAAGTTTTTGTTAACAAAAAATCAACAAACTCATAGAAAAAGATTAGGCTTATGGTACTAAAGGCTGTGGGAGGGGGGTGGGAGAACTGGAGGAAGTTGGTCAGAGGTATACACTTCCAGTTATAAGACACATAAGTACAAGGGTTGTAATGTATAACATGATGACCGTAGGTAACACTATTGTATGATATGATATGAAAGTTGTTTAGAGAGTAGGTCCTAAGAGTTCTCACCATGAGGTTTTTTTTTTCCCTTTGCTTTTTGTTGCATTTCTATGAGATGATGGATGTTAAATAAACCTATTGTGGTAATCATTTCACAATATATGTAAATTAAATCATCATGCTGTACACTTTAAACTTATACAGTGATGGATGTCAATTAGTGCTCAATAAAACTGGAAAAAATTGCCTTTTTCTGAACGTTGCATAAACTCAGTCATAGAATACATAACCTTTTGGGTCTAGCTCCTGTCCCTAACCATAATGTCTTTGAGATTTATGTCTGATATTGCATATAATAAGAGTCTGTTCTTTTCATTGCTCTATAGGAGGGATATACCACACAATTTGTCTCTCCATTCACCCGCTGAAGGACTTTCCAGTTGTTTCAAGTTATTAGTAATTTTAAATAAAACTACAAAAATTTGCATATAGTTTATTGTGTGTATATGAATTTTATTTCCCAAATGATTAATAATGCTGAGCATTTTTTTGTGGGCTTATTTGCCATTTGTATGACTTTGGTGAAGTGTCTATTAAAATATTTTGCCCATTTTTATTGGATTGTTTTCTTGTTGACTTTTGAGAGTTCTCTATGCTGAATACAAGTCCTTGGACATATATATGACACGCAAGTATTTTCTCCTAGTGTTTGGCTTGTTTTCCTTTCACTTAACAGTGTCTTCCAAAGAGCAAAACTTAAAATTTTATGAAATCAGTTTTTCTTTTTTGTATCTAATAGTTGTTTGTCTAACCCAAATGTCAAAGTATTTTTCCTATTTTTTTCTAAAAATATTATAGTAACACCTTTTACATTTCTGTGATAAATTTCAAGTTAATCTTTGCCTAACCTAGAAGGTGTAGGGTTAAGGTTCATTCAGAGAAGAGATTGAGAATTATATGATAATAGACCAGGATTTTTAGAGGTCACTATCTAAAAGTTTAAGAGACTGAGGAGAGATGGAGGTTTGATTTGGATTAAAGTGTATAAGAGAGACATAGGAAAGTAAGAATTCTGTGGTAAGTGACCACAGGGTGTGTTGTGTTTCTTGTATTCACTGTGTGAACTATGAGGTGAAGCATAGGTAGTGATGGTCTTTTACACATATTCATGTGCAAGGTGATGAGCACTGGGATATTCTAGAATCGCTTTGTGTGACACCCCAGATCATCTCTGCCATGCCTAAATTCTCCGCCTGAAGCCTCAGTCTCTCCTTTCACTTCCTAGCCAGAAAAGATATAGAAATGGCTTGTGTCATTCTTTTGTTCATTTGCCAGATGGATGCTACTTTTATTGCCACAGTTACCTGCAGGGAAGCCCTATGTGATAGAGTTGGCAAAAATAGACCCATAGAGGCTCTTTGTTCCTCAGTGGTTAACCTCAGGGCATGGTCACACTTTGCAACAGCAGAGATATTAAGCTTCTGAGGGATAGATTTTGACTAGTTGGCGATGGGGTATGGGAGATATAGCAGATGAATGCTTCTCCCTTCCTTCCCCAGATTCAGAATGTTCCAACTACTGTGAAATTTAGTAGCTTCTTATAGCCTTTCTGAAGACAGTTCATGAGTCTGAACAATGAGTTGCATTTATCTTGAAGCTATGGCTAGCTTGCTAAATATCCTCATGTATTTGCCCTCTCTTCTTCCCTGCCATACTCCCCTTTCTCCCTCACAATGATTCCCTTGGAGTGCATTCTCTGATAAAGGGTTAGCATGTAAGCATTTGCTTCATACTCTGTGTTCTAGAAAACACAGGCTAAATCAATGAGAGATGGGAGACAGGAAAGTGTTTTCATAAACTCTAAAGGAGTTCCCTGGGAAACTTATGTAGTCACTTACTGAATGGGTCTGTTGAGGGGCCTGGACCATACCCTCTGGAAACTCAGCCAATGGCTGTGTGGAGACTGGCAAGCATTGAAATGGATGATAGTATCAGAACGTTTGCATGTAACCAAAGAGAGACACAAAGATATGTACATGCATGATGCACCTTTCTAAGAGCAAGTAACATTTAAGGAAAAAAGTGTTATAGAAGGAGGAAAGGGCGTGAGACTCATGCCCCGCTGGAGTGTAAGTTGAAATAAAAGTTCTCCTCCCAAAAAAGTATGTAGCGTATTTTGGTTAGTTTGGCCAAAATTATTATTTAAATTTTTTGAACATGGAACATTCTCCAGGATAGATCACATGCTGGGCCTCAAAGCCTCTTAAATTTAAGAAAATTGAAATCATATCAGGCATCTTTTCTAATCACAACACTGGGAGACTAGCAACCAATGAAAAAAACTAAAAAAGACAAACACATGGACGCTAAACAATATGCTACTAAACAATCAATGGGTCACTGAAGAAATCAGAGGAATCTAAAAAAAATACCTAGAGACAAATGAACATGAAAACATAACAATCTAAAACCTATGGGACACAGCAAAAGCAGTTCTTAGAGGGAGGTTTATAGCAATACAATCTTACCTCAGGAAACAAGAAAAATCTCAAACAACCTAAACTTACACCTAAAGCAACTAGAGAAAGAAGAACAAAACCCAGTTAGTAGAAGGAAACAAATTATAAAGAAATAAAAGAAATGGAGATGAAGAAAGCAGTAGAAAAGATCAATGAAACTAAAAGCTGATTCTTTGAATAGATAAACAAAATTGATAACCCTTTAAGCCGGACTCAAGAAAAAAAAGGGAGAGGACTCAAATCAATAACATTAGAAATGGAGAAGTAACAATGGACACCACAGAAATACAAAGGATTATAACAGACTACTGCAAGCAACTATATGCCAAAAAAAAAAAAAAATATTTCAAGTGGTCTGTTTGCTGACATGCCGAATTTTATGAAAGAGGACAGTGATATAAAGCATACTTCTTGGAGTAGAAAAGTTGTTAGAAATAGATACATTTATTCAATGTTAATAACTCCCAAAGATCCATGATAAATATTTTATCAAGGTGTACTGGGCTTTTATTTCCTCTCATTACCCCTGATGCAAAAGTGATTCCTAATGCTAAAAACAGTTGAGACACAATGATGTTTCTATAACTGCATTATATGTTTCTATAGTAAAATTAGATCTATTTGCCTACATGACTTTTCTATTGCTGTGAACAAGTTATGTCAAACTTAGCGTTTTAATATAATGCCCACTTATCAGCTCATAGTTTTTAGGTAACGGATCTGGACTTGAGGTAGCTGGTCTGATCCTCAGAGTCTTTCAGGGGGAAATCAGGTGCCAGCAGGGCTCTGGGGAAGAACCTGCTTCCAAACTCACTCAGGCTGTTGGCAGAACCAGCTTCTTATGGTTATAGGCTTAAGGTCCTGTTTTCTTGAGGGGTGTTGGCTGGAAGGTGCTTTCAGATCTTAGAGGGCGCTCACATTCCTTGCCACCTGCTTCTCTCTCCAGCCTCAATATCTGAATCTTCAAAGCCAGAGACAGAGAATCCTCTTGCAGTTTGCTTCTTTAAGCGGTCACCTGATTAGGTCAGGACTGAGGAGGATAATCTCCCTTCACAAACCTTTACACAAGAGTGATATATCAACATATTTACAGGTCTACCCACTCTCAGGATGGCAGAGATTGTAGAAGAATGCGAGTCACTGGGGTCACCTTAGAATGTGACCTACTACACTGAATCATATATGTAGGGCACTGGCACAAAAGATAATTATTTTTTGTAAGTTAATTTAGAGCAAAGAGAAGTTCAAGTTTTTCTAAAGCTATGTGAGAATACTGGGAGTGAATCATGCCTAGTGAGGTTTCACCACTGTGGGTCAGTCACAGTGGAAACCTCAACTGCATTGCTTTTGTAGTTCAGATCAGAAGATGGGTAACATAAAAAGAAACAGAAGATAACTCAACTATAAGATAATTACAGTATGTAAATAAAATTAGAAAAATACACAATCATTGTCTTTTGTGCTTTTTCTCTTTTGAGTCTTTCCATTCTACTCTTTTTCGAGGCACTGAATCTGGCTTCCTGAGACTTGACATCTCCTTCAAAAGGATGTCTTTTATTGAACCATCTACCACTAACCCAATGTTAATTGGGTCATCACTAAAAATGGTTTAAGGAGGGCTTATGAAGAAGCCTCCTTTATACCTGCCAAAATAAATATTTTGATAGAGGCCTTTAAAAACTTAATCAGAACACACGAATTTCTTGTAAAGGTAATGGTGATTATGGAGCTGCTGGTGTTCTATGTAGATTGGAACCTGATTTATTAAATAAACTGGACTCAGCTTGATGCTGGAAGGAAGCAACATCATTATTTTTTTACAACTGCTATTTTTAATCGGCTCTATGGAGCATACTTTTCCTCTCAGAATGAATCTAAGACAATCTTGTTGCTTTTCTTGACATCCTCAAATAATATATTAATGGCTCTATTTTTGAAATAATAAAAAATTCTTCCAGCCCATATAATATAGAAACTGCAAACTATCATCCGTCTTAAAACTTCCCTCTTGAGCTTTCAGACGATTTGTGGTCCAGTTATTATTGCTGTGTAAGAAATTCAAAACTGATCTGTCTAAAGCAACTATTTTATCTTATTGCTTTATGGATCAGGAACTTGGGAAAGATTCGGCTGGGCAGTTTTCACTAGGGTTTTTTATGCAATTGTGGTTAGATGCTGGCAGGGATAGTAGCCATCTGAAGGCTCACCTGGATGGATGGATGTCCAAGATGGCTCACTCACGCGGCTGGCAATTGATGCTGCCTATTTTCTGTATGCTCAGCTGTGGCTGTTGAAAAGGATGCCGATATGTAGCTATTCCATGTGGCTTGAAAACTGAGCAATTGTTTTGAGTTCAGGGCTCAAAAAATGGAATATCCCAGAAGAAAGCTGAAAGCTGCGTTGTACTTATAACCTAGCCTAGGACATCATATAACTTCACTTTTGTCAAATCCTTTTGATCAAGAGTCATAAGTCATGCAAATTCAAAGAGACTGGATATCCTACTTCTTGACTGGAGGATACCAACGAAATTTGTGGCCATAGATTAAAATCATCACAGCTTCCTTCTACAGGTAGACATCTTGCGCACCAGAACCACATAAATTGCCCTCATAGCAGTGGAAGGTCAGCTGGCTCCCATGCCGCTTGTCTCCTCTCTTTAACCCCCACACCCAGGTCCCAACTGAGGCTAGTCTAACCATCACAAACCTTTTAACTTTAGATCTCAACAGATGTTTAGGTATCAACCTACGCATTCTCAAAAATTCAGAGGTTGCAAGAGAAATCCTCTAAGCACGTCTCTTGGCTTTAGGTGAAGGAGAAGCACCCTTCTTCCATGGTGTGTGTGTGTGTGTGTGTGTGTGTGTGTGTGTGTGTGTGTGTGTGTGTGTGTGTGTGTGTGTGTGTGTGTGTGTGTGGTGTGATTATGTGTATACCTGCCACTAGTATACTAACAATCCTTTCTGTGGAAATCTCAATGAGGACTTTTTTAACCATCATGTTGACCTTTACTAATATAGGCTTGAGTAGTGATGGGCTGTGTCCCTAGATTGGTTCAAAATCTCTTATTATCCTATGAACTGAATCTGGCAATCCCCTGAAATGCAAACAGCATTATATGATGCATTTTGATATCATAGATATATACTTCTAATTATCCAGGTTCCTCATTTTTCACTTATGTAGAAACCTAAAAAATATCTAATACTGACTGTTAATAATACAACAGTTTTGAGCTCTAGTAGTTTTCTGGTAGCGTCTTTAGCATTTTCTATGTATCAATGAATCCAGTAAAGTTGCAGGATACAAAAAGAATACACAGATGTCTCTTGCATTTTTATACACTCATAATGAAAGATCAGAAAGAGAAATTAAGGAAACAATCCCATTTACCATCACATCAAAAAGAATAAAACACCTAGGAATAAACATACTTAAGGAAGCAAAAGACCTGTATTCTGAAAACTATAAGACATCGATGAAAGAAATTGAAAATGACACAAACAGAAAGATATACCATATTCTTGGATTGGAAGAATTAATATTATCCAAATGACTATACTACCCAAGGCAATCTACAGATTCAATGCAATCCCTATCAAATTGCCAATGGCATTTTTCACAGAAATAGAACAAAAAACCTTAAAATTTGTATGGAAACACAAAGACCCTCAATAGCCAAAGCAATCTTGAGAAAGTAAAATGGAGCTAGAAGAATCAGGCTCCCTGACTTCAGTCTATACTACAAAGCTACAATCATCAAAACAGTATGATACTGGCACAAAACAGAAATAGAGATCAACTGAACAAGATAGAAAGCCCAGAAATAAACCCACACACCAATGTCACCTAATCTATGACAAAGGAGGCAAGGATATACAATGAAGAAAAGACAGTCTCTTCAATAAATGGTGCTGGGAAAACTGGACAGCTACGTGTAAGAGAATGAAATTAGAAAATTCTCTAACACCATACACAAAAATAAACTCAAAATGGATCAAAGGTCTAAATGTAAGGCCAAACACTATAAAACTCTTAGAGGAAAACAGGCAGAACACTCATTAACATATATCGTGGCAATATCTATTGGATCCACCTCCTAGAGTAATGAAAATAAAAACAAAAATTAAAAAATGGGACCTAATTAAATTTAAAAGCTTTTGCACATCAAAAGAAACCATAAACAAAACTAAAAGACTCACAGAATGGGAGAAAATATTTGTAAATGAAGTGACCAACAAGGGATTAATCTCCAAAACATACAAACAGCTCATGCAGCTCAATATCAAAAAAACAAACAACCCAATCAAAAATAGGCAGAAGATCTAAATAGACATTTCTCAAGAGAAGACATACAGATGGCCAAAATGCACATGAAAAGATGCTCGACATTGCTAATTATTAGAGAAATGCAAATCAAAACTACAATGAGGTTATCACCTCACACCAGTCAGAATGGCCATGATCAAAAAGTCTACAAACAATAAATGCTAGAGAGGATGTGGAGAAAAGGGAACCCTCGTACACTGTTGGTGGGAATGTAAATTGGTGCATCCACTATGGATAGTAATATGGAGGTTCCTTAAAAAACTAAAAATAGAACTACCATATGATCCAGCAATCCCACTCTTGGACACATATCCAGAGAAAACCATAATTCGAAAAGATACATGCACCCTAATGTTCACTGCAGCACAATTTCCAATAGCCATAACATGGAAGCAACCTAAATGCCCATCAACAGAGAAATGAATAAAGAAGATGTGGTACATATATATGATGGAATATTAGTCGTAAAAAAGAATGCAATAGGACTTCCTAGGTGGTGCAGTGGTTAAGAATCCACCTGCCAATGCAGGGGACATGGGTTCAAGCCCTCCTCTGGGAAGATTCCACAAGCCACGGAGCAACTAAGCCCGTGCACCACAACTATTGAGCCTGTGCTCTAGAGCCCGTGAGCCACAAGTATTGAGCCCATATGCCACAACTACTGAAGCCCACGTGCCTAGGGCCTGTGCTCCACAACCAGAGAAGCCACTACAATGAGGAGCCTGCACAGCACAATGAAGAGTAGCTCCCGCTCACAGCAACTAGAAGAAGCCTGTGTGCAGCAATGAAGACCCAACGCAGCCAATAAATAAATACAATAAATAAATTTATTTAAAAAACATTAAAAAACAATGAAATAATGCCATTTGCAGCAATATGGATGGACTAGAGATTATCATACTAAGTGAAGTTAAGTCAGAGAAAGACAAATATATGATATCACTCTTACGTGGATTTAAAAAATGATATAAATGAACTTAATTGCAAAGCAAAAACAGACTCACAGTTTTAAAAACAAACTTGTGGTTACCAAAGGGAAAAAGTGGGGGGTGGGGATAAATTGGGAGCTTGTGATTGACATACACAGACTATTATATCTAAAGTAGATAATCAACAAGGACCTACTGTATAACACAGGGAACTCTGCTCAATATTCTTTAATAACCTATACAAGAAATGAATCTGAAGAAGAATGAATATGTGTATAACTGAATCACTATGCTGTGCACCTGAAGCTAACAACATTGTAAATCAATGACACTCCAATAAGTTTTTTTAAAAATGCAGCATTTTTATCTGAAGAAAGCATTGCCACTAAATTTGGTGCATCTTCTGTTCTCCTCAAAAAACGTTTCAATGTTTTGTTATTTATAATCCATATGAGATTCAGGAAGCAAAAGAGAAGGCTGTCAACCATTTGAGTTGCCCAATGCTAGGAGTTTTTTAATAGACAATATCTTAATCGAAGCTTAGATGTACTTTTTAATTTTTGCTGTATTAACATAAAAGTTTATTAGAGGTCATGCAGTGTAATAAAAGACTCATCATTATATTGGAGATATATATGAAATTAGAATAAGCCTGGAAATTCATATCACATTTCTTTTCTAAAAATTCAATACGCACTGCACAAAGGTATGGAAACAAGAAGTAGTCAAAGACCACTTCACAGCCCCAATCTATACAGCTCCCTAGAGGCTTAGAGCATATGCCAGGGAGACTCCACAGTTTATGTTGATCACATTAGCCCCTTGATACATAGTGTCATTCATATTTTAGAGTAGCTGGTTTAGAAGAACTTGTCAGTAATAAAGAAAAAATTTATATATGCAAGAAGTAGTTTTCAAACTTTAATTTATCTAGGAAATGTATCATTTATTATGCAAGAACTATGAAATGATTCCCAGAAAGGAATTCCCAGAGAGCAACCTTAAAATGCTTGCAAAGCAATGGAAAATACATTCAAGGTAAATGATAGAACTCTTCCCTCCTGGGTTCCTAAACTCATACTAATAATGTGACATTGGACATGTGTGAATGATTTTTAGTGTTGCTCCATGCAGTAAACTTTGTATAAGAGAAAGAGGTGTGATTCTATCTTCCAGAGGTTTGGCTTTAGAGGATAGTACGCTATTGATAGCTCATAAAGCAGAATGCCTCTGCTGCGGGCCATGGGCCTCTGGAGAACAGGCAGAGGTCGCTGTTATCGTCCAGCAGGCAGAACTGATCATCATCAGTCTTACTGTCTAGGAGCATGGCAGAATGACTGAACCGATTCCTACCTAGCAGTTCCCTTCAGGCTCTGAGAGGACCCCAGTTGGGAGATCCCTTTGAAAAAAAGAAAGAGATCTGTAGTTGTTGCCATTGTGAAGTACCTATGTGTCACGTTCCACATACCACGTCCTTTATTTCATGCACAGAATTTTGTTGCACACAGATAGAAGGTAAGAAAGAAAGCTTTTTTGTCTGCTAAGGCCTTTAAAGAAAGGTCCCCAGAAGAGGGATTGCTTACCAGTCCTCCTTATCTGAAAATTCCCAATTCAGAGAAATATTGGGGTAGGGCCATTTAGGTATAAGGAATAAAACATACAAAGGAGAAGAGAAAGTACAGAGAAAAAAATTGAAGATAAAAGAAAGACGATGTAACTAAAACCAGATACAAATGAAAGATGTGTTAATTCACAAGATCAATATTTGAGAATTAAGCAGAACTGAAAAGTCTTTATGGAAATCTGTCTTGCCATGAATTAGTGGTCACGCATAATGCTGTGTGTTTCAACTGCACTTTCCTTCAGAATACAGTAGGTAGAATTCATCTCACTGTTGCATTTTTAATGGTCCTAAGGGGTTTGCTTAAATGAATGCCTTCCACATTAACTTTTAGCAATTCCTTTACAAATAAAAGCTTATAAATTATCTTGTGCTGCTTCAAAAGTATTTTTATACTCAAGTTGTTTAGACATCTCCCAAGTGGTCTACTTATGTAATATTGTTTTGTAGAACATATATTTCCTTTGCAGAATACTCAGAAGAAAAATTTGGTCCAGTTAATCTGTCCAAAGTACTGTAAATTATATGTAATGGGGGTCTTATGAATTGTTGTATACAATTTCAGTCATTTAAAGTTAATGCAGTGCGGTCATTAGCCTGGGATAGTAAGAGAAGTTTAAAAACCGAGTTCTTATGGGTATATTTGAACTGAGTGGTGTGTGTGTGTGTTGTGTATCTGTGTGTATGCTTATGTACATATGCATAGGCAGTGGAATAGAAGGACATCTATTAAGTTTAGTATTTTAGCACCACATATTAGTCTTTTTAAAAACAGGAGAGAAAATTTTTATTCATTATAATGTTATTTGAATTTTTCTTTCCACCTCCTATTTCATCTTATTCTGATTTTTCAGATGACAGTTACATGGGAATAATGCAATATGATGTAGCAGGTATGAACTTTTAATCACAAAATTCAAGTGTTTAAATCTGTAACTTCCTTTTATTTCTGTAACTGAACTGAATTTGGTCTGATTTATTCATCTATGCTTGAAGGATGTCGGACATAACAGAATCCTATAGACTAGGTGGCTTATAAACAACAGAAATATTTTTCTCACAGTTCTGGAGTCTGGAAGCCTGAGATCACAGTGCCAGCATGACTGAGTTCTGGGGAGGGCCCTCTTCTGGGCTGCAGACTGCCAACTTCTCCCTGTATCCTCACATAAGAGGAGGGGCAAGGAAACAATCTGGGGTATCTTTTATAAGGGCACTGATTCTAATCATGAGAGCTCTGCCTTCATGATAATCACCTTCCAAAGGCCTCTCCAAATACCATCTCACTGGGAATTAAGTTTCAAGATAGAGTTTTTATTTTGGGGGGGGGGGGCAAACATTTAGTCTATGTCAGAGGGTAAATTTAACCTTGTATAATTAAGGTAACATTAATTTTTAGTTTAAAATCCACACTCAAGGGGGAATTGGGGGGGGGTGGAGAATTAGGAGTATGGGATTAAAATATGGACAGTACTATATATAAAATAGATACCCAACAAGGACCTACTGTATAGACAGAGAACTATACTCAATATCTTGTAATAACCTATAATGGAAAAGAATCTAATCTGAATCACTTGTCTGTACACCTAAAACTAACACAAAATTATAAATCAACTATTTCAATTAAAAAAAAAAAAACAGTCTCTTTGACAGTACATGATCAGATAAAGGTTTTCTCCTCACTGTCCCTCTCCTTCTCCTTGGGATGGCATAAAATTTCTGGCAGTGGCTAGGCGTAGGATATATACTTTTTTATGTTGCATGGCAGAGATGCACATCCACTGATCTCTGTTGAAATGGGTGTTTCTGCACGTGATCCTGGTTGTGTCCTAGCATCTATTGCCTGCATCACTGTTTCCACCATGGTCTCCAATTTCCAGAGCACACACTTTGTTCTATTCTTATCTCTAAGCTTTTGCTTATCACTGCCTCACTTCCAGGAAACATAGTTTATAAAGAGTCCATTTTCCTATGTGTAAGATTCCTTAGATTCCTTAATATTCTAATGAGAAATTTGATTATACAATAGGGGCCTATAAGATAGATTCAAAACATATGACCACATCATGCTTTTTTTTAATTATAGAGGTTCTTGTCAGACATGAGGAAATTAAGCTTCTTATAAAAATAAATGTCAAGATTTACAGCTACAGAAGCAATTAAGTGATTAACACTATCATAATAGATAAAAAAGTAATGCACTGGCAAAAATAATTACAGGAGGTAGGAGCTTCTGAATGGCAGAGGAAGAAGATTGGTGGACCCTCTCCCCAACAAAACAATGTAACTTCTGAAAATTATTTTAAGCAAACAACCCAGCAGTTATTCAAGTCTCTGGAAATTATCCTAAGGCCAAACAGCAAATGGAGAAACATTAAAGAAAATCTACTAAATCCCAATAAGAACATAACTGTGGAATCTGAACCATGATCTAATGCCTTACCACCAAGAACATCCCCACCTCTGCCAACTTTGCATTACAGAAGCTCCACCCTGAGTGTTCTACAGTTGGCAAGTGAGGACTAAGAACTTGGAGCTGTCTCCTTCTCTGTCTCCCATTATCCAGTTTGGGGATATGATTTTACCCCCTAAAAGGCAGGCTGTTGGGGTTTATCATCCCCTCCTGTCCTATGTTGCAAGAGTTCTATCCCAGCCAAGTATGACTGAAAGGACTAGGTCTCCATTCCCCTATCCATCCCCTACCCATGGAGCATAAGCTCTACTCGAAATATTGTGGGGTGAGAATAAAGGAGCCCCAGTGATCCCTACCTGAGGTTGCCTGTAGGGTGCAAGTTCCAGCCTAGAAGAGTCAAACTGAGAAGACTAGAAGTTGTCACCACCCCCACCCTATGACCACTCATAGAGTGAGGATGTCACTTCAGGAAAATTTAACTCCCCTTGAACCCACCAAGTTTCAGTGCACTAGCTCTGGTTTCTGTGCAGAATAAAGGCAGGCCATAAAATTGATGGAGTCTGAGTTTATTTGAAATAGAGCATGGAGAACTTCATGCCTAAGAGTATTGGAGTTTTTGTAGAGAGCAATTAAGAAAAGGATGGTAGCTCCGTGATACAAGAAAAATGTTAGAGCAGCCAGAAGTTTAATAAACTAGAAAAGAATAACAAACCAAACCAAAAGTTGGAAGAAGGAAAGAAAGGAGATAAAAAGATCAGAGCAGAAAGAAATAAAACAGAGAATAGAAAAACTGTAGGAAAGAAACAACGAAACTAGGAGTTAGTTTTTTTAAAAAAATAGACAACATTGACAAACCTTTAGCTAGACTTAGCAAGAAAAAAAGAGGACTCAAATAAATGAAATTATTAATGTGGTATATAATTTATACCACAGAAATACAAAGGATCATGAGACTGATATGAACAAGTCTATACCAATAAATTAGACAACTCAGAGGAAAATGATGAATTCCTAGGAATGTACAACCTGACCAGAATGAATCATGAAGAAAATCTATCAACCTCACGATGAGTAAGGTGATTGAATCAGTAATCAAAACTTCCCCCCATAAAAAAAGCCCAGGTCCAGATGGCTTCATGGGTGAATTCTACAAAATATTTAAAGAATACTGCCAGTTCTTCTCAAAATTTTCTGAACATTTGAAGAGGAGAGAAAACTCCCAAACTTACTTTACAAGGCCAGCATAACACTGATGACAAAGCCAGATAAGGACACTATAAGAAGAAAAATCCACAAGATAATATCCCTACTGAATATAGATGCAAAAACTCTCCACAAAATGCTTGCAAACCAAAGTAATCAGTGCATTAAAGATATTATATACCATGATCAAGTGGGATTTATCCCTGGGATGCAAGGATGGTTAACAGAATGAAATTAATAGAACGAATGATAAAATCATCTCAACAGATGCAAAAAAGTATTCAGCAAAATTCAACATCCTTTTGTGATAGAAACTCTTAATAAAGTAGATATAGACTGAATGTACTTCTACACAATAAAGGCCATATATGACAATCCCACAGCTAACATCATACTCAATGGTGAAAGGTTGAAAGTTTTCCCTTTAAGATGAGAAATAAGACAAGGGTGCCCACTCTCACTACTCCTATTCAGCATTATATTGGAAGTCCTACCCACAGCAATTAGGCAAGCAAAAGAAATGAGTCATCCAAATCTGAAAGTAATTAGTAAAATTGTGTCTATGTGCTAATGATGTGATCCTTTGTATAGAAAATCTTAAACACTCCACCAGAACAATTTTAAAACTCACCAATGAATTCAGTAAAGTTTCATGATAAAAAAATCAACATGCAAAAATTATTTGTGTTTCTTTAACAATAAACTCTCTGAAAAAAGTAAAGAAAACATTCTCATTTAGAATAGCACCAAAATAATATAATACTTAGGAGTAAATTTAACCAAGGAAATGAAAGGTCTATATACCAACAACCATAAGATGTTGATGAAAAAAAGACAAAAATAAATGAACAAATCCCCTGTTCTTGGATCCTTAGAGTTAATGTTGTTAAAATGTCTATACTACCCAAAGCCACCTATAGATTCAATGCAAGCCCTGTCAAAATTAGAACTGCAATTTTCACAAAAATAAATGAAACCAGGACTTCCCTGGTGGTGCAGTGGTTAAGAATCCGCCTGCCAATACAGGGGACGTGAATTCAAGTCCTGGTCCAGGAAGATCCCACATGCTGCAAAGCAACTAAGCCTGTGAACCACAACTACTGAGCCCATGTGCCACAACTACTGAAGCCCACATGCCTAGAGCCCATGCTCCACCACAAGAGAAGCCAGTGCAATGAGAAGCCAGCGCACTGTAGCAAAGAGTAGCCCCTGCTCCCGCAAATAGAGAAAGCCCATGTGAAGCAATGAAGACCAAACACAGCCAAAATAAATAAATAAATAAAATAGTTTTAAAAAAAATAGATGCAACAGTCAGTGGTGAGGATACAATTAAATTCAAACCTTCATGCATATTCCTGATGGTAAAGAATGTGACCTAGCAACTACGTGTAGCCTATGTATATAGTCAAGAAAAATGAAAAATATGTTCATGCAAAAACTTGTACACAAATGTTCATTGCAGCATTATTCATAACATACAAGAAACAGAACTTCCAAAATGCCCATCAACTTAATATATAAATATAATGTGGCATTCCACACAATGGAATATAGTTCAGCCATAAAAAGGAATGAAGTACTGATACATGATTCAATATGGATGAATCTTGAAAATACTATGCTAAGAGAAAAAACAGACACAAAAGACCACATTTTTTATAATGACTTTCACATGAAATGTCCAGAATAGACAAATCTATAGAGACAGAAATGAGATTAGTTTTTACGTAGACCTGGGAGACAGGAGAATAGAAACAGAGAATGAAATAAAATAGGTGCGCTTCCCTGATGGCACAGTGGTTAAGAATCCGCCTGCCAACGCAGGGGACACGGGTTCCAGCCCTGGTCCGGGAAGATCCCACATGCCGCGGAGCAACTAAGCCCATGCACCACAACTATTGAAGCTCACGCACCTAGAGCTCGTGCTCCGCAACAAGAGAAGCCACCTCAATGAGAAGCCTGTGCACTGCAATGAAGAGTAGCCTCGGCTCACAGCAACAAGAGAAAGCCTGCGCAGCAGCAGCAGAGACCCAACACAGCCAATAAAATAAACAAAAATTAAAAAAAATAAAATAAAATAGGTATCTTTTTCAGGGGAAGAAAATATTCTAAAATTAGATTCAGGTGATAGTTGCATAATCCTCTGAATTTACTAAAATCATTGACATATACTTTAAATGGGTGAATTGGTATACAAATTATAGATCAGCAATTGTGGTAAAAAAAAAGTGAATAATTCAAAATCTGATGCTAGGAATTAATTATGGAAAGTTCTCATATGCCCATCACTTTTCTAAGAAAGTTTTAATAATTATTTTATTTAATCGGGACAGTAATTTTTATGAGGTGATTAGTAATAGCTTCCTCAGTTTACAGGGCAGGGCACTAAAGTTTACAGCACTTAAATAACTTGCTGAAAGTCAGACAGCATTTAGGTGTTCAGGTTGGAATCCATACCCAGGCATTCTGGCTCCAAATTACTCACTTCAAACACACACTTCTGTGTATTATATTGCTCAGGACTTAACATTCCTATTATGTGCCTGTTACTTACAGAAATCATATGATTACGGTAAGATTTCTGGAGAATATGTTGTCTTCCAGCCAAAGCTAATTGGGGCAAGGACTAATGTGAGTACACCCTGCCCCGCAGGGCCTTCTGACCTTTGCCATTGCCTGAAATGTTCTTACCCTTCTTGCCCTAATTTAAATCCTGCTCACTCTTCAAGGCTAACCCCAAAGGGATCTCCAGGATCCCTTCTAGACCAATGTGGTTGTTCCCTTGCTTGGCCCACAATGTTATTTATATACCTGTAGTATACCGCTTTTCCTAGTACATTATCATTATTTGTTTTCATATCTATTTTTCTCATTAGATGGAAAATCTCAAGAATAGGGAACATGGCTGTTTGTACTTGTATCCCTCAGTATTTCTGTTTGGAAAATAGCAAGCATTCAGTAAACACTAATTAAATGTAAGAAGGGAGGGAGGCTATAGAAGAAATAGAAGAGGTGTCAATTTCCTCACCCTTACAGAATTTAGCATGCAGCTAGCAAATCACACACCAATAGTGAATAACGACTCATGCAACAGAAAGTCTAGGTGGGGTGAGCAGTGTAGTTTTGATGAGAATCACTGAAGTGCACATTTCTAGGCCATTCTAACATACGTTTAAATCATAGACTTCGCTTCTGGACAACATTGTGGGTTTCCTAGCATTTAAATCTCATCTTCTTTCATAATTACCATGCAGCCAGGTATTGGTGCTTCATATTAAATAGTAAAGTCAACCTCAAGCTTGTCATTATATCTCTAAGCCAAAGTCAGAATTCTAAAGGTTTTTATTTGCCAGTTCTATTTTAAAAGTATGTTACTCATTCAAATATAGGTTGAGCATGCCAGGGTTTGATCCCATTGGCATAGAGTTTGGAAATGGATATTCCAGACGGTGACTGGTGTAGTATTTTGAACTAAAGCCTACTGGCCTTGGAATGTCATTACTTCTGGAGAAAATGATTTACCTGTGTGACTTTTCAATCAGCAAATTATTTAAAAAGTAAATCTTAAAAGGAAAATATTGTTCTTGCCAGGATGAACAAAACATTTTCTTCTTTTATAGTGTGTAACTGAAAAGATCTGCCAAGTGCAAATCCTTCTTTCCAAAAGTAATGAGAATATATGACTTAGATATAGTCAAACCCATTTTTTTCCTTCTTGGTATTGAAGCCATATACCTTTACATTAACACTCAAGTCACTTGAACATGTTAGGGGAACCATCAGTCAATTGCTAAACAGCATATCTGATCTGCATTTGCCCCAAAGCATTAGAGTTGCCTAAGTCACTGCATTCCCCAAGAATTCAATGTATTCTAGAGACATAATTTGCATGGTAGTAGTATTGGGACTCCATTCGTCCAAAAGCAAGTATGATTCAATGCAGAAAAAAGCATGCGTGGGTGTGAAACATGAAGGTCACTGACACAAACCAGGCATTTTATTTTCATTCAAAGTCTACTCTGGTTTTTGAGGGTGCATGATAAATTTGGCTTTAAGAGAAATCATAAAATTATAGCAGAAGTATTGAGGTAGGGTACTCTCCTCCCCAGCCAAACCTATGTCGAGGTGATGGTTATGTATGCCAGAGGTTTTGAAAGCTGATTAAGTGAGAGGAGGACAGTTTGACATACAAAATAAAAGGATCAATGAAAGCAGGCATGGCTATGTGGGGCTTCGGCACACAGAGGAATTAAGTGGTGATCAGAGATGAGGCAGAGTGGTAGGGAGGAAATGGATAAAAGATGTTATATTGTGTGCCCTGTTAAGGAGTCTGAACTTAGTTCTTTAGGCATGGTAAAACCTCACAAAGTTTGTATATAAGTAGAATAGAAGTTTAGGTTTGCACCTTAAACCATTCTGGCAATGGTGTAGAGCAAGACTGTTAGGAGGTAACAGAAAGAGGCCAAATAAAGATTATGAGGGTCTGAGTGAAGAGGAAAGTAGTGGGGATGGAGGGGAAAGAACTGGCACGAGAGACTGGAAGTATATTGATCTGACAGGAGTATATGGTAGATGAGATGAAGGATTTCTGAGGAAGTGATGGTAGCGTTTTCACTGCCCCCACCCTCCATCATGTTTATATTGACTAATGGGATTGTTTGTTTTTATACTGCAGATTTTGAAAAAAAAATTCGTTTTCTTACATAATATGTTCCTAGATTACTTTATTTTTTTTTGGTACAAATTTAATTTTATTTAACCTTACAATGAATGTTGTAGCATTTCATTTTCCATTGTGTGACAATTTATTGATTACAGAACTTTTTGGAAATACACAATGGGAATCGACAAAAGGGAGAAAAACTTGTTTAGTGATATATGAATGGAAAAAAAAGATGGCAACCAATTAATTTTAGTTTCCTTAGTATCTAACTCTGAAATGGTTGAAGTTCCAAATAATAATGCTGCTTTTACAGTACACAAGAATATGGTTATTATCTCACCCGGCCCCGACAATTCTGGGAAAATTACAAGGATTATTACACCTGTAAAATTCAACCTAAATCATAAAGAACCTCCAGAATTTCTTTGACATGTTCATTTTTTCAACACCAAACGTTATTATAGGATCAAAGAAATTGATACATGACCAAAATTTAAGGGAGCAGTGTTTTGGAGATATATAATCTCTATAATATATAGGCATGAAGCTGTCACAACAACAAAAAAAAGTGAACAGAAATCTAGTCCCTTTGGCACTCTGCTCACGATTTCACAAAAGTATTATTCAGATTTTATGCTTTTCATGGTATAATATTAAAAACCCAGCACAGCAAGCCATAGCACACCAGATACACCTTGCATCAGGTAATCTTGATTATTGTACTGAATAAAAACCTATGATTTTCATCACCTTCAATTTCTAGTATCACTGTGTCTTACTTTAGTCATCAACAAAAGTGAGGGGGTGGTTTGCAAGGTAGTCTTTAGAGTCACTTTTAATTCCATAATATTATTTTAGCATTAAATTCTGAAAAGCATCAATTGGTGAAGAATTTTACCAGTTCTTGTATATGTAGGGCTTGAAATGCTAACTTAACATTAAAACAAATCTTCTCTCTTTCCCTCAAATAAAATTAGATATGTCAACATTTTGTCTGTTGTAACCTCTGGTAAGAAATACTTTTCCTGATGATTTTTAGAGTCTAAGCAAATGTACGCTGCTTTATTTTTGTAAGTGTGGGAAGTAAGTATGAACAACATATCCAGATTTACTCTCCTTTGTAATTGTATCCTCATTCCTGAAGTTCAGTGATTACAGACACACTGATACCCTGTGCAAAACAGTAGTGTTGAAATTGAGAGTCACTTTGGTTCACTGTTATTCCCCTAATCTAAGAGTGAAACAGAGGATTTTGACACCACTACTGCCTAGGTATGAAACAGTTATGCCATGGGTGTGGATTTCCTCAGCAGTAGATAAGACTGTCAGCAAAGAGGGCAAGTTTAAATGCTTGAAAAGTCACAAAACTGGCCTTGGAGTAATTTTTCAGACATTCAGAATTTGGATGTTTATTCTTCTAAATTGGCCATGAGCAGCTTCCTTTTTGCAAACTAGACTCATGGAAAGTTTCAGTTTTCACAGTCACTTTCTAAGTTACACATATGCAAAAATAATGAAAGGGTAGAAAGAGCATTTTCCTTTCATCCTTGTGTAACTTAAGAACAGCAATGCAAGTTTGGCTCACACACCATGCAAACTTTCATCTTTTACTGGAGCCCATTAGATCAAAAGGATAATGCTACAGAAAGATATAAATGGATGGAAACAGGCTGTCAAACAGTGAGTTTGCTCTTTCTTTCTTCTATTTTTTGTGAAGCTGCTTTATTAAAAAGAAAAAAAAATATGGTGTACTTTAAACCACCATGGAAGCCAGACATCTCATATATGTGTAAAGCTGGTAAAATTAAAGTAATAATAAAATTAAAAGAATTCACATTTATAAACTTAAGAGGGGGTACATTTTTAACATTTAATTTTAATACATGAGTTATAAAGATTTATCCTCCAATTATTATTTTATTTTATTGTCATAAAGTATGTTTTAAAGTGAAAATGGTATTTGTTAAGTTTCCCTGCAGCTTCTGTGTTCTCTGAAGAAAAGCAAGATAACCAAAAAGTAGAGCCTCGGTCAGCATCAAGCAGAGTGGCAGGAGCATTTTAATAAGTTGGATGTTCCTACTTCCATATTTTGTTTCTTGTGATCCTTTAAAATGACATGTGCTCTGTAACATGGTAGTTTGGTGTCATGTAGAATTGAGCAAAATACTCTGGTACCTGAACTAAAAGAAGTAAATATCTCTGAAAATAAGCCATAGAGATAAAAAAAAAAAATGTTTCTTTCTAAAAGTAAAGATGAACACTTCATTTACTGTGAAAGTAATTGACTTGTGGCCAGTTTTGCAAAGTCTATGGGTATGTTTACAGAAAACAGTATACACTTGTATATACATGCAAATCACGACTATAATGACATAAAGATTATCCTTAATGCAATGCTATTGATATGATTGCTACTTATTTTTAAAGTATTATTTTACTGACCTGACATTGGTAAGGAATTAGATGTTTCAAATTAGCTCTTTAAAAGTAATGGACCACATCCTTGGAGTCTAAAAGAACGTTTATGTTGCATTTAATAGAGTGTATTTAATAGAAATCTTTCCAAAATCTAAATGCCCATACTACTGCTCAATAAAATCTGTATTCTCCTTTTTATAGTAGGTACATGGCTGGACTACATTTCTCAGTCTTATTTGAAATTAAGTGTGGTTATTTGCCTTAGTTCCAGCCAGTGGCATGTGGGCAGAAGTGACAGATGCTACTTCTAGACAGTCCTCAAACAAAACTTCTGACTAGAAGAAAAAGGACCTGCCAATTTTGGAAACCAAGTTTTGAAGATGGAGGAGGCTCTGTCCCAAAATGACTCCATGGAGGAAGGTCACCCCACCACCCTATGTTCCAGCCTAATACAATTACATAAATATGAAGTAGACTTCTGTTATGTTTGGACCATTATACATTTTGGAGTCTATCTGTTATTGCATTTAGCCTACCCTAAGTAATATATCAACAGTTTTCAATTTAAGAAATCCTGAACATAACATTTTTGGAGGAGTTGGTGTCACCATCAAATACCTTTACAAAATGGTCTACTTCATACTTTCGCCTCTTACCACTAATGTCCCACACTTCATCCCCATCTTTACTCTGTGATTGTATTTTTACCTCATGTTTCCTTGAGAGTATAGAAATAGGCTGAAATTCCCTTATCTACACACAACGTTAACCTGCCTCCTTCCCCACATTTCTTGGCATGTGTTTCTTTCCTTCCTGTTTCACTAATTAAAAAAAAAAGTAAAAGAAGCTATACATTGTGTGAATAAAGCTTAACAAAATCCATTAGTTTGGGCCTGCGAATTGGAACTTCACTTAGCTCTTTAACTCTATTCCTCTGGTAACTGATAAAAAATGATATGTTAATCACATTATCAGGCAATATAGATTATGACAAAAAAGTCCCCTGATAAACTACATCTGGATTGAATGTAATTTTCATCCTTCCTGAGTAAGGTGGCTTTTGAAACTAGTATGTCTTCTGTGCAGACTCTGGAACCAATGCATGTAGAATTTTTATAAGAGATGTCAACTTCTGCGGGGCATGAATCTTTTAAGTTAGCACCTCTGGATGTGAACTCACCTCCTAGCCATCAAGCTGTGATCTTAGATGAGGACAGCTACCCAGTGGTTCTGTGAACTGCCACATGGGCTGCTACAAGGACTTTAAGGAATGCCTAATGTTGCCCTCCTGTAGAGCTCTCATTCCCACCTCTCTCTCTCTCTCTCTCTGAGCAGTCTGTTCCTAGCATGGCCTGTGGTAGTCCTGGAATCCCAATATTTAGTTGAAATCAAGAAGGTCCCTGGTGGGCTTTGTGTATTTCTAATCTAATCCCTACTCTCTGTTCCATTAGCCAAGCAACCACCTCTCTTCTACTTCAACAGAACTCTGGAGATTTGTCCCCTTGGGAAGGCAAACAGCAGAGTCTCCAGAATAGGAAAAATTAGACACAGTTGTATGTAGGAGTACTGTATGAAAACAAGCTGTTGGTATTTGCATACCAATTCCTGAGGCTCCTGAACTATCTTTTGCCAGTTGGCTTGCAGAATGCTGGAAGAAGATTGAACCATCCCTCTCTGATGAATTGGACCTGGCAAAAGGAAAGCCACAAAATCATGTGCTCAGGCAGAGCACTTCATAGTGAAAGCTAGTAAGCAAAGTCTATGAGATACCAATATTCTTGTCAGCATTCTACTCTTAAATATGAGCATAACATTATGGATTACTCAGTATCTGAAAAAAGTCTTTAACAAAAAATTCAAAGAACAAAATAAATTAAAAACAATATCTGAGAAAAGCCATTAGTACAAAATTTATAAAGACCAAGTACACACTCATGTTCATGTGCACACAGGTATACAAAACAGCATGAAGAAAAGTTACATCAAGAGAATAATTCTTAAAATAAACTATCATTAACATCTCCAGATAAATAAGAGATATTGAACCCTTAAAACAAGAATGGGTTGCTATTATAAAAGAATACTCAAAGAACTAAAAAGGAGCTCTTAAAAATTAACAACAAGAAAATGATATCAGAAAGGAAAACTCACAGAATGTTGGAAACTAAGTCAAAGAAATATACCATGAAGAACACACACACAAAAATCATAGTTAGAAAATGTGTGAGAAAAATACAAGAAAATTAAATAAGTCCAAAGGAGAAAATCAAGACAGCAGGGTAGGAGGACACTGAGGTCACCTCCCCAGACAAACACATCAAAAATGCATCTATATGCAGAACAGTTCTACTGAAAACAAAATGGAGACTGGCAGAAAGGTTCTTCTACAACCCAGGCTGTAAGAAAGATCCACATGGAGTCAGGTAGGAAGGGAGGAGAAGCAATCAGGTTGGGACCCATGCTCCTAGGAGGGGACACAGCAGAGGAGGGGGATAACACAGGCTCAGAGATCTTTCCTGGGAAGTGGGGGTTAGAACCATATATTGGGAACCCCAGCCATGGAGTCTGACACCAGGAAGACAAGTTCCCTTAGCTGGTTTGAAAACCAGTGTGACTTATAGAAGAGATGTAAAAAATCAAAACCTTACCTTTAAAGAGGACACACATGCTTGCTTTCTCTGAGTTAAAAAGGCAGAGGAAGCAGGTTGAAACTGCCTGGGGCTCTGACGAGTTTCCCAGGACCACCCCAGTGTGCACCCTTACCCATGCTGAGCACCCACTCGGGCCCCACTAGCTCTGGCACAGCTCCCTGTTATGGTGAAGACTGCCATTGCTGAGCTAAGTGTGCACTTGCAGAGGAAGGAGCTGACTCAGGCCTGCATCTGAGTGGGGTGAGGGCAGCCATTGCTGGCACTTGCAGAGGTGGTAGATTGGGAACTGTCTGGGGCTCTGACAGACATGCTAGACTGTTCTGGGTGCCCAATCTGGCCTTTCTTGCTCCAGCACTGCTACCCTCTAGGGCAAATGCCATTGCTGGAAGAAGGGAGAGCTCACATCCAGATGGTATGGAATCAGCTTGGACTCAAACTTCAATGTTTCTGTTTCAGCAGCTGAAGACCTGCCCCCAACCTGATAGGGTGGTGATGACCACTGAGCATAGAATAAGCTCCAGCTCACACCTGGCTCTGGCTCTAGCCCCTCCTTCTCCGGCCCCACCTCCCACTGAGGTGTTAGCTACCAACACTCACTAGAGGAAGATGTTCACTTCAGATCCAGCTCCCCCACCAAAGTCACAGGCACACACAAACTGCATAGGGAAACTCACACACAAGGACACCACTTCAAGACCAAGTTCATAGAAACAGACAACATTAAACAAAATGAGAAGACAAAGGAATTTGTTTCAAAGAAAAGAACAAGAAAAAAACCCTGGGAAAAACAAAACCTAATGAAACAGATAATTTGCCAGATAAAGAGTTCAAAACATTAGTAACAAGAATGCTAACTGAATTAGGGGAAATAATAGATGAACACAATGAGAATTTTAATAAGGAAGTGAAAAAAACTTAAAAAAACAACTGGTCAGAGCTGAAGAATACTATAATTGAAATTTAAAAAACACACGAACAAATTAACAGAAGACTAGGTAATGCAGAAAGAATGTATAAGTGATCTGTAAGCTAGAATAATGGAAATCACATGATCAGAACAACAAAAGAAAAAGTTTAAAAATGAGGAAAGTTTACAGGACCTTTGAGACAACATCAAGTGTACGAATATCTGCATTATAGGGGCCTAAGAAGGAGAAGAGAGAGAGAAAAGTGTCAACAACCTAACTGATAAAATTATGGCCAAAAACTTCCTGAAGAAACATATCCAGGTACAAAAAAGCACAGAAGGGTCCCAAACAAGAATCCAAAGAAACCCACATGAAAACATATCATAACTGAAATGGCAAAAGTTAAAGATAGAGAATTCTAAAGGCAGCAAGAGAAAGAAAGAAAAAAGTCACATACAAGGGAATCCCATAAGACTGGTTTTTCTGAAGAAAGATAGAAGGTCAGAAGGGAGTTGATGATATATTTAAAGTGATGAAAGAGAAAAACCTACAACCTGGGATATTCTACCCAACAAAATTATCATTTAGAATTGAAGGAGAGATAAAGAACTCCTCAGACAAGCAAAAACTAAAATAGTTCATTAGTACTAAAATAACCCTAAAAAACTGTGGTAAAGGGTGTTCTCAAAGTGGAAAAAAAAATAAGGGTACAACAAGAAGAAATTATAGGAAAGGAGAATAACCACTGGAAAAGGCAAATATATGTAAAGGCTATGTATAAACCACTTAAATACACAAGTATGAAGATTAAAAGACCAAAAATTGTAAAATTAACTATAATGACAACAAACAGTAAAGGGTAACCATTAAGATATAAAATATGACATCAAAAACACAAGACCTAGCTGAGGGAGTAAAAAAAGGTACATCTTTAGAATTAAATGACTGCCAGTTTAAAACAAGTAGATATAGTTATAGGTCAACATATATAAACCCCATGGTGATTACAAATCAAAAACCTACAATAGATACACAAAAAATATAAAGAGAGAACACAAGTATAGCACTAAATAAAATCATCAAACCACAAGAAGAAACTAGAAGAAAAGAACAGAGAACTACAAAAATAACCAGAAAAAAGGTGACAAAATGGCAATAAGTACACATCAATTATTACTTTACATGTCAAGTGGAAAGAATGCTCCAATCAAAAGACATACAGTGGCTGATTGGATTATAAAAACAAGGCCCATCTATATGCTGCTTACAAAAAACTTACTTCAGAGCTAAAGACATACAAAGAATGGAAGTGAGATTATGGGATAAGATATTTCATGAAAATGGAAATGTAAAGAAAGTTGAGGTAGCAATACTCAGACAAAGTATATTTTAAAATAAAGTCTATTGCAGAATACAAAGAAGGGCATTATATAATGATAAAGGGATCAGTGCAAGAAGAGTATATAACATCCATTAACATATATGGACCTAATATTATAGGAGCACCTAAATACATGAAGCAAATATTAACAGACATAAAGGGAGAAATTGAGAATAATACATTAATAGAATGGGACTTTAACACCCACCTTACATCAATGGACAGATCAGTCAGACAGGAAATCAATCAGGAAACAGTGCTCTTAAGTGACACATTAGATCAGTTGGACTTAATAAATATCTACAGATGATTCCATCCAAAAACCACAGAATACACATTATTTTCTAGTGCACATGGAACATTCTTCAGGATAGATCACATGCTAGGCTACAAAACAAATCACAACTTATTTAAGGGGAAAGAAATTATATCAAGCGGTTTTTTTTTACATCCATAACAGTAAGAAACTAGAAATCAATTATAAGAGAAAAATGGGAAAAACACAAATATGTGGGGGCGAAATAACATATTACTAAAAAGCCAATGGGTCAATGAAGAAATAAATGAGGAAATCAGAAAATATCATGAGACAAATGAAAATACAAACAAAAGTTTCCAAAATCTACAGAACACAGAAAAATCAGTTCTACAAGAGGTTTATAGCAATATAGGCCTATGTCAAGAAACAAGAAAATCTCAAATAACCTAGCATATGACCTAAAAAATGAAAAAAAAAAGAACAACCCAAAGTCAGCAGATGGAAGGAAATAGCAAAGATCAGAAAGAAATAAAATACAGTCCAAAAAAACAATAAAAATATCAATGAAACCAAGAACTTTTTTTGAAAAGATAAAGAAAATTAAGCCTTAAGCCAGGCTCATTAAGAAAAAAAGTGTAAACCCAAATAAAATAAAAAATGAAAGAGGAAAAATTACATCTGATATCACAAAGGAAAAAAATCACAAGACTGCTATAAACAGTTATATGCTAAAGAATTGGACAACCTAAAATAAATAAATTTCTAGATACATATAATATTCTAAGACTGAGTCAGGATAAAATAGGCTATCTGAAAGGACTTATCACTAGTGGTCAAATCGAATTGTTTTTTTAATTACAAAAATGCCAGGTAGTAAACATCCAGGACCAGATGTCTTCACAGGGGAATTCTAGCAAACACATAAAGAAGAACTAATAGATTTCCTTCTCAAACTATTCCAAAAATTGAACAGGAGGAATACTACCAATTTCATTCTACAAAGCCACCATTACCCTGATTTAAAAAAAAAAGAAAAAGAAAAAAAACGCATTAAAAGACAATACAAAAAGAGAAAATTACAAGTCAATATCTCTGACGAATAAAGGTACAAAAATCTTCAACAGAATATTAGCAAACTGAATTCAACAATATATAGATGGGATCATATACCATGATCAAGTGGGATTTATTCCAGGAATGCCAGGATAATTCAATATCTGCAAATCAATTATCTGATACACCACATTAACACAAAAAGAATAAAAATCACATGATCATTTCAATAGCTGCAGGAAAAGCATGTGACAAAATTCAACATCAATTTTTGATAAAAGCTCTCATCAAAATTGGTATAGAGGGAATATATGTCAACATAATAAACGCCATTTATGTCAAACTCACAGTTAACATCATACTCAATGGTGAAAAGCTGAAAACATTTTCTCCAAAATCAGGAATAAGACAAGGATACCCCCCTCTTATCACTTCTATTTAATGTAATATTGGAAGTCCTAGCCACAGCAATCAGACCAAAAAAAAAAAAAAAAAAAGAAAGAAAGAAAGAAAATAAATAAAATGCATCCATATTGGAAGGAAAGAAGTAAACTCTAACTATTTGAAGATGACATGATATTGATACTATATATAGAAATCTCTAAAGTCTCCAAAAAACTATTAGAACTAATAAGTGAATTCAGTAAAGTTGCAAGATACAAGATTAATACACAGAAATTTGTTGCTTTTCTATACACTAATAATAAACAATGGAAAGTGAATGTAAGAAAACAATCCCGTTTGAAATCTAATCAAAAAGAAAAAAATACTTAGGAATCAAGTTAACTAAAGAGGTAAATACCTACTTGGAAAACTACAAGGCATTGATGAAGGAAATTGAAGATGAGATTAAAAAAAAAGATATCTTCTGTCATGAATTAGAAGAATATTGTTAAAATGTCCATAATACCCAGAGAAATCCACAGATTTAATGCAATGCCTATCAAAATACCCATGATATTTTTCATAGAACTAGAATAATCCTAAAAATTTATATGAAACCATAAAAGACCCCGAATAACCAAAGCAGTCTTGAGATAAACAAACATCTGGAAGTATCACACTCTCTGAATTCAGACTGTAATACAAAGCTATAGTAATCAAAACAGTAATGTACTGGCACAAAACAGACACATAGATCAATGGAACAGTATGGTCAGCCCGGAAATAAACCCATGTGCTTATGGTCAACTAATCTATGACAGAGGAAGCAAGAATATACAATGGGGAAAGATCGGCTCTTCAATAAACAGTGCTAAGAAAACTGGAGAGCTATATGTAAAAGAATGAAGTTAGGACATTTTCTTATAACACTTACAAAAATTTAAAATGGATTAAAGTCCTACATGAAAGACTGGAAAACATAAAACCCCTAGAATAAAACATAGGCAGTATACTGTTTGACATAAATCATAGCAATTTTTTTTTGGAACTGTCTCCTCAGGCAAAGGAACAGAAGGAAAAATAAACAAATGGGGACCTAACTAAATTAAATATCTTTTGTGTATTGAAAGAAACCACAGGCAAAACAAAAAGGCAACCTACCAAATGGAAATATTTGCACATAACATGACCAATAAGGGGTTAATATCCAACATACATTAACAACTCATACAACTCAATATCACAAAAACCAAACAACCCAATTAAAAAATGGGCAGAAGACTTGAATAGACATTTTTCAAAGAAGACATACAGATGGCTAACAGGCACATGAAAAATGGTCAACATTGCTAATTATTAGAGAAATGCAAATCAAAACCACAAGATATCACCTCACATTTTTCAGAATGGTTATCATCAAAAAGACTACAAATGTTGGTGAGGATGTGCATAAAAGGGAACTGTAGTCCACTGCTGGTTCAGCCACTATGGAATACAGTATGGAGGTTTCTCTAAAATTAGAAATAGAACTACCATATGATCTAGCCATTCCAATCCTGTATGTATATCTAGAAAAACTGAAAATGCTAATTTGAAAAGATACATGCAACCTGATGTTCATATCAGCGTTATTTATAACAGCCAAGATAGAGAAGCAACCAAGTACCCATCAGAGATGAATGCAGAAAGAAGATGTGGTGTATATATATACAATGGAATATTACTCAGCCTTAAAAAAGAATGAAATTTTGCCATTTGCAACAACACGATGGACCTGAGGGGTATTATGCCTAATGAAATAAGTCAGAGAGAGAAAGACAAATACTGTATATTATTACTAATATATATAACCTAAAAAAATAAACAAATGTACATAATAAAACAGAAACAGAATCATAGATATAAAGAACAAACTAGTGGTTACTAGTGGGGAGAGGGAAGGGAGGAGGAGAAAGAGGTACAAACTACTATGTATAAAGTAAATAAGCTGTAAGGTTATATTGTATATCCCAGAGAATAAAGCCAATATTTTATAATAGCTCTAATTTTTATTCTATAACTCTGAATCACTATGTTGTCCACCTAGACTAATACAATGCTGTAAATCAACTGTATCAAAAATAAATAGGAAAAACAAGTCCTCAGAAAGAATGAAGAGAGACAAACAAATGAAAAAAAAAATCATCTGCGTTATAATTCAGGAACATTTCCAAGGACCATAGAGCTTGCTTTTATTGTCAGATTGAAAGGCCTTATTAACTACCTATAACATGATGAAAATGGATCACACCAAGTTGCATCATGGTAAAACTTCAGAAAACTGGGGATGGACAGAAGACCTCCCAGGCTGCTGTGTGGGTGGGGGAGGGGAGAGGTTGTGGAGTAGCTTGGTAGCAGGATATCAGAATGGCTCCGGCCTTTTCAGCAGCAAAGTCAAAAACTAGAAAATAGTGGGTCAATGCCTTCAAAATTCTGAGAGAAATTATTTCCAATATAGTATTCTTTACTAAACAAAATACCATCATGTAAGGAAACCTCCCATGATCCTATGTATATTTTCTCAGGAAGTTATTGGGGCCTGTGATCTTCCATAATTAGATAGTAAACCAAATAAGGAGAAAGATTCAGGAGACAAGAAACAACAAACACAATACAGGAGAGAGACAAAGGACACTTCCCCAGAATGATGGTGAAAAGAGATTCTATGTTGGAGTAAAAATAATATAAATTAATGTACATACTAGACACTAATCCAATCTAAACTACAATATTAGGGAGTATGAGAGTATGAAAACAGATATGAGTATAGTAGTGGTGAAGGAGGGATATAAAAGAACTATAGCCTCATCCACAGTGACCAATTGAAAAATAATGCTTAACATTGAAAACCAACAGGAATTCTTAGCATGTTATATATATATCTCAGTTACTAAAAGTGGAAAGTGAGGAATGAAAAGTGCACTGTTGTATTTAAAACAAGCCTTGTTTAACTATTTGACTCTTCATACCACTTGCATGTAAAAGATAATGAAAATGGGAATCAAAAAGAAGATTAATAGATTTAAATGTTATACTGAATGAATGTATAAATGAAAATTTATAAATGAAAATTTTCCTTTACACAAATTATTTGAAAAATTTACAAGGGTGAGTCAAAAATTATCTGCACTCCAGTTATGTTAAAACTTCTGTTGGCCGTACTGTCTTATCAGCACTTTCCATTCAAGGCTACTGTCTCTCCAGTCACTGCTGTGCAGGTGTGAATGTGTTACATCATTTCATTTGTAACTGCAGTGCAAGCAAAAATGGATGCCCCACTTGTAATTTGCACAAAAGAAGAGCAATGTGTAGTGATTCATTTTTTGAGGGTTCTGAGGGTGTACCTGGTGCCATTATTTATCGAAGACTGCACTGTATGGAGAAAGTGTTTTGTCATGAAGACATGTTTATGGATGGACAGAGAAGTTCAAGGAAGGTTGCACAAGTGTTAGCCATCAAGAAGGAGCCGGGGACTTCCCTGGTGGTGCAGTGGTTAAGAATCTGCCTGCCAATGCAGGGGACATGGGTTCTATCTCTAGTCTAGGAGGATCCCACATGCTGCAGAGCAACTAAGCCCATGCGTCACAATTACTGAGCCTGTGCTCTAGAATCCATGAGCCACAACTACTGAAGCCTGCGTGCCTAGACCCCATGCTCCACAACAAGAGAAGCCACCGCGTTGAGAAGCCCGCGCATTGTGTGGAGGAGTGGACCGCTCTCCTCAAGTAGAGAAAGCCCATGCATAGGAACAAAGACCCAACACAGCCAAAAAATAAATTGATTAATTAAAAAAAAGAAGCCGGATGCCCATCCACGTCTGATGATGACACTGAGTGTACACATGAGATGATTCTGTCAAATAGATGAGTGACAGTGGATTATGTGGCAAATCATTTGCAAATCAACCATGGCTGTGTCTATCAAATAATCTTGCTCCACTGGACTTTCACCTGTTTGGTCCCCTGAAGGCAGCCATACAAGGATGAAGATTCACTTCTGATGAAGAAGTGCAGACAGGGGTACATTCATGGCTCACAGCTCAGCCTAAAACATTTTTTAATGAGGGAATACGAAAGCTTGTTGACTGATAGATGAAGTGTATTGAAAATCAAGGAGATTATGTCAAAAAATGATGTATTTGTCTTTTCTAACAGTTAATTAAAATAAATTCTACAGCAAGAGTGCAGATCATTTTTGACTCACCCTCATATATTGAGAAATACATATATTTTTTATATTTTTAAATTAAAAATCAAGAGGCATTCTACTAGGAAATATTAAAGGGACATATTCTGAGGAATATGTCTATAATTCCCTCAGTTACCCATTCTCTAATTGTGGTTTTTTCCCTTATCTTTTAAAGTTCTTTTTGAGATCTTCAGTCCCATTAACCTTGTACTTTTTCGCTCTCTATTACTTCCTTCCATTCACTTTCCTTTTCACCTTAGACTCTACGGTATATCACTTGGTCAATATTCCCAATATTTATAGTTTCCTTATAACAGCATTCTTTCATCATAGGCTCGTTACAAAGCACCAATATTCAATACATTCAGGAAGTCTCATCCATGCTTGCATTACAGCTGCTCAGTGGTAATCAAGATGCAAACTATAACAATAAGGTGGTAGCCAAATTGAGTGCTTTGTTATTTGTTCAAACGTTCATTTTAAAAAGAGTAAAAAAAAAGAATATAGAATGTCTGTCTATTTTGTGAAATATATTAGATAAGGCAAGGTTATTAAAATAGGTATCGTATTTGACTTGGTAGAGCTTTCAATCTCTGAGAAGAAGCAAGCACTAAAGAGCTCCTTACTTAATTATTTGAATCAATTGTGATATTACAAAGACAAAAATGTGGCACATATATACAATGGAATATTAGCCATAAAAAGGAATGAAACTGAGTTATTTGTAGTGAGGTGGATGGACCTAAAGTCTGTCATACAGAGTGAAGTAAGTCAGAAAAACAAATACCATATGCTAACTCATATATATGGAATCTAAAAAAATGGTACTGATGAACCCAGTGACAGGGCAAGAATAAAGATGCAGATGTCAGAACGGACTTGAGGACATTGGGTGGGGGGAGAAGGGGTGCTGGGACAAAGTGAGAGAGTAGCATTGACATATATACACTACCAAATGTAAAATAGCTAGTGGGAACCTGCTGCATTTAACACTGGGAGATCAACTCAGTGATCGGTGATGACTTAGAGGTCTGGGATATGGAGGGTGGGAAGGAATTGCAGGAGGGTGGGGATATGGGGATATATGTATAAATATAGCTGATTCACTTTGTTGTACAGCAGAAACTGGCACAACAGTGTAATTATACTCCAATAAAGAGCTAAAAAAAAAGAACTGTATACATATAAATCAATGATGCAAAAGAGGTAACAAGGCCCTTATAACTTAATTAAATAGGTGCTACAATGTTGACACTCTCGATTTATTTGGCAAACTCTTTAAATAGTGAAACATAAAAAAATATATATACAGTATTCTACGAGGGAATGCAACTAGGAAAAATAACCTAATTGATATCTCCGTTCTCTGAGGAGGTGATATGTCAGATTAGGGCAGAAATGGGATTACACATGACCTGAGCAAAGGGAATTTGAAAATTGGAATGGTTTGGGATGAGAAGAAATTCCAGATAGAAGAACCAGCCTGTTTGAAATCTGGCCCAATGGCAGGACTAGGAGGAGTCCTGGAGAACCGCCCTCTCCCACCCTTAGGTCTTTGCAGTACTGTACCTCTACCTGAATCACCTCCCTTCTTTCCTGCCCCTCTTTAACACTCCCTCAATCTACTGAATTTTGACCCATCCTCCAGGCTTCATCTTAGAAGCTGGTTTTTAGGGAAATCTTTTTCTAGTCACCCAATCCTGGCTTGCAGTTCCCTCCACTGGGCTTGCAAGAACTCTTCTTCCAGTGCTTTTAATCAAAACCACATTGCTTTGTAATCATCTTTTTCCTTGTCTGTGTCATCTCCTGGTCCCTAAGAACAAGGAAGATGAGCTCACATCTGACTTTATCACAGTTCTATCCCAAGCATCTCTTTGATGTAAATTGGTATTCAAAAATGTTTCTGAATTAATTATTTGGTAAATGAGAGCAAATATGTATTGAACAGGCCTCAGAGGTTTGGTGCAGGGTCTGATGACATCATTTTAGAGCCCCCTTTTTATTACCCACTTTTAAATTATGTTTAATATAACTGTAGTTACTTAGATAAGTTCTGGATTAATTAAGGCGTTATTATATAAGAGAAATTGTGCTCTGAATTGTCATATTATCAACATATCTCCATACTCAAGTATTCCATACTCTAATAAAGTAATGGATAAACTTTAAGACGACATGTTCATTTTAATCTTTGTAAGATGAATTAAATTTTTACTAATGAAGTAGTTGGCTAAATTCCTTGGGTGGAAAAAATCTCAATTATGTAAAATTATTATTTGTTTTACTTGGAATGATTTAAATGTTCAATTTAAATTAGAACACTCAAAAATAATCCTGGTAACTAAAAATAACAACTCAATTTTACATTTGTTAACATTCAACCTAACTTAAAGTTGAATTCCGAAAGTATACACTGTACCAATTATACAAAGTTCTTTTAAGAACTTTGTTCTTAAAAGACTAGTTTAAAAAATGGAATGTATCATATAGCCAAGTATACAAAAAGTGAGTTTGATTTATAGGCTGCATGGAAATATGGATGTTAGAGTACATATATAAATTAACAGTGTGATTTTGACTAACTAAATTTTCATCCTAAGTGGTTCTCAGCCAAAGTGAATTCAGATAGAGTACTATTCTAATCGTAAAATAAAATGAAGAAGAAAAAAATGTATCAGGATTTATAAAAGAAAAATGAGTTTCATGCTTTTAATTCAAAAGAAGTCATTTTATTTAGGAATACACTTACACACTTTACTCTCTCTCTCTCTCATATATATATATATATATATAGTATATGTACGGATACATGTGTATATCTGTATCCACTTACCTAAATAAGCATATGAATATGCATATATTTGCATGTTTCATGAAATGCCAAGTCTAACATATTCCAGGTAAATAAATGGATTTTTATTTGTCCAAATGGTTTTATAATAAATTAGGATGTTTCTTTGGGTAATAGAGTATCAGTTTGAGAAAAAAAAATGCACTACAATATTTCACAGCTCCAGTTATCGGATATAGAGTCTATATGTCTAGCTATAGAATTGCTGCTTGGCTATGTGATTTTAATTGGTTAGTGGATATTAGCAAATGTTATGCAAGCATTATTTTGAAAAATACTATTACCTTGAGGCTTTCACACTCTTGCTACTGAGAATCCTGAGACCATGACAGGCAGAAGTCCAGGCTAGCCCTCCGTGGATGAGAAATCATGTGGAAAGTACTCCCAGATATTCAAGTTCTCCCAACCATCCAGATAACCTAGACCATGAGAACTACCCAGAAAGCTCACAGAATGTTGAAAAAGAATAAATATAAACATATTGTTACTAGGTCTTAGGATAACATGCTATACAGCAAAAGCTAAAGATAGAAACATACCTAGAAACTCAGTGTTACCAAACAAAATATAAGACATATGGCATTAGATTTGGAACCAGGAAGCAGAAAGAAGCTGGAAAAGCTGTGAATAAAGTGTTAGTAAAGGCTAGATAGAACAATGGGTAGGAAATGCTTAGTAAAGTCTGGAAAAATGGCACAGAAATGTCTACAACAGACTGGAAACATAGCAACCCATGTTGTAAAGCAACAAAACAATTGGCAAAACTATTGCCTATAATAACTTGGAAGACAGAAAGTGTACCTAATCAACTTTTGGATTTTGGCTAAGGAAATCTTCAAACAGAATGTTGAAAGTATCAGTGGATGTGTATGGTTGTATATGAGCTGAAGAAAGAACTATTCAGTTTGCAAGAAGAACTTAGAGAAGAGGAGCCAGGGTTTACATGGTTGGAAAACAAATCAGTCTCCTTAGCTTGGAAAAAATAATTCTCAACATGAGACAAGATGGAGAGCCAAAGGCAAAATCAAGGATGCCACTATAAATTCCCTTGTTAAAGTCCTCTGAAAGACTTAGCTAGATTAAAGGTCTATGAATCTAAGGTTGCTGCAGCATGCCAATTTGACACCTGGCCCAGAGTAGAAAGAGGCTTGTCTTTAAAAGAAATGAAAATGTGGCTTTCAGGGCATGGAATGGACCTGAATCAGATCCATAAGAAACCAATTGTAGACTAAAAACATAGACATAACTCAAAATGAAAACAAAAAAGGCCATTTGGCCCTTAAATTTTTTACTTGTAAGAAGCAGAGTGAGAAAAATTTCTCAGCTGTAAATATGGGCCATTTTTTTGTGTAAAAGGAAGGATATCTCAGAGAGCCGAGTGAAAAACCAGAGGATAGAGCCAAAATCAGTGACTGCCACGCTGTTCTTTCTTCTTTTTGAGTGGTAGTATCTATTGTAGCTAACCTCCCTGGGCATCAACACTGTATGTTGGGTATGTGTAAAGTATATAACTTGTCTTTTTGTTCACAGATTTCTGGATCAAGAACTCCATTCAAGGAGCCTCATCTGACTCTAGAACTATTGACTCATTAGATGAGAATTTTCGGGGCACTGGGATGGGTAGAAGCTTACTTTATCTGTGGGTGGAGTGGGACTAATTATAGCCAGAGAGTGAAGTGTGCTAAATTGAAAGAATGCTGACAATATTTCACAGCCTCTCCCCAGAGAGCTGTAAAGTCTGTGCCTTCCTCCCTTGAATTTCAGTTTGGCTGTGACTTGCCTTGACAATGGCATGTATGTAAAAAGGATGCAAGCAAAAGCTTACATAAGGATTGCATACTGGGGCTTCCCCTCTTTTGCTGTTGGGAGCCCTGGGACAATCATGCAAAGAATCCCAGTTTAGCCTCTCGAAGATGAGTGACCACAAAGAGAGAGGCCCCAGCCACTGCCATGACAGAGAAGTTTTAGCAAGGTTTCATTCCTATGAATGAGGCCATCCTAAATGAGTCAGCCCCAACCAACCCAGCTCACACATCCTCCTAAATTCTGAGAAGTATTAAATACTATTTAAAGCCATTACAATTTAGAGTGGTTTGTTATTCAGCAAAAGATAAATAAGATAGGTAATAATCTATAGTCTTCATAAGGTAATTATAATTTGTCTTAATTTTCACAGTGCTCTTATTACTGAATTAATAATGTAGCTTCCCAAGATTAGTAATTTATTAATTCATTTGCCTAATTTAACTATAACTGGAATTTCTTGAACTTACCTTTTCTCACTGCTTACAACTAACAATTTGTCACAGAGTTGGTGGTATCGCTTTAGGATGAAGGACACATTTCTCTAAATATTTCCTACATACATAGTCCTGGAAGACTCTGAGCAGAGTGAGGAAGAAAACAAAGCCAGAGCATGTGCTGTGGTGATTCTTTCAGAATCCAGTGATCCTTTTCCTAGCCCTGTGGAGCTACCATTTCTTGGCTTAGGAATTTAAGGCATAGCAAAAACTGCTTTTAGTGAGTTTGTAGACTAGAAACAGTTGCTAGAGATGCCAGATAATTCTTGAAGAATAGATGCTCATTTTTAAGAAGAGTTGTCTAATCTCTTGCCACTGGAAATACTGTATGGTTCTCAGATCAGCAACATTGGCATCACTTGGGAGCTTGTTAGAAATTTAGAATTACAGGCCCTATCTCAGACCCACTGAGTCAGACTCTGCATGTTAACACAATCCCTGGGGGACTGTATGTACATTAAAGTTTGAGAAGCATTGGTCTATTCTCTGGTCAAAAGCACACAGGTCATTTTACTAAATGTACTCACAATTTCTCCAAAGCTACTAACTGAAATTTTATGGTCCCTCAAACTCACATCCCCTCTTTTGTTGCCATGAAAACCATGAAGTCATATGTGTGATATTTTAGATACTCAAGGAGGTATATCCTAGTGATCCCCTAATGCTTTTTCAGTTGTCATTGGGTACTTAGGAAGACCCTTCCACCCTCTTTTAGGATATCAGGTCTCTAGTTGATTGTTTTGCCAGGTTGTACAAAGTATGCCCCACTGGTCTGAGAGAATTGAACTGCTTATTCTTTTTCTTATTTTTCCCCCTTCAGCAATGTGACCTCCTCTTTAGTGTGTTAGCAGTGAACTCAGAGAATAGTTTACACTGCCAGCTGTGGGTTCAGATAAACAGATTTGTATTAATCCACTGAGTAATTGGGAACATTTCATCTAATAAGGCATTTTGCTTAGCTCATACCAGCTGACCTAGGTGAATAAAAGATATGCTGTGTCATCTGCTTAGAAGAGGAAATTTAATTGTGAACATACTTCCATGGTGTCATACTATACCACTAAAGAAAAACTGGGAAGTTAGGGGCTGACCTTAAAGACAGAACAATTTCAACTGAACTAATGTCCCACCAAGATATTCAAAAACCATTCCTCAGATGCCAGTTTCAAGCATTACTAGAGCAATTACACTGCATATTAGACTGTTCTAATTTATGTAGTTTCATGCAAGGAATGAAATAAAATTGTCTATTCATTTTATAGTTTAAATAGACTTGAAATATAGCAAGAGGGAATCTTTTTCTAATCATCCACACTAACAGATCCCACAGAGTGGCATGTTAAGGAGGTAGAAGTCAGAGAAGAAGGTAAAACATTAAGGAAAAATGTATGCAACTTAATTTTAAAAGTCTCACTTCCTGAAAGTTATATATAGGAAAGCAGAGAATTTCACCGTTAGGATCAGGCAGAAATACAGGCTGGTAAGGCTGAACCTAATGGGAAATATTGTAAGTGACCATCAATTGCATTTTGCATGGGCTTCTGGTAACATGGTACCTTTATAAATATGTATTTTGAGTCTATAATTCAATCATATTTACCATTAGCCTTGTTTAGACAAAATTTAGTACTTTAGAGCTTATGGAAACAATATAAATCTGTGTTTATTGATGAAGCAGGGTTGTAAGTGCTTAGGAAGTCCTTAATAGAAAGATATCATCAAGAGTAACATATGGCAGCATAAAATGGTCATATAAAATGTGTTATTTACCAAGAGAAAAGTATTACCTAAAACTGTAGTTTCCACAGGTGAAAAAAATGTATAAAGAACGTACATTCACATGCTCTGGAGGGACACTGAAATTACTACCAAGGGAACCACAGCATATCAAGATCTGACTTGCCAGAGCCAAAATGAAGTTTATCCTCCCATTCTGGCCTATATAATAAAGAGACAAATCATATTATGGTTGGCAGCAAATTGGAGCAGAGCCACATTGTATAAATTGAGAGAGAAGAGAAGTTACTTAGAGAAAAGACAAAACAACAACCCAACCAGAAATGGCTCTTGAAAATGCACATGGACACCATTAAATACATTCATTTGCCTCTTATGTTTGGACTTTGAGGCACAGAAGAGACCATTCAGGTTAGTCCAATCAGCTGCTTTTCTAGATGAGAAAGTCACGTTTTAGAGTAGTTACAGGCTCAAATTCCCAACATCATTTAAGATTCCTGTGTTCTACTCCCTGCTCTGAAATTGATCTCAGCATTTTTATTTTCCATTAAAATTCACTGATAATAATAAATACTGGATAGTTACAGACCTCTTAGTTTCCTCATATCATTGCTTCTCATACACACTGGTGTCACAATTTTTGTCATATTCACATAAATTCTATATCAGTACTTATTTAATATTGTTAATATTTGTTTTTTGAATATTCTCATTTTAACTTATAATGCATTGTGAAAGTTATAGCTCTGAGGTATGTTATGTGATATTTAATAATGAGCATAAATAATTACATTATTATTAAGATAAAGAGATTCATTTGGTTACAGTCTGTAATCATATGTACCTCACTTTGGGAACACTGTTATCTGTCTCCAACAAATATTTATTGAACTATTAATGATTACAAAACACTGTGTTAGGGGGTAAGTTGGGAGATAGCTAAAGATGTATACAAATATGGTCTAGGTTTCTAAAATTTAGTAGAAGATAGAGGCGTGTAAACAAATGTAAAGGAGAAAAGAAGAATGGGGACGAGTGCTAAGATGAAGCTGAATCTGGCATTAAATGGGCTCAAGCTTGTACATTTGAGCACTGCCATTTCTGTCCACAAGCATCTTAAACTCTGCAAAGTGGTGCAGAAAACAAAGCTATGGAAACTGCAGTGAATGGGAATCACACTTATTTCCTAGGGAACAATTGTGAAAGAGAAGTGGTTTTTTTTTTTTAATCTCTTTATTGGAAAATAATTGCTTTACACTCTTGTACCAGCTTTTGCGGTACACCAAAGTGAATCCGCTGTATTTATACATATATCCCCATATCCTCTCCCTCCCGCAACTCCCTCCCGCAGCTCCCTCCCTCTCTCCCTGTCCTGGCCCTCTAAGGTATCACCCATCATTGAGTTGATCTCCCTTTGTTATACAGCAACTTCCCACTAGCTATCTATTTTACAGTTGGTAGTGTACATATGTCTATGCTACTCTCTCACTTAGCCCCAGCTTCCCCTTTGCCCCCCCCAACCCTGTCTCCTCCAGTCCATTCTCTGCATCTTCATCCTCATTCTTGCCCTGTAACTGAGTTCTTCAGTAACATTTTTTTAGAATCTGTATATATGAGTTAGCATACAATATTTGTTTTTCTCTTTCTGGCTTACTTCGCTCTGTATGACAGTCTCTAGGTCTATCCACCTCATTACATATAGCTCCATTTCATTCCTTTTTATGGCTGAGTAATATTCCATTGTGTGTGTGTGTGTGTGTGTGTGTGTGTGTGTATATATATATATATATATATATACACTCCACATCTTCTTTATCCATTCATCTGTTGATGGGCATTTAGGTTGCTTCCATGTCCTGGCTATTGTAAATAGTGCTTCAATGAACAATATGGTACATGTTTCTTTTTGGATTATGGTTTTCTCTGGGTATATGCCCAGTAGTGGGATTACTGTGTCATATGGTAGTTCTATTTTTAGTTTTTGAAGGAACTTCCAAATTGTTTTCCATAGTGGCTGTACCAACTGACAGTCCCACCAACAGTGCAGGAGAGTTCCCTTTTCTCCACACCCTCTCCAACATTTTTTGCTTCTAGATTTTTTGATGATGGCCATTCTGACCAGTGTGAGGTGATAACTCATTGTGGCTTTGACTTGCATTTCTCTAATGATGAGTGATGTTGAGCATCTTTTCATGTGTTTGTTGGCCATCTGTATGTCTTCTTTGGAGAAATGTCTACTTAGGTCTTCCGCCCATTTGTGGATTGTGTTATTTTCTTTTTTGGTATTAAGCTTCATGAGCTGCTTGTATATTTTGGAGGTTAATCCTTTGTCCGTTGCTTCATTGGCAAGTATTTTCTCCCATTCTGAGGGTTGTCTTCTTGTCTTGTTGATGGTTTCTTTCACTGTGCAAAAGCTTTTAAGTTTCATTAGGTCCCACTTGTTTATTCTTGATTTTATTTCCATTATTCTAGGAGGTGGGTCAAAAAGGATCTTGCTTTGATGGATGTCATAGAGTGTTCTGCCTATGTTTTCCTCTAGGAGTTTTAGAGTGTCTGTTTTAGAGCCCTACATTTAGGTCTTTAATCCATTTTGAGTTTATTTCTGTGTATGGTGTGAGGAAGTGTTCTAATTTCATTCTTTTACATGTAGCTGTCCAATGTTCCCAGCACCACTTATTGAAAAGGCTGTCTTTTTTCTATTGTATATTCTTGCCTCCTTTGTCAAAGATAAGGTGCCCATATGTGCTTGGGTTTACCTCTGAGTTCTCCATTCTGTTACATTGATCTTCCTTTCTATTTTTGTGCCAGTACCATACAATCTTTATCACTGTGGCCTTGTAGTATAGTTTGAAGTCAGGAAGCTTAATTCCACCAACTCCATCTTTCCTTCTCAAGATTGCTTTGGCTATTCAGGGTCTTTTGTGTTTCCATACAAATCGTAAGATTTCTTATTGTAGTTCTGTGAAAAATGCCGTTGGTTATTTGATAGGGATTGCGTTGAATCTGTAAATTGCTTTGGGTAGTACAGTCATTTTCACAATGTTGATTTTTCCAGTCCAAGAATATGGTATGTCCCTCCATCTGTTTGTATCATCTTTGATTTCTTTCATTAGTGTCATAGTTTTCTGCATACAGGTCTTTTGCCTCCTTAGGCAGGTTTATTCCTAGGTATTTTATTCTTTTTGTTGCAATGGTAAATGAGAAGAGTTCTGTTTAATTTTTACATATGCTGTTTGAACTTTGTTTTAATCTTATCTCAATCTACAATTTTATCTAACCTTGTTAATTGCACAAGAGATGTATGATGTCAGAGTCTCTTAGTAGGTATGACATTCTACAGAGAGATGCAAGCAGAATGAAAGAAAACTGAAAGCCCAAAGCCAACTAAAGTTTCTAAGTTACAGGGCTCCATTTGGGAAAAAGTCCCTCTGGACACCAGATCATATTTCTGGGCCAACTGATGTTTTTAATTAAAAACAAACAATCCACATCCACTAAGGTTGAAACATTTTAATCCTTCACATGTTAATTCATCAAGATGGAACTTCAGTAGGCCAATTATTTTGCATGTAAAGATTCTTGTTCTCTGATTCAGCCCCGTTCCAGACTCTGTTTTACAACTATTAGAGAAAGTGGAAGTGACATGATATATTTTTGTTCCAAGAGCATATGCCTTCTGGTTTGTGTCCATAATAAATATGGACACAAGATCAGCCCTGTTCCCATACAAAGAGCAAATGCGTCATCATTGCCTCAGACAACTCAAGAAATGCACGAGCCTGTCTTATCCTGCAGTGCATCTTTCACTTAGGTGTACATAAGTGGGAGCCGGTGGGAAGGTACTTTGTCCTTTTTGCCTCTTCTCCATCAGCAATTCTTTCATTATTCTACCAGTAGTTGTGCTTGAATAGGGCCATGAAACAAACCAAGAACCAATACACTTAAAACTTTGAACATGACTGGGAGCTGTGGTTGGATTTTATTAAGGCATATAAGTTTAAGGTGGAATTTAAGCCTTAATAGATACTCATGGTGGAGCTAGGAAAGAGAATCTTCCAGGGATCCCAAGCTTTCCATGAGAAGCTGCTGAGAGAGTGAGGAGGAGAGAGAGGAACAGAGGGATGGCTGGCTCCAGCTGTCTATGGAGCAGCTGGTTCTTTGAAATTCCTCCAGCCATGGATGCGTCACAAACACAACAGAAGCTACACTTCCTGAGTACTTCTGGGTACAATTGTAAAGTATTGTATTATTCTACCAAGCAAAGATGCCACTTGTTTTCTTCAGATCCCTGCTGAATTTAGAGATCACTAGAGGAAAGTTCTGTATTTGAAAGGCTATTCCTAGCCAAAGCTCTCACCCGTGAAATACTATAGCTATCCTCGTTCAAAAGGCAGAGACGCTATTGACCTCCAGGGCACTGGATATGTCTCAATAATTTAATCAGCCTGTTGACTGATAGAATTCACTAGCAACATGCATCTCCTAGAGAATGTTCAGAGGAGTTTAAGTTTGGGGCACTATCTAGTATTGCTGTTTTTCTAGCATCCTGATTATGTTTCTGTTTTTAATTATGCAAATGTACCCAGAGGCTTTGGCAGTGGGCAAAGGCTTTGTATAAGCAGGAGTAGACATGAACACATACACATCCATCCTGCTGCTCTCTCATCATCTCTTTGCGTCTGTGATTTTTTTCAGTCCACTTCCATGTACAGCATTACCATAGCAATTATACACAGACTATATTTTGCACTTTCTAAGAATTAACCCTCCAAATATAAATAGAAAGGAAGGGAGGAAGGAAGGAGGAAAGAAAGGGAGAAAAAGCAAGAAAGAAAGAGAGAGGGAGAGGAAGAAAGAAAAAGAAAAAGAAAGAAAGAGAGAGAGAGAGAGAGAGGGAGGGAGGGAGGGAGGGAGGAAGGGAGGAAGGGAGGAAGGAAGGAAGGAAGGAAGGAAGGAAGGAAGGAAGGAAGGAAGGAAGGAAGGAAGGAAGGGAAAGAAAGAGAAAGAAAGAGAAGAAAAGAAGAAGAGAGAGAGAGATGGGAGGGAGGGAGGGAAAAAACAAGAAACACCTTTCAAATATTCGTATTTGCCTCTTTTGCCACTTTAGTACTTTTTCTAAGAGGCATTTTTCCTTTTTCAATGTTTTAAAGATATTAGGACCTTCTCCATCAAAGGCTTTTTAGAGTATAGAATTCATAAGAAGGCAAGCCCCTATTGAATCCCATCCAAGTCCCAAAGGAACTCATTAATAAGTTGTCTGAGTAATAAGGCTATATCATTGCATGAGTTATAGGAACAGCCTCTGTTTTATGCTGTATCTGGATTTCATTGTAGATACCACATTCCAGTGTGGTAACTGCCTAGGCAAGTGTGGCAGCTCTCTCAACTGGTACCTCTTCTTTGCCTTTCTCATTGGATACTGGGGCCAGGATTCCTAGAGGGAGTAAGCTGTCTCTTGTCATATTCCCACAGCACTCTATACTAGCATATATCATACATGAGTATGAATGTCTATTACTTATCCTCCTCTCTCCCTAGATTAAGAGCTAGTTTTGGGCAGGCACCATATTTTATATACTCTTTATCCAGCTACTAGAGTACCTACCACACTGCCTGGTGCATCACTGCACTCCTTAAAAGAATGTTAGTTCCCTTCCTTCTCATTCATTCCTATCACTCCCTCTTTCAATGTCTTCCTCTTTATCTCTCTCCTCTCTTTTCAGACTGAAAACTAAAGACTAGAATATTAGATTTAACTTTCTGGTTTATAGTTGCTATTGTTGGTAGCATCTAACTTTTCTTATCATTGTTTAATGAATTTGGAAAGAAAGAACCCTGAAATTTCCTGGAATTACTTTAACATTACTTCTACAACTCTTCCTGTAGTGAATGACTACAGAAATATAGGCCTGGTGTTCTTTTAGATCATAAAGTCAGATACTGGCAAGGGTAGGGTAAGTTGGGATTCTTATCTACTGCTGATGGGAATGTTAATCTATACATTTTAGAAAGCAATTTGGCAGTGTCTCTTATAGCGTGCACACACACACTCTCTCTCTCACACACACACACACACACAGTCCCGGCAAGTCTACTTATAGTTTATATACTGTAGAAACACAACACATGAGCTCAAGGAAGTTTACAAAACATGTTGCTATTGCATTGTTTATAACAGTAAATATATTGTATTTAAAAACACAAGTGTCTGATAAAAAAGGAACAGATTATGTAAACTGTAGGATATAAGTATCCTGTGATTAAGAGGAATAAATATGTATGTGCTAACATGGGAAGATATTAAATTATATTTTTAAGAAAAAATTTTATATATGATATTATTTATATGCTATAAAAAGAAACTCATAAACCGAATATATAAATAATAGAAAAAGTATGGATATATACCCGCCACTGATACATCCACATATATGGAGGATCTGGATTGTGGATGGTGATAAAAGACACTTTAGTTTTACATGTAATAGTTGATTTTACAAGGAGAGTATATTTGTGCATTAGATATATTATTAAAATAAATTGTAGTGTCCTTTTATAGGGTAGTTTTCACAAAAAAATCAATAAATAAAACAAAATTTAGTTCCTATACAGTTCACAGTTCTATGTCTAGAAGTAGACGAATTGATTTCTAGGTTATCCATTGGATTGTCCGTGCATAGGAGAAATTTGTTTATAGAATCTGCTTATCCACTTTCCAGTATGTCTGCCTACACACTGAGTGACATTCACTATTCTTTTAAGCATGCAGGACATTAAGCTGCCTCCTGGCTCTTTAGGATGCATATACTTTGTGAGGCCCTCCTTAAAGGTCACTCCATGCACAGGTATCTCTACTCCAAAATTACTTGCCTTGTGTCTTCTTCCTTTAGTTTCTTGGCCTATAAGTAAATAGCCAATAGGATGTTAATTTAAACAGAAATTAAAATTGTTAGTTTTATTACCCTACCCAAATAGCAATTACAAATTTTACTGCCCCTTGATGGCAAATAATAAGAAAAAGGGGAATTTCAGAAATGTCAGCACGTATAGCAGGTACCCTAGTTTATGGCATAATTTTAGAAATGGGAAGAAGGCAATGGCTTCTTCCAATTCTGTCCCATCTAACAACTGATATTTAAAATTCAACAGCTTATCATCCGTAAGTTTAAAAATTGGAAGTAGAATGTAAAGGATACCACTTAATTCAGTGTTCTGAAGCTTGAGTCCACAGAATCCATAAGCCATTCATGAATGGGCATCAAGGGTGTAAAAATATCAAATCTTTATTTCCACTAAATTTTTATTTCCTCTAAATTTAGTATTATCTTCAATTATTAATGTGGTGCAACATGTACAGTATTAGCAGAAACTGCCACTTTGTAACCCATAGAAATAACATGTATTTTCATATCATATGATGGTTGTTGCAGATATGGCAAAATATTGTTTACCTTCATCATTGCCTAGAAATTACAACCATTATTAGACTTGCTGCCAGAACTTTACTTAGTGTGCTAATTAAAGTATATATATTATATATTACAGTTTTTAAAACTATTTTGATAACTATTTCAATGTAAATTATTTCTTTTATATTATTATTTTAAAATAATTCATGTATTTAAGAATGTCATTCTGCGAAGGGGTTCCGTAAGCATCCACTAGACTGTGGAAGTGGTCCATTGCACAAAAATTTAAAGAACCATTGTTTTAAATCATTATCGTTCATTTCTGCCACAGTAGAAAGAAAGGATCTGGAGGCAGTTTTCACAGTTAGGAGGCTACTTTTCACACCTCGTAGCAGAGGGAATTTACAGATGAAGAACAAGGTTCTGAGAAGCTGGGGTCATCAAAAAGCATAGTGATATACTTCACTGTTTACATTTTCTACAGGGAAGGGCCCCCACAAAATTATGGGGAAACAACTGTTAGACACACAGCTTCCTTGTTTATCCTGTCATTTCTCCTAATACCTATTTTGCTCATCCTATTGTTCATGATGCTTACACCGTAAGAAGGTAGAAGAAAACAAAACAGGTGAAGACTAAGCCAGAACATTTATAATCATGAGAGTAGCACTGATGAGATGCTAACATGGAAATTAGAATAAAACAGCAACCGAGAAATAATGTGCCTTCTATCCCTGGATCCTGGAAATTGAGTAAATTTTTCTGTGAGGAACATCAGCCTCATGAGCACCCTCCATATACCCAGGGGACCATAACTCCATTTGTATCTTGAGGCTAGTGAGGTCTAAGAAAAGTTAGATTTCTTTAGCAGTCAAAGTTCATTAAGACTCATCTCCCCATCCATTCACATAGATCCTCAATTCCCTTCTCAAGCTCATCGGATTATTTACAGGCACTTCGAGGTTAATTATCTGGCACCCCTGTCCATAAACGGTTTGCCAGCTTTAGTTAGGTTGGGGCAGCAAGGAGGGATTGTTTTCAGTTGTTAAGAGCAAAGTCTTTGGAACCAACTGACATCATTTGAATAATTGTGGACAAGCTATTTACTCTCTGCCTCCACTTCTAGACCTGTGAAGTTGGGACAATAAGAGTGCCTGTCTCATAGGTCATGTGAAGATTCAGTGAGGAAATAGACGTAAAGAACTGAAATATTGTCTGGCACATAGTAAATATTCAGAAAATGCTAGACATTATTATTATTACTATCATGCCTGCCCTATTCTTTCCCACCTTCTCTGGCTTTCTGTCATTAAGTACTGCTTCCCGAAAAGTATCTGGGACTCCTAGCTTTCCTGCAGAAAACCAGGGTTGGCCCCTCCATGAGAATACTAATGACTGTGACCAGGGTGTTGCCTTCCAGCCCCTGAGAGGTCAACGTCATTGATGAATTGTGGACACACCGATTTCTGTACAGAATATGGATCTTACCTACACACCACTCACACATGTTTCCTATGCACAACAGCAATGTAATTTTGGGCCCTCTTAAATATTTTCCCTTAAGCATCAGTGAGAATCCTTTCTCTGTGTCTCATATTTCTCAATTATAAAGTGGGGATAATAGCATCTGCATTCTATGGTTTTCATTAAATGTGGAGTATCTAGTACCTAAACCAACCACATTTCTTCTTCTCAAACTTAAGGTATGAGTAGGCCTGATCATATTTCAGAAAGCATTTAGGCTTTATATCAAAATCAGCATTTCTCTAAAGCAAAACAAGTCCTTGTTATTCTGGATTTTCACTTGCCCCACTAAAGTGAAATCAGGGAAGTGCACTCATCGTATTCATTAGGCTGAAGATACATATTCTTTGTCACTCTCCCCCATTATTAATTTCTCATTTGCTTTCTATCTCTCTCTCTTTTATAAAAATGCTGCTCTTTCTGTCTTCTGGAGCCAAAGGCAACACTATCAAGCCTGACTATTTTCTTGATAACTCCAGATAAAAATGATAAAGATATATTTTGGTTTAAACCAGAATAATCCAAATATTGAGCTACTGCTCAAGCAATTTCCTATTAGCTCACATTTATTTGGGAAATCCTTTATCTGTAAAAACAATCTGAGGATATAAAGCATATTTTCTAAATTTTGTTTTATTAAATATTCCTCATTTCACCTTGAAGGGTTGAAATTCAATCTGAACCTACAAGTATTTATTCTTTCATATATGAAAGATACTGGTCAGGTGCAGTGTGGGATATGCATAATAAGTACTATTGGTAGAGCACATTATCAGTTACAAAAGCACTTTCATATAGATTAGCGAAGTTGTACAACCGCTTGTTTGAGGAAAGATCATTATTATTGCTATTTTGCAGATGATCAACGTGGGTCTCAAAAAGGTTTACAGACCTCATTCCTAGTTCATCACAGAACTTCTGTGTGCCAGCTATGTTTATCAAACCCAAGTCTTTTGATTCTGTATTTCTTGTTCTTCCAAACAAAACAGGAAAGTTCCATTCTAGCCACCAATGAACACAGAATGCATAAGGATATATAGGTCACTTTGACACCTGACATAATATAAGTTACAACTGAGGTTCAGAAAAATTGATATAAAAAGCGGAGGAGGAAAACTTTTCTAGTGGCTTATAAAGGCACCATGGAAAATGGAATTATATCTGGATTTGAAGGATTATTTGTGATTTTTAGTAATAGGTATAAGGGGCCTTTGCAGAGAGGAGTAATTTTCTTGCTCTGGAGCTTTGGGAACATCAAAGGCTTTCTTCAGAAATAAATCTTGTTGATACATATTGAGAGGGGCCGTTAATCATTAATGGTAGTACCTCCCATTCTAGGTAGTTCCTAGTTATTGACACAGAAAAGACCTGGTGATATCTAGTAATGCAGCAGAACAGCATTCCTTATGACTTGGCCCAGTACAGAAGCTTCTCAGCCTTTCAGAGGCACCCTAAGCCTTATCATCCCACAGGCTCCTCACTTGTTTTCCCAACGCTATTGACTCAATCCCGTAATACACACTTGAATGGTGTATTAATTTTATAAATGCGGATCTACAGAATGATATTAAAGAGCAGGGAAGGAAGCTGTTTAGGAGAGTATTGATCTAGATAAGGACATTATGTTTTTTTACAACCCGTAATGAGACCTTATCATGACACCTTGATACCTCACCATACATCCAGAGTCCTTCAGTCTACTCATCGAAAATATTTGCTATTACTTTAGATTCTTCCTCCAGTCTTCCTGTCATCCAACCTAACACCTCTTTGCTTTGCAATTAGTCTTCCTTGTGTCTCCTACACTTTATTTTATTCAGGAAGTATTTGAAGCTACTTTAAGTTACGTGATCGGGGTTAGCTTGACCAGAGTTGTGCTTTAATATTTTTCTTGTACACAATGTGGATTCAAAGAAAGAATTCTAAGATAGATCCTCTTATTGATATTGTTTCCAAGAGAGGGTAGACAATTCTTAACTAGATTATTATTAGCAGTGATAGAAAGGGATACATGTAAAAAACAATAAGGAAGTATAATTTACTGCCATACTATTTAACAAGATTTAGCACCTTAATGCAGACCTACCATAGGAAGGACTCTTAGGTTTGAGCCTATCTGACTGAACAGCAGCTTCTGCCAATGGAGATTATGGTGAGAAATAGAGGGACATATATAAGTAGAAAGTGGATGGTTATTGACATGGGATTCTTTAGCTGAAAGAAAGAGTAGAGGAGAGAAATGAGGTCTGAAGGCAAATCTTAGGGGATAATAATGTGAAACATGAGGGACAGGAATAGGAGGTAGCAAAGGAAGAGACAGAGAGATGGGGAATAATTCAGCATCCTGGAATTCAGCAAAAAGGAGAGTGAACAACTAGATACCTGCTGTGGAGGGAGCAAAAGTTTGTGACGAAGGATTCACTGGTAGCTTCTGAAAGAGAAGAGCAATAGGAGAGTGGTGTGGCTTGAAGCTACCCTGCCTCGTGTAGAACAGGAAGCTGGAGCTAAATAACCAGTAGTGGACCCACAGCACATCCCTTTCATTGTGAGAACTTCAGGTCTGATGCTGTGGTTCTTCCTGGCTATATTCCCTCCATATTATCTGAATAAGTTAATAATTGCATTGAATGATGGTCTAACACTTTAAAAATTAACCTTGCATAGAGTAGGAATTCGGTGTGAGAAAAATTGCATTTGACAGCTTATCTTGGATTTGGATTGAAAGATAGCTTCACAAAAGGAAAGTAAGATTAACCATGAAGGATTCTAAGTAACTCCTTAGAAGCAGAAGGTGATCTAGTTACATGGCAACCCATGTACATGTTGGTAAGTTTATTTTCCAGTCACTTACACTACAACTTCTTACATTTCTTTCTTACTTTGTATCTGCCTAATGCCAGCCAGAGAGAGCAGGGTGGTCACAAAATACAAATCATCACCATATCCAAAAGCTCTGTGAACAATATGCATGTTCTGAGACCAATCAAACTCTATCAAAAGAAAAGTTGAATGGACATTTTAGTAATCTTCAGTACTCATACATCCTGATCTTTTGATAAAAGGTATTATTTTTCATTTTGGTTGCAGATGATCTATCAAGGATGGCAGCCGTTTTCACAATTTTCTCTTTGATCTTCTATGCAGAGCTAGAATTCTGGGTTAATTTTACCAGGGACAACGATTTAAACATAGCATTGTAGAGTTATAAGCATTACCCTTTCATTTTCAGCTTGCCATGTGGGAAACATATATCCTTTCTTGCAATGTATTAAAGTTTTGATCAAATGCATGCCACATTAAATGTTTGCAGCCATATAGTGAATAGATTTTGGCTGTTTAAAAATCAGCCAAGATTTACAGTATAATTCCATTGCTAAAGTTATCCGTGACAAAGCCAAGGCAAAGCCAAAACTCCTCAAACATATAGGAAAGTGTAATTTATTATGTTTCATTTAGACATCCAAATATGAGGTATATTAGGATTCTGGGTGGCATATGGGGTGCAAGATTCTGTAGCTTGCAATTCCTTCTGGAGAATCTATGATCTATAATATATAAAAAGCTCCTGCTTCTGTCTGTGAATGTTGGCACAATTGTCAGAGCTGTGCACAGGCCTGGAATGTCCCACAGCCCACAGGATGCTCTAAGCAGCATCAGGAGGAAGTTCACTTCCCTTTTGTGCATTATGAGAGTACACGAGCTTTGTCTCATGCTTAGAGGTAACTGAGTTGGCTCTCTTTAAATTATTTATCAACCCACTAAAGAAGAGCACTGAAAATATGTGGGGTCATATGTTCCTGTAAAGAACAGTGACTGCTTTTATATAGTAATGTTCATATTTGAAAGCTTTTCATTCATTTACAGATGTTTATTGAACACTAACTATGTGCAGGAACTCTGCTAGACATTAGGAATATAAAGAACAAATTCTTCAAGGTCTTGTTTAACTCTTTGCCTGTCTTTTTGTCTATAATAGGCAGCCTATGCCTATTTAACTCATTTAATCTTTCCATCAAAATCAACTTCTCAAATTGTTTTGTTTTCCATTCTTCAGCACTTTTCCCTTTATGGAAATGTCTCCCATGTGTAGGTGCCTGGAACTTAATGTCAAAGGGCAGGTGTGTTTTCTGTTTTGGCCATATGCCGTTCATCATACGGGCAAATCCATATTTCATCTTGGACACCCATATTATATGATATGCTCATGCCTTAGTGTAACCTTGGCTCACTTCCAGTGTTGCTGCTTTCTATTTTTCCGCACAAAATCTCTGTGGTTTGGCTTATTAAGTCCCAGATGTATTCATTTGGACTCTTTCCCTCAGGAAGCCTGGGGTCCCAGGGTGGTAGTGTCTGAGACGAACGCTCAGAATTTCCTGTAATGAGTCCTGATTCTGGCTTCATGATCCTGTCACTTGCCCCTCATGGAGAGCTATCACTGCCAGGTCATTATTTCCCTGCTGAAGCTGCTCCCTGAAATTCTATTTGGGAGGCTTCACATCCCAGTTTTCTATGAGGCATCCAGATGAACTGATTTGAATTTCATGGTTGGAGAAATTTATTCGTGAAACCCAGACTTTTGCCTTGATGCTGTCCATTGATCTTTAGGTCTTTAAACAGATACAGTAGCCCAGAAGCTGTTGCTTAATTACACCCGTTTGGGAGAAATGAGTTGAGAGGAGGAGAGGTGCCCGTCTCAAAGAGCCCAGAGAGTAGAACTTCTGGGTAGATGCTTATATGGTATCATACTCTTCACAGAAAAATAACTTATATGGATCAAAATAAACATGATAATTCTCTAGTGCAGGGATGCAACAGAACCCAAGTAATAAGCTGGGAAGTGTTAACCTGCCCTTCAATACAATTTTGTTCTCCTAAATGTTATTCTTTCTTTATCCCTTCACTTTCTTTTTATCTTTAAAGGTAGAATAAAACAAATGAGCTTACAGAGTCCCCGGGGGCAGAAAGGAGGAACGGGAGATACACTAGTTCATAAAGGCAGGCAGACTGCCCTACCATCCCTACTTCTTCACAGATACTGCGGACATGGCAACTTTTCCCTCTTCTGTAATGTGTTGAGAGCCTTATCAAATTTAGCACCATGCAGTGTTTCATAAGATTTACAAGTTTATTTCTCGAGCCTGAATTCTTAAATCAAAAAAATGTTAGGTATGATGTCATGTCCAAGTTACTACTTGAGTTAAGCTTAGGGTGAGCTTCATAGAATGAAAATACATTTAATAGTGGATGGGGGAAAATGTTAGCCAAATCATGAATCCTGTTCCAAAGATAAAGTGTTGTGACAAGGCACATGTTAATTGAACTATGCTCTCAATAAACTATTCAGTAGGCAGGAAGCAACCATAACCTGCCAGTTGTTGTTTTAGAGCTGAGAGACCCTTGTTCCCTACATATAAAATAAAATATATAAATGTATATGTTTGGGTGGACAGTTTTATGTAGAAATCACATTAGAGGAGACCGATATACAATTCAGTAATCGACACACAGTCTCAACTGCAGCAACCACAAATGTCCAAACTCATGCCAATGGTTTCAAAAGACAGTCCTGCTTCCCTCCCACCCAGATTCACCTATAAAATACACGGAGAGAAGTGCGTCTTTAAAAGAGGAACGGAGCAGGGCGTGGCAAAGAGGACAAGCAAGGCAGACGTAGCAAAGGAAAACGTATCTGTCAAAATACCAAAAGGGAGATTCATTTAGAAAACAAAAAGGCAGGGGATTTGTTTAGATAGTCATATTTTTTAAAGAAAAGAAAAGGGAGGAGGGAGAAAGGAAAGGATGGAAAGGAAAGGAAAGGAAAGGAGAAGAAAGGAAAGGACAAGAAACTTTACGTGGACCCTTTCCATCTGTTCATATTGACTCCATAGTAAACCCTTGACATTTCTTGACAAAGATGAAGTAGAGGGTACACAGTGGCAACAACTGCACGATGTCGTCACTGGTGTCTCACTGGGCACAGGATGCCTCCAAGGATTGTTGAGTGGGATCAATGCTGCCCATCTGATTTCCCAGCTTGTACACTTCCCCCACAGGTGCTTCATGCTCTAGCTCTGAACACAAAAGATGTCCAATCCATGCTGGCTTATTAGTTCTGTCCCCTTCCATTTCCAAATCACCTGCCCAATTATCTCTCTTCCCTTTGGTCCTTTCTTAATTTACTCCATCTTGGATAAGTCTTCACTTAGGCCATTTGAGTTTACCTGTATTTAAGAAGAGCTCAGAAATAATTTGTCTAAAGAACACAATCACTTCAAGTATTCTTTTTGTGATACTTGATTCACTCCAGTCATATATACACATATACATTTATATACACATATATGTGTGTGTGTATATATATATTCTTTAAATTATATACAGCTTTGCTATAATATAGTTTTCAAGACTCTCTTTGTTAAGTACGTGGTAAGGCATCCGAACTAGTGTGGCCAGGAGAATAGTTTCTCTTCCTTTTCTCTGGCCCTTGCTACTGTTACCCATTATCAGTCTCTGGTGTTGGTGTTTTATTGTTTTAAGGCCTTTGCTATGTTTTTGGAACTCTTGAGTATTCACATGTGTGTTACATCTGAGTTCCTTTAGCACAATCTTTGTTAGCTGATATCTGTGGGAGTTTGCTTCCTTAGATATAGAGCACAGAATGCAAGGAAGTACTGCATTCTCCCTCATTTCTTTCTCATTCTCCACTCAGGGTATTCTGTGTCATGACAAACATGTTTATTTTTTGCTTTGTTTGATTGGAATTTTTTACAATAGGAAAATTTTGAATGTTATGACATTTTTTTTCTTTCGTTCTTTTATATCGACCCAATCCTGCCTTACTTAACCAATCTACTTTTAAAAGTTTGAGAATAGGCATGATGAGATTGGGGAGTGTAGGAGCAAGGCTTTTGTTTAACAATTTTATTCTCCATGACGTGCAGGCTTCAGATCCACTAGTATAGCCTCAGTCTCATAACCAAGACAGTTTGAGCCCTAATGTTAAGAACCCATCTGGAAGAGATTTGCATTTGTTCAAACTTCTGGAGTACCAACCAGCATAGCAAATAAACATATGAAAAGATCCTTAACTTAGTCATTAGAGAAATACAAGTTAGATCACAACATACCTCTATTCACCACAAGAATGGCTGAAATGAAAAAGGCAGACAATACCAAGTGTTGACAAGTTTAGAACGGCTGGAATTCTCATACACTTTGGGTGGGAGTATAAACTGGAAAAAATCACTTTGGAAAAGCATTTGGTAACATCTACCATGCAGAATGTATGCCTACCACTTGAACTGTGATCCCAGTCCTAGATGCATGCCCGACAGAAGGACATGTTTAATCATGTTACAACAATACTATTTATAATAGCCTCTACGGAGAACCAAACCAGACACTTCATATTGTATTCATACAATGGAATGCTGTAAATCACTAGGATGAACAAACTATTGCTTCAGTCAATCATATGGGTCAATTAGAAAGTATAACAGAGAGGTGAAAAACCAAAGCCAAAAAAGTACACAATGTACTTTGAGAAACAGGAAAAATTAATCTATGTGTTAGAATTCAGGATATTAGTTACCTTTCAGAGGATAGTACCTGGGCGGAGATACGAGGGGACGGATTTGCTTGTAATGTTCTACCTCTTGATCCAGGCGCAGATTATATGGGTGGGCTCATTTTGCACGTAATTATACACCGCAAGATGTATAATTGAAATCTGTGTGCTTTCCTATTGATATATTATACTTCAGTAAATATTACCTAAAAGAAAACAAAAGGATTTAGATGTTTATTAATCATGTCCATTAACTGTAAATAGAAGCTAATCTTGATAAATGTTTGCAAAAGTAATGTTTTGCATAATGATCCTGAGGCCGTACATTTTTAAACACAGAAAACTAGTGAATAACACCAGTAACTAAATATCTTTTAAATGAGGTTGAAAATAACAGGCACAAAGATATCAAAACTAATTATATTTTATATTTTTCTGCATTTCGAAAGAAATTGATTTTCACGTCATTCTTGAAACTTCTATGTTTTTCCTATTCTGCAGGGAGAAAATTGAAGTAAAATGATATTTTCCTGGCTCAGGATCCTTAGAAAGTCATGAGGAATGGAAAGTAAATTAGCCTCATAGTCTTGGTGGCTTAGCAGAAATTTTCAGAAGTAAACCTTTACCCCCCACCCCTCCAATTTAACATATTTGTCAGCCGATACCCATGCTGTTACCAAAGTGGCTCATTTTAAATTCTTTACACATACATGTAATGAGCAATATAAAATTCTTCTACCTTCAAACCATGACATTACTGTCTGATTTACCAAGGTTCAAGGAAAAGAAGAAACCACTTAGTGGTGAATAAATCAGCCAAACTAAATCTTTTAATTTAATCCGATTCTGTTGCATTCACATAAATATGACAGAAATGAACTCTTATAAAAAAAGGAAAAATGACAGTAATTTTAAAATGGTTTGTAAAACAATTATAAAACATGTAGAAAGAATCTCCGTCTAACTAAATGCTATTTTTAAAAAACGAAGACAGCCTTGCTATTTCCATCAATGAATAACTGATTGATTGCAAATGATACATTCCTATTATTAATGAAAGCTGACAATTCCATTAGACTAATATGCAACAACTGCACATTAACTCTCCTGATGAGCTTATCGTTCATTTTTTCCAGGGCTGAGGAACACAAAACTAAAGCAAGTGGATTTAGAAGGTGAAATGAAGGTACAGCTTTAAAGAATAGAAAACTGTTTATGTTTCTCTCCTCCTGGATCACATGATAAAGAAGAATGTTAGGGCTTCTCATCTATATGGAGCTATGCTGTCAGTTCTCAAGTAATCCATTGAACAGTTTTTATTGTTTAAACAGCTACATTTTAGTCAGTCAATTTATTGAACATTAGTCCACTCTTTCTAATTCTCTGGAGCCAGACGCTTAAACCACTCAAACAAATCTGAGACCAAGAGCCCATGAGACTAAACTCTGTTTTATCCAACTTAAAAAGAAGAGCAATGCCCCCAAATTTACGACCTTCTAAGTAATTTGGGTTTAATAGGTTGATTCTGTGAGATTCAATAACTCTCTGTCCTTGAACAAATCAGTCTACCTCTAATGAGGGCTGGTTTTTGCACTTTGAATACAAAAGTGTTTTGAGACACTGAAGTAATGATACAAGGTCATATCAAATAACAACTTATTTCCATATGGTTAGATCTGTGAGGGTCCAAATAAGAACTCTATTAAGATAGTTGCAGAAAATATGAGGAAAACACATGTGCAAATGAAACTACCAAATACAGAATCTGAAGAATACCAAATTTATTCTGCAATTTATTTAGCTGTAAAAGGTAAAATATAAAAGCTTAATTATATGCATAAGTGACAATTCCAAAAGATTCTTATATATGTCAGTCTCCTTTGAGCTATATCTATATATTAGTCATTTTAATGGAAATGACAAATTGAATTTATTGAAAATATACTTTAGGGAAACAATTATTTACTCATTCACTCTCTTGAAAAAATAGTTGCTAAATACTTGTGCTTTGTGCTAAATTGGAAGGAAAAATATCAAGTGAGACTTCATTCAACTCTCAAGGAGTTTAAAAAGCATTAGAGAAAGACTCCTAATATTGCTTTTGGTTGCAGATTGAATTTATTTCTTTGTTTCATTGTTAATATAAAGGATGTAAGAGAAGTTTTTTAAAATCTACTGAAGTGCAGAGAAAGTAGAGACCTCAAATGAATGTTATAATCAGAGATGTTTTCAAGGAGGAGTACACATGAACCACGGGTTACTGATATAAAGGTCTACAGGGGACAGGAGAGTGACATAAATGAACAAAGTGGGTGAGCCATTTCTAAGACAAAGAGGAGTGGCAGAGACTAAGGAAAAAGGGAGAGTGTGTGTTCTTTCTAAAGTGAAAAACCTTTCCTTAGTTTTGGCTAATTATAATTGTTATGTGGCAAAGGTTTCTGATTTCTCAAGAGAAGCCACAAATCTGGATTTTTAGGTGCAATCTCCATCCTTTCAAATTTTGAAAAACTATATATATATACACATATATATATAAACATAACATACTTCTATATATAATTTGTAAAATTATATATAATGTACAAGCTGATTATATTATTTATATAAACTCATGTATATGTGTGTGTATATACACGCACAAACACAATTAGTTTTTTTTTTTTATTTTACCATTGCTTTTTTTTAAAATTTTATTTATTTATTTATTATTTTTTGGGGGGTACACCAAGTTCAATCAATTGTTTTTATACACATATCCCCGTATTCCCTCCCTCCCTTGATGCCTCCCCCCGAGTCCCCCCCACCCTCCCCGCCCCAGTCCTCTAAGGCATCTTCCATCCTCGAGTTGGACTCCCTTTGTTTTACAACTTCCCACTGGCTATCTATTTAACAGTTGGTAGTATATATATGTCTGTGCTATTCACAATTAGTTTTTAAAAGTATACCTAAAGCCCATATTTGACCTGCATACAATCAGTTTGCAATCTCAACACTATATCATGGCTTTGGTAAGATGGCTGAATGTAAAAAAATGGAGGAGAGAATTCTCTAGGAGAGAAAGTGATATGGGGAAGAGCGAGGGAAGGTCAGTTAACATTAAGAGGTCTCAATTGACTCTATGTGTGTGTGTGTGTTTATTTCTGTTTACATATACAATGGACTCAGAATTAGATATTGATGGTAGAACGCATGGTTACTGACTACCGTAATAATGAATTTGGAACTTTTTCAAAAGCCCTAGAAACTGACAAAAGGTTTTCAGGAAAGGAGTGACTCCATACAATTACCTTGTAGGATTTACTAGATTAAAGGCTCAAAACAGAGACCTCTCAGCTTCCTACTGTACCAGCTTAGCAATGAAGTGACTGCAGCCTGACTGAAAAAGTAGCTACAGCAATAGAGAGGAAGGAGTGGACAAGAGAGAGACTGTTATGGAATAAGACTTGAAAACTGAAGAGATATAAGGGAAGGTTTAAAAGGAGATTCCAAGATTTATCCTCACATTTCTTGTCTTTTTGCCTGTGAAGATGTACAGCCATTAATGTTAAGACAAAAGGCTATGAACTGATATGAGCAGATATTTATGGATTAATTTTAAGCATGTTAAAGTGGTAGTGTTTACAAAGTCCTCAAGTCTAAGTTTGGAGACATTTTGAAATCAGTTTTAAGCCATAACTGAGGTGGAAATAATGTGAACATATAATGTATTTTATTTCTTATTGTATTTAAAGATTTGAGTGCAATTTTTTTCAATTAAATTGAATTTTAAAATTCTGATTGATTACCTTATAGGAGCCAGGCAATGAGCGCCTATGCAAACAACCCACATTTCTAATTTGGTTTTGAGAAGGTCTCCATTACTATAGATAAGCCTAGTAAAATATGACCCCTGACAATTTACTAAGTGTTATGCTTTGAATTTTATTTCTGTGCGGTACAAAAAGAAGAGTGTTCATTTTTGTCATAGCACTTTTGGGATAAATTTCCATGAAAGCACTTTTTTGGTCAAATGGACTCTTCTGGATCATTTTTGGAAACTTTAGACTTGGGACCAAGCAACTTTAATGCCTCAGAGAGGCAATACTATCATTGAATGTCCTAAAATATCATGTGGATCAATGAGCAACTGGAGTAGTTGTGAAGCAACTATTTTAATTTGAAAAAGAAACTGAGCTTGCAACAAATAACTCATCTACAATCAGATGACTAAAACAAAAATTATTTATACTGACCCAATATTAGTCCTTCTTCCAAACTCTGTATTATATAAACTTTGCTCAGTTGGGAAAGCTGAAACTTGCTGATTAATTGGTTATTGTATCAGAGTCCTAGGCAAAATATGGAATTTTTTTTTTTTTTTTTTTTACACTGTGATGAACACTCAGTGTCTCCTCTCAGTCTGAAAATATTAGTGTTTCTGTTTTAGTTACCTTCTGGAATTAGTTATTTGATACTTTCCTCTTTTTGTTGTTCTACTTCTTGGTTTTTTTTAAACTTTATCTTCCAGAATTTCTTCTGATCTTAGTTGTTGGTGGTATATTGTTTTATGTATTCATTTTCAAGGGAAATTTTTATATCTAAATACTCTTTTTGCATAGCTCCTGTTCCTATTTAATGGATGCAATTTAGTTTCTAAAGCTGTTATATATATATTTTTTGGGGGGGAGGCGGGGTATAGTTTTCTTCTGTTATCTTCAATGACTCTCTCTTTTCTGATTTATTTTGCTTTTGCTTCTTTTTTTCTAACCCTTGTATTTCATGTTAGAGGCTTTGTTTTAATGTCTTATAATCCTTGGCTGTTCCTTTATAGTTAATGGGAAGTGAAGCACTGCAAAGATGTTTACAAATTCTATTTGCATAGGTGGGCTTTGTCCACTAGTGGCTTTATTGTAGAATAAACTTGTTTAGCCATTTCATTTGGAAACTCTAATTAGTGGCATCGATAGATTTTGTCTCTTGTCCCAGTCAGTTTCCTTGAATAGTCTTTAGTCCAGAGATCAGGAAACTTTTTCTATAAAAGGCCAGATAGCAAATATTTTATACTTTATCGGTTAGATAGTCTTTGCTGTAACTATTCAATTCTGTCATGGTGGCACAAAAGCAGACACAGATAATACAAAATGAAGGATGTGGCTGTGTTGAAATAAGACTTTATTATTATATAAATAGTCAGCAGGCCATTGTTTCCAACTCCTGTTCGAATCTTCTGCCTTGGGATCTAAACTTGAGTGCCAACGTTGCGTCCAGTGAAAGGAGGGAACCAAAGACATGGCCACTTAATATGGCCCTTTAATAAATCCTTCTGTTTTCATTATGGTATCCCATCCTCAGCTGTAACTTGTGTTCCTGGGATTAAAGTGTCTCTACCAATCCCCAGAAAGTAAATTTCCAGTCTGTGATGGGTAGGGGGTCAGTAAGCAACTCTACAGAGTGTGGGATATGCTCTTAGAGGCATTCAAACAGTACACCTGTTTTCAGCATCACCGATTCCCCTACTATCAGCTGCACCTGGTGCCTTCAATCCTGAGCCTTTCCAGGGCACTATAGCACAAACATGCTTAGAGTTGGCCTCCCTCTTTGCTGGTTTACAGTTTTCTCTGATCTGCATTACCACCTATAAGTCAATAATCATCCAGCCAAATGTTTTCTGTTTTCCAACACTGTGTTGGTGTATCTGCCTCTCCTATTTTCTTTGTACTTTCAGGTTTCTACTTTTCAAACATCCTTTAACTGACATTTTTGTAGAGATTCTGATGGGATCAGCAGTGGATATGTGTGATGAGTTTTCCATGTTTAACTGGCAGTCTTCGGAAAGTGGATAGATAGATGATAGATGATAGATAGATAGATGATAGATAGATAGATAGATAGATAGATAGATAGATAGATAGATAGATGATAGATAGATATTCTGATCTTTGATATTCCAGTCCTAATGTCATCTAATTACAAGTATAATATCATTATAATCAAGAGCGTACTTTTACATGTAGTTTTACTTAATACTTTACTTGATACTATCTTGAAGATATCTCATATCTCTGAAATATGAGATTGCAAACTATAGTTTACAGTTTTTACTCTTTCAATTTCCACAATTTCAGAGTGAAACAAAATTGCTTCAAGTTAGGATAAACACAGTTTTATGTATTCACCCCAGCTAGGGAATTTCTACCTTCCCTCATGCCCCAGATCACTAAAGTCTCCACTTTCTAACACTTTCATAAAATGAAGCCAGTAAACTTCATATTTTTTCCACAGGCTATCCCCCCAAATATGAACACTAAGCAAGTGTTCACACTCATTTAATATTTAAGTAGAATGAATACGCATTCGTTCCACTATGGGAAATCTTGAGCCCTCCTAATGCAGCTTACACATCTCTCTCCATCTTTCTTCTCTGTCCTATTCCTCTTTTATACTCTCTGTCTTATCTCTTGATTCCTTTTCTATGTCCATTCTTTTTTTTTTTTTTTTTTTGGCCCATCATTATTATGACTTACATTCGTTTTCTATTTCTGTATAACAAATTACCACAACCTTGGTGGCTTAAAACAACACCCATTTATTAGCTCACAGATGTGCAGACTTGGGTGAGCTAGACTGGATTCTATGCTCGGGGCTAACATCATGGTGCTGGCTGGAGTCTCTGGGAAAGAATCCGCTTTCAAGCTCTTTTATGTGGGCAGAATTCAGTTCTTTGTGGTTGTAGGACTAAAGTCCCAGTTTCCTTGCTGGCTGTCAGCCAGGGGCCGCTCTCAGTTTCTCAAGGCCATCACATTCCTTCTCACTTGACCCCATTTATCTTCAAAGAAACAATCGTGTGAGTCCTTCTCAGGGTCCATATCTCTCTGACTTTCTTTTCTGCTACCAGCCAGAGAAAGCTCTCTTCTTTTATGGACTCATGTGATTAGATCAGACTGACCTGGATAATCTCCCCATCTCAAGAGCAACTAGATGATAGAACATAAGCACAGGGGTGATATCCTGACATATAAGCAGGTTCTGTAGATTAAGTTAGGACTCACTGAGGGGTCATTTTAGAAATTCCACCTATCACACTTCTATTCATTCTGCACAAGTGCTAATGGCAGCAGGAGTATATAATAGATTTTACTCAAAGTTTGGGTTAGCAGAGAAGACTGAGTTATAACTCAACACAGAACAGATTAAAATAGAATATCAGGTATCATTGTCCTGAAAACCTTATTCCCTATTCTCTGTCTTGGGGAATTTCTTGATGGCCTTGACTTCAGTTGCATTCCAGCCTCCAGTGCTTTTGTGGGGCTCATCTCCTTTTCTTTTCCTCATATCTCTATTTCCAAATTTAAAGTACCTCAGGCATTAGATTCTCTAATTTCTGGATAAAAACTTCCAGATTACTGTTTACTTCCACCAGCAGAATACTTTATTTATAGACTCAGAGACAATTCTCAGACTGTTGGGCACGTGAGAAAATTCACTTTTCATGTCTAAATACGCCTATTAATCAAATGGAAATTTTCTTCCTAAAAAGGATTCTGCTTTTTTCCTATCCCTACTATTTCAAACCGTTTATGTTCTTACTCTTACAAATTCTTACTCTTATACCCAAGGTGTTTTAAATTAGTGAACATTAGATAAAATAATACATGTAAACTACTCAGTATATTCTCAGAAACATAGCTAGAAACAAATGTTGGCAAACAATTTTACTGGAGATAGTGTAGAACAGTGGATCATTTAGTATTCCTCACTTAACATCACTTAAGAAGCTGCCTATATGTAAGGATGTAGAGATGCATTAAAGCCAGCCAGACAGATGACAAAAGTTAAAACAACAAAAACCATAACCCTTTGAGCAAGAGCTCTAGCAATGATTACTATAATGACCTGGTCATGTTTCACCATTATGTGAACAGAAACAGCTAGGCAGCCAGCAGAGGGAACACAACTTAGACAGACTCTCCTGTTTTATTAATTGAAGGTTTATACACACCCTCAGGCCAGAGACCTTGTCTCCTGTGTTTTAGGTAATAAGAAGTATGCAGTCAATGCTCGATAAGTAATAATAATTAATATTGAATCTCACTCCTAGGGCTGTGCTCCCAGTATTGATGATGCCAGGGAGGATTATGTCTCCCAAGAAAACATGCAGGATAAATTTCCTGGCTGGGCCCCAGTTAGAAGTGGAAGAGAAAAAGGAACTGAAGTGTATCAAGCAATAAGTCACAAAGCTCAGGAAAAACTAGCACAAACACAGAGGATGCTCAAGTCACTTGTCCTCCTGTCTTTTTGACCCCTTTCCCTTCTTTTAGTTATACATGTTTAATTCATAATATAATCAACACCCATAAATCCATAAATCAACCCAAGAAATAAAACATTAGCAAATAATAAACACATTACCTAACAACAGGGAAATAGAGGCAAAGACAAAGAGAAAGGATGCTTGCCAAACTTCTGGAGTTGGCTTTGGAGACCCCCCTGCTATGCTAAAGGGGGAAACCCTTCAGTGCCTGGATGTTGAAGAGAGCTGGGGAGGGGAGGGTTGTAGGGAAGCTGGGGAGAGAGGATACTCACAGGAGCTAGAGTAGCAGCTATTTACCAACTAGTACGGAATTAGTTCAATCATTTAACAACTTCTCTCCAGAAGTAAGCACAATTGTTAATTTTATATCATTATTCTATTATGCACATATATAAACACTCATACCCACACACATACATTTTACGTGATTATTAAGCATTTTAAAAGAGAATATCTTTCAATAAATTTATGAAGGGCATTAACTTCAGGAGCTTTGAAGTAATAAGGAGTACTTGTCATTTTAACTTTGAAATCCAATAAATATGTTTCAGAGTTCTATTAGGTATGTGGGTAACTGGGAAATAAAATTTTAGGGGACCTCATTTCCTCAGGTTCAGAAACAGAGAAACAAATAGACCAACGAGATCTCTGTCTGTCCATCTATCTATCATCTGTCTATCATCCATAAATATACACACTCAGGTAGGTCTCTTTTGGTTTGAGATCTTTCATTTTACTAATGTTGATCAGTCATCAATATTTGATGACCTCTAGTCCCCCTTCTATCCTTGTATTGGTTTGGAGCATGACTAGAGCAATGAGCCAGCTGAGAAGACCAGCACCCAGTCCTCACTATCTTGGTCCAGTCTTCTCAGTGGAAAGAGCTGTCTGGATAAGAACCCATTCATGAGGCCATCCTAGGGAACTCAAACCCACCTTATGATGTGGCCGTTAGTCAATCAGCAAGGAACCTGTTACACAAACATATCTCAAATACTAGTTTTATTTCTGTTAAAATTAGTTTAGAAAAGTAAAATGTCAGAGTGTTTCTGTGAAACTGAGAATCAGAATAGGCCTTTCTTCATAAGTTAGTCCTAGAGATCTGAAGTCAGGTATTTGTGGTGATAGCTTTTATAATTATTTTGAATTTTTGTTGTTGTTGTTGTGAACCTCATGGCTCTTCGGTGCTCCTCTTGGTTAACACTCCCATCACCTAGAATTAGTTTCATGCCTGAAATACTGTGTCCCAAGGTGGCAAACACAGCTGCGTGGTCGATGCTCGCTTCACTACTGGCAGCTCTGCTCACATAACAGATGTGAAGCTTAGTGAATAAGTATCTTCCATCAGGACCAACATCCTCTATTTATGTCTCTCTATATATTGACACGTACGTATCTCAAAATATAACCACAGAAACAATGTTCCATTTTCTGATCCAGTAACAGCTCTGATAATTGCAGATTTTCCTTTGAAAAGAATATAAATAAGCATTTCCAATCAGTGTTATTATAGAAATATCCAAAATGTGTGACCATTTTGAAGAAAATACTCTAACACTTTGCATAACTTCATTTTAATTTTTAGTAAATCTATTTTCTGACTTTTATTTTGTAGTCAACATTCTGTATTCTGATATATAGAGCTGAGAATATGGGGGATAGTGGATACTGAAAAATAGATAATATGAAAGAAGCTAATGGAGTAAATTTATATAACACAATAAAGAGAATATTTACCCAACAAATTAACTATTAAAATTTAGCTCTCACATATACGGAATCTAAAAATGGTACTGATGAACTCAGTGACAAGAACAAGGACGCAGATACAGAGAATGGACTGGAGAACTCGAGGTTTGGGAGGGGGCGGGGAGTGAAGAGGAAGCTGAGACGAAGCGAGAGAGTAGCACAGACATATATATACTACCAACTGTAAAATAGATAGCCAGTAGGAAGTTGTTGTATAACAAAGGGAGTTCAACTCGAGGATGGAAGATGCCTTAGAGGACTGGGGCGGGGTGGGGGGGGGTGGACTCGGGGGTGGGGGGAGTCAAGGAAGGGAGGGAATACGGGGATATGTGTATAAAAACAGATGATTGAACTTCGTGTACCCCCAAAAATAATAAATAAATAATTAAATTAAAAAAATTTAGCTCAAGATACACATAAGATATAGAAATTCTTCAGTTTGCCAAATACTTCTTTGGTAAGAACTAGGTTGTTTTTGATACTTTCTTTCTATAGGCCATTTTAAATACTTCTTGCTTTATTTTCTCTCCACTAATTATTCTCTATATATCCAATGATATTTCTCAGGATAACAAAGTGAGCTACTTTTCACATTTGAAATTTCAACAACCAGACCAAAAAAAGCTCAAGCTACTTTCTGTTAAATACCTTCAGGCCAAGAATTCAGACATAGGTAACTTATTGTTTACATGCTGTATCCTGCCAAATTCTGGATACAGATTTAGAGAATCTGTGATAGAGAAATCTTTAAATGTTTAGCAACTTGGTTTCAATTGCAAAATTTTGTTTGGGATTTGTATGTGATATTTTCCAAATTAATTTTATAAGAAAATCCTACCTTCCTGACTTTCAGTGTATACACACACACACACACACACACACACACACATACACACACACACACACACACGTAAAGAATGCTAATGAGGTTTATACTAAAGCTTTGGGGTTTCATTGGGTTTTTTGGGTTTTTGTTTGTATTTACTTATTTATTTTTAATTTTTTGGTTTCATTGGGTCTTTGTTGGTGCACGTGGACTTTAGTTGCAGAGAGAGGGGGCTACTCTTCACTGCGGTACATGGGCTTCTCATTGTGGTGGCTTCTCTTGTTGCAGAGCACGGGCTCTAGGTGCATGGGCTTCAGTAGTTGTGGCTCTTGGGCTCTAGAGCACAGGCTCAGTAGTTGTGGCGCACGGGCTTAGTTGCTCCACAGCATTTGGCATCTTTCTGGACCAGGGATCGAACCCGTGTCCCCTGCATTGGCAGGCAGATTCTTAACCACTGCGCCACCAGCGAAGTCCTAAAGCTCTGTTTTTGAGGATTTTTAAAAAAAGAAATCTTGCATTATTCTTATTTAATCTTCCTTTCTTTGACTAACACAATCAAGACCAAAAAGATCAAGTGTGCATGCATCACAAATTCAGTCAATGCTGTTTGCCACTGAATTTCACTCATTGCCTTAAATTGAGAAGAACTGAGGATGAAATGCCTAAGAAGCTCTCTTCCCTTCTCATGGCTGCCATACTTAGTAACAGTTTACCTGGCCATAGCAACACTTTACCTGGCAAACATGTTCCAAAAAAATTGTGAATTGCCAGACTCTCGTCCCCTCTTCTGGCATTTTCTTGTGAATTGATTTATTAGCACTAGGTGTGCTTGCTTTTTAAAATGAGGTATGTTAGTCATTTTGAGAGCAGATGTGTATGACCTCCTGACTCTAAACCCAACAATTACAAACCCTCTTCCCCTCCCACCCTGATAAAGCATTATTTTCTTAAGTCAGTGGCTAAGTACTGCATTTACTGAGTCAGAAGAAAATGATGTATGTTTCCCTTTCTGGATTTTTCAATAGGTAGTTCTTTTCTGCTTCCCCATACATTTCATTTGTTGAAACTAGATGGAACACTAAGTTTTAAATGTTTTATGAATTTATCAGGAAGAAATCGTTTTACAAAATATATATTTTATGATTCAGATGTCAGTAAGATTTTTATAGTGATTGAAGTGTTTTAAAGCTAATTGGGAAAAATTAATAATTTTAATACATTTACCTTTGGTAAAATACAAAGGAGCCATTGTTTAATTTTAAGGACAATAGCAAAAGTATGTTTTACTTAAAACATAATGATGGAGAGAAAAGATGGCGGCGAAGTAGAGAGACGTGGAGTGCATCCCTCTCCACAGATGCATTGGGAATGCACGGAAGGACGCAGTCATTCCCACAGAGAACCAGCTGAACACCAGCAGACGGCCTCGGACACCAGAAAGGACTGCGGAGAGCCCGACATAGCCGGTAGGGAGGCATCTACGAAGGCTCAAAGAGGGTGAAGCGGCGGAGCTGCGGCAGATGGGAGGGAGTGAGAAACATATGGAGGGTCCGCAGCGCAGCTCAGCGTTCCCGGACCGAGACATCGATCCGCAGCTGAATGGAGGGTCCAGGAGCGGGAGCGTGGGAACCGGAGAGCTGGTTCAGGGTGGGAAACATTGTTGCCGGTAGGGTGACGGACCGAGAGGACAGGAGGGAGGAGGTCCGCGGAGAGGAGTGCCCGTCCCTGAGAGCCGCCCGGCCATGATGGCGGCTGGAGGCTGCAGGCTCACGGGCGGGGGGGGGGGGGGGGGGGGGGGAGCCGCACACATAGCCTCTCTCTCTCTTTCGGTGCCTCTGCAACAGGCAGTGGAGAGACGCCCTGCGGGCCACCTAAGGCGCTCAGGGATAACAAGCAGCCTCAGGCGCTCGGGTGGGGCTAGATTAAAACCCCTTGCAACGCCAGCAGCAGGGAGGCTGCTGAGAGAAAAAAACAACAACAACAACAGCAACAACAACAACAAAAAACCCAAGAGAGGCCCAACTCTAAGACTTTCTGTTTACGCCTGAGCCACCTGCGTCCCTCTGCAACAGGCACCTCCAAGCCAGACTGAAACAACAGTGCACCACTGCTCACTCACTCCCAGGAGAAGGAGCCACTATTGTACCCTCTCCCTCCCCACACACCGAAGCTTACAGACGAACAATAAAGGAACCTCTGCTGGTCACAGAATAATGCAAAAAAACCCAAGGCCAGGAGAAGGACACTTACAGCTGAGACGCTAAGGAAACAGAAATAGTAGTATCAATACCTATTGAACTGGTCCATTCTGGGATCAGTTCTGGATTTTTTTTTTTTCTTTTTCTTTTTCTCTCTCTCTCTCTCTCTTTTTTTTTTTCTTTATTAAATACTATCTTAGCCCTAAGGGATCTACAAGTTTTAGAACATTGATATTTTTTATTCTTTTTTTTTTTGCCTTTTTTATATACTTTTATATCTAGCTAAGTTTTTGGTAGTATGGACAATATATCTCTCATACTTTCCATTCATCCCTATTTTTTATACATTTCTATTCCTTTCTTTTTATTTGCATATTTCCAACCACATTACGCTCTTCTGTTCCCCTTTCTACCAGCCATTTTAAGTTTATTTTATCTTAACATACTTATAAGCAACACTATCGGTCTGCTCAGACTCCTTGCTCTATTCTCCAGATGACGCACTGCCTTGGTATTTAATATTAGGCTTTTGTCTTTACCTTAGTTCTTAGTACAGTTGTCTAATTACATTCTGAGAATATCCATTCTCTCTGGTGGTACTCCGGCTCTTTTCTATATTTGATCCTAGCTTACAAAATCTCCCTGGACTAATGTTTGTATGTGTAAGGTGTTATTTGTTTGTTTGCTTTTGCTTTTGTCTCTGATTTGTTCTGTTTCAGTTGTCAATTTCTGCTGGGTTTCTCTTTGAATATCTGATAGCACACTGGGGTTCTGTCAGGTCTTTCTAGAGCCTCACGTCCTAACGGAGTCAGTAATTGTGTGTCTTATATATGTATGTGTTTCCTAGACTTAATATTCGTTTAATCCAATACTTGGACATTAGTGTGAGGCTTGGACAGTCTTCTATAAACACCTCTATCGCCAGGAAAAGCAACCCCAAAAGTTTGGACAACCATGAGGAAACAAAGAAACACCATGCAGGCAAAGGAGCAGGAAAAAAACCCACAAGACCAAATAAATAAGGAGGAAATAGGAAAAATGCCTGAAAAAGAATTTAGAGTAATGATAGTAAAAATGATACAAAATCTCAATAACAAAATAGAGAAAGTACAAGACACAGTTCATAAGAACTCAGAAAAACAAACAGCAATGGATAACAAAATAACTGAAATTAACAATACTCTAGATGCTATAACCAGCAGAATGACTGAGGCAGAAGAACGAATAAGTGAGTTGGAAATAGAATGGGGGAAATAACTGCCACAGAGCAGGAAAATGAAAAAAGAATAAAAAGAATAGAAGACCGTCTCAGAGACCTCAGTGATAACATTAAGCATACCAACATTCGAATTATAGGCATCCCAGAAGAAGAAGAAAACAAGAAAGGGTCTGAGAAAATATTTGAAGAGGTTCTAGTGGAAAACTTCCCCAACATGGGAAAGGAAATAATTCACCAAGTCCAAGAAGCACAGAGAGCCCCATACAGAATAAACCCAAGGAGAAATACACCAAGACACATATTAATCAAACTAACGTCAATAAAACACAAAGAAAAAATATTAAAAGCAGCAAGAGAAAAGCAACAAACAACATATAAGGGAAAACCCATCAGGATAACAGCTGACCTTTCTACAGAAACTCTGCAGGCCAGAAGGGAATGGCAGGATATGTGGGAAGACATTCTGGAACCTTTCTGAAACATTGAAAATGTTGAAATATGTGGGCCGAGCGATGGGATTCAGAATGTCCTGCTTGAGCAGTGGAGGAGCTGAGGGTGCGGGGCATGGAGACTAATATCACCCTGTTTGGTCCTGAGGGATGGCTGGTTAGCCAAAGACAGGTAAGATTCCTCAGAGGAACAACCTAAGACAGGCACAGCCGCAGAGGGGCCAACAGGGGTGGTGCATAGAGCCTTCCTTATATCACCGTGTTTGGCCCTGGAGGATGACTGGTTAGCCAGAGACGGGTAAGATTCCTCAAGGGAGGAACAACCAAAGACAGGCACAGTCGCAGAGGGGCCAACACGGGTGGGGCACAGACCCTTAATCCTTTTGAGAGAGGTCTCCTGCCCCCAGGGTTGCTTTGCTCTCCATGCCCAGCTCAAATCAGGACCCAGGAGGCAAACAAAGATCATTGCCCCCAGTCATGTGAGACCTTTGATTGTTTATGGGATTAACCTGGGAGTGTTAGACCCTTAGGCTATGCCGAGAACTCAATAAAAGCAATGTGGGATCAATCAGCAAGGCTCTTGATCCTAGAGGTCTTGAGTCCCCTGGTCCCATCTTTCTCTTCAGTCTGTGTCTGTGTGTTCTTCAAGCTTGCGGCACCCGTCACTCACCTCGAGTCGCCGAGTTGATCCCGGCAAGGATATACTGAAAGTCCTGAAAGAGAAAAACCTACAGCCAAGAATACTCTACCCAGCAAGAATCTCATTCAGATTTGAGGGAGAAATCAAAAGCTTTCCAGACAAGCAAAAGTTCAGAGAATTCAGCACCACCAAACCAGCCTTACAACAAGTGCTAAAGGAACTTCTCTAAGTAGGAAACATAAGAAAAGGAAAACACCTACAAATACAAACCCAAAACAATGAAGAAAATAGTAATTGGAACACACATGTCAATAATCACCTTAAATATAAATGGATTAAATGCTCCAACCAAAAGACACAGACTGGATGAATGGATACAAAAACAAGACCCTTCTATATGCTGCCTACAAGAAACCCACTTCAGACCAAGGGATACATACAGACTGAAAGTCAAGGGATGGAAAAAGATATTCCATGCAAATGGAAGTCCAAAGAAAGCTGGAGTAGCAATACTCATATCAGACAAATTAGACTTGAAAGTAAAGGCTATTACAAGAGACAAGGAAGGACACTACATAATGATCAAGGGATCCATTCAAGAAGAACATATCACAATGGTGAATATCTATGCCCCCAACATAGGAGCACCTCAATACATAAGGCAAATGCTAACAGCTATAAAAGGGGACATCGAAAGGAACACAATAATAGTGGGAGACTTGAACACCCCACTCACATCAATGGACAGATCATCCAAACAGAAAATAAATAAAGACACACAAGCTTTAAATGACACATTAGACCATCTCAACTTAATTGATATTTATAGGACATTCCATCCAAAAACAACAGACTACACTTTCTTCGCAAGTGCACATGGAACATTTTCCAGGATAGATCACATCTTGGGTCACAAATCAAACCTCAGCAAATTCAAGAAAATTGAAATCATATCAAGCATCTTCTCAGACCACAATGCCATGAGACTAGATATCAATTACAGGAAAAAAACTGCAAAAAATACAAACACATGGAGGCTAAACAATTCACTATTAAACAACCAAGGAATCACTAAAGAAATCAAAGAGGAAATCAAAAAATATCTAGAAACAAATGACAACAAAAACACAACAACCCAAAACCTATGGGATGCAGCAAAAGCAGTTCTAAGAGGGAAGTTTATAGCAATACAGTCCTACCTTAAAAAAAAAGAAAATGATCGAATAAACAACCTAACCTTACACCTAAAACAACTAGAGAAAGAAGAACAAAGAAACCCCAAAGGGAGCAGAAGGAAAGAAATCATAAAGATCAGAGCAGAAATAAATGAAAAAGAAAGGAAAGAAACCATAAGAAAAATACATAAAACTAAAAGCTGGTTCTTTGAGAAGATTAACAAAATTGATAAACCATTAGCCAGACTCATCAAGAAAAAAAGGGAGAAGATGCAAATCAAAAGAAGTAGAAATGAAAAAGGAGAAGTAACAACAGACACCTCAGAAATACAAAACATCATGAGACTACTACAAGCAACTCTATGCCAATCAATTGGATAACCTGGAAGAAATGTATAAATTCTTAGAAAAATACAATCTTCCAAGACTGAACCAGGAAGAAATAGAAACCATGAACAGACCAATCACAAGTACGGAAATTAAGGCAGTGATTAAAAATCTCCCAACACACAAAAGCCCAGGACCAGATGGGTTCACGGGCGAATTCTATCAAACATTTCGAGAAGAGTTAACACCTATCCTTCTCAAACTCTTCCAAAATATTGCAGAAGGAGGAACACTCCCAAACTCATTCTACGAGGCTACCATCACCCTGATACCAAAAGCAGGCAAAGATGTCACAAAAAAAGAAAACTACAGACCAATATCACTGATGAATATAGATGCAAAAATCCTCAACAAAATACTAGCTAACAGACTCCAACAGCACATTAAAAAAATCATACACCATGATCAAGTGGGGTTTATCCCTGGGTTGCAAGGATTCTTCAATATACGCAAATCAATCAAAGTGATACATCATATCAACAAATTGAAGGATAAAAACCATATGATCATTTCAATAGATGCAGAAAAAGCTTTTGACAAAGTTCAACATCCGTTTATGATAAAAGCTCTCCAGAAAATGGGCATAGAAGGAAATTACCTCAACATCATAAAAGCCATATATGACAAACCAAAAGCCAACATCGTTCTCAATGGGGAAAAACTGGAAGAATTCCCTCTAAGAACAGGAACAAGACAAGGGTGTCCACTCTCACCACTATTATTCAACATAGTTTTGGAAGTTTTAGCCACAGCAATCAGAGAAGAAAAAGAAATAAAAGGAATCCAAATTGGAAAAGAAGAAGTAAAACTGTCACTCTTTGCAGATGACATGATAGTATATATAGAAAACCCTAAAGACTCTACCAGAAAACTGCTAGCACTAATTGATGAGTTTAGTAAAGTAGCAGGATACAAAATTAATGCACAGAAATCTCTTGCATTCCTATACACTAATAACGGAAGAGCAGAAAGAGAAATTAAGGAAACGCTCCCATTCACCATTGCAACAAAAAGAATAAAATACCTAGGAATAAACCTGCCTAAGGAGGCAAAAGATCTGTATGCAGAAAACTTTAAGACATTGATGAAAGAAATCAAAGACGACACAAACAGATGGAGGGACATACCATGTTCCTGGATTGGAAGAAACAACATCGTGAAAATGTCTGTACTACCCAAAGCAATTTACAGATTCAATGCAATCCCGATCAAATTACCAATGGCATTTTTCACAGAACTAGAGCAAGAAATCTTACAATTTGTATGGAAACACAGAAGACCCCGAACAGCCAAAGCCATCTTGAGAAGGAAAAATGGAGTTGGTGGAATCAGGCTTCCTGACTTCAAACTATACTACAAGGCCATAGTGATCAAGACAGTATGGTACTGGCACAAAAATAGAAAGGAAGATCAATGGAATAGAATAGAGAACTCAGAAGTAAGCCCAAACACATATGGGCACCTTATCTTTGACAAAGGAGGCACGAGTATACAATGGAAAAAAGACAGCCTCTTCAATAAGTGGTGCTGGGAAAATTGGACAGCTACATGTAAAAGAATGAAATTAGAACACTTCCTAACACCATACACAAAAATAAGCTCCAAATGGATTAAAGACCTACATGTAAGGCCAGACACGATAAAACTCCTAGAGGAAAACCTAGGCAGAACCCTCTATGACATACATCAAAGCAAGATCCTTTTTGACCCACCTCCTAGAATTATGGAAATAAAATCAGGAATAAACAAATGGGACCTCATGAAACTTAAAAGCTTTTGCGCAGTGAAAGAAACCATAAACAAGACTAAAAGGCAACCCTCAGAATGGGAAAAAATAATTGCCTATGAAACAACGGACAAAGGATTAACCTCCAAAATATACAAGCAGCTCATGAAGCTTAATACCAAAAAAGCAAATAACCCAATCCACAAATGGGCAGAAGACCTAAATAGACATTTCTGCAAAGAAGACATACAGATGGCCAACAAACACATGAAAAGATGCTCAACATCACTCATCATCAGAGAAATGCAAGTCAAAGCCACAATGAGGTATCACCTCACACCAGTCAGAATGGCCATCATCACAAAGTCTGGAAACCACAAATGTTGGAGAGGGTGTGGAGAAAAAGGAACTCTCCTGCACTGTTGGTGGGACTGTCAGTTGGTACAGCCACTATGGAAAACTATTTGGAGGTTCCTTAAAAAACTACAAATAGAACTTCCATATGATCCAGTAATCCCACTACTGGGCATATACCCAAAGAAAACCATAATCCCAAAAGAAACTTGTACCATAATGTTTATTGCAGCACTATTTACAATAGCCAGGACATGGAAGCAACCGAAATGCCCATCAACAAATGAATGGATACAGAAGATGTGGCATATATATACAATGGAATATTACTCAGCTATAAAAAGGGATGAGATGGAGCTATATGTAATGAGGTGGATAGAACTACAATCTGTCATACAGAGGGAAGTAAGTCAGAAAGAAAGACAAATATTGTATGCTAACTCACATATACGGAATCTAAAAATGGTAGTGATGAACTCAGTGACAAGAACAAGGATGTAGATACAGAGAATGGACTGGAGAACTCGAGGTATGGGAGGGGGCGGGGGTGAAGGGGAAACTGAGACGAAGCGAGAAAGTAGCACAGACATATATATACTACCAACTGTAAAACAGTCAGTGGGAAGTTGTATAACAGGGAGTCCAACTCGAGGATGGAAGATGCCTTAGAAGACTGGGGTGGGGAGCGTGGGGGGGACTCGAGGTGGGGGAGTCAAGGAAGGGAGGGAATATGGGGATATGTGTATAAAAACAGATGATTGAACCTGGTGTACCCCCAGAAATAAAAAAAGTAATAAAAAAAAAAAACCATAGTGATGGTTTAAAGTCAACTCCTGAGGTCCCAGGGCTATTTATTTGCTTGGTTCTATAACACATTGAAACATTTTTCACTAGAAATTATTAGTGTTTGATGGTCAGCTGAAGACATTAAGAAACAAATAGGTCATACCATTTTTAACCTCTATACTTATATTAATAGGAAAATTTTAAAACCAATTGAAATTGGCCTTTGTAGTCATTCTATGATTGAGAAAACCAATTCAGGGTAATTCCAATATATGTGCAATCATTTCTAGCTAATTGCCACAGATGGAAGTTCCTGCACCTTGAAATCAGGGCTACTTTAAATATTAATACACCTTCCAGGATGCATTATTAGAAACTTGTGTCAATCATGTCAAAACCCCAGTGACTTTCCAATATGAAGGGTCTCATTGGATCAAGGTAGCAGACCCACATCAACTCGAAGCATGTACAATTCTTTCAATAAAAGTAATCCTGTAGTTAAGCTTGGGATGCATAGAACCACAAAGTATTAGAGCATTTCAGATTTTGTGCAGTTATTAAGCTGATAAATGATTTGCAAAATGCTTTAAAGCTTATGTCCAATGAACATTTTAAATACTGAACATATGTAAAAGTGGAAATAAACCCCCAAATGTTGTAACTTTTTAAAAAAGTGGAAAGAAAGAGACAAATTTTCTGAAGTTATTCTTTTTCTGGCAGCCTAGGTAAGAGAGAAGTGCTACGAAACAGTCCAGGAAAATATACTTCAATTGCATCTGCAATTTTTCTAAAACTTGAATGATGAAATGTTATTAGGTGATCTATGAGCTGTGGCACAAGAATGGTCTGAGGCAGAGAGCCTCACAAAACCTCGTTACTGCTAAGGTGAAGAGAACCTCTGTGATTATTTAAACAGAAGGGTGGGCATGTTACTGTGGAATTGTTTAGACTTCTTGATATCAGGATCTGGCTCTTGGCTTGTGGCCTTAAAAAAATGTTAGTTAAAAGCCTGTGGTTTTCCCCTGCAACTGCAAGTGGTTTTGGAGTGTTCTCCAAGGCTCAGTGTTAGCATGGGCACAGCAACTCACAGCAACTTTGCTCTAAAGATGATAAATATTCTCTCAGGTAGGGGTAGTGCTGTGGAAAGAAACTAGCAGCATGCATATTTTTGTTAGAAGCCAAGGAAGTCTTTCATGAAGGGAATTTGCTACTCTCAGTGGAGGACTACACTTATTTATTTATCTTTGAGAATTTCCCTTTTTGTAGAGGATAACCATCTAGGGTCCTGAATAGGAGACGTTAACACAGAGAGCAGGAATAAGCATAAATCTACCCATTCCTATGAGATCTACTAGTTTTGCCTCTATTTTTTTTGTCAGAGGCAGGGGAGAGATGAATGGATGAGGGTAGGGAGAGAATAGATTTTTCTCCTTGAAACTTAGAAGCTATTTTCATAGAAAAGTTGTAATACTTCAACCAGCTACCATTTATTAAGCCAGGGGCTTTTTATTCTTCACCTACCTGAATAGTCACAAGCTGTCATCAGAATTAGGTGTTAGTATTCTCATTTTACAGATGTGGACACAGATGCTCACTAAAGAACAACAACTTGCCTGAGATCACATATATACTTGAATCATGGTGGGATTCAAAACTGGAATGCCAGACTTCAGAAAAAGACCAGCCCTTCCTCCGACCTGCACTGCTGTCCCTGCTTTCTTGAAGACGTTCCACAAACTGAAGATGTACTTAAAGGTTTCTTGGGTGTGACACGTGGTTGGAGATCTGTCTGGCCTAACATAACCACTCTCTGGGTAGCATGTTGGTGAAATGGGATTTCTAAGTTAATAAACATTTTGGTCAAAAGTCTGAAGTTTGGTATATTTACAACTTGGCTGTTACTGTTTCCTGATCATTGTCCACCTCTGTACGGTAGCCTGTTTTCACTGCAGTCTGAAAGGTTGAGTGATCATAGAGACAGCAAAACACACCAATACAAACATAAGATATGTGCACGGATTATACTTTATAGGTAACTGTAAACACATCAGCTACCTATATCAGTGGAATGGATGTAAACCACGTGCCAGTCTCTCTCATAGGAACTGAGAATTATCTGAAACTTGAAGTGAAATGGTCTGTTTTTATCAAGCCATTTTAGTTGGTGATCAGCACCATGACTGTCAAAAAGCATTATTACCGACTCTATATTTTGAAATGTCCAATTATTCTTTTTCTCTTCTGGACTTTCAGTCTTAAATGCACTAAAGTGCTAAAGTTTGACTGTATTGATTATAGCCTGCATTAATCTTTCAAAATAAGCATTAGATCTCAAAAGACCTCATTTGAATCAAGTATAAAGAACAAGTATCCACTCCTTGGCATCCGTGAAACAATATTTCATGCTTTCAGTATATATGCTTTAGAAAACTGTAAATGCCAAACACTCCCTCTTTATCATTGTGATTAGACTTGTAAATGCTGTGACAATTAGCTCCCCAAGTCCTTCAGGATTCACCCTTCAAAGAAAGAGCCAAGGACTTACATCATGGAGAGAGGGAGGTGAGGTATATGTCTCAGGGTATTAAAACATGCATTATGTGTTAGTGCTTGGTGAGAGAAGGGCCTGGACCAACTTTGCTTTGGCTAGTGTGACTGCAGGAAACCCAGGACTCCTGGTAGAATCCCAGGCTGGACAGTATTCACATCAGGTACTATGTCTAACTGTCACTGATGTCAGTTCAGATGGAGGCATTTAGGGATTTGGGGAATGATTTCAAATCTTTCTTAAGCTTCGACATAAATGGATTCAGAGATGGATTAGAAAATGGAAAGACTGAGGAAAAAAAAAAACAAACTTGTATTTTGGAATTACTCAAAATTCTGATTCATCTCCATGGCCACAGAATCCTTTTCTGCATATGAATAAAATGTATTTTTCTCTGACAAGTTCCTACTGGAGAGTTCTTTTCATGCAGAGGAAATGGCCCAGGTATGAAAGTTTTTCTTATTTCTTTGCCATTAAAAAAATCCAGTTTAGTTTTCTGGCATATCTTTTAAATATACATAGCTTGTAATTAGTGACTTGTTAGCTGTTTCACCTTTACACTATAAAATGTTGCCATGAGAGTGTCTCTCAAATAAGAGTTAGCCTCTTGATCCTAGTTTGACATTTTAAACTAGGATTACTGTGAAGATCAGCATTAATCTAATCAAAGACCATAAAGCTACAGCCCCAAGGAAAACAGTCACATTGGGTGAAAAGCCTATTCTATGATTTTCTCTCAGACACCCATAATAAAATGCTTGCATCTTTCAAATTTTGTGACTCTAAATCCTTCAATATGTCTTATCATGAATAGAATTACTTCATCCCTTTTGGAGTTGAGTTTAAGTCAATTAATGGTGTCTGCATAGATGTGGTAGAAAATGGTAGGTCTTTTCACATGGTGACCATGCTATCATGACCATGTTTAGTCCAGCCCTCTCTGAAATGTTAGAAAGGGAGTGAGTTTGTCTTTGATGCTTCTCCTCTGATTACTTTCATTCTTCTTTCTCTGCTTGTACAATCTACAAAAACACTTGCCTTATACCTTCTTGGCCTTTAGGATGATCAGCTGAGGCGGTGTATGGTCGCTGAAACTATTATCAGTTTTTTCATTATATTGTGAGCATGGAAAGACTCCACGTCCTTGGCTGAATTGTCTTAATTTCTATCAAAATTGGGGTTATTGGCCTGATATCAAAGAAAGTAAAAACTAAGGGTATTCTTGATTGAGGAGCTCATCTTCTTCTCTAGCTCTCTGTTGGAACTTGAGAAAGAGATATTGTCTGTAGTGTTGATAAATTGATTGAACATTTCATCTCTGTGTTAATCCTTGCGCAAAAGTGATGTCCTGAATTCAATTTCCAGAATACAGTTTTACTGCCTGTGCAGCTATTTTATAATAAACAACTCTTTATAGTTAACTGTATCTTTAGACTATTGTCTTCAACTTATACACTTTAGAGTGTTATTTATTTAGCAATTTATCATTAAGAAATAAGAAAAACTCTCCAGGAAATCTCTAGGAATCTCCTATCTGTCTACATTCACCTGGCTATAACCACGTCCTAAGGTTAATGAATGTTTATTTCCACCTTCCGTATCTCTTGGAGTTACCCTTACAAAGAAGTGGATTCCAGGAAATATTGCTCCAAATCTCAGAGGGAATGACAGTGATTCCAGGCCAACAAGAGTCAGTCCATTAAAGTTTTAAATAAACTTGAAATGGATTAAAGGCCCAAATGTAATACCAGATACTATAAAACTCTTAGAGGAAAACATAGGCAGAACACTCTTTGACACAAATCACAGCAGTATCTTTTTCGATCTGTCTCCTAGATTAATGGAAGTAAAAGCAAAAATAAACAAATGGGACATAATTAAACTCAAAAGCTTTTGCATAGCAAAGGAGACCATAAACAAAAAGAAAAGCCATCCCACAGGATGGGAGAAAATATTTGCAAAGATGAGATTAATCTCCAAAATTTACAAATAACTCATGTGGCTCAATATCTAAAAAAACAAGCCAACCAATAAAAAATGGCCAGAAGACCTAAATAGACATTTCTCTAAAGGAGTCATACAAATGAGCAAGAGGCACATGAAAAGATGTTCAACATCACTAAGTATTAGAAAAATGCAAATAAAAACTACAATGAGGTATCACCTCACACCAGTTAGAATGGCCACCATCAAAAACTCTACAAACAATAAATGCTGGAGAGGGCGTGGAGAAAAGGGAACCCTCCTACACTGTTGTTGGGAATGTGAGTTGGTACAGCTACTATGGAGAACAGTATAGAGCTTCCTTAAAAAACTAAAATTAGAGCTACCATATGACCCAGAAATCCCACTCCTGGGCATATATCTGGAGAAAAACATAGTTTGAAAAGATTACATGCGCTCCAATGTTCAATGCAGCACTGTTTGCAATAGCCAAAACATGGAAGCACCCTAAATGTCCATGGACAGAGGAATGGATAAAGAAGTTGTGGTACAATATATACAATGGAATATTACTAAGCCATTAAAAAGAATAAAATAATGCCATTTGCAGCAACATGGATGGACCTGGAGATTATCATACTAAGTGTAGTAAGTCAGACAGTGGAAGACAGTATCATATGATGTGGCTTGTATGCAGAATCTAAAAAAATGATACAAATGAACTTATTTACAAAACAGAAACAGACTCACGGACTTAGAGAATGAATTTATCGTTACCAGGGGGAAAGGTGTGGGGGAGGGATAGATTGGGAGTTTGGGATTGACATGTACACACTGCTATATTTAAAATAGATAACCAACAAGGACCTATTGTATAGCCCAGGGAACTCTGCTCAATACTCTGTAATAAATTAAAAGGGACAATTTTTTTTAAATAATGGATATATTTATAACTGAATCACTTTGCTGTACATCTGGAACTAACACACTATTGTTAATCAACTATACTCCAATATAAAATAAAAATTTTTTAAATCAATAAAAATGTAAAAAAAAATGTCTGTGCTACTATCAGAAATCACCAGCAATCACTGCATACTATGGCAAATATCCAACAAGAAGGAGTCTAGGCTTCAGCTTATGCTAAGCTATAGGGCAGCCTGATCTCCATCCTGCTCTGCAGTTGGTGGCAACACTCAGATACAGTACACTGGGATCCTCACTTTTTTTTAGGCAGCCCCTCAAGCGTGGTACTGGAGAGGATTCCTTGGTGAGAAGGAAAGGCTACCTTTTAAGTCTTTACAGCAGAGGCTCAGTAGGCAATATAAGATCAGCATTTTCACCTACATATTTTATGTGTCATATATTTCAGTTCACCCAGACATAAGCACAGAGCCTAGCACCTCAAAGGCACCTAATACATTTCATGAAATAAATAGATGAATAAAAGAGTGCCCTTGACACTTCATTCTTACCGTGTTATCTGTGCCTGCCCTTCCTAAATTTGCTACTTAGCATGTGCTTTTTTCTTCAAATATTTTTTTTCTTCCAGAAATGGTAATCCTTTCTCCTAGGTATCCCTAGGCAGCCCCTCCCTCGCTCTATGTTAATTACTTACTTCTCTCCCTGTGCCAGCTCTGGTAGCTGCACACTACTGCTCACCTCTGACTGCCTTCCATCACCAAAGTCTGAGGAACTAGATTACAACTTACTTAATGATTAGGTCTGAAATGAATGAAATTAGGGCCCTGGTGAAAATCCAAAATATTATCCATTAAGTTAGAAGCATAACGCTTGCAGAAGACTTTTCTGTAATTGGCTGTTAAGAAGACTTCATTCTTCATCCTGATTTTTGGGAAAGTTGTGAAGAACTGAGTCTACTAGCTGAAATGGCCTTTTTGAAAATAGGGCAATATTGCAAACATTTAACTACGAACTGTATTTTCTAACCTCTATCTTTTCCCAGTGCTATTAGCAAACTTTCTAGTCTTTAAAGCATGGCCACGTAAAGGTTAAAAGACCCTCTTCCACAAGCTGGGTAGGGGTCTTACTGAACAGAAGTTTGCCACCATCTGAGTCTTCAATGAGGTACCTGTTTCAGCCACAAGTTCTTCTCCAATGTGTGTGCTTGGTCCCAATGTAATCATCATAGAATTTCTGGGGTTGTTGTCCAAGAAAAAATGAGATAAGATTTTTAAAATGTCAAGCCCAGGGTGAGACACAGAGATATTCAATTTATGATAGTTCATTTTACCACACTCAATCTAGCAATACACTGATTCCACAAATTTATTGCGGTCCAATGGAAAATATGGTATTGTATTTACGTCTGCCTTTGTTCTCATTGATCAGATCGTATATTTCCTGAGAAATATTTCCAACGCTTTCCATCCCTACTGTCACTTCTTTTTCTCAGAGTCTCATCACTGTCCTGTGGACTCATTAATATTGCTCCCTTCTCCCAGATTCCTGCCTTTAGTTCATTTTCCACAGTGCTGGTAGAATTCACTCCTAAAAATAAGACTTATTAGCACACTTCCTTCCTTTAAATCTTTTGATTGGTTCCCTCTTGCCTAGCTTAACTATTTTTTGTTAGTGTAAGTCTCCTTCAAGGCTTTTATTTCATAGTATGGATTGTGAATCTCTAAGATGGGGACATACGTCACAGTTCTACTAATGCATTTTCCATTAAAAACTTTTTTTTTAAATAGAGCTTATTTGGGAAGTTATTACATAGGAACACATGAAATCTGCTGGCAACCCCCCTCTCAAATCTTAGCTTCTTTCTGCTTCATACTCACTTTTTGCTCCAAACCTACTGTTCCCAAATAACATCCTTTGTGGTTTTGTCCCCACCTTTGCAGGTAATATTATTGACCTCTGAGACACTCCCCAAATCTTCTACCACACTTCTCCTTCTGCTTAACCTGCTCAACTTGGTGACCTAATGATTCTTTAAGAAAGAGCTCAAATGCTGTTTTCCCTGAAGGTATTTCATTCTTCTATCCCCTGAGCAATGTGCGTACTTTGGGAGTGTAAAAGGAAAACTAAACTATGTTCATACTTCTCTTATAATTTTTGCACATTGCTATGTGAAACTCTGTCTCCCTTATTAAAAATACATTCCATATGGGCAGGCATAGCCATGCTTCATTCTTTTTGTAGCTCCTTTTCTAGCTCACTGCCTAATATATACAGACATAGTGTGTAATGAATGTTTACTAAAATATTTGCTAAATATGCCACAGATAGAAGATAGAATGGCATGCGTCACACATGCACACACATGCACATGTACAAATTGCCACCAAGTGATGTAGTTAATAATGTTTATCTTCAGGAAAGTGAGCATTTACTACACACATCCACGAATCTTTGGAAATCCTGATTTCTCTGTTTCCAATCATACACTTCATATAAACGATATCCTTAGGAACCGTAAACTCCTCAAAGTCACTGTAGAATATCCTGCTTAACAAGGACTTAGCTGTTCTATTTTGTGCCAAAGTCAGTGTGACAGCAACCCCAGCTGACATGTAAGGTTCTTCCTGAGCTCCCCAAAGTCAGCCTCTGTGCAAATGTGCAAGAGGAAGCTCAGAACACTTCTTTGAAAACCCACTTTGTCGTTATTCATCGATGATCCTCAAACCATTGCCCACTCATATCTCAGCCTGACACTCGATAATGATTTCAGTAGAAGAGCAGCTGTTTCATATTATCTGCCTCTCTGTGAACAGCGCCCAGGTACTGCCAGTCCAATTGCTTTATGAATGTGTGAGAAACATGGCCAGTCGCCAAAGACAGCATCCACATGATTGTTTGAAACAACGCCCCAGACATAAAAAGAAAGAAAAAAAAAATCACTCACAGATTGCTGTGTGTACAATTTTGGCTGTTTTGCATATCCTCTGCAGCTGTGCATTCATGATGCTATATTTAAGCAAAAAATCTGTGTAAAAATTAATCACTAGGAGATGGAAGGTTAGCAGCCATTGTAAGGGTGCAGTGGTTGCCAAGATTCTCTCCATCCAGAGTAAGCTCTGCCTGTCTTATAATCAACTGGATGTGACCCCTTGCCAGAATTTTATCTTTTTATACATTGTAGGACTTTTTCCAAAAATTAGCAAACCTTCATTATTTTTTTTTTATGAAAAGAATTACTGTTACTTGGTGCTGATTCTTTTAGAATCACAAGGGTCATAAAGTTTCATGACTTTGAACAGTCATGAAAAGAGAAACTTTCAACAAGGCTTATGTGTCAGCTTAGTACTTCTTATGCCCCTCCCTCCTCACTCTGAGGAAATTGATAATAAAATTGTAATTAATGGGGAGAAGCTTGCTCAGTTGAAATGTACAATTGATGGGATGAATTGGGAGACTGGGAGGAGTGCCATATATACATTAATATGTATAAAAAAGATGACTAATATGGAAAAAAGTCAAATGGTACACTCTAAATATATGCAGTTTATTGTATGTCAAAAAAAAAAAAAAAAGAAAGAAATGTACAAGACCAATTGCTTACCTGCAGGATGCAAATCGAAGTTCAAGACGCACCGCCAAATTCTCATTATCAGCCAGAAGAAATACTTCAATTTCTGCCTAATGAAGGGAAAATAAAATATCCCATGAATTCATCTATTGATAAAAAAAAGGAATATTAAACATAATGACTACTAGAAGGATAAGAATTATTCAGGTTGTTATAAAATGCCCTGTTTTTACAGGTATGTAAAAACTAGCGCCTTAGAGTAAGTTTTCTACTTAGAACTCAGTGAAATCTCCGGAAAAGGAGAGGTAAAAGTACCTTAGCTAATCTCACAATGCTTGGCTTTTTCAAGGAAGTTACTATAGTGTGCCAACAGAGTTCAGCAGATCCATTAACATCTTCTCCGAAAAGCACTATCATCTTTTTCCAGAAACCCGTGAAGCTTAGATTCATCTAAATCTTATTTGCCAATTACACCCTTTAAATATTCATATTGTCCTGAAAATAGAGATGGTCATTGCATTTCATGTCTTTCTCATATATGTTGAGTATTTTAGCAAACTTTAAAAATTTCATCCAAACCAGTTCTCAAAACTCACCTCCAATGTGGAACAGCTTCTTTGCTCGAATTTGCTCATGTATATTCTTCCTCAAATTCTAATTCAGAATCTTACAGAGTTACTCTTTCCATGAAATTTCTCCTCACCACCTTGATGCGTAATTGTTTAGTTCACAATAAATTAACTGATGCTATAGTTATGCTTCTTTAAATTTTGTTCTTCATATTGTATGTTACTTTTTAAAAAATTAACTTTTTATATTAGAATAGTTTTAGATTTGCAGAAAAGTTGAAGAAAGAGAGTCCTCACATACTTCCCTCATGCTTTCCCATATAATTAGCATCTTACATAAGTACAGTGCATTGGTCAAAAGTAATGAGCCAATATATATTTTTATTATTAACTAAACTCCATACTTTAGTCATATTTTCTTCCTTTTACCTAACCAGGACCCTATACAGGATACCATACTGCATTTGGTCATCCCGTCTCATTAAGCTCCTCTAGACTGTAACAATTTCTCAGACTTGCCTTGTTTTTCATGACCTTGACAAATTTAAGAAGTACTAATTACACATTTTTCATAATATCCCTCAACTGGGTATTACCCGATGTTTTTCTCACGATTAGACTGGGGTTATGGGTTTTGGGGAGACAGGCCACAGAGATAAAGGGCTATTGCCATCACATCATGACAAAGGTACATGCCATCAATGTGATTTTTCACTGTTGGTGCTGATATTGATCACCTGGCTAAGGTAGTGTTTGTCAGGAGACTCCACTGTAAAGTTACTCTGCCCCTCTCGCTTTCCATACTCTTGAGAAGGAAGTCACTAGGTGCAGCTCACCCTCAAGGAGTAGGAAGTTGTACTGTATCTTCTTGAGGGTGTACTATCTACCTAATTATTTGAAATTCACCTATTCTCTGTTTCTTATCCCAATTTATTTATGAAAAATTTCTTCATGCTACTGCAGTGGTGGATACTTGACACTATGAATTTGTCAAAATCTGTAAAAGTATTTATAGCACAAACAATGAATCCTAATGTGTGCAATTAAAAAAAATCATTTGAGAGGCCAGAGGGTACTAGGATGGAATAAACACTGTGATAACAAAGCACTATACATATAAACTGGAATTAAGCAATTGAGTAAATGGATGGCTGATGGTGGGAGCGACGTTTCGCACTGTTGGAGCAGGAGGTTACAGACAAACAAGGGAAGAAGGCTAGCATGTTCCATATGGTAACGGATTAGAGGTGGAGAAAACATAAACTTGTATTTAGCTTAATACAGATACAGACAGATACATATAGAAATATGTATAGATATGTCTATATATGTGGGGTAGTATACACACAGATATTTCTTGCTTTGCTGAGAGGGGCTATGACAATGACACGTGTCACAGCTATTACCCAGATCTTGGTTTTAATAGCACTCTACAATAAAAGAACCACGGCTCCTAGAAGAAAGGATGATTCTATTGATAACACTGAGGCAGGAGATCAATCTGAGAGGAAGCTGGGGCACCTCATAGTGCCAAAAAGTAAGGAAGTACTCAAAACAAAATCACAAAAAGGGAAGTGTGTCGAAGATGGGGCTGATCACACAGGATTCTACTGAAAGTGAACAAATCACATTGTTTCTTTCTCCATTTAGGATAAGGGTTATAAGCAAATATCCTGGAATCAGACTGACCAAGTTGAAATTATGGTTTCAGTTCTTATGTACTACCCTGGTCAAGTTGCTTAATCTATCTGTATTTTAATTTTCTTATCAAAATATTGAATAATGAGAAAATATATGAAACGCTAGTCTATATTGCTGGGCACATGGTAAGCACTCCGTAAACATGAGCTATCATTAAAAGTCTGTCTGCAGTATGCACTCAGTAAAATTACTCTCTTTATTGCCTAAATGACAAGTTATTTCTTGATAATTTTAGGAGTAATATTTTCAAAGTGTACAGAGTTTATTGTAGAGATGCCAAATTAATTTGCTAAAATTCATTTATACATATAAAATGCCATAGTTGAATATTTACAATTCCCACTAATAGATTTCCAGATGAGTTCTGAAATAGTTGCTGTGACTTGCATTGATTTTTTACAAATGGTTAAATTGCATATTTGGTTTTAATTTAGTTGCTTATTCTCAATGTAACAAAGTAGCTTTGGGCTATGATCATCTAGTGTCACAATTGACCAATTCTGTTATTTTTGTGAAAATTTCAGTTAGAATGTTTGTTTGATGCTGGGTAGATAAAATCATTGAAAAATGACTGAAAAGTAAAGCTACAAACTGGAAATCAGTTGTGTTAAACTTGGATGAACCCAGACTTTGTTAGACATTCTAAAATAGCCAATAATGTCACTGTGTGAGAGGACCGAGGAATGGCTGGCAGAAGAAGGCATGGTGGGCAGCGGCACTGGCCCCATTAGGGTACAAGGCACCCTCTCAAGATCCAGACCCATCCTCCCATTGTTTAATATGAAGAACAATATTTTTCAAAAACGTATAGGAAGTGTTAAATTTTCTTGAAATATACCCCCTTTTATTCCATTCAAAACCAGATTGCTATCCCTAAATCCCTACTATAAAGAAATTCTAGAAACATCCCTGGTGTCAATAGGAACATTTCTGCACCTACACACAAGGTTTGACTACAACAGTCATAAACTCATTACTGTGAACAAAGATATTAATATATTTAATCCAAATGTTGAGTCAATATCAAGTTTCTTTGAATACTACATCAGTTAGCCCCCCACTGAGTTTTTTCTTGGGAAAAGCTCCTGCCTTTAAATTCAGTTGAGGCTGTATTTTGGCTTTGTGTGCACTCCTTGGAGCTAAAGAACATTTGATACCCTTAGCTCTGACAGGATCCCCAGAACTGGGGAGGCCATCTGATGGGCTGCTGATATATGAATAGCCCAGAGTGAAGCCAGATCATGCTGTGGATGAAGACGTGTCATACAAGGGCAGTGTGGGTTTTAACTACCTTTCAATGATTATTAGAAAATCTACTGTTTCTGTCACTGGCTCCTCCAAGGAACTTAATGATACCTGAGGCTCTAAGCTGGCTTTAATTCGTGTGGTCTGAATAAAATGTTGCATTCTTTATTTACTGCATAAAACTATCCTTTGTCTTAATCCATTGATTGGTCTCATGTAAATCGGACTCGCCCCTTACCAACCTGAAAGCTCAGTGAGGTTGAGGACCCCCGTGTGTCCTCAGATTGAACACAATGCCTACTATACGCTAAGTGTTTAATAAGTATACGTTGAAATTACATAATTTCATCAGGCATAGCTTGTGGCTAAATATTCAAAGTTGAACTCCTCTTTGCTCTGTTTTTGTGTTACACTCCTTTGGGGGGAAATAGAGAAAAATCAAACAGATAGTAAAGGTGTGTTATCTTCACCAGCACTATGATAAAGTATTAATCAATTCCTTGTCTTCTGATGATTTTAATATATAAGCAAGGTGGAAGAAATGAGCATTAATGAGATGTAGTCTGCACAAAGAAATGTTTTTCTAGACAACTGGGAGGACAGGGACAAGCAGTACTGTCAATCAACTCAGTGATGACGTGATTCCAAGCTGGGTAGCATAGCATCACTGGATCTGTTCCAGGAGGCCCTGCCTCTTTTGCTTAGTGTTCTATGTTCTATGTTAGTTTTAATTAGTGTTCTTAGTGTTCTATTATAGTGTTCATCCTTTCTATAAAGGATGATTTTGCTGCTATAAGGGTTGATTAGGTAAGAAATCTGATACATTTACCTTCACAATCGGAGTTCTTATCATATACATTTCCTGGGGAATAGTGAACCATACGTACAAGATCTGACCCTGTATTTTACAGAGGCTGGGAAATTTCCCAACACTCACAGACCTGTAATTTTACTTATTGTAAACATTTTCCAGTATCATCTCACACAGGGACCATTGCTTGAGCTTCCTGAATGGCTTCCTAACATATGTCTGGCCTTTCTCTAATCAATTTCTGCACATCACTGTGAAAATTCATCTTCTAAAAATACAGCATTTACAAAGGTGAGTCCTGCTTTAAACACACACACACACACACACAAACACAATTTAGTCATCCTCTACTGCCTACAGAACAAAGGTCATCTGCTTTGTCTGGTACTCAAGGCTTAGTATAGACTTAGAATCAGACAGATCTTAGTTTGAATTCTGGCTTTGCATTTACTAGATGGTCTGAAGTAAGTGCAGTCACCTCTCCTAGACTCCTCAATCATAAAGTGAAAACAGTGACTCCTACCTCAGAGGATTATTAAAAAAATCACTAAGGTAATAATTTACAAAGGTTTATCCAGATATATCCAAGCATAGTTCAGTACCTGAAACATAATAAGCTGGTCACAAACTATAACCATTTCTTCTTTTCTTTTTACAATTAATATCATTATTCTGCAGGCTCACTCAAACACTCTTTCTTATTCTACCATTTTTACTGTTACCCTATATGAACATATTATTTAGTTTTCCTACCTATTTATTGTCCATTTGCCTTTCTTAAGCCTTTATTTCATTCATATTATTATCTCCTAATCATAGGTAAGTATGATTATTTCTGCACGAGCTAAGATGTGATGCATAATATCTGGTAACTTTAATCAAATTTAAATATACTTGAACCAAATAAAAGAGGTTATTGACCCATGAAATCAATCTGGGTAAGATCAGGTAAAGGAAATCTGAGAGAGAACTGAAACCAGGGACAGGAAGGTCCTGAGTGCTCTCTGGATCTTGTCTGTGAGTTGGCTTCATCCAGGCCAACTTCATCCAGGCAGCTCCAAGATTCTCATCTTCTCACCTTTGCCACATGAGGAAAATGGGCTTCTATTTTTAGCTTATTCACAATATCATGGAGAAAAGCTGTGATTGGCTCACATGTGCCCAGTCCCAAACCAAGGGTCACGTTCAACAAAACAGACCACAATGAATGTCTCAACATTATTCAGGGGCCCTGACTCCATGTGGCTGAGAGGAGAGAGGTTATCTAAGAAGATGGCAGTTTTCTCAGGAACTACATATTGCAGTGTGGAGAATGAGTGAGCAAATTCAACAAAATAAAAAGTGTGCTGTTTCAGCATAAGGCTTGGGTGTTTAGGGGTGAAAAAAGCAAAACAGGGAATATCTATGAGCTAATTGTAAACTTAACCACAACTATCAATCAGAGCAGATTTGCAGAGCTCTATTTTGGTAGATCACGTAGATAATCTAAGAGAGTCTTATTTGAGTAATAAGCTTATGGCATTCACATTATGGAATTAAATCAAGTATTTGGACTTTAGGTTATTTTTTTTAATCCCACAGAGTTTAAGCTTGGGTTCTAGGTTATGTTGCTCAATTTCTATTTTAGCCACAAGAAATATCTGGAAATGGTAAGATTACCTACAGCCTCCATTGCTTACACACTAGATTAGTGTTATAAACATGCTTTACATTTTTAGACATTTAGTCATCAAGATATATTTTTGCAATCTATTATATAAATGACAACTTTTATCCTACTCAATACAAATCATCTCATTATCACTTGCCTTTTATTTTAGATCAATTACCTAATATAAATGGTTAGATATTATGGTTTTCTTAGAGACCTTCAAGCAACTGATGATTGTCTAATATACATTGTATCACAGCCTGCTGCAGAGGAAGAACCACCATAAGAACAAAAGCTTACCAATTAAAGTCAGCTGAGGGATCTTTCTCTTTGAACTGTCCTCTCTACCACAGTTATCTTTTCTCACTGAGATCTAACCTTGCTTCTCAGATAAGGATAGAGCCTTTATCTCAGATCTATAACTTAACGTATGATCTAAGCGCCTCTGGACTACTTTGGGGACAAAATACTGGAAGTATAAGATTTCAAAAACATTTTTCATGCAAAATTAACATTACTTAGTACCACACAAAAGTAAGTGAAATAAAGAAGGGACACATCCATTAACTATCAGTCCTGGAATGACCAACACTATTTAATTTAAAACTTCCTTCATATTTTTGTGAATATAGTTTTGGGTTTTTTTTGACATAATCATATTTCACACCTAAATTTGTGTTCTTCTGAATAGGGATCAATGTTAGCAAGCATCTGCATGTTAATGTACAGCCTTCTTAATGATTTTAAAGAGAGCAACACAATCCATTCATGTTATTCTCAATTTTCATAAAATTATAATTTTTGTTTGTACCTTTAAAGAAATTTAAGATATTTCAAATTTTTTTACTAATAAAATTAATATTTATAAACATTTTCATACATTTTAATTTTTTTTCCTTCATTGAGATTTATAAAGTGAAATTCTGGGTAAAAAGGTATAAATCTTCTTTCAAGAACTTTTATCCAAAACCATGTTTTTAAGAGGTAAAGTAGTCCACTCTCCTCTTAGCTTTAACTTCTTATTTTCTTTATACTCAATAGAGGTCACTCAATGTAACGTAAAAGATTATGTCTTTCCAAAGATTCCTAGGGGACCATTAAAAAAAATTTAAAAGTCTTAGAACCATTTTAAAGACATAGATGTGTTATCACACTATATAGATTCTTCCTACAAGTCGGTCACCTTAATATTTCTAGTTCATTGACAGCTCTTCAAAAACTGTATTCTCTGGAGTAGTAGCCAATATCCTGTTTTGCCTATTTTCAAAGATATCAGTGAACTAATAAATCCAGGAAGTTCCCTTAATTAAGCAGAAAGACTTCCTCACAATTTTAGGAGAAGAATTGTGCTGGAGAGACCTTATTCTATCAAAATATTTCTATCTAGGACTTCCACACTGTCCTTAACTTCTTGCAAATTATTTAAATCAGGTTTACTGAGGTATCACATACTTATAATAAAATTCATCTTTTTTTAGTATATAATTCAATGAGATTTGACAATTAAATAGTCATGTTTCTGCACCCCAAGGAAAGTTTAGGACATTTCCATCACCCTCAAAATTTCCTTATGACCCTTTGTAGACAATCCCTTTCCTCTTCCCACTCAGCCCCTGGTAGCCAGTGATCTGAAGTTATACTGACAGTATACTATTGTCTTTTCCAGAACATTATGTGAATGGAATCATGTAGGCTTTTGTATCTAGTTTCTTTAACTCAGCACAACACCTTTGAGATTCAAACATTTTGCTGCATGTATCAATAGTTTTCTCCTTTTTATTGCTGAGGGTCATTCCACTATATGGATATAATGCAATTTGTATATCCATTTATCAGTTAATTGACATTTTGATTGTTCCTAGTTTGTGGATATTGTGAATAAAGCTGTCATAAATATTCAAGTATTTGTGGGTATGAATACTTTTTTTATTTCTCTTAGGTATGCCTAGGTGTGAGAATGCAGAATCTTGTGGAAAGTGTTGTTTAAATTTATAAAAAATTACAAAAATTCTCTGCCATTATCTCTTTAAACATTTATTCTGCCTGGTTTTCTCTCTCTTGTCTCTTTAGGGCTCCAATTATGCTTGTGTTAGATTGTTTGATATTGCCTCTAAGTTAGTAAGTCAATTGGGTCAATTATTAAACTGAGTTTGGGATTTTTTGTTGTTGTTGCTGTTGCTATATTTAGCGTCAATGCATCACACTTTAGCAGTGTCCTGATGTCACCTTATCTAATTTGGTTCCTAGAGTGGAATGTCCTTTCACCTCTACTCTCTGATGATCTTAAGAAAAGTTATGATTTTGTAGATTATCTGGATTTTTCTTTTTTTAAAATGAAACCAACAACATAGAAGCAGAATGCCTTCTCAAGTAATTTTGTTGACACATCAATGCAGCTAAAATATAGCTCTGGACTTTCACTCCATGTTAAGGTCAGAACGATAAGATAGTACAGGGAAAAGTAAGTTCGCTCATTTTATTTTCTCCTTTTCCAGGTCTCACCCCATTTCAGACATGTTTCTTTTCTTTTTGTGATGTCAAATTAAGAATATTACAAGTTAGCTAAAAATGGTACTGATGAACTCAGTGACAAGAACAAGGATGCAGGTGCAGAGAATGGACTGGAGAACTTGAGGTTTGGGAGGGGGCGGGGGCTGAAGGGGAAGCTGAGAGGAAGCGAGAGAGTAGCACAGACATATATATACTACCAACTGTAAAGTAGATAGCCAGTGGGAGGTTGTTGTATAACAAAGGGAGTTCAACTCGAGGATGGAAGATGCCTTAGAGGACTGGGATGGGGAGGGTGGGGGTGGGGACTTGAGGGATGGTGGGGGGGGAGTCAAGGGAGGGAGGGAATACGGGGATATGTGTATAAAAACAGATGATTGAACTTGGTGTACCCCCAAAAAATAATAAATAAATAAAATTAATAATTAAAAAAAAGAATATTACAAGTTAAAATATTTTTTAAGAAGGAACAGGAAATGGCAATGTTTTGGAGGATGTTTCAAAATTCTCCTTGGAAACCATGTGATATTATTTTCCCAGTCAGAACAAATGACTTTTTGATGCATTAACTATGGAAATTTTCCTTATGCCCTATCCAGCCTGGGATGTTGATAAATGATCATAGAGAAAGTATGTCAAAACATATGAGGAGAGACTTCTCATTGTCTTCTATATTTCCCAGCCAAAGTGGAAAGAAAAATAGCACTGCTTTAACTCATTCTCTTATCAGTTTCCAATACTATACAAGCCAGAGAATCTCCCTCCACAGCTTGCTGCATGTGTTTGAAATCCTGTTTCCCTATTGATAAATTAACAGTGGGAAGCAATTAAACAAGGGAAGGATATATACATGCTCTTTCATGAGCAGTTTTCTTCTTAAGTCCAGCCTTTAGCTATAAAAGTCTAGGAGTTCCTTTTATTACCTCACTAAGAGTCAGATGGACCCAAATACTCTTGATAAATACTTACTAATAACTGAAATGCCAATTCATTTATTTAAAATAAAATCATGACTGAAAAACCCTTAGCTTTATGCTTGGTGTATAGGATATTCTCAATAAATATTGACTTTTTTCTGTTATTATGATAGTTGTTGTCACTACTCTTATAACAAAAGATGGACTGAAGCTGAGACATTGATTAGTTTTTGATGAGGCAGGGCCGAGTGAACGGGCTGTCCACCAAAGCTCATGCTTCCTGTTCTGTAACAGGGTTACTGTTGGGAGGTGGATGTCCAATCCATAATTACATTTCCAAGACTCCCTTGTGTCTGTGTGTAATCACATGCCTAATTTTCACCATTATGAGGAGAAAATTATGCTTATATTTTATGTCTTTTATTTCACTTTTTCTATTTTTATTGGATTTTACATTGGTCTATGATGAATTAGAAATTTTAAAAAATAGTCCTTTAATATGCATGTTTTGAGTAGCATGTCAATAAAATATTGCTATTATCCATTGCAGAAATAGCATCTCTTTCTGTAGTACTCTTGGGCACCTGCTTCTAGCTAAATAACGTATACAAGGATCCTCCCAATGAGACATGACAGCCTTATTCTTTTCCACCTAAAGGATGAATTGTTTTAAACAACTTAGCTTAACATGAGTACTCTCTTGCAGGGAATATTTTTGGCTATCGATAAAAAGTTATTTCCAAATTTCTCATAGGTTTTGAATTCTTACCTTCCTTATTCACAACTGCTGCGTCTACCTCTTAGTACTCCATTGATTCTTGTTAATTATAATCAAAATATCCTTCCTTTGGACATTGGCCTGAATTGCCTTTCACCTGGCTCCTGTCTACCTTACTTGAATATTCTCATAGGGTCTTTTCTACTTCCTCTGAAACTCCCGGGCCATTTACTAACTGTAAAATAAAATGAAATGGCCCCCATAGCTTTGCATGTCCAGCTCTTGATGTTCTGCAAAGCTTGTACACCACACACATGTATTTTCCCACAGAGATTCTTACTTTAGCTCACTTTTAATATCCAGGGTAAACATTTTTAAAATTAAATAATTTTATATCTTTGCAGTGTGGTTGATATAGTCAATTACAGAGCAGCTATTTCAACAATTTGACTTTTTCTTTAACAACATGAGGAATGCTCATTCAAACACTAGGTTCTATAGAAAATGCAATATTTGAACAAGGGAGGGTCTCTTTTCTCAAGGTGATTTTAATGCCAATTACCATAATATAAGATAGAGTGACAAGGGGCCTTCTAATATGCAATTATTCAACACGTTGCATTGTAATTACCTTTACATTTATGTCTGCCTTCTGCAATCAGTGCTCTTATGTTCCTCAAATGCAATGAAGTGTTACCTTTTTCTCTCTCTTTTAAGAAATAGATATATTTTATCTACAGTTCCACCAATTGGCATAAAACAAGCATTCAATAAATGCTTATTTTTAAAGTTTTCGAACTGCTCTTTTGGGAGACAAGAATTTTTACCTGAATATAGTGATAGAAGCTTAAGGCCGGAGAGCTACCTGCTCTCCCACCCAAGGGATGATAACTGCAGCCTAGTACAAGTTCCATGGTTTGCAGAGACAGAGGGCACTCACTTCAAATCCTTGCTACACTCTTTAGTCTTGAGTGAACTTAAGCATACCACTGTTTCAGCCTCAGTTTCTTCACATGTTAAAATATACCTCTCAGGATTTTATTGTAGGGATTAAAGTATGTGGCAATGACTAGGCCAAGAATACAAAAGGACTACTTTTCATCTGATTCAATTCCAATCATTTTATTCATGCTGAGATTTAGCAAAGCAATGTGATTTGTCCCAAAGTATTTTGTAAGTAATGTAACAAAGCTGACCAGAAAATTCTTATATCCTCAGTTCCAGTTTTTTGATGGCTTTATTTCTTTCTCTAAGGATTATTTATCCCTAAAACAATTCTCTGAGGGGTTAGGTGCCCAAAATAAAGTTATAAGAAAAGATGAATAATTTATAAGAAACACATCTGATGTTAAGAACAAAAAAGCCAAAGCCCTACAAAAAAAAATCACATTACTTGGCTTTATAGGAACTAACTCCTAATCTAAAATTTCCTTTAAGTACTCGTAGGAAGAAGGTAGTTCATGGTTTGTGGAGTGGACCACTGGAGAACATTGAATAGTTTTCACTAGAAACATTTGAAGGGAGGAAAAATTATATTAAGTACCTGTAAATGCAAGGTACTCACAGGGTCCTGAAAAAGTGTATCTATAACATGGAAACATTCTGAAAATTTTCAACTCAAGGTATCATCATTCCCTCTGCCAACTTCCCATTTCCATATCTGGTTAACCCAGCCTCTTGTCTCAGCATTAGACCATCACTAAATAGTGTTCCTTTCATCTTCTCTTTTCACTCAAATCCACTTGCTTGTGAGGGGACTGGAAAGTAGGTAAGAGAACCAAAAACAATGAGTGTTTCCTTTAGACATGGCATGGGCTACTGAAGAGAGACATTTTGGATTTAACACTCTTAGTTTGGAATTTATTAGAATCAAAGCAGATGTAGCATTATTATACCTCGATTACCTCTGCATAATTTAGAAGGATGTGAAGTGTGCTTTTTATAAGAATGATGATGCCACATGCTTACAGATGCTAAGATAGCAGTATTGGAGAAATTGGAAGCAATGTTATTGTCAAATCACATAAAAATGTAAAAATGTGTCTGTGTGTATGTGTGTGTATGTTTTCAATTTTCAGCAGCAGGAAATGATGCCTCAAGGGAAAGTGTGGTCTGTAGTGAGGTGAAAGAAGAAAAATAATCATATTGATTTGAAGTTATGTTGATGAAAGAAAACTAGTGGAAAGAAAAATATATAAAAGGCCAATGAAATTCACAAGAGGCGGCACTGGTCATAATTTTAACGGGTAAAACCTGTTATCCTCTGTAGCGAGCTCAGTGGTCCTTTCCAATTTCCCTGCACATTATATTTCTCTGGCTGTCACCCTTTGCCTTAATATTTCTAGCCTCCACACACGTGCCTTTTCTTTCTTTCTGGGCAGAGATACCAGCACATTTGCAATTTCCCCTTCTACAAACAGGCTGCTTCCTTTAGAAAGGGTATAATCTCACTGATAGGTGGAATCTTAAAAAATCAAATTCATAAAAGCAGACTATAACAATGGTTGCCAGGGACAAGAGGGTGAGGAAAATGGAGAGATGTTGGTCAAAGGGCACAAAGTTATTTTATGGAGTATGAATGAGTTTTAGAGATCTAATGTACGGCATGGTGACTGTAGTTAATAATACTCTATTTGATACTTGACATTTACTAAGAGAGTAACTCTCAAGTAGTCTCACTACACACAAAAATATGGTAACAAGTGAGGTGATAGATATGCTAATTAACTTGATTATGGTAATAATTTCACAATGTATATATATCAAAATATTACATTGTACACTTTAAATACATACAATTTTTGTTTTTAAATTATACCTCAATAAAGCTAGAAGGAAAAAAAGAAAGAGCTATTTTCCCAGTGTGTCTAGACAGGCCCATCTCAGAGCTGGTCTAATTTAACTTTGGGTGAAGACACCTACTCTGCTTCACCCTCAGTGATTTCCCTCTGTGAGGAAATCCTATGGTGCTAACAAGCTCACTTTCCTTTGTATGTGCCTATATTTTCATTGGCCCTTCTGTTAAGTGGAAAGCACCCATGGCATCTTGATGATGTCATTTTGTTAATGACTAACATCACCTAAGCCTGGGTTTATGATATATTCTATAATAAATGTTGGCTTGCAAGCAATTTTTAATACAAATTAATATGCTAAGTGGTCAGATAGACGTAAAAATAGGTAACTTCCTACTGTCAGGGGTTTACGGTTTCTTTTTTAGGGGTTTACAGTTTTATCCTGGGGAAGTGGCAAGTATATGTCACTTCTCACATTGTGTACACTTATTTCTGTGTGCTCATCTGATGGACAAAGGAGCAGATTTGAGACAGAGGCTTCACCTGGGAGAAATTGGGAAATGTTTTATAGACATATTCTCTAAGATTGGCTTCATTATTATAAGAGAGCCATTATTTAATTTATTAGACACTTTCTATATGCCAAGCACACTCAAGTATGTTTTATTCTCAGTGTGAAAAAGATAGCACTGTGTCCTCTAGCATTAGAAAGAGGAATGATCCTACAGATGGTGGGAAGCAGATCTACTGAACCCAGGATTCTAATTTCACAGTTTATAACACAGTTCCAAACCCCACTGGCTATAGCTCCTTGAGGGTCCCCTCTGTTGAAAAGTGAGGAAGAGTTCACCAGGTAGAAAAGAGAGAGAAGGTCTCTGGGAGCTCTGGTCAAGGAGACATTATTCATGTTCTGGAAAAATCAGCAGGTAGCTGGAGAATATACAGAATCATAAAGGAAGTGCTCTTACACTGTGTTTGAATGGTGAACACATTCTGGCTTGGTGGCCATTGTTGTCAGCATCCTCAGTATTTTTCCCTTTCATCTTCCTATTAGAAACTTATAAAATTTGTATGTAAACCCAAAAGATCTCAAAAAGCCAAAGCAATCTTGAGAAAGAAAAACAGCTGGAGGAATTAGGCTCCCTGACTTCAGACTATACTATGAGGCTACAGTCATCAAAACAGTATGGTACTGGTTGAAAAACAGAAATATAGATCAATGGAACAGGATAGAAACCCCAGAGACATACCCACACAATTAATCTACAACAAAGGAGGCAAGAATATACAAAAGAGAAAAGACAGTCTCTTCAATAAATGTTGCTGGACAGCTACATGTGAAAGAATAAAACTAGAACATTCTCTAACACCATACACAAAAAAAAACTCAAAATGGATTAAAGACCTAAATGTGAGACCAGATACTATAAAACTCCTAGAGGAAAACATAGGCAGAACACTCTTTGACATAAGTTGCAGAAATACCTTTGGATCCACCTCCTAGAGTAATGAAAATAAAAACAAAAATAAACAAATGGGATGTAATTAAACTCAAAGCTTTTGTACAGCAAAGGAAACCATAAACAAATGGGGGAAAATATTTGCAAATAATGTGACCAACAAGGGATTAATTTCCAAAATGTGCAAACAGCTCATGCAGCTCAATAAAAAAACAAAACCAAAAAACCACCACCACCAACAAAAAGCAATCAGAAAATATGCAGAATATCTAAATAGCCATTTCTCCAAAGAAGACACAGATGGCAGAGCACACGAAAAGATGCTCAACATGGAAATTTATTAGAGAAATGCAAATCAAAACTACAGTGAGGTATATCACCTCACACTGGTCAGAATGGCCATCATCAAAAAGCCTATAAACAATAAATGCTGGAGAGGGTGTAGAGAAAAGGAAACCCTTCTACACTGTTGGTGGGAATGTTAATTGGTACAGCCACTATGGAGAACAGTATGGAGGTTCCTTAAAAAGCTAATAATAGAGCTACCATAAGACCCAACAATCCCACTCCTGGGCATATGTCTAGAGAAAACCATAATTCTAAAATATACATGCACCCTCAATGTTCATTGCAGCACTATTTCCAACCTAAATTTCCATTGACAGATGAATGTATAAAGAAGATGTGGTACAAATATACAATGGAATAATAGCCATTAAAAAGAATGAAGTAATGCCATTTGCAGCAACATGGATGGATCTAGAGATTAGCATACTAAGTGAAATAAATCAAAGACAAATATATGATTTCACTCATATGTGGAATCTAAAAAAATGATAAAAATGAACTTCTTTACAAAAGAGAAACAGACTTAGAAAACAAACTTATGGTTACCAAAGGGGAAAGATTGGGGGGATATATTAGGAGTTTGGGATTAACATGTACACACTGCTATATATAAAATAATCAATAAGGACCTACTATATAGCACAGGGAAATATTTTCTAATAACCTAAATGGAAAAAAATTTGAAAAAAAATAGACATTTTGTTGTACACCTGAAACTAACACAATATTGTAAATAAACTATATTCCAATATAAAATAAAAATTTTTAAACTTTAAAAAATATTCTAAAAAAAAAATAGACAAATTTTCCAGCTATGATGTTTAGATGAGAGAATCCCACACATATAGTTAGGGTACTGAACCCTAACTGGACTCTACTAATAAACACATCCCAATTCCCCAGCCATGGTGGGCATGTGGTATAACTCAAGCTAATCAGGTCATTGAGACTGTTTGGGGACTTCTGTAATGAGGTATGGGGAAAATGACAGTTTCTGTTTTTAGCGACTGTAAATGAGGATACATGTAGTCTTTGCAATGCATGACAGCAATTTGTGGATTGTGAGGGTAAAAGCCTGACTGAGACAGGTGCCAAATGAGGCAGCAGTCTTAAAAATGTGGAGAGATAATCTGGACACTGGTTTTGTCATTTAGGTCCTTGATCAAACCTCAGTTCAAGTTTTCATCTGTTTGAGTCACTGCATTCATTTCATTTTTTAAAGTTTGAGTTGGGTTCTCTTGCAACTAAAATTTATCAATAAATACTACATAAGACTCAATGTAGCTATACCTTCTGAGAAATAGAAGTGGAAGTGCTGGTTTTCAGTATAAAAACATGTGACACAAATATACGCTGAAAAGCAAAGGATGGAAGCTCTTAATTTTTTTGTCTTTTGGATAGATGTTGGTAAGTGAAGAAACTAATATTTATTGAGTAACTACTGAACACCAGTCACTGGGTCAGTTATTGCTAGATACATTACCTTATGTAACATTTCCATCTCTATGAGACAATCGAACTATATCTATTTTATGGGTGAGGCTTTGAGAGAGGTTAGGCAAGTTGACAAAGGTCACGCAGCTAAAAAATGATGGGGCCATGAATAAAACTAATGTTTTTCTGACTAGGAAGCCCATGTACACATTGCAACGTAATAAAAATCCTCAATATGGAACTCTCAACTTAAAATAACATGGAGTATAACTAGCCCAGTATAAAACTACAATGCATAAGAACATAATTATTTTGTAGGAGATTCAAACCTCTCTCTCTCTCTGAATATCTTAGAAAATCCATCCCAACTGATGAGTTAGATCAAGGAATGCTGATGTTCACCCTACTAGAAAAATAGCCAGAGATCACTGACAAAAGAGACAAGTATCCCTGGAGATCTGAAGGCGGGTGGCTTTGTCACTGAACTAAAATTCAGTTGTATATGGGCACACTTTTAATGTCCAGGATCATTTTTTTCAGATTATCATTTGGCCCCATTGAGGCATTTTTACCCCGGATGATTCAGGCACATCTCTGACTCTTTTGAAAAGATTTAGTAGAAAATTGATATTTCAATGAAAATAATACCTTATTATTAAGAAATGAATGTCTGGGAACTTAAAACATTGAAATTTATAATTTTTAAGACTTAAAGTCATGAGTCCCCTAAATCCATTCTAGCTAGGATTAATACTAAGTAAAATTTTTAAAGTAATCTGCTAAACACACTCATATTGATATACTATGGTTCATAAGGCCCAGGTATTTTTTACTCCTTCCTAAGGATACTGTTTTGTTGTTGTTTAGATAAACACTCTTAATATTTAAATGCTGTCAACTAATCCATTAATCTGTAGACTCTTCTGATCACCAGCTTTCTGCCTCTACCTTCACCCCCAACATGGGACTTTAACAAAGGTATTTTTCTTTTTTTCTTTAACAAAGGTATTTTCTTATTTTCTTTTTGTAACAAAGTCACCAGTCTGGTATCTTCTGCCTCATAATAAATATGGTCATGCTGCAAGTCTTTTTCACATCATTGCCAAAGGAGGAGAATAAAAAAGGAAAAGCCAGCTTTCTGGATTGTCAGAAAAGCCACAAGCTATAAAGTGAGCTTTGAGGCCCAAAGCTCCTGGGCATCTATGGTGACAGGCAATAAAAGCCATAACTGCAACAGTGCCTACAATGTAAAGTTAGGTGTAAAGAAGGATCTTAAGATTGACATGCAATGATTGGTGTCATACTTCAAAGCAGATTTTTGAAGCTGAATAGAAAAAGAATTAATATGACACAACAAACACTTTCAAAGTATAGACTGCTGATCTCATCTGTCAAGGGTTGTTTTTACCTATTACCAGCGATTTTTAACATGTCAAGGAAGATTACCCTATTGATCATGGACATAGAAGCTATTTCATGAAATTTTCTTGGCTCTGATCACTATCAAATAATTACAGGAAATTACTTCCCATTGGTGTTTGAAAGGCTTCTTTCGGGGTCTATTTGCCCATTTAAACTAGTTTTGTGTGTCACTGGATTCTTGGGAGGTAATGGATGTGTTTTAATTACATTCGAATTGCCAAGCTTTGTGTCTAAGGTGCACACTTTTGCACTGAAAGGAAAAGCAATAAGCAATTTTTAATAAGGAAAATCTTTAGCTCTGACTTTGCTATCACCACATATCTTACCAAAATGGTTTGGGGATGGTGTGGTTGACACTTGAAACATGTAGTATGCCAAGCAGAGGGTAAATATATTTCTCTATTTCTTCATAGATATGGGATATTTGTTGGAAGAAATTTTTGTGAAGTGAGAATGATGAGATTAAATTTTAATTGCAATCATGACAGCTGGAATGTACTTGAGCACTTTTACATGTCAACAGAATCCAACAGAGATGCCATGCAGCCTAGATATCCTTCAAAGAAAGTAAAGCTCTATAAGAAAGTATGAGTTAAGAGCCCACTGTAAGCCTACAAGAATTAGAGCCCTGGAGGATATAAAGTTTCCTACATGTTAATAGGCCAATGCTCTTACCATAGGCCCCCCCAGCCCTGCAAAAAGTGCATGGAATGTCTTGAATAATCAAGAGAGTTCTTTCAGGAAAAAAAAAAAAAAAAAGGGAGGGGGGGCATGAAGGAAAATTCAAGGGCCCCAGGTATCTCTTGTTGGTGAGAAAGGAAATATCTTCCTACTTGTCAAAGAGCTGGTAGACGGTAGAAATATTCCTGTGTGGCTACGAGGTAGAAATGTGTGAATACTGTCTAAGCATACAATAGATATTTATAGAACTGCAAGGGAAAAAGGAGAACAGAACAGGTTTGTATACCGTGGGACATGATACAAATCATTATATACAAATTTCTATACGTTGCCAACAATAATTCCACATTTTTGCTTTAACCACCCTACCTTTATGGAGGAAATGATGTAGTCTAGAGAAAAATACTTGCTGCAGCCAGTGGACTGGATTTAGGACCCCAATCCTAACAAGGGTAAAAATGGGACAGATTTCAGCTTTAAGGGCAACATGGAATAGATTGGCTTGGAGATTATCTGGAAATTCAAGGAAACATCCTGGCCCAACATGCTCTGTGTCCATTGATGATAGTGCTGAATTCTAAGCTTCACTGTTAGTGCAATAAAACTGATAAATGTTCTTGCCCTGCCATGACTGGCTAAGGAGTTTGGTGAAGACTGAGTCATAGTGGAGTGGGGTTTCAAGTACTTTTGCTAAAGTAAAAGGCTGAGTAAAGCAGATCCCAACAGATTCATGGAAATATTTATAAATTTAGAATCATGGAATAGGAAGAAATCTCTGTGAAGTATCTATTCTAGCTTTTGCCACCAAGTAAAATTCTCTGCCAGCCAGGACCAAGGAAACGTTTTACCTAAACACAGATCCAGAGTATAACATGTCTTTACTCCCCCTCCCCCAAATTTAAGGAGAAAAAATAAAAGTAGATTTTTCTTCTTTTCTAATATAAGCACTTAACTCTATACATTTCCTATAAATGCTGCTTTAAGTGTGTCTTGCACATTTGATATGCTGTGTTTTGATTATCATTAAGTTTTAAATGTTTTCTAAATTCCATTGTGGCTTTTTTCCTTTCATCCATGAGTTACTTAGAAGTGTGATGCTCAACATTCAAATATTAGTGGCTTTTCATCATACCTTATTGTTACTGATTTCTAATATAGCTCTCTTGCTATCAGAGACTGTATTCTGTAGGTAGTCAGTCATTTGTATTTTATCATTTACTTTACAGTCCATTTTTGATGTATAGTCCATGTCTACTTGAAAAGATTTTATCCTGCTGTTGTTGCATGAACTAATATGGAAATGCAATTAGATAATATCAAGGTGGGTTTTAAAGTTTTTAGCAAGCCTTCTCTGTCTTTATTAATCTTTCTGTCTGGTTGATCCAGGGTGTTAAGATCTCCAATTTTATGTGTGTGCGTGTCTGTGTGGATTTGTCTTTTTTTCCCTTTAGTTCTTCCAATTTTTGTTTCATATATTTCGAAGCTCTGTTATTAAGTACATGTGCATTTGTGACTTTTAAGTCTTCCTTTAGGATTGACCTTTTTGCATAATTACTTTTTATCATTATCTCTTCTAATATTCGTCTTGAAGTCTATTTTGTCTGATAATAATATAAGCACTATGGCTTTATCATGCTGTTTGCAAGACATTTTTTAAACCATAATTTTACTTCAAGCTATCTGTGTCTTCATATCAAAGTCCATCTTTTGGCATTAATATATTTCACATCTTGTTTTCTTATCCAATGTTTACTCTATTGGTACTTGATAAAATTATTTATATTAATTGATTTAGGCATTTTGCTGTTTTCTATCCATGTTACCTGTTTGTTGTTCCTATATTCTTTCTGTCCTGCCTTCTTAGATTATTAGATTATTTTATTAGAATTCCAATTTTAACTTATTAACATTCTAGTTATTTCCTTGCTTTTTTGGATGTGTGTGGCTGTTCTGCGTGTCCTTGGTCTATCTCAGTCTGTGTAGAATTCACGTTGTCCTGTGTCACATAACATGCAACAATATATTTCCATTAAACAACTCTGCCTCACACATCATGCTACTGTTGTCATATATATCACATTTATATACACTGAAAACTCTACAATACCATGTTATAAGCTTTGATTTTTAAAAGTTATCTAGTTTTTAAAGAAATTAAAAGCAGAAAATTCTATGCTCTTTTATTTTCCCCAGTATAGTTATCATTTCTAGTGCTTTTCATTTCTTCTCAGTTTGCATCTGCTGTAATTCTTTTTCAGCTTCACCACTTTAGCATTTCTTGTAGGTTTGCAAAGAACAGATTATCTCAGTTTTCATCTATCGAAAATGTCTTTAGTTTGTCTTTCTTTTTGAAGGATTTTTTTTGGCTGAAGAGAGAATTCTGGGCTGATTCTCTTTTTTGGCACTTTAAGACTGCAATTATATTGTCTTTTTGCCTCCCAAGTTTCTGATGAGAATTATTACTTTTCTCCCCTGCATGAAATTTGATTTCCTTCTTTATCACCAGTTTTCATTGTTGGAGTATGCAGTATGATATGCTGGGCGATATCTTTTTTTGCATTTTATCCTGCTTGGAATAAATAACTTTCATATCTATAAGGCAATGTTTTACAATAAATTTAGGCCACAGAGTTTTTAAGTTCATAATTTTGTTTTTCACCAAATTTATAATATTTTCAGCAATATTTTTTTTCTGCCTTGCTCTCCCCTCCATTTAAAACTCGAAGTACACACACGTGTGACCACTTAATATTGTCCCATGGGTCAATCACTTTTCTTTGTTCTTTTCAAATTGAATAATTTTATATATCTTCAACTTCACTGACTTTTTTTGCCATTTCCAATCTACTCAATGTGTATATGGTGAATTTTTCCTATAGTACTGACCTTTCAAGTTTTAAAATTTCTATTTGTTTGGTTTTTTTTATATAATTTAAATTTCCCTAAGTTTAATTCTTTATTTATTACAAACATATATCCCTTTGAGCCCTTGAACATATTTAGAATGACTGCTTTAAAGTTTTTATCTGATAATTCAGGTATTTATGTCACCTCAGGTTAGTTACCATTGATTGTTTTTTACCTCTTGACTATGGTTCAAGAGAAATATGATAATGTCACATTTTTTATGTTTCTTTTTATGTCTAATTATTTTTTATTTTATTCTACACATTTTGGAAGACACATTATACAGATTCTAGATTTTTCTTACCTCCCTCTGAATATTATTCAATTTTATTCTATAGGTAGTTACTCAAGAGTCAACTCTCATCCTGTTTCTGCCTCTCTAATGGAAAGTTACTCTCTGATTACTCTCTAGTGCCTGTAAGTAGTTGTGTTTATTTTAAAATATGTTTCCAGTGTTTATAATTGTTATCTGCAAGAGGGTATGTAACAATTTGTTCTGCAGTTTCTGGAAGTGAAACCTCTTGTTTTCATTTCAAATCACCATCTTTCACCTAAAATTATGCCTTTTATTTAGTATCTCTGCCTCTTGGCCTCTATTTCCTACCTAGCATATAAAAATTATCTTTTCAAAACATACACAGTATTGTTGTCATTCACTTGCTCAAAAATCTCTAGTGGCTTTTCATCACAGAATAAAATCCAAATGTCTTACTACAGACAACATGATCTAGCCATGCCTACTTATCTGAGTTCATCTCTTAATATCTCCCCATTCTTCCTGTCCCAGTCACCATGTCACAATTTAGCCTTGTTGTTCCCTGAACATGCCCTGTTTGACTAACTTAGTTCTTATTTTCTATATTTACATTGGCTGTTAATTCTATCCAGACTACACCCCTCCATACAGATTATTACAGACATGGCTTGTTCTTGACTTTCTGATCTCAAATTAGAAGTTACTTGCTCAGAGAACAACTTCCTAACCACCCAGTCATAAGTAGCCTGAACCACAGTAATTAATTTCAAATCACTGTTTTTATTCTTTATGTTAACTATCACCAACTGAGATTACTTAATTTATGTATTTAGCACATTTATTGTGTTTTATTGACACTGAATATAAACTCTAAAAAGGTGGGGACACTCTTTTTCTCTTCCCTTATATCCCTAGTTTTTAGCATGATGCCTGGTGCAGAGTTGACACCAAATACATCCTTGGTGAATAATGGAGTAAGTGTATAAATTGCATGCAATTGTTGGAAATGGACAGAGGCATGAGATGAACAGAGGTCTTCCGTGAAGAGCATAGTCCTATCTCCTATATGCTATATTTACTCTAAAGGTGTGCGTGCTAAATCACACTAATAATATGTCAAATCATTAAACATAATCAGGCCCCATATCAGCCCCACTGTGTACACAGGCATTGGAATGCATTTCACCAAGGCATGTGCTCCATGGTAGGCAGGTTTGGTGCCTTCCCCAGAAGTTTTCCTCCTCACAGTAATTGACCTGTCAGCACTTTGCCTGCATAGCTGCATTTTAGACAAGTGACAATTTAGCAAGAAGTTGACTACAGTACTCTACACTGCAAGATTCCTGCTTTACTGTGTCAGAAAACAAAAGATTTTAACTCAGAGACGCAAGGACATGCAGAGGTTGAATAGCCGTAACAAATGGACACAATTTTTAAAAGCAGGCAGAGAAAAATAATTAGGTAGCGCCAAACTGGACCTTCAAAATCCCAATGCAATGTACCTTCTCCTGTCTGGGTCTTCATCAGCTTGTAAAATTACATCTTAAACAGACTTGCACTTTCTTTCAACAGTTCACATATTTTTTTTGTGCCTGTGCCCAGGAGACCATTTGGTGCAAACTGTCCATCTGCCTTTGTTTTCCCAGATTTTAACACCATTCACCTTGGATCCCTTCTGATTGTATTTTTGCCAGGGTGAAGATTATTTATAAGCCCAGTGCTTATGTGAACTGTTTTGCAGTGGGTCTCTATGCTCTCTGTCTAACAAGAGGAATACTTTGCCTGCATTCAACTCAAGAGCTAAATTTTCCTATTGCAAACAGACATTTGCAGGGACATGGAAAATTATGTGGCAAGAGATAGCCAGTGGGAATTTGTAAAAGACATCTATGACACTGGAAGCTGGCTTGATCTGACATGTATGCCAGTCAACTTGGCAGACTGGAAAAGCATGACTACTACGAAGAATCAGGTCAATATCTATGCATTGATTGCTTATTAGATGATTAGAGAGGGGGTACAAATGCAATATGAGTCATTTCTTTATCACCCACAATATTAGCAAAAAACAAGAAGTTTGGAAAACCTCCTGCTGTAAGGAAGATAAAAGACACGTGCCTGTGGAAGAATGAATAAAGGGAAACAGTACCTGATTAAATATTAACGTGTGAACTATGGACAGTATATGGAAACTATGAATGTGTATCTCCTCATCTTTACTTGGGCTATTTTGCTATTTGACCTTAATTTATCCAACATGCTTATAGGCATTAGCAATGCAGAGAGCTGGGGATCTTTTTAATAAGGATAAGTGTGGAAATGAATAGCTTTGTAGCCATATTGCTCAGGTTGGCATTCTAGCTCCACTGCATATTAGCTATATAACTTTATGTATGTTCTCTACTAAGAAAACACTGTGTCATCTTTAAAATGAGGATAAAAATGCTTTTTAATAGTAATTTATAAGTACTTATACCATTAGGTTGGGAGATAACTGGGATTAATAAGTATAAAGCACTTAGAGAGGTAAAAGATATCCAATAACTTCATAGTTGTTATTTATTCTCATTATAACTCATAACGTTCCAGGTATGTCATCTCCCATCAGAATTAGGCTTTGCATCACTACCCATCTTTGGAGACAAAGTCACAAAGGCAAGGAGTGACTCAACAACTTGCCCAAGGTCACACAGCTAGGAAGTGGCAGAGCCAGAATTCAAACCCAAGACAGTATGACATGGAAAATGTCTATAAAGTAACTCTTTGGTTATAATAACAAATGCATCAAATTTGTTTAATCCTGTGATGTTTTGACAGTCATGGTTCCTGACAGTGGCCTGACTCCCTTGCTGAGAAGGAAACAGAATTCCAATGAATTCAGTTCTCTGCTTTTACTTCTGAAAGTGAGGAGCACTAAATATCACAACTAGAATTCCTCTCTGATTTTAAAGCCCTTACTGCTTCTTTTTTAACTGTATTTTATTTATTTTATTTTATTCTTTGCCAAAAGATAAGCTATTCTTTATTTCCAGATCAATTATAATTATGTGGCTCCCAAATTTCCTTGAGTACAATTTTTTTTCCCGCTGTATACACTACAGACAATATAGAGAATGGAAAACAATTCTTTATATCATACTAAGGAATTGCAAATGACTAATCTAACAAATAGAAGGAAAACCATCTCTCTCCTAGGCTCATTTCCAGACAGGCAAGCACAGCTATGGCTCTAGGGCCATAATTATCTCTTCTATTCTAAAAGCACTATGAATGGTCACACTTGCTGTATAAACATACATATGCCATTACTCTTACCAGGAATACACACGGTTTTTATTTTTAATGGTTATATTTTTTCACAGCTTTCTCAATAGACACTCAGTTAGTATAATGGAAAATTAAGAACACTGTTTAACCCTTCTTTTTCTCTGATTATTTACTGGTCATTATAGTCTTCTCTCTTGCTTATTATTATTCTGACATATCTTAATAGGGGAACATTTTTTCTCCATAAGTTGTACAAACATTTCAAAAATTTAAATATATTTGCAGTGAGCCTGATATTTGTGTTGAGTTGTTCCTTTGAAGGCTGGGAAGAATTCATTGGTAGACAACTGTGTAAGTTAAAATTGTGAGCTGCTCTTCTTTTAGTAGCTGATGTCATTCTATAGTTATTAAAATTAGGATGGTTCCTGGGTCTATGCAGCAAGTGCCCCAACTCATTACAAGATTTTTTTTTTCCCACAACATTTTAGGACAGGTTACACAACAAAACACTAGTGTTCAAGCCTCAGAATTTTCTCACAGGGCCCGTGTGTACACAAAGATGAACTGTCTAGCTGCTGAACACAGATTGTATTCTTATAAAGAGTGAAAGTGCTTCTATCTCCCTCTTTCCTAACATCCTCTCTTGTACCTCAATAGTGCTCAAGACAGTTACACAGAGGTGCACGTTATGGTAACAGACAGATATCAAAAATTTTCTGAATGTCAAACAGCTCTGAAAATGCTTTTGTTCCTTTTTCTTAAAAAACAAAAACAAAAAAATCCACTGCACTTTTAAGGGAGATCAAGATGGTAGAGTGTAAGGATACAGAACTCACCTCCCCACCCAAACACATAAAAACACATTTACATGTGAAACAATTCTTATTGAAAACTAACTGAAGACTGGAAGAAAGACTCTTGTAGAGCCAAGGATGTAATAAAGCACACAGAATCAGGTAGGAAGAAAAAAATGCAATCAGGTCAGGACCTGTGCCCCTGAGAGGGGACTCATAAGAGGAGGTGGCTTACAAGGGTGAAGAGTCTCCCTGCAGAGTGAGTGGTTTGAGCCACATATTGGGTGTCCTAGCCCTGGGGTCCAACACCAGGAAGACAAGTCCCCTTGGCTTTTAGGAGGGCTGGTGGGACAAACAGGAAGGATGGGGGAAGCCTGGACTCTGCTCCTAAGGAGCATGCACGCACTTGCTTACATCTGAAACAGGGTGGACTGAAACTGCATGGGACACTGGTTAGGTTCCTGCAACTGCCCTAGCATATGCTTAGACCAAGCACCTGACATATATAGACCAAGCACCAAGCCCTACTTGATTCACAAAGCAGCTCCACACTGGGGTGTGGGCTGCAGTGATTGAGGAAAGAGCTCACTTGTGAGGGACAAAAGTGGCTCAGATCCAGAGCAGCATCTGAGCAGGGGAAGCCATTACTGGTGTTCATGGAGGCAGCAAATCAGAAGCAGTCTGGGAATCTGACTACAGCCGGGGGCCACCACACCCAGTGCCCAGACCTATGCTGAGGCCTGAACCAGCCCTGTTGCTCCAGAACCTCTTCCCTCTGAGGCAAAGTTGCTGATGCTGGGAAGGGGGAGAGCACACACTTAAAGAAAATGGAGCCAGCTTGGATCCAACCTTCAGGGCTTCTGCTCCAACAATTCAGAACCTGCCTCCATGCCCCTATAAGATAGTGCTGGCCACTGAGCAAGGGAAAAGCCCAAGTTCAAACCTGTCTCTGGCCCTACTCTTCCATCTCCAGCCCTACCTCTTACCAACGTGATAGCTGCCAGCACACTCTGGGAAAAGACATGAATAACTCATGTACACATCAGATCCAGCTCTTTCACCAAAGCCACTGGGCACACACACTGTATAGGGATGCAGCCACACAAGGACACCCTTCAAAACCACATCAGGTAACTTTTGTACCTAATGTCATAGAGACAGAAAAAGTTAAGCAAAATGTAAAAACAGAGGAATTTGTTTTAATTGAAAGAAGAGAAAACTTCTGAAAAACAAATAGTAAGACACATAATTTACCAGATAAAATGTGCAAAGCACAAGTAATGAAAATGCTAATTGAATTAAGGAAAAAATAAACAGAGTTAGAATTTTGGCAAGTACTTAGAAAATATAAAAAAGAACCAGTCAAAATTGAAGAATATATTAACTAAATGAAAAACATACTAAAAGGAATTAAAAGCAGACTATTAGAAGAATGCATAACTGATCCAGTATATAGAATAATGGAAATCACCCAGTCAGATGAGTATAAAGAAAAACAAATTTAAAAAATCAAAACAGCCTAAGGAACTTTCTGGACAACATCAGGAGTACCAACATTTGCGTTATAGGGATCCCAAAAGAAGAGCAAGAAAATGGTCAAAAGTATATTTGACAAAATTTCAGATGAAAACATCTCAAACATGAAGTAGGAAACAGATATCCAGGTACAGGAAGCATGAGAGGTTCCCCAAAAAATGAACCAAATAGATCCAAGATAAGACCATAATTAAAATGTCACACGTTAAAGAGAGAATTCTAAAAGAGTCAAGAGAAAAACAAAAAGTCATATACAAGGGAATCCCTATTAAGATATGAGCTGATTTCTCTGCAGAAATTCTAAAGAAAGTGCTAAAAGGGAAAAACCTGCAACATAGAATATTGTAGTTGATAAGATTATCATTAAAAATTAAAGGAGAAAAATGCCATTAGTAATTTGATAGGGATTGCACTGAATCTGTAGATTGCTTTGAGTAGTATAGTCATTTTCACAATATTGATTCTTCCAATCCAAGAACATGGTATATCTCTCCATCTGTTTGTGTCATCTTTGATTTCTTTCATCAGTATGGTATAGTTTTCTGAATACAGATCTTTTGCCTCCTCAGGCACAGAATTAGAACAAAAGAATTTATAATTTGTATGGAGACACAAAAGACCCCAAATAGTCAAAGCCACCTTGAGAAAGAAAAACGGAGCTGAAGAAATCAGGCTCCCCAACTTCAGACTATACTACAAAGCTACAGTCATCAAAACGGTATGATACTGGCACAAAAACAGGAATATAGATCAATGGAACAGTATAGAAAGCCCAGAGATAGACCCACGCACCTATGGTCACCTAATCTATGACAAAGGAGGAAAGAATATACAATAGAAAAAAGACAGCCTCTTCAATAAGTGGTGCTGGGAAAACTGGACAGCTACATGTAAAATAATGAAATTAGAACACTCCTTAACACCATATACAAAAGTAAACTCAACATGGATTAAAGACCTAAATGTAAGGCCGGACACTATAAAACTCTTAGAGGAAAACATAGGCAGAAACATTCTCTGACATAAATCACAGCAAGATCTTTTTTGATCCACCTCCTAGAGTAATGAAAATAAAAACAAAAATATACAAACAGGATCTAATTAAACTTAAAAGATTTTGCACTGCAAAGGAAACCATAAACAAACAAACAAAAAAGGCCACCCACAGAATTAGAGAAAATATTTGCAATGAAGCAACCAAGTTATTAATCTCCAAAATATACAAACAGCTCATGAAACTCAATATAAAAACAACAACCCAATCAAAAAATGGGTGGAAGATCTCAATAGACATTTCTCCAAAGAAGATCTACAGATGGCCAACAAATACATAAAAAGATACACAACATTACTAATTATTAGAGAAATGCAAAACAAAACTACAATAAGGTAACACCTCACACTGGTCAGAATGGCCATCATCAAAAAATCTACAAACAATAAATGCTGGAGAGGGTGTGGAGAAAAGGGAACCCTCCTACACTATTGGTGGGAATGTAAATTGGTACATCCACTATGGAGAACAATATGGAGATTCCTTAATAAACTAAAAACAGAACAACCGGAGATGCATTGGGAATGCACGGAAGGACGCAGTCATTCCCACAGAGAACCAGCTGAACACCAGCAGACGGCCTCGGACACCGGATGGGACTGCGGGGAGCCCGACATAGCCGGTAGGGAGGCATCTACGAGGGCTCAAAGAGGGTGAAGCGGCGGAGCTGTGGCAGACGGGAGGGAGTGAGAAACATTCGGAGGGTCCGCAGCGCAGCTCAGCGTTCCCGGACCAAGACATCGATCCGCGGCTGAACGGAGGGTCCAGGAGCGGGAGTGTGGGAGCAGGAGAGCTGGTTCAGTGTGGGAAACATTGTTGCCGGTAGGGTGACGGACCGAGAGGACAGGAGGGAGGAGGCCCGCGGAGAGGAGTGCCCGTTCCTGAGAGCTGCCCGGCCATGATGGTGGCTGGAGGCTGCAGGCTCACTGGCGGCTGGGAGGAGCCACACGCACAGCCTCTCTCTCTCTTTCCGCGCCTCTGCAACAGGCAGTGGAGAGACGCCCTGTGGGCCACCTAAGGCGCTCAGGGATAACAAGTACCCTCAGGCACTCGGGTGGGGCTAGATTAAAACTCCTTGCAACGCCAGCAGCAGGGAGGCTGCCGAGAGAAAAAAAAAAAAAAAAGAAAAGAAAAGAAAAAAACCCCCAAGAGAGGCCCAACTCTAAGACTTTCTGTTTACGCCTGAGCCACCAGCGCCCTCTGCAACAGGCACCTCCAAGCCTGACTGAGACATCAGTGCGCCACTGCTCACTCACTCCCAGGAGAAGGAGCCACTATTGTACCCTCTCCCTCCCCACACACCGAGGCTTACAGACGAACAATAAAGGAACCTCTGCTGGTCACAGAATAACGCAAAAAAACCCAAGGACAAGCAACCCCAAAAGTTTGGACAACCATGAGGAAACAAAGAAACACCATGCAGGCAAAGGAGCAAGAAAAAAACCCACAAGACCAAATAAATGAGGAGGAAATAGGAAAAATGCCTGAAAAGGAATTTAGAGTAATGATAGTAAAAATGATACAAAATCTCGATAACAAAATAGAGAAAGTACAAGAAACAGTTCATAAGAACTCAGAAAAACAAACAGCAATGGACAACAAAATAACTGAAATTAAAAATACTCTAGATGTTATAACCAGCAGAATGACTGAGGCAGAAGAACGAATAAGTGAGTTGGAAGCTAGAATGGGGGAAATAAATGCCACAGAGCAGGAAAAAGAAAAAATAATAAAAAGATTAGAAGACAGTCTCAGAGACCTCACTGATAACATTAAGCGTACCAACATTCGAATTATAGGCATCCCAGAAGAAGAAGAAAACAAGAAAGGGTCTGAGAAAATATTTGAAGAGGTTATAGTGGAAAACTTCCCCAACATGGGAAAGGAAATAATTCACCAAGTCCAAGAAGCACAGAGAGTCCCATACAGAATAAACCCAAGGAGAAATACACCGAGACACATATTAATCAAACTAACGACAACTAAACACAAAGAAAAAATATTAAAAGCAACAAGAGAAAAGCAACAAACAACATATAAGGGAAAACCCATCAGGATAACAGCTGACCTTTCCACAGAAACTCTGCAGGCCAGAAGGGAATGGCAGGATATCCTGAAAGTCCTGAAAGAGAGAAACCTACAGCCAAGAATACTCTACCCAGCAAGAATCTCATTCAGATTTGAGGGAGAAATCAAAAGCTTTCCAGACAAGCAAAAGTTCAGAGAATTCAGCACCACCAAACCAGCCTTACAACAAGTGCTAAAGGAACTTCTCTAAGTAGGAAACACAAGAAAAGGAAAACACCTACAAATACAAACTCAAAACAATTAAGAAAATGGTAATTGGAACACACATGTCAATAATCACTTTAAATGTAAATGGATTAAATGCTCCAACCAAAAGACACAGACTGGCTGAATGGATACAAAAACAAGACCCTTCTATATGCTGCCTACAAGAAACCCACTTCAGACCAAGGGATACATATAGACTGAAAGTAAAGGGATGGAAAAAGATATTCCATGCAAATGGAAGTCCAAAGAAAGCTGGAGTAGCAATACTCATATCAGACAAATTAGACTTGAAAGTAAAGACTATTACAAGAGACAAGGAAGGACACTACATAATGATCAAGGGATCCATTCAAGAAGAACATATCACAATGGTAAATATCTATGCCCCCAATATAGGAGCACCTCAATACATAAGGCAAATGCTAACAGCTATAAAAGGGGACATCGACAGGAACACAATAATAGTGGGAGACTTGAACACCCCACTTACATCAATGGACAGATCATCCAAACAGAAAATTAATAAAGACACACAAGCTTTAAATGACACATTAGACCATCTCAACTTCATTGATATTTATAGGACATTCCATCCAAAAACGACAGAATACACGTTCTTCTCAAGTGCACATGGAACATTTTCCAGGATAGATCACATCTTGGGTCACAAATCAAACCTCAGCAAATTCAAGAAAATTGAAATCATATCAAGCATCTTCTCAGACCACAACGCCATGAGACTAGATATCAATTACAGGAAAAAAACTGCAAAAAAGACAAACACATGGAGGCTAAACAATTCACTCCTAAACAACCAAGGAATCACTAAAGAAATCAAAGAGGAAATCAAAAAATATCTAGAAACAAATGACAACAAAAGCACAACAACCCAAAACCTATGGGATGCAGCAAAAGCAGTTCTAAGGGGGAAGTTTATAGCAATACAGTCCTACCTTAAGAAACAAGAAAATGATCGAATAAACAACCTAACCTTACACCTAAAACAACTAGAGAAAGAAGAACAAAGAAACCCTAAAGTGAGCAGAAGAAAAGAAATCATAAAGATCAGAGCAGAAATAAATGAAAAAGAAAGGAAAGAAACCATAAGAAAAATAAATAAAACTAAAAGCTGGTTCTTTGAGAAGATTAACAAAATTGATAAACCATTAGCCAGACTCATCAAGAAAAAAAGGGAGAAGATGCAAATCAACAGAATTAGAAATGAAAAAGGAGAAGTAACAACGGACACCTCAGAAATACAAAACATCATGAGAGACTACTACAAGCAACTATATGCCAATCAATTGGATAACCTGGAAGAAATGGATACATTCTTAGAAAAATACAATCTTCCAAGACTGAACCAGGAAGAAATAGAAACCATGAACAGACCAATCACAAGTACGGAAATTGAGGCAGTGATTAAAAATCTCCCAACACACAAAAGCCCAGGACCAGATGGGTTCACAGGCGAATTCTATCAAACATTTCGAGAAGAGTTAACACCTACCCTTCTCAAACTCTTCCAAAATATTGCAGAAGGCGGAGCACTCCCAAACTCATTCTACGAGGCTACCATCACCCTGATACCAAAACCAGGCAAAGATGTCACAAAAAAAGAAAACTATAGACCAATATCACTGATGAATATAGATGCAAAAATCCTCAACAAAATACTAGCTAACAGACTGCAACAGCACATTAAAAAAATCATACACCATGATCAAGTGGGGTTTATCCCTGGGATGCAAGGATTCTTCAATATACGCAAATCAATCAAAGTGATACATCATATCAACAAATTGAAGGATAAAAACCATATGATCATTTCAATAGATGCAGAAAAAGCTTTTGACAAAGTTCAACATCCATTTATGATAAAAGCTCTCCAGAAAATGGGCATAGAAGGAAATTACCTCCACATAATAAAAGCCATATATGAGAAACCAAAAGCCAACATTGTTCTCAATGGAGAAAAACTGGAAGAATTCCCCCTAAAAACAGGAACAAGACAAGGGTGTCCACTCTCACCACTATTATTCAACATAGTTTTGGAAGTTTTAGCCACAGCAATCAGAGAAGAAAAAGAAATAAAAGGAATCCAAATTGGAAAAGAAGAAGTAAAACTGTCACTCTTTGCAGATGACATGATATTATATATAGAAAACCCTAAAGACTCTACCAGAAAACTGCTAGCACTAATTGATGAGTTTAGTAAAGTAGCAGGATACAAAATTAATGCACAGAAATCTCTTGCATTCCTATACACTAACAACGGAAGAGCAGAAAGAGAAATTAAGGAAACTCTCCCACTCACCATTGCAACCAAAAGAATAAAATACCTAGGAATAAACCTGCCTAAGGAGGCAAAAGATCTGTATGCAGAAAACTTTAAGACACTGATGAAAGACATCAAAGACGACACAAACAGATGGAGGGACATACCATGTTCCTGGATTGGAAGAATCAACATCGTGAAAATGTCTGTACTACCCAAAGCAATTTACAGATTCAATGCAATCCTGATCAAATTACCAATGGCATTTTTCACAGAACTAGAGCAAGAAATCTTACGATTTGTATGGAAACGCAAAAGACCCCGAATAGCCAAAGCCATCTTGAGAAGGAAAAATGGAGTTGGTGGAATCAGGCTTCCTGACTTCAAACTATACTACAAGGCCATAGTGATCAAGACAGTATGGGACTGGCACAAAAATAGAAAGGAAGATCAATGGAATAGAATAGAGAACTCAGAAGTAAGCCCAAACACATATGGGCACCTTATCTTTGACAAAGGAGGCAAGAATATACAATGGAAAAAAGACAACCTCTTCCATAAGTGGTGCTGGGAGAACTGGGCAGCAACATGCAAAAGAATGAAATTAGAACACTTCCTAACACCATACACAAAAGTAAACTCCAAATGGATTAAAGACCTACATGTAAGGCCAGACACTATCAAACTCCTAGAGGAAAACATAGGCAGAACACTATATGACATCCATCAAAGCGCCATCCTTTTTGACCCACCTCCTAGAATCATGGAAATAAAATCAAGAATAAATGAATGGGACCTCATGAAACTTAAAAGCTTTTGCACAGCAAAAGAAACCATAAACAAGACTAAAAGGCAACCCTCAGAGTGGGAAAAAATAATTGCCTATGAAACAACGGACAAAGGATTAACCTCCAAAATATACAAGCAGCTCATGAAGCTTAATACCAAAAAAGCAAATAACCCAATCCACAAATGGGCAGAAGACCTAAATAGACATTTCTCCAAAGAAGACATACAGATGGCCAACAAACACATGAAAAGATGCTCCACATCACTCATCATCAGAGAAATGCAAGTCAAAGCCACAATGAGGTATCACCTCACACCAGTCAGAATGGCCATCATCACAAAGTCTGGAAACAACAAATGTTGGAGAGGGTGTGGAGAAAAAGGAACTCTCCTGCACTGTTGGTGGGACTGTAAATTGGTACAGCCACTATGGAAAACAATTTGGAGGTTCCTTAAAAAACTACAAATAGAACTACCATATGATCCAGTAATCCCACTACTGGCATATACCCAAAGAAAACCATAATCCCACAAGAAACTTGTACCATAATGTTTATTGCAGCACTCTTTACAATAGCCAGGACATGGAAGCAACCTAAATGCCCATCAACAAATGAATGGATACAGAAGATGTGGCATATATATACAATGGAATATTACTCAGCTATAAAAAGGGATGAGATGGAGCTATATGTCATGAGGTGGATAGAACTACAGTCTGTCATACAGAGTGAAGTAAGTCAGAAAGAAAAGGACAAATATTGTATGCTAACTCACATATACGGAATCTAAAAATGGTACTGTTGGACTCAGTGACCAGAACAAGGATGCAGATACAGAGAATGGACTGGAGAACTCGAGGTATGGGAGGGGGCGGGGGGTGAAGGGGAAACTGAGATGAAGTGAGAGAGTAACACAGACATATATATACTACCAACTGTAAAATAGTCAGTGGGAAGTTGTTGTATAACAAAGGGAGTCCAACTCGAGGATGGAAGATGCCTTTGAGGACTGGGGCGGGGGGGGGGCTTGGGGGGGGCATCAAGGAAGGGAGGGAAGATGGGGATATGTGTATAAAAACGGATGATTGAACCTGGTGTACCCCCCAAAAAAATAAATAAATAAATAAAAAAAAACAAAAAAAAAAAAACAGAACAACCATATGACCCAGCAATCCCACTCCTGGGATTATAACAAGAGAAAATCATAATTTGGAAAGATACATGCACCCCACTGTTCACTGCACCACTATTTACAATAGCTAGGGCATGCAAGCAACCTAAATGTGCATAAACAGAGAATGCATAAAGAAGATATAGTACATATATACAATGGAATAGTACTCAGCCATGAAGAAGAGCAAAATAATGCCATTTGCAGCAACATGAATGGACCTAGAGATTGTCATACTGGGTGAAGGAAGTCAGACACAGAAAGACAAATATCATATTATATAGCTCATAGGTGGAATCTAAAAAGAAAAAAAAGGTACAAATGAACTCATTTACAAAACAGAAGTAGAATCATGGATGTAGAAGTCAAACTTATGGTTACTAGGGGATGGGAGGAGGAATGAATTGGGAGATTAGTATTGACATATACAAACTACTATATATAAAATAGATAATTAATAAGAACCTGCTGTATAGCACCAGGAACTCTACTCAATACTCCATGACAGTCTATCTGGGAAAAGAATCTTTAAAAAAAAAAGTGAATATGTGTATATGTATAGCTGATTCCCTTTGCTGTGCACCTGAAACTAACACAACATTGTAAATCAACTATACTCCAATAAACTTTTTTTTTAATTAAAGGAGAAATAAAGAACTTCTCAGACAAGCAAAAACTGAAAGAGTTCATCAACAGTAAACCAACTCTAAAAGTGATGTTAAAGGGTCTTCTCTAAGTGGAAAAGAAAAGGCTATAACAAGAAGTAACTATCTATAGGAAAAGAAAACTCCTATTAATAAGGGCAAAAATATAGAAAAGTCTGATGATCAACCATTTTAATAAGCTAGAACATAGATTAAAAGACAAAAATTGTAAAAATAATTATAACCACTCTAATCAGTAAAAGGACAAACATGAAGATGTGAAATATGACATCAAAAATACAAAATGTGGGAGAGGAGAGTAAAAATCATAGATCTTTTAGCATGTGTTTGAACTTAAATGAATACCATTTTAAAACAAGTATATATGGTTATAGCTCAACATATATGGAGCCTATGGTAACCACAAATCAAAACCTACAGTTGATGCACAAAAACTAAAGAGAAAGGAACATAAGAATACCACTAAAAAAATCAGCAAATTATGAGAGACGAAGCTAAAATAACATGAAAATTAACACAGAACTCCAAAGGAACCAGAAAACACAAACTATTCCAAAAAAATTGAGAGAGTACTCCCAAATTTATTCTATAAGGTCACCATTACCCTAATACCAAAAGCAGATAGAGACACTAAAAAAAATAGAAAATTACAGTTCAATTTATCTAATGAATACAGATGCAAAAACCCTCAACAAAATATTAGCAAAACGAATCAACAATTTATAAAAAGGATAATACAGCAAGGATGGCTCAATTTCTATAAATGAATGACTGTGATAAAGCACATGAAAAAAAAGGATGGATAAAAATTTCATGATCATTTCAATAGATTCAGGAAAAGCACTTTACAAAATTCAACATCCATTCATGATAAAAATTCTCATCAAAGTGTGTATAGAGGGAATACATCTCAACATAATAAAGGCCATTTGTAACAAACTCATATCTAACATCCTACTCTGGCGAAAAGTTAAAAACTTTTCCTGTGAAATCAGGAATAAGACAAGGATGCCCACTATTGCCACTTTGATTTAACATAGTACTAGAAGTCTTAGCCACAGCAACTAGCAAGAAAAAGAAATAAAAGCATCTAAATTGAAAGGAAAACAGTAAGATCTTCACTATTTGCAGATGACATTATGCTATATATAAAGAATCCTAAAGTCCCCATAAAAATTAGAACTAATAAATGAATTCAATAAACTTGCAAGATACAAGATTAATACACAGAAATCTGTTGCTTTCCTATACACTAATAATAAACTATCAGAAAGTAAAAACAATAAAAGAGTCCCATTTAAAATCACATTAATAAGACTGGCATGCCTAGGAGTAAACTTAACCAGGGAGATGAAAGATCTATATTCATAAAATTATAAAGCAGTGATGAAGGAAACTGAAGATAATACAAAGAAATAGACATCCCACATTCATGGATTGAAAGAATTAATAGTGTTAAAATGCCCATCCTCCCCAAAGCAATCTACAGATTTAATGCAATCCCTATCAAAATACCTATGACTTTTTCACAGAACTGCAACTAACGGTCCTAAAATTTATATGAACCACAAAAGACCCCAAACTGCCAAAGCAATCTTGAGAAAAAAGAACAAAGCTGGAGGTATCTCCCTGACTTCAGACTATACTACAAAGCTAATCAAAACAGCATGGTATTGGTACAAAAACATTCACATTTATCAATGGGATAGAGTAGAGAGCCCAAAAATAAGCCCACACATTTATGGTCAATTAATCTAAAACAAATGAGGCAAGAATATATAATAGAGAAAAGACAGTATTTTCAATAAATGGTGCTTGCGAAACTATACAGCTATATGTAAAAGAATGAATGAATTAGAACTTTTCCTTACAGTGCATACAAAAATGAACTCAAAATGGATTAAAGTCCTAAATATAAGACCAGAAACCATAAAACTTCAAGCAGAGAACATAAGCAGAACACTCTTTGACATAAATCATAGCTATCTTTCTTGGATCAGTCTCCTAAGGCAAAAGAAACAAAAGCAAAAATAAACAAATGGGACCTAATTAAACTTAGAAGCTTTTGCACAGTGAAGGAAACCATTGACAAAATGAAAAGACAACCTACTGAATGCCAAAAACATTGCAAATGATATGACCAATAAGAGGTTAATATCCAAAATATATAAACAGCTCATACAACTCAATATTGAAAAAACCAAACAACCCAATTAAGAAATGACAGAAGACCTGAATAGACATTTTCCCAATGAAGAAATAAATACAGGTGGTCAACAGGCACATGGCAAGATGCTCATCACCTCTAATCATCAGAGAAGTGCAAATCAAAACCACGAGATATCACCTTACATCTGTCAGAATGACTATCATCAAAAAACCAAAAATAACAAATGTTGGAGAGGATGTGGAGAAAGAGTAACCCTGGTACACTGAGGAAATGTAGACTGGTGCAGCCACTATAGAAAACAGTAAGGAGGTTCTTCAAAAACCTAAAAATAGAACTACCAAATGATCCACCAATTCTACTCCTGGGTATATAGCTGAATAAAACAAAAACACTAATTCAAAAAGATACATGAACCCCAGTGTTCATAGGAGCACTATTTATAATAGCCGAAGCAACACAGGTGGCCATCAACATACAAATGGCTAAAGAAGATATTACATATATATATGTATATGTGTGTATGTATATATTCACACATAGAGACAATGGCATATTAGTCATAAAATGCAAATCTGCCATTTGCAGCACTTTGGATGGAACTAGAGAATATTATGCTTAGTGAAATAAGTCAGAGAAAGAGAATTATTATATGATATCACATATATGGAATCTGAAAGATAAAATAAACTTGTGAATATGACAAAACAGAAACAGACTCACAGTTATAAAAGCAAACTGGTGGTTATCAGAGGGAGAAGGAAAGGTTAGGGGCAAATTAAGGGTAGGAGACTGAGTGATACAAACTACTATGTGTAAAATGGATAAGCAACAAGAATATATTGCACAGCACTGAGAGGTATATCTATTATTTGGTAATAACTTTGATGAAAAATCTATAAAAATACTGAATCATGTCTTGTGCACCTGAAATTAATATATTATTATAAATAACTACATTTCAATAGAAAAATTTTAAAAAGAAATATAAAATGAGATAAAAATAATGCTACATTTTGCCTTTTAAAAATGATTAAATTTATATTTAATCACAAGGTAATACATAGTTGTTTCAATAATTTAAGTAATATGAAGATAACCAAAATTAATAAACTATCTACTTAAAACCCCAGACTCAGACGAAAATAAATGTGACTATTTGATGATATACTATTTTTTTATTAGAATATAATTGCTTTACACTCTTGTACCAGTTTTTGAGGTACACCAAGGTCAATCATCTGTATTTATACACATATCCCTGTATCCCATCCCTCCCTTGACTCCCCCCCCAACCTCCCCGTCCCAGTCCTCCAAGGCATCATCCATCATCGAGCTGAACTCCCTTTGTTATAAAGCAACTTCCCACTGGCTATTTAAGTTGGTAGTATATACACGTCTATGCTACTCTCTCACTTCATCTCAGCTTCCCCTTCACTCCCCATGCCACCAAACCTTGAGATCTCCAGTCTATTCTCAGCATCTGTGTCCTTATTCTTGTCTTTTCACTGAGTTCATCAGTACCATTTTTAGATTCCGTATATATGAGTTAACATACAATATTTGTCTTTCTCTTTCTGACTTACTTCACTCTGTATGACAGATTCTAGGTCTATCCACCTCATTACATATAGCTCCATCTCATCCCTTTTTATGGCTGAGTAATATTCCATTGTATATATATGCCACATCTTCTATATCCATTCATTTGTTGATGGGTATTTTGGTTGCTTCCATGTTCTGGCTATTGTAAATAGTGCTGCAATAAACATTATGGTACATGTTCCTTTTGGGATTATGGTATTCTCTGGGTATGTGCCCAATAGTGGGATTACTGGATCATATGGTAGTTCTATTTGTAGTTTTTTAAGGAAACTCCAAACTGTTTTCCATAGTGGCTGTACCAACATTCCCACCAACAGTGCAGGAGAGTTCCCTTTTCTCCACACCCTCTCCAACATTTGTTGATTCCAGATTTTGTGATGATGGCCTTTCTGACTGGTTTGAGGTGATACCTCATTGTGGCTTTGACTTGCATTTCTCTGATAGTGATGTTGAGCATCTTTTCATGTGTTTGTTGGCCGTCTGTATGTTTTCTTTGGAGAAATGCCTATTTAGGTCTTCTGCCCATTTGTGGATTGGGTTATTTGCTTTTTTGGTATTAAGCTTCATGAGCTGCTTGTATATTTTGGAGGTTAATCCTTTGTCCGTTGCTTCATTGGCAACTATTTTTTCCCATTCTGAGGGTTGCCTTCCTGTCTTATGGTTTCTTTTGCTGTGCAAAAGCTTTTAAGTTTCATGAGGTCCCATTTGTTTATTCTTGATTTTATTTCCATGATTCTAGGAGGTGGGTCAAAAAGGAGCTTGCTTTGATGGATGTCATAGAGTGTTCTGCCTGTGTTTTCCTCAGGAGTTTTATAGTGTCTGGCCTTCCATGTAGGTCTTTAATCCATTTGGAGTTTATTTTTGTGTATGGTGTGAGGAAGTGTTCTAATTTCATTCTTTTACATGTAGCTGTCCAATTTTCCCAGCACCACTTATTGAAGAGGATGTCTTTTTTCCATTGTATATTCTTACCTCCTTTGTCAAAGATAAGGTGCCCATATGTGCTTGGGCTTACCTCTGAGTTCTCTATTCTATTTCACTGATTTCCTTTCTATTTTTGTGCCAGTACCATACTGTCTTGATCACTGTGGCCTTGTAGTATAGTATGAAGTCAGGAAGCCTGATTCCACCCACTCCATTTCCTTCTCAAGATTGCTTTGGCTATTCGGGGTCTTTTGCATTTCCATACAAATTGTAAGATTTCTTGTTGTAGTTCTGTAAAAAATGCCATTGGTAATTTGATCGGGATTGCATTGATTCTGTAATTTGCTTTGGGTAGTACAGTCACTAAATTGATTCTTCCAATCCAGGAACATGGTATGTCCCTCCATTTGTTTGTGTCGTCTTTGATCTCTTCCATCAGTGTCTTAATGCATACAGATCTTTTGCCTCCTTAGGCAGGTTTATTCCTAGGTATTTTACTCTTTTTGTTGCAACAGTGAATGGCAGAGTTTCCTTAATTTCTCTTTCTGCTCTTCTGTTGTTAGTGTATAGGAATGCAAGAGATTTCTGAGCATTAATTTTGTATCCTGCGACTTTGCTAAACTCATCAGTTAGTGCTAGCAGTTTTCTGGTAGAGTCTTTAGGGTTTTCCATGTATAATATCATCACATCTGCAAAGAGTGACAATTTTACTTATTTTCCAATTTGGATTCCTTTTATTTCTTTTTCTTCTCTGATTGCTGTGGCTAAAACTTCCAAAACTATGTTGAATAATAATGGTGAGAGTGGACACCCTTGTCTTGTTCCTGTTCTTAGAGGGAATTTTTTCAGTTTTTCACCATTTAGAATGATATTGGCTTCGGTTTCTGATCTATGGCTTTTATTATGTTGAGGTAATTTCCTTCTATGCCCATTTTCTGGAGAGCTTTTATCATGAATGGATGTTGAATTCTGTCAAAAGCTTTTTCTGCATCTATTGAGATGATCATATGGTTTTTAACCTTTAGTTTGTTGATATGATGTATCACGTTGATTGATTTGTGTATATTGAAGAATCCTTGCATCCCAGGGATAAACCCCACTTGATCATGGTGTATGATTTTTTTAATGTGTTGTTGGATTCTGTTAGCTAGTATTTTGTTGAGGATTTTTGCATCTATATTCATCAGTGATATTGCCCTGTAATTTTCTTTTTTGTGACATCTTTGCCTGGTTTTGGTATCAGGGTGATGGTGGCCTCATAGAATGAGTTTGGGACTGTTCCTTCCTCTGCTATATTTTGGAAGAGTTTGAGAAGGATAGGTGTTAGCTCTTCTCGAAATGTTTGATAGAATTCCATCTGGCCCGTGAATCCATCTGGCCCTGGACTTTTTTTGTTGAGAGATTGTTAATCACAGTCTCAATTTCCATACTTGTGATTGATCTGTTCATAGTCTCTATTTCTTCCTGGCTCAGTCTTGGAAGATTGTACCTTTCTAAGAATTTATCCATTTCTTCCACTTTATCCAATTTATTGGCATATAGTTGCTTGTAGTAGTCTCTCATGATCTTTTGTATTTCTGTGGTGTCTGTTACTTCTCTTTTTTCATTTCTAATTCTGTTGATTTGCATCTTCTCCCTTTTTTTCTTGATGAGTCTGGCTAATGGTTTATCAATTTTGTTAATCTTCTCAAAGAACCAGCTTTTAGTTTTATTAATTTTTGCTATTACTTCCTTCCTTTCTTTTTCATTTATTTCTGCTCTGATCTTTATGATTTCTTTTCTTCTACTCACTTTGGGGTTTATTTGTTCTTCTTTTTCTAATTGTTTTAGGTGTAAGGTTACATTGTTTATTCGATAATTTTCTTCTTTCTCAAGGTGGACTGTATTGCTATAAACTTCCCTCTTAGAACTGCTTTTTCTGCGTCCCATAGGTTTTGGGTTGTTGTGTTTTCATTGTCGTTTGTTTCTAGATACTTTTTGATTTCCTCTGATTTCTTTAATGATTTCTTGGTTGTTTAATAGTGAATTGTTTAGCCTCCATGTGTTTGTATTTTTTGCAGTTTTTTTCCTGTAATTGATATCTAGTCTCATGGTGTTGTGGTCTGAGAAGATGCTTGATATGATTTCAATTTTCTTGAATTTGCTGAGGTTTGCTTTGTGACCCAAGATGTGATCTATCCTGGAAAATGTTCCGTGTGCACTTGAGAAGAGAGTCTATTCTGTCGTTTTTGGATGGAATGTCATATAAATATCAATGAAGTTGAGATGGTCTAATGTGTCATTTAAAGCTTGTGTGTCTTTATTTCTTTTGTGTTTGGATGATCTGTCCATTGATGTAAGTGGGGTGTTCATGTCTCCCACTATTATTGTGTTACTGTTGATTTCCCCTTTTATGGCTGTTAGCATTTGCCTTATGTATTGAGGTGCTCCTATGTTGGGAGGATAGATATTTACCATTGTGATATGTTCTTCTTGGATGGATTCCTTGATCATTATGTAGTGTCCTTCCTTGTCTCTTGTAATATTCTTTACTTTAAAGTCTATTTTGTCTGATATGAGTATTGCTACTCCAGCTTTCTTTTGACTTTCATTTGCATGGAATATCTTTTTCCATCCCTTTACTTTCAGTCTATATGTATCCCTTGGTCTGTATGTTCTATATGTTGGTCTATATGTTGGTATGCTTAATGTTATCACTGAGGTCTCTGAGACTGTCTTCCATTCTTTTTATTCTTTTTTCTTTTTCCTGCTCTGTGGCAGTTATTTCCCCCATTCTATTTTCCAACTCACTTATTTGTCCTTCTGCCTCAGTCATTCTGCTGGTTATATGATCCATAGTATTTTTAATTTCAGTTATTTTGTTATCCATTGCTGTTTGTTTGTTCTTTAGTACTTCTGAGTTCTTATGAACTGTTTCTTGTACTTTCTCTATTTTGTTATCGAGATTTTGTATCATTTTTACTCTCATTACTCTGAATTCTTTTCCCAGCATTTTTCCTATTTCCTCTTCATTTATTTGGTCTTGTGGGTTTTTTTCCTGCTCCTTTGCCTGCATGGTGTTTCTTTGTTTCCTCATGGTAGTCCAAACTTCTGGGGTTGCTTGTCCCAGTGATAAAGGGGTTTATAGAAGACTGTCCAAGCCCCAGACTAATGTCCAAGTGTTGGATTAAGCAAATATTAAGTCTAGGAAACACATACATGTATAAGACACACAATTACTGAACCCATTAGGACATAAGGCTCTGGAAAGACCTGACAGAAGAACCCCAGTATGCTATCAGATATTCAAAGAGAAACCCAACAGAAACTGAAAACCAAAGCAGAACAAAACTGAAACAAAAGCAAAAACAAACAAACAAACAAATAACACCTTACACTTACAAACACAAATCCAGGGAGATATTGTAAGCTGGGATTAAATATAAAAAAGAGCTAGAGTACCACAAGACAGAATGGAGATTCTCAGAATGAAATTAGACAATTGTACTAAGAACTAAGATAAAGACAAAAACCTAATATTAAATACCAGGGCAGTGTGTCATCTGGAGAAAAGAGCAAGGAGTCTGAGCAGATCGATAGTGTTGCTTACATGTTAAGATAAAATAAACTAATAATGAATGGAAGACAGGGGAACAGAAGATTGTCGTGTGCCTGGAAATATGTAAATAAAAAGAAGGGGATAGAGATGTGTAAAGGATAGAGATGAAAGTAAGGTAGGAGAGATATATAGTCTGTACTACCAAAAACTTAGCTAGAAATAGAAGTATATAAAAAGGCTAAAAATAAAAATGGAATAAAAATAGAATAAAACATATGTTATAAAACTTGTAGATCCCTTAGGACTAAGATTGTAATTAATAAAGAAAAAAAAAACTGGAACTGATGCCAGAATGGACCAGTTCAATAGAATTGATACTAATATTTCTGTTTCCTTAGAGTCTCAGCTGTAAGTGTCCTTCTCCTCGCCTTGGGTTTTTTGTATTATTCTGTGACCAGCAGAGCTTCCTTTATTGTTCATATGTAAGCATTGGTGTTTGGGGAGGGAGAGGGTACAAAAGTAACTCCTTCCCCTGGGAGTGAGTGAGCAGTGGCGCTCTGTTGTTTAAGTTGGGCTTGGAGGTACCTGTTGCAGAGGGGTGCCAGTGGCTCAGGTGTAAACAGAATGTCTCAGAGTTGGGCCTCTGTCTGGGCTTCTTTGTTCTTGGCAGCCTCCCTGGTGCCGGCATCCAAGGGGTTTTAAGCTAGCCCCGCCTGAGGGCCTGATGGCCCCTGTTATCCCTGAGTGCCGTAAGTGGCCCATAGGGGTCCCTCCACTGCCCACTGCAGGCATGGAAAGAGAGAGAGAGAGGCTATGCCCACAGCTCCTCCCCCCCACCCGTGAGCCTGAAGCATCCAGCTGCCATGATGGCCAGGCAGCTCTCAGGGGCAGGCACTCCTCGCCATGGACCTCTTCCCTCCTGTCCTCTCGGTCCATCACCTTACTGGCAACAATTTTTCTCACCCCAAACCAGCTCTCCGGTTCCCACGCTCCCGCTCCTGGACCCTCTGTTCAGTTGTGAATCGACGTCTCAGTCTGGGAACGCTGAGCTGTGGTGCGGACCCTCCATGTGTTTCTCACTCCCTCCTGCCTGCCACAGCTCACCCGGTTCACCCTATTTGAGCTGTCATAGATGCCTGCCTACCAGTTGTGTTGGGATCCTTGCAGTGTCTGAGGTCGTCTGCTCGTGTTCAGTTGGTTCTCTGTGGGATTTATTGTGTCTTTTGGTGTGTTCCCAGTGCATCTGTGGAGAGGGATGCATTCCACGTCCCTCTACTTCACCACCATCTTTTTGCTGTGATGATATATTATTTTTAACAAAATGTTATACATATATATTACAAGTGTGTGCATATGTGTGTGTGTGCCATTTTTAAACAGACTTATTTATTTATATAAAAAAGATTTATTGAAAATCTCTAAAAAAATTTTATAAGAGCATATTATTCCACAGTATGAATATATTATGTTTTCTTCCTGTGTATGAACATTCAATTTATGTTGCCAATCTATTGTAAAAAATATATATATGTGTGTATATATATATATAAAATGAACATCTTGATGAACATGTCTTTAAGTAGTTAAAATAGATTCTCAAAATTGAAAGTTGCTAAGTTGGAATATATGTACATTTAATTTCTAGATAAGGCCAAATTTATTTCCCAAAAGTTTATAAAAATTCATTTTCACAACTATGAGTATCCACTTCAATAAACCCTTATGAGCAAGAAACCAAATATTTACGCTCCTTAATTTTTGCCTATCTTATGAATGAAAAGTGTTATCAATTTTTATAATTTGTATTTCCCCGATTGCTGGTAAGTTTGACCATCTATTCATACATTTATTGGCCAATTTGATTTCCTCTTCTATGAAATGACAATTTATATCTTTTATACATTTTTCCCCTGTTAATATTATTTTTTCTTTATTGATTTCTAGTAGCTCTTTTAAAATTAGACATATTAACCCTTGGATTGATTATATTGAATGTATTTTTCCAGTTTAACGTTCAGCACTCAACATTTTCATATTTTCTATGCACAAATGCTTTAATTTTTATGCAAGATAGTGTCTGTACATTCTTCCTTCTCTGTATCTGTACGTTCTTCCTTAGCAATCTCATCTAGTCCTGTGGCTCTAAATATCAGTTTTATGCACATGTTTCCCAAGTGTCCTCAGCCCTGCCCTCTACCTTGAGTTCTAGACCAATATATGTAACTGCCTGTTAAACGGCTTCACGTGGAGATTGAATACCATTTTAAACCTCACATGTCCCAGAAGAGAATTATGCAATCTGTGCTGCACATGCCTGCCAGTATTACATCCCTCCCGATCTCAGTAGATTGTAAGCATCCTCACTTATTCAATTACTCAAGCCAAAATTCTTAGGCATTATTCTTCTTTCCTCTCTTTCCTTAATGTCCTTCCCTGAATCCTTCAGCCAGTTCTCTAACTCTAAAATATGTCCTGTATCTATCTACTTTTCTCAATATCTTTTATTACTCTTTTAGCCCAAAGCACCATCAGTTGTTACCTATTAGTGTGAATATCCAACAAAACTTTCCTTCATCCATTTTTGTCTCATGCTATCCATTCTGTAAACATCAGAGTAATATAATAATATTTAAAATGAAAATCAAAACAATTTATTTTGGGCCAACAATTCTCTGATAGCTTCCCACTGCACTTCAAATAAAATTCAAGCCCCTTACAGACTGACTAGGGCCTAAATGATGTCACCCTTGACTACCTCTGCCCCCTCTTTTATCAATCTTCCCCTCACTCACTACATTCTGGCTCATGGCACTGGGTGGCTTTCGATTCTTTAACATGCCATGCACGTTGCATTTGCAGAGACTTTAGGCTTGCTATTTTCTCTTTCTGAAATGCCCTTTTCTAGGACTTTCTATGGTTTTTCCCTTATTATTTAGGCCCCACCTCAAATGCCATCTCCACAGAGAGGCCTCTCTGGCCATATCATCTAAAGTAGCAGCTCATCCCCTGCTTATCCTAGAACATATTCCAATCTTGCTATCTTTTCAATAGGTATCACTCACTAAAATCCCTCTATTTGCTTCACCTCCATCACTAGGATATATGGTCCATTAAAAGCTGGGGCTGAGTCTGTTTTATTTATTAGAGAATCACTAGCATCTTGAATAGGGCCAGTCACAGAGTAGGTGTTCAATAAATCTTTGTTAAACAAATAGATGTCTATATTATGCTTATGGCTTCTGAATGTTCTCTCTCTTAAAAAGCATTCCTCAATATGTCTTATTGTTTTTAATTACATTTATACTGTTTATTTTTACATTTCAATCCAATTCATCTATAATTCATTTTTATAAGTGAATCAATGTGTAAGTTTAGACGTTTCCATATGGATAACAAATTATGCCAGTACCATTATTATAAATTATTTTAATAACATCTGAGTTATATGTAAGTACATATACATTTGGATTTACTTCTGCAAACTTGATTAATTTATTTTTCTCTTCTGTTTATTTTAGTACAGGGTAGTTATAGGTTGCTTTCTTATCTAGCACGGGAAGGCTTTCTTTACTTATTATGATTTAAACTTATCATTTTAAATAACTATTGTTTTTCCTAGAAATATTATCAGCAATGATTATCAGAAATTGTTGGCATCCATTGGAATAATCATGACTTTGCTACTTTGATCTATTTTGTAATGCAGTATGTTTTTTAATTTCCTAATTTGCTAAAAGTCCTATGAAGCGGACATTAAAAGCATGTCCACTTTATGTTCTCCTGGATGATAATACAGTTCCTTATTAATTCTTTAAAAAATACTGTGAGAACAGACAAATTATTATGTAATTTTAGGTCAGCATTTCCTGCATTGTCTCTGTCCCTCTTTTTCAGGTAATGATAATGAGTATCATTGCAGAATGAAATGACCTGAGTGAATGAAGTTTCACCTGTTATGTGTTTTTTTCCTGGTATATAAAGACACTACGAGATTTCTGAAATATGTTAAGGACTATGAAAGATAAGAAAAGAAATAAATTTAATAAAAGCAAATCAGAATTACTTGGTCATTTACCCCCTTAGATTAGGAGCATGCACTTTCAAACAAAGGGTAAAATAGATTATGAAGGATGGTTTCTCAGGAATTTTTTTCCGAGGATAACATTATTTCCTGGTGAGAAACACTTGCCTTATTAGTTCCTTAACATCTCATACATGTTGATTTTAAAAACAACATTTATGAAACTGGAAAGTAACTTTGAATGGAATTGTGTAGTTTATGACTATCATCCATGATGAATGGAAGTACCCGCAGCTGTGTCACTTCAATAGGGAAGTGCTGCTAGCAGGATGCTGCAGAAAACAGCATGTGAGCTATTGGTGCTGATGTAATACCTTGGGTTCTATTAATAAAAGCATTCCCTCCGTGAAGCCACTCTCTATAAATCCTTCAATAAGCATATTTGGCAGAGAAGACAGACCTGGAGTGACTCTGGCTGTGGAAATCCATAGAATCAGTTCTCTCTATCTTGTTCCATGCCAGTTCTATTACACGGGGAAAATCCTTCGTATAGTAAGGGACAGAGACACTTTCAGGTTACCTTAGTTAACAAAGCTGTACATTGGGGAGAAACTTACTACAAGATTTTACAGGGAGGAGGGAAGACTGTAGAGAGTATCAACCGCCTTGCTGGCAGGTCCCACTGAGTACGGAACAGATAAGAGTAAACCCTCTAACTTCAACTGCAGCTATGTAATCCCTGAGAAGCACCTGACACTTCATTCCTTAGCTTTTAATGCATATTGTTACTCAACTATTCTTTCTTTTTTGTCTGCTGCCATCTCCCTAGTGAATCCACATTCTACTCTTCCCTTTATCATGATACTTGCTTTTTCATGACTCTTGCTCATTGCCTTCTCTTTACATGTTATTTTACTAAACTCAGTACTTTGTATATTTCACATTTAAAGTTCACAGGAACTATATGATTTGAGTAGTTCAGCCAGTCATCACTGAGTATAAAGCTTTAGCATAGCTTGTGCTCTAAGCCATGTGACAGCTCCTTGGTCAGGCTTGTGTCGGATCCCACTCCTGATCCCCTCAATCTGGGTAGTGGGAAACAGTAGAATGGGACACTTAGATTAATTTATATAGGACCATCCAGAAGAGGGACACAGGCAAGGACTGCCTTCACAGCATCCTCAAGGTCTTGCTCATGTATCGGATAAATTAATAAGTGCCAGAGTTTTGAGTACCAACTAAATTGTTTCTTGCCTAGTTAAAAAAGATAGCCAAAGGCATCTAATTATTTTTTGAAACTTCTTTCATAATTTCTTGGTTCAGTCTTTCATTTTTCCATGTCTTATTTTGGATTCTCCTAAAAGATTCCCTGTGAAAATCATAGAAGATCAGAATATGTGTATTTTCATAATAATTATCAGAAATACTCAATGATGAGTTTAAACTAAAACCACAGTGAACAGGTCCTTGGTCTGCCTAGGAAATGACTGTTTCTAATTCTTTGTGTCTGTCTATGAAGGGATACCTCGTGCAGGGAAGCAGAAAAATATGGTATTCACTTTGCCTCAAACAGCTAGGTATTTTTTTTGTTGTTGTTTGGTTTTCTCTAAGTTTGGAGGATGATCATTTATCCATCCTTATATTTCTTACCACAGCTGCAAAGAATACTTCACCTAGTAGGTCCTTAGGGAACATTTTCAAGAAGAAAAAGAGCATCTAGGAACATAATTAAATCAAAAAGTAAACTATCATTATGAAATCCTGTTTCGAAGGAAACCCAAAGAACTGGAAAATATTTGTGAATCAATCAGGATGCACCCAAAATACTATAATATGGAAACACATGCTAGTTTTCAAGTTCCTTCTCTCGTAAATGTATTCCAAAGTCCAAAGCAAATTTGTCTTACTGCATATGGAGACATAATAGCATACTGCTATACACTTTAAAGCTCTTATCATCATTTACATTTCAAAGGAAGAGATTTTGTTTCATCAGTTCATATCATGATGATCAGTAGAATCATTAATATGAAAAACTAAATCCTCTGTCAATTTTTTGGCCTCCAGAGCTTTGCAAAATTCTAATTTCTTTAAGCTGATTCTATTTTGTGTTCTTTCCCTTATCTAAAAAAATCCATAAAACTAGAGAGGATGATTTATGAAACACAATGATATAACATTCTACTGAACATACCTCAAAACTGTGACTGGGGAGATCCAGCACAAGCAGTGAACGTTTGATACAAAGTTCTTTGGGACTTTAGTTATTTTTTTCTTTTTTATGCACTTTTATTTGACTGGGTTTTTAATAAAGTCAAGCATGGATTATTCATCCAGTCCTATTCAAAGTCCCAGGTGATTGGCACACCTTCTTTTATTTCCTGCCTGTCAAGGTAAGATATAATGAAAACAAAGATTAAGAAAATACAACTTCATATCTCAGATACCTTTGCATTATTTCATCTGTAAATTTTTCAGGAAAGTTGAAGGCTTAGACCCTGTGTCTCCACATTATCTCACCACGCAGACTTTTTGCTTGCATCCAGCTCATTTTCTTCTATCCTTTTGTAATATTGATTTTTGAAATTACCCATGTTATATATAAATGCAATCTCATTTTAAAAAGATTCACACAATATTTGATTATCAAAGGCACTTCAGAATACACAGTGATTATTATTTAAATGGTTTTGTGTTATAAAATAATATATCCCCTAACTTTATTCCTAACAGAAGGCAAGAAACTCCCTCTCCATTTCATACTAAAATCATCTGGGACTTTTACTTTTTTGTTTCTTTGTTTTTGCTTTTTACTTTATGCATCAAAAATTAATTAGCAGCAAACAGAAGTTTTATACTTTTAGTTAGCTTTCATGAGTTTGTTAAATCACATTTCTCTATCTTGGATTTTTTTTTTTTTTCTTCTGTTACTGAAGCACATTCTTAAGCAATATTTTTCAGAGATTTCTTGGGGGTAAAAGTCAACCATTGCTTGTCTGAAAAGATTTTTTGTCTTTCCATGGGAGTATAATTTGGTTGAATATATTCTTTCAGGTTCAAAACATTTTTCAGCAGAGCTTTGAAGATAATGTTTCACTGTTTTATTGAAATCAATGCTGTTATCAAGAAATCTGATGCTAAGATGATGCTTTTTTTCTTTTGGAAATATCTGGATTTAAATTTTGATTACTTGTTTGTTTTTCCTTTCAGGAGGCATTTATGATTTTTCTCTTTATCCTCAGGTTTCTGAAATTTCATGATGGTGTGTCCAGCTCTGAGTCTTTTTACAATTATTCCATGTGACTTTTGGTGAGTCTCTCAGGATGAAGACTTCTATTTTTCTTCAAATCTGAGAGTTTGCTTGCTGTATTTTATTTCTGTAATTTTTTTTAATTCTCTATTTTCTTCTAGAACTCCTATTAGACTAATATAGAAAATTCATGATCTATATATTATCTCTTAACTTTTCTCATCTTTCATATCTGTGCCATCTTGTACTACATTCTAAATCCTCAGTTTTTTATTATGTACACATTTCAATTCTCCACAGAGAGTATAGTCAAAGAGGGCTCAGGTTCAAATATCTGTTTTCATTGACAGAAGCATTGATTGATTGATTCACTCATTCAGTGTACACTACTTCTGTATCTCCAGGGTTCTAGATACTCTCCTTAGCCCTATGAGAGATATAGATAGAATCAAGGCAAGATCTCTTCCTCAAGAAACTTTATGGGTTATAAGAAATAAAATTATGTATGTGTGACTGATGCATAGAAGTAGAGGAAAATGAAATAAGGTATGTTTAAAGATACAGGAAGAAACCAGATGATGGAGACCTTGAATGCTATGAACAAGAATTTAGATGTTATCTAAAGTATAATGGGAAACAAACATTGGGTTTTAAAAAGGGGTGGTAATGTGATCTGATTTATTATTTTTAAGATTACTCTGATTGCCTGGGGAAAAATAGATTGGAGGGAAACAAGAGTGGGAGTAGGAGGCTACTGCAGGAGGTCATCACGGAAATGCATTTAGCTTTATGTGTTGGCAGTGCAGGTGGAGAGAAATGGACAAATGTGAGATATATTTAGGAGGCATACATGTCATGACTTGCTAATGAACTGAATATGGAACATAAGAGAGAATGAGGAATCAAAGATGCTTCTTGAGATTTTGGCTTACATAATGAGCTCCAAGGAGGTTTGAGGGTAATTCTATTTTTGATTTAATTTTTACTATTTGAATGGGTTTTTCAAAGTAAATAAATGGATGAAAAACGAAGGAAAGAGTATAGGGAGACAGTAACATGCAAGACTATAGACCCAGTGCCTAGTGGAGTGCCAAAAACATCAGTGTTCAAAATATGTGAGCCTAGTGATGAATTAATAAATCTACATGAAAGGAGGAGCTGGATAAATGTATGGATCATTTGCTAATCATTTTTTAAAAGTAAAACCCATGTACTAAATCTCACTTCCCAATAAGGCCTCACGAATTTAAAATAAAGTTGTCTGAAATGTAAATTGTTAATTTGATCTTATGTTAATAAATATTTTCAAATGAATGTGGTTTCCATAAATGAATGTTGCCAGTTGATAATCATCCCTGGATTATTTTTTATTATAGTACTTTATTTTTATTATGTCCTGTGAAGCCAGCTGTTAAAGTATAGAGAAATAATGGGGCCTATGAAGTCATTTTGGCTCTTGGTCCCTCTACCATCTGCTGGTCTCCTGGATTTCAATTATGATGCCAAATAAAGGGAACTGCTGCAGAGACACATGTGAGCACACAAGAGTCCATGAAGTACCTGTGGAGTCTTTGTACCTTTGTACCTTATATGTACCTCTGTTGCTCTTTTCTCAGATCTCTTTTGTTGTCCCTACCTCTTCCATCTGTCTTTCTCAGGTCCTCAAAACAATAGCCTGCTTTTCTAAAGATAAACCACTTAGACTCCTCAAGATTGTATAACTAAAAAAAAAAATTCTCATTCTTGTCAAAGTACTTTTGGTAGATAATATATTCTCCCGTAAGTCAGTCATGCTCTTCGTAATGGCCTCTAAACTATTGGACTATTAGTTTAGAAATCTACCTTCATGGTGAGTGTACTCAGATAAAATGGACCATCTGGATAATTCATTTTTGGAAGCAGTTTAGTTTTATAATTAGCCCTTAAAATTGATTATTCATTTAAATGATTATTCAGAACCTTAAACATACAAGATAATGTATTAAGTATTGAAGAAACTACAGTATCCCAAAGATCTGTAACTATGATTATCTCAGCATATATGCTGAATAAATTCTTATAGACTAAATATATGAATGAATGAATAAATACAGTGGGTCCCTCTCTAATCTGAAAGGAATTGAAACTCTTCTAGTAGAAGTAGAATTTTTATTTGAGAAAAACCTCTACTCTTATTCTGACATGATATCTATATTTAACAGACTGCAATTTAGTTTTAGAAATACAAAATATTCACCAAAAAGCAAATTGAATAATACTAGAGGAACTGATGAGTTTGGAAGGCAGTGGGAGTTGTAGTAGCAAACATGCTGGCTGGGACTTGTAATGGCAAGTGTATTAGAGGATGGTGGACAGTAAGATTGTGATGGACAGGAAAGAGAGAAGGGTACTATACATCAGAAGGAAACAATAAAACACTTGTAGGTCTATTGCTGCTTCTACTACTTTATTCAGCTTAACACAGAGTATTTGTCGAACTCCTATCATTGTATGGTTGAGTACACCTTATTAAAAAATAAAACGTTTTCTAAAACAATAAACAATTTCTCTTTCCATCACTGATATTAATAATGGGGTAGAAACCTCTCATTCAGTGACATAAAATTACAGTTGTTTTAGGTTTTCTAGGTAATCTCAGGACATTTCTCCTGACAGGTACACATCTTTGCTTATATATCTACAAGGAAAATAAAAGCACATAATAAGTAACTGTCTAGATTACAAACTGGATAAAGAGTTAAAATACTTTCCTGTGTATCTTAAAATCCAATCACTGTATGCTTTTAAGCATTAAAAAAAATCCCTGCACTGTTAAGCATGTAAGCAATGATATTAATGCTAAAATTCTATTAAATTCAAATTCTAACTTGCAACAGGAAAACCCTGTGATCCCTTTTGTATAATTTGTCACCCTGAAATTTTAAGAATTTCTCAGTGTTAAACTTGCTCATGTAATAGACACTACAACTTTTGATATTGTCCGCTGGAAGTTGGAAATATGCTTCACATTCTTGCCTTGAAATTATCTAAATAGCTAAGTCAATGCTTAGTTGTTACTTTTGGGTACATTTGATGCACTTACAACAATAAATGGCCTCTTTATATTTCCAAAAAAGAAATTTTGGAATTGTAATTCAGAAGAGCAGCATCCTGAAATATTTTTGATATCTTTAGGATTGGACTTGCTGTTTTAGAAAAAAGGACATTCTTGAAAGCTACTGAGTAATATTGCAGATATGTTTTTGCCAGTTAATTTCCTTCCCATCAAAAACTATGGGCTTTTGACAAATGCTTTCCTGATTCATTCTTCAATCACAAGGTCTATAAAAATCTCCATCTGCCACTTTGCTATTTTTGCACTAGTTTGGATATAACAAAGAATGTGGACATTTGCTTTGTCCATGCAGTTAATATGTGTATCCTATTTTCCAATAAAGACTATATGTCCTATTGATAGTGAACAAATTTGGTGACAAAAATATATACATGACAGCTTGAAATGTTCAACACAAATGCACTCTCTTAAAATAACCAGTAAAATAGCAATGCCTTCTATGGACAACAGCTGGGGGGGTGGAAATATTAGAAACAGCACAATATTTGTAGCCAGTGAGAACTAACAGGGTCTGAGTAAGATACCTAAACCTCACTTTCCTTATGACTAGCCTAAGGTGAAAATTTAATTCGGTTCACTGCAGTGTCAAGAAAAGAGAATAGCTAAGGTCAAAGTCCCCAATTACTGCCAGTTAATGGAACCACAATGTATTCATGGCCTGAAGTAGGGGTCTCAAACTCGAGTACAAGATTTAAGACAAAGGAGTGTTAGAGCCTGGGTAGAACTGGCAAGTTCAAGATTCTTTTAAAGTATTTAAACTCATTGTTTTTATTCCCTAAAGTAGTCTAATAAAACAGGTCTGCTGAAGATTTTGAGAATCCTAGCCCAGGCCCCAGGGAAAGCATCTGTGCTTCTCAAGTACCCATTAGCAGGACTCTTGCATATTTATCTCAGTATTTAGTTTAAGCCTGTATCATTCCTTAAAGTGCCCACTCATCTTTCTCAGGGTCAAACCAAAGATTTTAATTCAAAGAAGATAATGGCCATAAGATCGTGATTCTCTCAACTTGTCTACTGCTGCAATTAATAACTATGTGTCTTCCTTAATACTGAGTTCTTCACCTATTCTATTTCACCTGCCAGTGGTCAATCTCTCTAATCATGTTCTGGATCTGACCTCATTTCCCTCTCCAGGGATCACCCATCTATAGTCTCCTGTATGTTCATTATCTTCCATTTTATGAACTCATCTGTAAACATACCAGCTTATTTAAATACTACAATTGAAAATCAACATACAAGGGTTGATAAAAGGAAAAATCCATCAACTGGACCTCTACAAAAATGTTTTGCTCTTTAAGAGCAAAGAGAGGACAAAAGAAAAGTTAAAGATGGGGACAAAATATTTGTAAACTACATGCCTGACAAAGAACTAGAATATATATAAAGAACTTTCTAAAACTCAACAGTAAAATAAACAACCCAATTAGAAAATGGGCATGGCTATAAACCATAAAGTGGCATAGAGAAAAAGCTTGATATAATTACTAGGAATGCAGATGATCCTACAATATTAAAACAATTTGACAGTAGATAGTAAATAAAGAAGACATAATTTAGTTTCATGGTAATTTGTTAGCCAGAGTGGAGAAAACATCAAAACTCTCAAGATAACTCAAATTTATTAAAAAAAAATTAAAACAGAGGAAGAACAGAAATTACAAATGAATATGGCCCACTGTGTTCCAGGAAAGGTAATAAAATTTAAAATTCAAAGATAAAGAGAGACTTCTTGGATTATCTATGGTATATACGAAAATGAGTTACATGGAAGCTGGAAACACTAGGCTACACTCCTCTTTCTCAACAGTAATGTACAATAGCAAAAGGCAATAGAACAATGCCAAGAAAGCTCTGAAACAGAAATAGTTTGATCCAAGAATCGTATTCCTGGCTTCACCCTTAGAACACCTCATCTCAGGCATGGTCTGTACCTCTTTCACTTCCTTTACCACATGATTTTTAACTCCATGACATGGAAGACTGTCAGCCTGCTGGGCATTCACAGGTTAGGTGGGCAACTGAGAAATATGGGAAAGATAACACCCTATGGTTTACCCTCAACTGACTGATGATAGAAGCTGACGGAAAAAGTCATCTTTTTTATCCTTTAGCTGAACAATTCTGAAATACATTCTAAATAGTTTCATAGGAAGTTCCAGGGGAACAACCCTACTTCCCTACATCAGTGACTCAGTTTTAGCCTCTGCAAGACCTCCATTCTGTGGGATCACTGGTCAAAATAAATTGCTTTATACAAGCCTTTTTTCTCCAGTTCTGCTCTCCAGAGGGAACGCAGGCTAAAACATTTGATACCAGCAAAGTATCAAATAAGGTAGAAAACAAACACGTAGCATGATATTCTGGAACTGGATCACTCACAAGTGTGGTATTGCTAAGAACCCCACTGCTGATGCAAGGCGGGTTAATCCATGATATTATGCAGATTCATGATTATGAAGAGGCAGGTCAGGATGAGGTTCAGGTGATAGTGAAGGCTTGGCCTGTGTGGCTGCTGCAGCACTTGAGTGTTACAGGGTCAATGCTAAGAGTAAGGGTTGTGCCTTTGGTAGCCTTAAGAAAATGAAAACTGTCAACCCAAAGCATTTTGTGAAATGGAGAAGGCCTCAAGATTTACAAATAAAGGTAATAAAATATCAAATGAGATAGAATATGAGACTGAGTGCACAGGAAGAGTGTAGGACCTTGATATTTGGATAGATATGCCTGATATTCTTACACTCTTACCCCCAGACCTCCCCATACACTCTGGACTGGTAGAAGCAGCTCCCTCTGCATCTTTATAAACAAGCAGCCTCTTACTGCCTAGAAACACTATGAAGACCTCACTGGAGGAAGGGGTCATGCAAAATGAAGCTTGGTCTCTTCAACATCCTTCCTTCATTCCCTCCCTGGTTGCAGGCCAATAACTAAAGCACAAATCAAGCACAGAATGCATTTTCTACTCTGAGAGGAAATCGCATTCATTCACAAAGTTGTAAGATTTGGCTTGTTGATACTGGCAGAAATAAGCAGAATGGGTCTTGAAGATGTCAGACTGGGGAAGTATGGAATATAAGTCTGGATAGGGGAGAACTCATTGACATAGGAGTACTATTCTGGACAAAGTATGTTGTGTTCTGACAAGGATGTGTGGAACTATTTTATTAGCTAACCATTGCTGTGTAACAAATTGCCATATACCTGACCTGTAACAGCACACTTTCATTATCCCTGTTTCTGTGAGTTAGGAGTCTGGGTGTCGCTTAGCTTGTCCCTCTGCTTCTGAGTCTCACAAGGCTGCAATCAAGATATTGACTTGGGCTGCAGTTTTATCTCAAGCTTTGACTGGGGAAGGATCCACTTCCAAGCGTAGTCCATTATTGGTAGAATTCACTTCCTGTGGTCTACTGGACTGAGGGCCTCCATTTTTGCTTGGCTGTCAGACAGCAGCTTCCTTCACCTCAGTTTCTTGACATATGGCCTCTCCATAGGGCAGCTCGCAGTATAGTTGGTTGCTTTATCTAAGCCAACAGGGGATAGAGAGAGTATCCTAGCAGAATGTGTTACAATGTTAACTAATATGCTAACAGAAATGATATCACGTCACCTTAGGCATCATCTATTGGGTAGAAACAAAACAGAGTTTCTGCCCATACTCAAGTGGAAGGGATTATACAAGTGCAAGAGGGCCAAGAGGCAGGGATGTTTGGGGGCCACCTTAGAGTCTTTCTGCCACATTAATACACTGCTGGGAGGACCCATGAAGCTTGCTCAATGGCTGCAGGTAAATGAGGAGCGGCTACTGGAACGTGGAAGAGAATTGATGAAAATTTCAGAAGATTCAGGTAGATGAGTATATTAAAATGAATTCAGTATATTCAGTTGGAGACTCCACCACCTGATTGCTCCACAGAGAAACACTCTCTTTACTAAAGCAGTAAGAGATAAGCTCCTGAGGAGGGGTGGCTGTTTCTCTGTACACAGAGTTGACCAAAGGAGATGCTGCTTTAGAACTGAGCTCCCTGGTACCAGGGAATAACAGGATCCTGTCATGGCAAAGGCCAGACAGTAGCAATCAACAGAAAGAAGCAAGATGGATGGCATTGCTATCAAGGCATCAAGGCCTTCATTTATATTTTATATGCCAGAAAGAGGAACATAAGTTTATGAGAATTTTTTGTCCCAAATGTCTATAGATATCTTTGTTTATGTCTGATTTAGGACGTACTCATACATCAAAATGAACTAAGGCATTAGGATTGAACTACATTTTGGAAACAGCTGTGATATAAGATTTAGTACATGGATTTGTAATGATTCTGACATTGCAAATGTTGCATAAACTTGTTAAACCTCAGTTTTTTTGGTCTGTAAAATACTTCTTGGAGGTTTCTTTTGTGTCACACGTTATTACAGTCTCTGGTGATACAAAGCTGTGCTACAGATCTGCTGGACCTCTGATATGCTGGCAAACCAATGGAGGATACAGGGACTAAAGGAAACCTAAAAGAATATATAATGACCTTACTGACACTGTCCTGAAGAAAAAAGCATGGTGACGGGCAGAGAGTTTTGAGGACTACTGTGGATGGAATGGTGGAGAAATCCTTCATGAATAGGTGAAATTTGAGCAGATGTGAATAAAATGAGGCAGCCTTATGACTTCTTGGGAACAGCAAGTACAAAGGCCCTGCATAGAGGACATGACTGGAATATTTGAGACTTCATAAGGAGACCAGAGTGGCTGCCACTCAAGGAAAGAGTGACAGAAGGGTTAGGAAGTAGGGTCACAGGAGATGTTGGAATTTAGATCATTCAGGTAATTGTTTTGATGATTAAACCAGATAATAATTATAGTATTTTTGGCATACAGCAGGGTCCAGCTCAAAGGGCCAACTTTAGTTTTTACTTCCTTTGAAACAAGAATATCATGGGAATTTTAAAGAACCAAGTTTAGGTTTAATAAAAGTATAAATCAAAGTCTGTAACTGCCTATGTCATATCTTAGAGACACTACAACTCAGATATAATGAACTGAATATGTGTCAGATTTACCATTCTATGAAAAGCTGGTAAAGAGACTAATAAAAGGTTTTACAGTTTGGCCTACATAACGAACACTCTCTTCAATACAGTAAAATAATTTTTTAAATATAACCCCTGGTGTTTACAACCAGAAGTGTCTTAATTACCAAAGATGCTGAAGTCCAGAATGATCTGAAGAAGCAGTGACTGGAAATGAAGTTACTGGAGTCACTTAAGCCGACTCTGCATTCAGTAAGCTTTGTGTCAGAGGAGACAGTCATGTCGTAGATCAAGCAAATATCATCAGACAATTCAGGAATCCTGGGTCTGGTAGGCTGAGTGTGGTCCCAGGATGTCATCTTCCTTATCTCCATACTTGTGATAAGCTACCTTATATAGCCAAAGAGACTTTTCAGATGAGACTAGAATCTCAGAATCTTGAAATGGAGAGATGATCCTGGATTATCCAGGTGGGCCAATGTAATCACATGGGTCATTGTGAGAGGGAAACAGGAGGGCCAGAGTCAGAGACAAAAATGGGAATATGCTGCATTGCTCGCTTTGAAAATGTAAGATAAAGCCATGGGGCAAGGAATGCTGGCAGCCTGGAGAAGCTGGAAAAGACAAGGAAAGGGATTCTCCCCTAGTGTCTCCAGAAGGGATGCAGCACTGCCGACACTGTAATGTTTGGCCCAGTGAGAACAATGTTAGACTTTTGACCCTCAGAACCATAAGATAATAAAGGTGTGTGGTTTTAAGCCACTAAGTGAATGGTAATTTGTTACAGCAGCCATAGGAAACTAATATATTGGGGAATAGAAGGCAACAGTTAATATGAAAAAACCAGACCCAAAAGAAATAGTATAAAGAAAAAGTCCAAATCAGGACTTTTAAGAAAGAGTCTGTGAGGATTTTATAATGGGCTAGATGTTGTCAAATTTCCCAAGGTAACTTGAAGTCAAGACTGACAACCCTCATCCAATTTCATTCCTAAGTATGACTGTGTTGAGATGTATGGGTGTGCACATAGATTATGGAATGGAATAGCTGATTGCATTGTTGTATTACTGTTTATCCTAATGCTTCCCTATCAGAGAAGAACATGGCCTCTGAAAGTCTCACAGTCTGCTTATGAATCCTGGCCCCATCATTTACTAGATCTGTTACTGAGGGAAGTCACTTAAACTTTGTGCCTCATTTCTTATCTCAAACATGTCAAGTTAATAATGTCTAACTCTAGGGTTGCTGTGAGCATTAACAAAGTGAATATGTAAAAGCATCTAGAACAGTGTCTGACACATAGTAAGTACATGCAAACTTTTACCATGTGATCCTTCAGTTCTCACATCACCAGGGTGAGAATAATATTTAATATACTAACACATTTGCAAGACAAAGAGAAAAAGGTATGTGTCACCATTCTAGCTAGTATTTCATGTTTTTCCTATTTTGTTTACAATTATTTTATGTTAACTTGTAAAAGTCTTTCATGAAATTCACAAATGCCATGATACTTAGACTATGTTGACAAGGTTGCAAAAATATATTTAGGAAAGTAAATGTAGATATTAAGCTATGGGTGACATAAATTTCATAGCAAAACCATATTACTGAGAGGAAACATTTTCTCAATTCATTTGCTATGAATTTCTTGACTTATATTTTGGGGGAAATATTTCTGAACAATTTCTTCCATGCTGTCGTATAGATTGTCAACACTGAGAGGAGATCAGGATGGTGAAGTAGGAGGACACTGAGCTCACGTGAGCTCCCCCATGAACACATCAAAAATACATCTACATGTGGAGCAACTCTTGCTGAAAACAAATTGGATTCTGGCAGGAAGACTCTTATACAACCAAGGCTGTAAGAAAGATCCACAAGGAATCAGGTAGGAAGACAAGGGAAGCGATGGGGTCAGGACCTGCACCCCTGTGAGGGGGACACAGAAGAGGAGGAACTACATGGTCTGAGATACCTTCCCTGGGTAGTGAGCAGTTTAAACCACAGACCACAGCTCTAGGATCTGACACTGGAAGAGTCCCATTGGATGCTCTGAAGACCAGTGGGACTGGCAGTGGTTCTGTGAGAAACTTGAACTTCACTCATGAAAAGCACGCACATGCTTAAACAAGGCAGAGGAAGAAATTGAGATGGCCTGGGACTCTTGGAAGTTTCCCGTGACTGCCCTAGCATGTGCCCCCAGTCCACACTGAGGGCCTACTCTGGCCTATCCTGCTCTGTGGAACAGCTCTCCACTAATAGGAAGACTGGAACTGCCAAGGAGAGTAAGCAATTTTGGGGGATAGAGCAGGCTTGACCCAGCACTACATGTGAGCAGGGCAAGAGCATCCATTACAGGTGCTGTGGAGGCAGCAGATCAGGAACAGTCTGGAACTCTGACTGGAGTGCCATGCCAGGACTGCCACAACACATGCCCCAGACTGCACTGGGTGCCACTCTAGCACCTCTTGCACCAGCATTGCTCCCCTCTGGAGTAAAGGTGCCAATTCTGGGAGAAGGGAGAGCATACACTTAGAGAGAACTGGCTCAGACTAGAACCTCAGGGCTTCTGCTCCAGCATCTTGGGACTTGCCCCTGGCTCTAATACAGTGGTGTCAACTACTGAGCATAGGATAGCCCTGACTCACACCTGGCTCTGACTCTCACCTTACATCTCCAGCCACACCTCCCACCAAGGTGATAGCTGCCAGCAAACCTGGGGAAAAGATGTGACTCCTGTTCACTTCAGATCCAGCTCTCCCAGCAGAGGCACTGGGCACCCAGAGAATGCACAGGACACTCCCACATAAGGACACCACTTCAAGACTGGGATAGGTAGCCATTTCACCTAATTTCTTAGAGACAGAGAAAGTTAAGCAAAATCAGAAGACAAAGGAATTTGTTTCAAATGAAAGGAGAAAAACCTGAAAAAAATCTCATGAAACAGATAAATAGTTTACCAGATAAAGAAGCCAAAGCATTAATAATAAAAATGCTAGCTGAACTTGGGAAAATAAAAGATGTACATTATGAGAATTTAAACAAGGAACTAGAAAATATAAAAAAGAACCACTTAGAGCTGAAAATAAAATAACTGAAATGAAAAACACACTAAAAGGAATTAACAGAAGACTAGTGGATACAGAAGCATGCATAAGTGACCCAAAAGAGAATAATGGAAATCTCCCAATCATAACAGCAAAAATAAAAACAATTTAAAACAATGAGAACAGTTTGGGGGACCTGTGAGACAATATCAAGCATATTAACATTTGCATTATAGGGGTCCCCGAAGGAGAGGAAAGGAAGGGGTCAACAATGTATTTTATGAAATTATGACGAAAACTTCCAGAACCTGAAGAAGAAAACAAATACCCAGGTACATAGAAACACAGAGAGTCCCAAGCAAGATGAACCTGAAGAGACCTTCACCAAGACATATCATAATTAAACTGACAAAAATTAAACATAAAAAGAGAATGTTAAGAGCAGGAAGAGAAAAAAAAAATCACATAAAAGGGAACTCCCTTAAGGCTATCAGCTGAATTTTCTTCAAAAGCTTTGTAGCTTGGAAGGGAGTGGCATGATATATTTAAAGAACTGAAATGGAAAAACCTACATACTAAGATACTCTAACCAGCAATATTGTCATTCAGAATTGAAGGGGAGCTGAAGAACTTCTCAGACAAGCAAAAACTAGAAGAGTTCATCAACATTAATCTGACCCTAAAAGAGATATTAAAGTGTCTTCTCTAAGTGGAAAAGAAAATGCTACAATAAGAAGTAAGAATTTATAGGATTGGAAAAACCCCACTAGTAAAGGCAAATATATATTAAATATATACTAAAGGCTGTGAATCAACCATTTAATAAGCTACAACAAAGATTAAAAGAAAAAAAATTATAAAATTAACTATAACTGCAATAAACAGTTAAGGGATATACATGAAGATGTAAAATATGACATCAAACACACAGAATGTGAGGGACAGCAGTAAAAATATAGGTCTTTTAGAATGTGTTGAAATTATATGACTCTCAGTTTAAAACAAGTAGATATATTTATGAATAACTCAACATATATGAACCCCATGGTCACCACAAATCAAAAGCCTACAATAGAAACACAAAAGTAGAAAGGAAAATAAGCATATCAGTAAAGAAAATCATCAAACCATAAGAAAAGAAACTAAAAGAATAATAGAGAACAAAACAAACAAACAAAAAACAGACAAAAAGAAAATCAGAAAACAAATATCAAGAGATAGGATCAAGATGGCAGAGTAGGAGGATGTGTGCTCACTCCCTCTTGCAAGAGCACCGGAATTACAACTAACTGCTGAACAATCATCAACAGTAAAACACTGCAACTCACCAAAAAAGACACCCCACATCCAGAGACAAAGGAGAAGCTACAATGAGATGGTAGGGGGGCACAATCACATTAAAATCAAATCCCATAAATGCTGGGTGGGTGACACACAAACTGGAGAACAGTTACACCGCAGAAGTCCACCCACTAAAGTGAGGGTTCTGAGCCCCATGTCAGTCTTCCCAACCTGGGAGTCCAGCAACAGGAGGAGGAATCCCCAGAGAATCAGACTTTGAAAGCCAGCAGGATTTGATTGCAGGACTTCCACAGGACTGGGGGAAACAGAAACTCCACTCTCGGAGGGCACACAAAAAAGTGCGCTCACCAGGACCCAGGGGGAAGGAGCAGTGACCCCATAGGAGACTGAACCAAACCTACCTGCTGGTGTTGGAGGGTTGCCTGCAGAGGTGGGGGGCAACTGTGGCTTACCAAGGAGACAGGGCCACTGGTGGCAGGGGTTCTGGGAAGTGCTCATTGGCGTGAGACCTCCCAGAGTCCGCCATTAGCCCCACCAAAGAGCCTGTCGGCCCTAGTGCTAGGTAGCCTCAGGCCAAACAACCAACAAGGTGTGAACACAGCCCCACCCATTGGCAGACAAGCAGATTAAAGTTTTACTGAGCTCTGCTCACCAAATCGGATTAAAGTCTTACTGAGCTCCGCCAGCCCAACCCTACCCACCATCAGTCCCTTTCATCAGAAAGCTCACACGAGCCTCCTAGATAGCTTCCTCCACAAGAGGGCAGACAGCAGGATCAAACAGTATCAGCAGTATTTTGTCTTGTGGAACTGAAAACCACAGCCACAGAAAGATAGAGAAAATGAAAAAGCAGAGGACTTTGTACCAGATGAAGTGACGGGATAAAACCCAGAAAAACAACTGAATGAAGAGGAGATAGGCAACCTCACAGAAAAAGAATTCAGAATAATGATGGTGAAGATGATGCAGGACTTTGAAAAAAGACTAGATGCAAAGATCAAAAAGTTTACCAAAGACCTAGAAGAATTAAAGAGCAAACAAACAGTGATATGCAACACAATAACTGAAATGAAAAATACACTAGAAGGAACCAACAGCAGATTAACTGAGGCAGAAGGGCAAATAAGGGACCTGGAAGACAGAATGATGATAATCACTGATGCAGAAAAGAATAAAGAAAAAAGAATGAAAAGAACTGAGGACAGCCTAAGAGACCTCTGGGAAAACATTAAATGAACCAACATCCGCATTATAGGGGTCCCAGAAGGAGAAGAGAGAGAGAAAGGACCCAAGAAAATATTGGAAGAGATTATAGTTGAAAACTTCCCTAACATGGGAAAGGAAATAGCCACCCAAGTCCAGGAAGCACAGAGAGTCCCAGGCAGGATAAACCCAAGGAGAAACACACCAAGACATATAGTAGTCAAGCTGACAAAAATTAAAGACAGAGAAATGTTATTAAAAGCAACAAGGGAAAAACAACAAATAACATACAAGGGAACTCCCATAAGGTTAATAGCTGATTTCTCAGCAGAAACTCTGCAAGCCAGAAGGGAGTGGCAGGATATATTTCAAGTGATGAAAGGGAAGAACCTACAACCAAGAATACTCTACCCAGCAAGGATCTCATTCAGATTCAATGGAGAAATCAAAAGCTTTACAGACAAGCAACAGCTCAGAGATTTCAGCACCACCAAACCAGCCCTACAACAAATGCTAAAGGAACTTCTCTAAGTGGGGAATGTAAGAGAAGAAAAGGACATACAAAAACAAACCCAAAACAATTAAGAAAATGGTAATAGGAACATACGTATTGATAATTACCTTGAATGTAAATGGACTAACTGCACCAACCAGAAGACACAGACTGGCTGAACGGATACAAAAACAAGACCCATATATATGCTGCTTACAAGAGACCCATTTCAGACATAGGGACACATACAGACTGAAAGTGAGGGGATGGAAAAAGATATTCCAAGCAAATGAAAATCAAAAGAAAGCTGGAGTAGCAAAACTCATATCAGATAAAATAGACTTAAAATAAAAAATGTTACAAGAGACAAGAAAGGACATTACATAAAGATCAAGGGATCCATGCAAGAAGAGGAGATAACAATTATAAATATATATGCACCCAATATAGGAGCGCCTCAATACATAAGGCAAATGCTAACAATTATGAAGGAGGAAATGCAAGGCAGAAATAGAGATACAGACATAGAGAACAAACATATGGACAGCTGGTGGGGAAAGTGCGGAGGGTTGGGGGGAATGAATTGGGAGATTGGGATACCATTGTATACTCTAAATATATGCTGTTTATTGTCTGTTAACTGTATCTCAATAAAAGTTCTTAAAAAAAAGAAAACAGGTATCAAAATAGCATTAAGTATATACCTATCAATAATCACTTAAGTGTCAAAGACTAAATGTTCCAATCAAAAGATATAGGGTAGTTGATTCGATGAAAAATAAGATCCTTCTATATGCTGCTTACGAGAGACCTGACTCAGAGCTAAAAACATACACAGACTGAAAGCAAGGGAATGGAAAAAGGTATTTGAAGCAAATGGAAATGAAGAAATTCAGGCTACCATTACACATACTAGACAAAACAGACTTTGGAAAAAGTCTATAACAAAAGACAAATAGGGGCATTTTATAATCATAAAAATATTAATAGAAGATAGTATAACATTTGTCTTCATAAATGCACCTAATATAGGAGCGCCTGATTATATAAAGCAAATATTAACAGACATAAAGGGAGAAATTGACAATAATACAATAATAGCATAGGACTTTAACACCCCACTTACATCAATGGAAAGATCATCTCAAAAGAAAATCCATAAGGAAAGAATAGTCTTAATAGAAAGATTAGATTAGTTGGATTTCATAGATATCAATTGAAAACATGAGAATACACATTCTTTTCAAGTGCACATGTTATTTTCTCCAGGATAGATCATATGCTAGGTCACAAAAAATTCTCAACAAATTTAAAAGGATAGAAATTATATAAAGCATTTTTTCCCACCACAATGATATGAAACTGGAAATCAATAACAGAGAAAAAAAGGAAAAACACAATATATGGAGATGAAACAACACTACTAAAAAACTAATGGACCAATGAAGAAATTGAAAAAGAAATCAGAAGATACATTAACACAAATGAAAATGGAGACACAACTTTCCAAAGTCTATGGGACATAGCAAAAGCAGTTCTAAGAGGGAGGTTTATAGTGATACAGGCCTACCTCAAGAAATAAGAAAAATCTCAGATACACAACCTAACCTATCATCTGAAGGAATTAATAAAAGGAACAACAAGCCCAAAATCAGCAAAAGGAAGGGAATAATAAAGATCAGAGAGGAAATAAATAACATAGAGACAAAAAGAAAAAAAAAAAAAAAGAAAGAGAAGAAAGAAAGAAAGATCAATAAAACTAAGAGATGGATTTTTGAAAAGTTAATCAAAACTGATAAGCCTTTAGCCAGGCTCACCAAGAAGAAAAGAGGACCCAAATCAACAAAATAAGAACTGAAAGAGAGAAATAAAAATCAATATCACAGAATTACAAAAAAACCTAAGAGAGTACTATGAGTAGTTATATGCCAAAAAGTTGTTCAACCTAGGAGAAATGGATACATTTCTAGAAACAAACAGCCTGCCAAGACTGAATCATGAAGAAATAGAAAGTCTGAACAGACCAATCATTACTAATGAAATTGAATTAGTAATCAAAAAACTCCCAGCAAACAAAATTCCAGGACCAGAAAGCATCACAGGGGAATTCTACAAAACATATAAAGAATAGTTAATACCTAGCCTTCTCAAACTTTTCAAAAATTGAAGAGAAGGGAACACTCCCAAATTTATTCTACAAAGTCAACATTACCCTCTTACCAAAACCAGATAAAGATATGACAAAAAAAGAAAATTACAGGCCAATATCTCTGATGAATATCGATGCAAAGATTCTCAACAAAATATTAGAAAACTGAATTCAACAACATGTTAAAAGGATCATACACCATGATTAAGTGGGATTTATTTCAGGAAAGCAAGAAGAGTTCAATATTTCCAAATCAATCAATATGATAAACCACATTAGCAAAAGGAGGGATAAAAATAACATTATCATCTCAATAGACAGAAAAAACATTTGACAAAATTCAACATCCATTTATGATGGAAACTCTCATCAAAGTTGATATAGAAGGAACATGTCTCAACATAATAAGGGCTTGTTATTACAAACCCACAGCTAATATCATACTTAGTGGTGAAAAGTGCAAAGCTTTTCCTCTAAAATCAGGAACAAGACAGGGATGCTCATGCTCTTCACCTTTAATTAACATAATATTGGAAGTCCTAGCTACAGCAATCAGACAAGAAATGAAAAGCACCCAAATTGGAAGGGAAAAAATAAAACTATCACTATTTTCAGGTGATATAATACTTTATGTAGAAAACCCTCAAGTCTCCACCAGAAAAATGATTAGAACTAATAAATAACTTCAGTAAAGCTGCAGGGTACAAGATTAATATACAGAAACTTGTTGCTTACCTATATACTAATAATGATCTATCAGAAAGAGAAGGGAAGAAAACAATACCATTTAAAATTGCATCAAAAAATAAATTTTTAAAAAAAGAATTAAAAAAAAAACAAAATACCTAGAAGTAAATTTAGCCAAAGAGGTAAAAGACCTATACTCTGCAAACTCCAAAATACTGATGAAGGAAATTGAAGATACAAAAAGATGGGAAGACATGCCATGTTATGGGATGGAAGAATTAATATTGTTAAAACATCTATACTACCCAAAGCAATGTACAGATTTAATGTAATCCTTATCAAAATACTCATGGCATTTTTCATAGAACTAGAAAAAGTGATCCTAAAATTTATATGAAACCACAGAAGATACTAAGTAGCCAAAGTGATCTTGAGAAAAAAGAACAAAACTGGAAGTTTCACGCTTTCTGACTTTAGACTATACCACAAAGATACAGTAGTCAAAACAATAAGGTACAAAAACAGACATGGATCAACAGAACAAAATAGCTCAGAAATAAAACCACACATATTTAACTAATCTATGATAAAGGAGGCAAGAATATACAATGGAGAAAAGACAGCCCTTTCAATAAATGGTGCTGGGAAAACTGGAAAGCTATATGTAAAAGAATAAAATAATTAGAACATTTCCTCACATGATATACAAAAATAAACTCAAAATGGATTAACAACCTAAATGTAAGACCAGAAACCATAAAACTCCTAGTAGAGAAGATAGGCAGATCACTCTTTGACATAAATTGTAGCACTATATTTTTGGATCTGTTTCCTTAGGCAAAGGAAACCAAAGCAAAAAGAAACAAATGGGACCTAATAGAACTAAATGCTTTTTGCACAACACAGCAATCTATCAATAAAATGAAAAGACAGACTATGGAATGGGATAAAATATTTGGCAATGATATAACCAATAAGGGGGTAATATCTAAAATATATAAACAGCTTATACAAATAAATATAAAAAAACAAATCAATTAAATCAGCATTTTTCAAAAGAAAACACACCTATAGCCAACAGACACATGGAAAGATATTCATTGTCTCTAATCAGAGAAATGCAGATTGAAACCACAATGAGATATCATCTCATACCTGTCAGAACAGCTATCATCAAAAAGACCACAAATAACAAATGTTGGTGAGGATGTGGAGAAGAGGAAACCCTTGTCCACTGTTGGTGGGAATGGACACTGGTGCAGCCACTATGGAAAACAGTATGGATATTCCTCAAAACTAAAAATACAACTACCTGTGATTTAGCAATTCCACTCTGTTGTATATATCCAAAGAAAACAAAAACACTGATTAGAAAAGGTACATGCACTCCAATGTTCATAGCAACATCATTAACAATAGCCATTATATAGAAGCAGCCTAAGTGTCTTTAAACAAATGAATGGATAAAGAAGATACACACACACACACACACAATGGAATATTAGCCATGAAAAGAAAAATCCTGCCATGTACAACAGCATGGATAGACCTGGGGGGTATTATGATTAGTGTAATAAGTCAGACAGAGAAGGACAAATCTCTATGTTATCAACTATATATGGAATCTAAAAAGATAAAATGAAGAATGAATATAACAAAGCAGAAATGGACTAAGTTATAGAAAACCAACTAGTGGTTACCAGTGATAAAGTGGAAGGGAGGGGAAGCAAGAGAGGGGTAAGGAATTAAGATGTACAAACTACTACATACAAAATAAACTACAAGGTTATATTGTATAATATAGGAAGTAATGCCAATAATTTATAGTAACTTTAAATGGAATATAATCTATAAAAATATTGAATCACTTTGTTGTATAGTTGAAACTAATATATATTGTAAGTCAAATAAACCTCAATATATTTTCTAAACCCTGAAAGGTAGAGGAGAGAAGTAAAATATGGAGAGTCTGGGTAAAGGGAACTAGAATGTAAGCTGTAGGAGATAGCAATGACTAACTGTATTGTTTACCATAATAACCCCGTCCCTGGCTTAGGGCTTGGAAAAGAGTAGCCATTCAGTTCATATTGTTAGATGGATGAATACATGAACTGAAACTTCCTGGTGCCAACTCTGTGTCAGATTCTCAGTTAATCCTCATAAAAACCTTGTAAGATAAATATTGGTATTCTTGTCTTATTGGTTCTCTTTTTATTAATATTCTTGTTTCACTGATGATAAAACTCATGCCAACAGGATTTCACTAATTTGCTCAAGGTGGCATATTATGACATTGGAATTCAGAACGAAGTCTACACAGCTCTATCACCTGAAGCCTTTACGTAACCACATTAAAAACACAAACCTTTAGATAAAACTGCGGTCACAGTTTTCAGGGCACAAATGTATGGTCAGACCACATGAGGTGGGCAGAGCAGGAGGCTGAGTTACTACTGCTTTTGAAGTTGTATAAATGGGCACTATTCCATCAATACAACTGAATTGAATCACTTTGCTGTATACCTGAAATTAACATGTTGTTATTCAACTATACTCCAATATAAAATAAAAAGTTAAAAAAAAAGTTAAAAAAAAAAAAAGGAACACACTAACACCATTAACTAAGATATCTGTTCCTTGCAAATAACAGCAACCTTCTACCAGGATGAGTACTTGATTGCATGTACCCCTTTGTCAAAATCACATATATACTGGCCTCTCCCTTTACCTCTTTGGAACAGTTCTCAGAGCTCTCTGACAGACTGTCACTGGGTTATAATCCGCAGGTTGGCTCAAATAAAAGTTTCCACTTCTCACTTAAAAAAAGATAACTGGGTACTTCCCTGGTAGTGCAGTGGTTAAGAGTCTGCCTGCCAATGCATGGGACACGGGTTCGATCCCTGGTCTGGGAAGATCCCACATGCCATGGAGCAACTAAGCCCGTGTGCCACGACTGCTGAGCCTGCACTCTAGAGCCGATGAGCCACAACTACTGAGCCCACGTGCTGCAACTACTGAGCCCACGTGCTGCAACTACTGAAGCCCGCATGCCTAGAGCCCATGCTCTGCAACAAGAGAAGCCACCACATTGAGAAGCCAGCGCATTGCAGCAGAGTAGTCCCTGCTCACCACAACTAGAGAAAGCCCACACACAGCAATGAAGACCCAACACAGCCAAACAAACAAACAAAACAAAACAAAAATAAACAATAAAAAACAAAACTGAACCCTTTACCTTTGAATAACAAATGGTTTCTCCAACATAAGTTATAATTTAGTTAGGATATACTACCTAAAATTATGAGCATACTTTATATCACATTGCTACCTATCAGCAGAGGTAGACATGCAGATCAGGGCCTGTAAGTTGAGTTCTTTGGGACAGGCCAGTTCAGGACAGGTAGATTCAATTAGAGAGAAAAATCTCTTTCTTAACTGCAAACTGTTGTTCATAATGAAGTCCAGGCAGACCAGCACAGATCCATCATCCCCTGAAGCCCAAATAGCTCCATTACATGCCCTGCTGATGGTGGATCAATAGCATCATCATATACAAGGGTTGCTCAAACATGTGCTTATTACTTGTTGACATGTTGATGGTCGCTACCTATGCTCACTGCAGTAATTTCTCCTATGCAAAATTTATAGCTTCCATTCCTAGAAAATGCCTATATGATAACATTTTTTGATGTTGCCACTTATTTGCCTGACATCTGTGTATCTTTTTGTGATTTTCTTAGTATTTATTTCAGTATGTTTCTGCCAACAACTCTACCCCAAGTTTGGTAAAAGAAAATTTAGCTTTGATGGAGCAGATGCATCCTAATTCTATACACAATGACGGTTCTTAGTATAAAGTGTAGACATCTTCAGGGACTGCATTTATACTAGACATGTATTTTTAGATTATGTTAGATAACCAACAGTGAGTGATTTTCACAGAGTTCATAAACCCAAGCTTCCTAATAGAGTTCTCCAGATTTAGTTCTGTTCGGTCATAATCATGTTTTGTTTTCACGTCACAATTTAAGACAGAAAAGGACAATATTGTTAAGGGTCAACTACTGAAAGAGAATCCACATACTCATCACTATATGCCAGATATCCAAATATCGATAAGCTTGTCCAAGTCCAGGGACTGTACCACATGCATCCACGTATCCCCATTTGCTGAATGTAGGAGTTTATTTGCACCTTTTAAACACTTGCCTGAGTCCATGATTGTATTAACAAAGTACATATTGTGACATTTGAGAAGAGTTAGCACAAAACTCATGAAGGTAAAGATCCTCTTATCCAAGACTCATTGTAAAACCCACATTAAATCCATTTTTACATATTTGCCACCACACATTCTCAGACTCAGTATGCAGTTCTTCCTATGAGTAAATCTTAATCAGAAATTTTTGTCTAGTGATCAGCACTGCTCATATACCCATAAATATTTGGTGTGAAAAAATAGGTGATGATAAGTTATAATATTGATTTTTTTCAATAGTCTGACTAGTCTTGTTTAAATAGTGATCAAAGCTGCACATTTTAAAATACAGTAAATCTATTCAAGACAAGTATGACCTTTCTAATATTCCTGTTGAGGCATATTCATGTTTAGATATTTTATATGGACTTTTAAGATATGATGATCTCCAAAGGAAGTATTTTATTTAAAAATATATTGAACTTCATATTGAATTTATAAAATAAGTTATTATAATTAGATTTATATATAAACATTAACTAAGGAAGATTGAATTCTTAATAAATATGATGATCTGAATTGATCTTTTGGAATTACATGGGCATATTCATATTAAATCAAAGAGGAATAAATGTATGCAAAGTAAAAATCTATGATTTCTATATGCAGAGAAAGGGCCTATGTGAATTTTCTCCATCTTACTTAAATGCTATAACACAGAAAAAGAGCAAAGAAAAAAAAAATCCAGAGTTATATAATATATTTAAGTTCCCCCTATTTCCTTACGAAAAAAAACAAAACAAAACAAAAACAAACATTATCAGTCAAGGACGAAGTTGTCGCCTTTCATTTTTCTTTTTATTTGTGAAAGCTGTTCGTATGGTATCTACCAGCTCTCTTTAAATCAAACCAATATTGACTAATATAGATTAGCTGCAAGAACTAAGTAACAGAGAATTGATAAAAACTACTGTGACAACTTCACTGTAGAAAACGTAAGGACTCATCCATAATGTATCCATTGATTGAAGAAGTATTGAACCTAGCTGTTTCACAAATAACCTACAGCAGGTTGCAAAGTAATTTGAACGTACCTTTTTTAAGTCCACATTTCAATCGAGGTAGTAGACTTACATTAAATAAAATAGACTGATCCTACACCAAAATGAGTCAAAAATCACCTTTCTTCTCTTCTTTCCATGTTTCCTGCATTTTCTACTTCTTTTATCTAATAACTATTGTGTTACTATCATATGACCAGTAGCCTGCTAAATAAGAGGAGATATGTAAATAATTAGGATCCATGGTTCCTGTTGATGAATCTTAACATCTTAGGTTAGTTCTTAATCAACAGGCTATTTTAATAGCTTCTTAGTGGCCTTCTACTCTATTCTTTCCTCTATTGAATTCATTCTCCATTCTATAGACAGTTTTCTCCATGACTGTGTCACTCATCTGTCTGTAAACTATTAATGTCTGTTACACACAAACACTCCTCTCTCATACACTATTTTTCAAATTTAATCTTATTTTTTTAAGTATAGTTGATTTACAATGTTGTGCCAATCACTGCTGTACAGCAGTGACTCAGTTTTACACATATAGACATTCTTTTTTAATATTCTTTGTGGTTTATCACAGGATATTGAATATAGTTCCCTGTGCTATACAGTACTTGATCTTGCTTGAACAGGTCATCAGAATGCCTGACTCCATACCTTACAGATGCGCTTCATATGTTTGGAAGATCCTCCCTTTACCACAATCTGCTTTCCAAATTGTTCTCTATTATTTAACATTCACAATGTATTTAAAGTTTCCTCCTCTGATTCCAGAATAAATTAGTTGTATCATACACTGAGTTTTCACAGAATTTTTACACAGATCTTAACAATAGCAGCATTACTATGATTGCTATTATTTTGTTTGCTACACCTTTCTTCTCTACCATGCTCCCTGAGGAAATGGACTGAGTTTGAATGTGTTTGTGTCTCTTATTACTTACCATAACCTATACTTTCTAGGTACACCATATATCAGTGGTTTTCAAACCTGACTTGGTAACGCAACCCCCTCTGTGACTTTAAAAACATATATGGAGAGGGGCCTGGGCTTCAGGTAAAACGTTTTAAAGTAAAACATTTTCAATTGGACCCTGGTAATTGCATTTCTATTGCACTTATGAAACCAAATAATGCCCTTATAGAGACTTCTGGGAAAAATACTTTTATCAAGATTCCCACACATGAGAGCATTAAAAATATGATTTTGATGAGATGGAAGCTGAAAGAATTGCCTCAGCCCCCCACTGTGGCTGAGAATTCTCTACTGTTTCTGGAACCTTCTATAGCTAATCTGGCTGCATAGCTGGTATTCCCATGAGCTTTGTGAGTTTTCTGCAGGACTCTTCAGAAATCACTAATACTTATAATAATTAATATTTGCTGAATACATGTGTGAGGCATAGCCCAAAACACTCATTAAACATCTAATTTTCACAATAACCATATAAGTTTTCTCTATTTTATGGTTAAAAAAATTGAGACTCAGAAAAAGTATGTAATCCATCCAGAGTCAAAAAGCTTGGAGTCAGGTAGGGCCAGGGTTAGAATACATGCAGTTCAAGTTCACAGCTTGTGTTTCTATACTGCCCCTTATGAAAAACCAGCTATGGAACTCATCCCATATGATGGGGCCAAGAGAAGAGCTAAAGATCTCCAAAACAAGAACAGAATTAAACAGTTCAACCATCATTGATCCCTTAAAAATTTATCCCCTAAAAATTCATTTTAAAATAGAGAAAGTATACCTTTCCCTAGTTAATATCATGCAACTTTTGCAAGAACTTAGACACAGCAAACACATCCACATATGGGTACATATGTATATTTTTATTTATTTGTTGTAACAATTCAGTTGAATATTCTTATCTCCATTTTAGAGAGAATATAAGTGACTTGCTCAGGTTCATCCAGGTAGGAAGTAGTAAAACAGGGACTCACACCCAGGTTTAGAAACTTCAAGGTTCATTATTTTTGTTTGGTTTGTTTGCTCTTTTCCCTCCCAACTTTGATATCTATGTCATTGGTGCTTCTCTCTTTATTATTTTTGATATAAATTTACTTATTTATTTATTTAATTGGCTGTATTGGGTCTTCATTGCTGCACACGGGCTTTCTCTAGTTGCAGTGAGTGGGGGCTATTCTTTGTTGTGGTGCGCAGCCTTCTCATTGCAGTGGCTTCTCTTGTGGAACACAGGTTCTAGGCACACGGGCTTCAGTAGTTGTGGCATGTGCGGCTCAACTGTTGTGACTCATGGGCTCTGGAGCACAGGCTCAGTAGTTGTGGCACACAGGCTTAGTTGCTCAGCAGCATGTGGGATTGTCCTGGCCCATGTCTCAAACCCGTGTCCCCTACATTGGCAGGCGGATTCTTAACCACTGTGCCATCAGGGAAACCTGATGCTTCTCTCTTTAAAGTTGTCAAGATTAAATAGTGGTCTCTTATGTACTATACTACCAGGCACAGCGTAGGAAGGAGTGAAACAAAAGGGGGAGGATACAACTGCCTAACTTGCTTTAGTGTATATTTATGTTTATTGCATGACAGATATTCATTGATTCATTACATAATACTATGGCATTTCATTTGTCAATTCATTTGTTTAAGGGTTTTGACCTTTCCTTGCATACAATGAACTTCCTGGAATCCAAATATATTGAGATTTATGCAGCTCAATAATCTCTTAGTTCATCCCATTGAAACATGATGCTATTCCTCTCAGTTTTGCACAGATGTACTGTAAATCAATAACTGCTTTTTACTTTATTCACTTTTGCCCTCCCCCCCATATCTTGACATTCACCATGGCACCCAAAGAGCGATTTTATGTGTATTTACTGATGTTTCTCCTTTAAAAGTAGTAAGAGTTTGAAAATAATTTTACTACACTAAATAGCAGTAATAGATGATCTGAAATTGATCTGTGGGTTTAGAATTCTCATTCCTTTAGTCAACGGTATATATATTTGTTTGCAATTATAAACATGGATGTTTCTAATGCATCAGAATGTGTTGTTCAATATATCTCTGAAGTTGCAAACAAGTATTATCTTTGTGACGAAAATACCACTATGCCCTGAAGGTAAGTATTAAAATGCCTGATTTACAACACAGTGATGAGTTATCTTCACTGAATGAGAGATACAATTGGAGACTGAATTAGCCTAGTAATGTCTCTTTAATGATGATAACTTACAATAATTATCAGTGTAGCATTTGTTTCAAAATCAGCTATTTCACGGTTTCTGTCAAAGTAGTCTTTCAAAGGTAAATGAACATTATTTGATGTTTCCTTTTCTTAGGAAATTTGTGCAAAGTTGAATATCCCTGTTGAGATGGAAAAATCTCTCTTGATTCTGCCTCATATATGGTGGCACATGCACTGTAGATTTAGCCTATTAACCAATATTTTGATAGGAAGGACTTTTCTACTTACTAAAAGAAACATCGTTTTGAATGCTGTTCTGTTACTCTTTAGTGGATGTGTAAAGTGTTTGATAGCTCCAGCCCATGATTGTTTCCTTTAGGCACTGCAACGATTTGCAACAAGATACTCTATATTATTAGTTTTGCTGAAAAATAGTAGATAAGGAAGAGACAGAACAAAGACATTTTGTTTTCTCAATTTTAACTGGTTTCCATTAAGATCTGGACACTTTGAGAAGTGCTTCTAAATAGTTCATTTCAGTTGTAAAACCAAAGAGTTTGAATTCCAAGAAAATCATTTTTTTCATAAACAATTATTTCACATCTTGAGAGATGAAGAAATAACATTTTCTAGATATGATTCATATTCATGGACCTTCATGATTTCCCAGGCTGAAACCCTCATGGAATAAACCTTGGCGCTGGCAGGTAGCGGGACGATCACCTCTGGTTCTGGGCTGACATTTCCATGGGGCAGGCATGCCTCTGGCTGCTGCAGCCCCTCCTACTCTTTAGTCCATGGATATTTCCTGTGCTCCTTCACAGTTGCCCGGCACCAGCTAGCTCAGACAGCAGACACTAGGTTTGGCTGTGTGCTGTGGGACCAATGTCATCTCCATTTCCTTTTCTTATTTTTATTTTCTTCAAGTTTCACTCTTTGTTCTTTCTTTCTTCTGTTTCTTTTTTTTCCATTCATGACTCTCTGAACTATCTAAGGGTGTTTGCTTCACAAGTCTTCATGCAGACCCATCTCCAATTACTGGTGAATTTCCATGTCAAGCTGGCACTTTTTCATCTTCCTTCTCATTTTTTCAGCCTTCCTCTGTCCAAATCTTGCATTCCAGAATTTGATTTTCCCGGAAGTTTCAAAATTAGGCTTTCAGCTTTATGAGGTTCCTCTCTATAGAAAATTTCATGTAAATATTTTGTGCCAAATTTCCTGGAATAATTCATTTCATCCTCACTTGAGATGTGTGTCCATTTTCAAAGAATGAACTGGATTGGATTTGCTGCCTTTTAGATGATTCCCGGAAGGAATCCAAATCAGAAGTGCATGGAAGGATCGACTCAACAAAAGTACTTTCTCTACTCTGGTGCGTCATGCTTATTTGTTTCCTTCTGTTTTGAAGTCAATTAAATTTGGTTGTCTCCAGACTACTGCTAAATTTGGTTAAGAAAACTCCAAATTGTAAATGTTAAGTCTGAAACACCCTAATAGGCTCTGCAGTAGAAAATAGGTCTTATTCTAAATATAATAAGTATATGAATGTATATAATAAGCATAGCATTGGGGGCCAGTGTTATATGAATGTTATGAAAAACATTCATAAATTCTTCACGTCAAATCTTTAGTATAGTATTGTACAATGTTCTATTGCCAAGTATACAGTAGAAAGATCAAAATATGTGAAATGGCAATGTCAAGAGTGAAAGGTTACAGCGCTGATAGTTTCAAGATAGTACAATTTGTTCACCTATAAAAATTCACATTACTAATAATCATCAATATAGAACAAAAAACAAAAACACAGATCCAATAGTAAATATATCCAAGTTATCAATTACCCCCAAACCATTTTACAGCTCACTATTCTTTTATACCAAGGCTAGGCTCTTCAGAAATAGCTCAACGGGAAAGAGTGGGAAGTGAGGAAAACTGGCAAATAAAAGATAATAAGTAAACTTTTGGAGATATATAATACACACACGTAAACAAACATATATACACATATAAACATATCTATCACACATACACATGTATATATATGTATGTGTACTAGGAAGAAGAAAAACATTAACATTTGTATTTTTTAGTTGCTAAATATTAGCCCCTTGATCTGACTGCACTGCCCACAGCAATGATAACCTAGCCAGTTAATTTCTCTTGTCTGCAGTGACATCTGTTGGTGAGGGCAGAGCTGATTAACTGCAGGTTTGGCTCTACTGGCAAAATCAACCCACAAGCTGTTTCAGGCTCTAGCAGATGTTTCCCTTCATTTTATTCCTTCTGATTTTTGTGTGAGTGAAAACCTTTCCAGCTGAATTAATCCAGTCTTTGTTGATATGAATAAAATGCTTAAATCTGGAACTTTATAAAAATCTCAGTAAAATGCAAATCTGGTCACTGTTGTTTCAGTATCCTCTCCCTACCCTCAAAATATGTGGTGCAGGACTGAGGTCAAAGTTGTATTCTGATGCTGGATGTATCTTTAGAATATGAACTGTCAGGACATACATTAGGTAGAATTTAATATGTTTTCTTATGATCCCATGTCTTGTACTAAGATTTGTTGCGGCAATTAATGTGCTTGACATGAGAAATGAAAACATCCAGTATCTTTTTTGTAACTGAAAATACTAACCGAGGGCAAACTACTTACAATCTGGATCCCAGGCAGAGGGATGGGGTCTGAGAGCTACTGCACTTTTCATGGAAGAGTGTGGAAGCTGGGCATATGACCTGCTCCTTACCTGGCTACATATTATTAGACATCCTGGAAGACTTCTTTTTAAAATGACCAACACCTAAGCCACACTCCAGACCAATCAAATCAGAATCTCTTTGTGTGTGCTATGAGCATCAAGACTTCTAAAAAATCCTCTCATGAAATTGTAATGTGCAGCCAGAAGGACCACTAGTACAGAGGTTTCAAGGTGAGCTTTAGAAAATGCCAAGACAGTGTTAGACTTTCAGCTCTATCCATAACTAGCCCTGAGATCCTGCAATCTCTCTGAGTCTCAGTTTACTCAACTTGAAAAAGGAGATAAGATATATACAGTTGTTTAAAGATGAAAACAGGTCAGATAAGTAAAAGGTTGTGTCACATATTAAATGTTTAGTACATTTAAATTTCCTCAAGTCATCAACTTCTTTGGGCGAATTTATAATGGATACATAATTCTCTGAATTCAAAAGATAAAATAATCATTTTTATTTTTCTTCTTTCACTGGGCTGTTTTCTCCTTTAAAATTTCTACAATGACTATTTATTACTTTCTAAGTTAGAAAAAAAAAATTAATTAAAAAGTTCCAATAAAAGTGTCAACTAGGCACGTCAGGCTGCATGGCTAAATATCTCCATGTTCTACTGTGATGCTCTGAGGTTATCTCTTGTTTTTCTGCAAAACCATTCCAGTGTGGCACTTCTGTCATCACATCAGTATCCATGCTTTTAATCAAGCTTGTTTATATATTATGTGTACACGGGGATAGGCTCTTTTCCTCAAAGGGATGTGGCATATGCTAAGAATTGATAATTAAAATTCAGTATACCACCATTTCCTTTTTCCCTCGTAAGTATTCAAACTCATTTTATTAATACATTTCTATTACAAAATGTTTTCCAAAAATATTAGCAGAGTCAAAAAAAAGTGTGTGTGTGTGTACATGTGCGTGTGGGCACGTGTTGCTTCATTAGTCTGACTGATGAAGAAGTTTTAATATGGGAACATATATAAAACCTATTCCTTCAATAAGGTTCATTCAAAAGAAGACTATAATGATTATTTTTACTGCTCATTTTGTTTTTGATACATGAAGTTCTGTAAATTTACGATGGAGAGAAAGTGTTGAGATCAAGACTTAGTATATATAACTGAGCACAAGATTAACTTCATGGCTTTATAACAAAGTATTCATTGACTGGCAAAGTAAGACTAAATTGCTTTCAATGTGAAAGTGAGAACATGGGCCATGAAAAGAACAGGTCACAGTGCTTAAAAAGGACATTCTTTGCTTTTTTTTTTTAAATAATGACTTTTTTAGTAAATGCTCATTATTAGAAATTCCAGCAAAATAAGAATGAACACAAGAAATTACTCACAGATAAATATCTAGAAGAGGGATTTTACAATGCATGTTATTATTTAGTAAAATATTAATTTCTTTCTACTTGAATTCAATAGATAAAGGAAACAATGAAAAAACTAAAGGAATTTAAATAAACTTCAATTATTCCTACAAAAGAGATAGTAGTGTACATAAATTAAGTTTTTGAAAGAAGAATACAAAATTGCTAAGTGTAGAATCATGGCCTACTTTCAATTTTATGTTTTATTTTTAAATATTATCTGTTGAATACCTGATAGGAAACCTGATAAAGGACTGAGTTCTCCCACTTTTTCCCACTTCCTCCTGGAGTTCCTGTGTTGTTTAATTAAAGAGAACACCATTCACATTTTATTTTACAGCAATGACTCCCCTCGGAGTTGTGTAATACAGCAACTATGATTCTTTCCACATTCCAGTCTGTTGGTTGTATGGTAAATATTTTCTTTCTCAAGGATAATAACACTTTCTGTTTTATAACCATAACTCTCCCAGTTACTTGGTCTTAGTTCTTCATTTTAATGGTTTCAATAATACTGTTTTTATTCATTTCACTGTTGGCTAGACTTCATGATTAAGAAATGCCTTCAGGAAATATTTGCACATTTATAGCCTCTGAGATTTTATTCTGATGTATATTTATCTATGCTATCATATACTAATTTCTAGTTTATAATTCAAAGAATACATGTTAAAAAGATAAACACACTGTTATATTTAAAATAGATAATCAACAAGGACCTATTGTATAGCACAGGTAACTCTGCTCAGTATTCTGTAGTAACCTAAATGGGAAAAGAATAGATACGTGTATATGTATAGCTGAATCACTTTGCTGTATACCCGAAACTAACACAACATTGTTAATCAACTATACCCCAGTATAAAATAGAAACTATTAAAAATTTAAAAAAAGAAATCAAAGTAACATTTTCTTTATATACATGCAGTACCTGTCTTTTGTGTCTCCTAGGAGAGAGCACCCTGATTTTGGAGACTAGTCCCTACATCCAACATACCTGTAACAAGGGCTTCTTTCAAAAAGTCAGCTCATTTGAGGGTGGCAGCCACTGTGCACACAGAAATTTCCATGCAGTTCTGTGCTTGTTTTCCATTTGCTGTCATTCTTTCTACACACAGATATTTTCTGTTTCCAAATTCATATGCTGTTTCCTCAGTTGCTTTTCATGAAGCCATTGGACATAACTGGTCATGACAAACTTTTTATGATGGCCAATTTCATTCTATCTATTTAATCTTTCATAGGCACAAGTAGCAACTCAATCAATACTTGAAGAAACAAATGCAGAACTTAGCACATAACCTTGCTGCCAGAGTCCAAGTATGTTATATTTGGCCCTCTAGCTTGAGGAATGCTTCTGAGATACTAATCCTTGACAGTCTAGACAGCCTTGTGGCCTTTGATACAAGAGTATTATGACCTACCCACACTAGGAATATAACACTGTGGTTCTCAAAATTTGGTGAACATCAGAATTATCTGGAAAAAGTATTAAAAGCTAGAATCCTGGGCCCCATGCCCAGAGTTTATGATTCAATAGGTCTGGGTGGTGCCCAAGACTTTGCTTTTGTAACAAATTTCCAGGTGATTCTGATTCTGCTTGCCAAGGAAACACACTTTTAAGACTATTGCTCTACAAGTTTCTGAACATCCCTGGTTTCTAGTCCCCAGTTTCCATGTCTATGGAAATGACAGCAGCTTCTTTCCACAGTAAGTTATTTGGGTCTGATGGGCTCTCATATTAGCAAAACAACTAAGAAGAAGACAGCAATCAGCTGAGTTTTATGTTTTATTAGAATGTTTGTGGTTCTTACTGCAGTTGAGCAACAACCTGGCTGAGAATGATATTTTAAAATGAAAACTTAACCAGGCTACGTCTCAGCATCCACTGTGACATCATTCTTCCTGCAATTAGGTGCATTCCTTTGAAATGTATATTTAGTCCAGCCTTCATTATAGGAAAATTGTCTGCTATTTCATTACAATGAATTATCTTTTTCACAGAGGGTCACAATGATCCTTATTTAGGATCATCTTTGTTGCCCTATCTATCATCTTCCGTCTATTACTAAAAGTCTCTGATATATTTTTTCTGCTTATAATGTGATTTGTTGAACCCTTTCACTATGTTAGTAACTTGATTTTCAATAGTATTTATTCTTCTCCTACCTGACTTCCTTTTTTTCCCCCTTAGTCCTGCAATGAATCTATTTTGGATATCAGTTTCTTTTCTTAACTAAACAGATCAGACTATTCTTTTATCATCTCATTTTCCACTTCTTGGCTTATTTAATTCATGTTCTAATTAAGATATTCTGAAGAATAAAGTAAATAGGAATATGATATAGAAAGTTTCTTTTGTTCCTAGAGTTAAAGTTTTTTTCAGTCTGTTTTCTCCTTTTTTGTCTTTTGCATTTTGTTCTTTTCTTTTGTTATTATTTGTTTGTTTGGCACAATTGCCACATTATGCTCTTTATTATATGGACAGATATGTCCAGACCTTCTTACTATTTAATGTCATACAGTTCAACACTCTTTAGCCCTTTTCCTGCATTTTAAAACTTCTTTTTCCTCCACCACAGCCTCAATTTATTCTGTCAACTTTTCTGAAGTCACAAGGTAATAAAGGGTTGCTGAAAAGGAGAGCTTGACTGGTTCTCCAGACAGTTATTACTGGAGTCCTAAAACATGTGTTCTATTCTCAGTCTCTGTTACCAAGGACGACTTGATCCAGGCAAGGGAATGTCTTGATTCTCTAACCTTTAGCTCTTCATCCAATATAATCCAAGATCCTGCAAATTAGCTAGCTCTTGATGGCACCTCTTCTGAAGTTCTGCCATGGTAAGTGGGTATCCAAGTGCTGCCTTTATACTATCTATGTAATTCCCTCCTAATTGGTAGATATTACTGAAAATTCTCAGTGTTTTGCTTGACTCTTTCTCAGTGCCTTTTCTGATTGTGGTGGTGTATTGGGAATCACACTGTGCAATACTGAAATGTTTGTTTTCTTTTATTAGTTATAATTTATAATTTTTGTGACATGAGATTGTACCCTTTTCCTCACTCATTTGCTCATTTTTATTCATTATTGTGAGCAACTGCTTCTATGTTCTGACTTCACAATGTACATTTAATTCCCAGAGTTCTTGCTTCTTGCATCTTTTGTCCTTCCAGATTACAAGTCTCATCAAAAGCAAAGACTATGTTGTTTGTTCTTGACTCACTAAAATATTGGATATGGTGTCTTGTATAGAGTACAATTTAACTGAATTTATTGAAACATTAGGTTTTTAAAAATATTTGGTACACATTATTAAAATCACAGAGCTACCTTATGTAGTAATAAGATAAGGAAACCTAGGAATTTATTGTATAAGCAAATGGCAATAAGCGCATACCTGGCAATAATTACTTTATATGTAAATGGACTAAAAGCTCCAATCAAAAGACACAGAGTGGCTGAAGGAATACAAAAAAGAAGACCTATATATATGCTGCCTGCAAGAGACTCACTTCCGATCTAAAAACACACACAGACTGAAAGTGAGGGGATGGAAAAAGATATTTCACGCAAACAGAAATGAAAAGAAAGCAGAGGTAGCAAGACTTATATCAGATAAACTAGACTTTAAAACAAAGATTGTAACAAGAGACAAAGAAGGACACTACATTATGGTCAAGAGATCAACCCAAGGAGAAGATATTACAATTGTAAGCATATATACAACTACCATAGGGGTAACTAAATACATAAAGCAAATATTAACAGACAAAAAGGGAGAAATTGACAGTAACACAATAATAGTAGGGGAGTTTAACACTGCACTTACATCAATGGACAGATTACCCATACAGAAAATTAATATGGAGACACTGGACTTAAATGACAAATTAGATCAAATTAGATCCATCCCAAGCAGTAAAATGCACAAGTGCACATAGAATATTCTCTGGGACAGATCACATGCTAGACCACAATCCAAGCCTACATAAATTAAAAAAAAAAATTGAAATCACATCAAGCATCTTTTCTGACCACAACACTATGAGAGTAGAAATCAACTACAAAAAGAAAACTGCAAACAAAAACATGTGGAGGCTAAACAATATGCAACTAAACAACTAATGGATCACTAAAGAAATTAAAGAAGAAATCAAAAAGTACCTGGAGACAAATAAAATGGAAACACAATAATCCAAAATCTATGGGACAGCTAAAGCAGTTGTAAGAGGAAAGTTTCTAGTGATACAAGCTTACCTCAGGAAAAAAGAAAGATCTCAAATAAAAACCTAACTTCACACCTAAAACAACCAAAAAGAACATAAAATTACAAACAAAAGAATGAAGAAAACCATAATTTAGAAGAAGGAAAGAAATCATAAAAATCAGAGCAGAAATAAATGAAATAGAGACTAAAAAAATAGAAAATATCAATAAAACTGAAAGCTGGTTCTTTAATAAAACAAAAATGATAAAGTTTTAATCGGATTCATCAAGAAAAAAAGAGAGGGCCCAAATCAATAAAATCAGAAATTATAAAAGAAAAGTTACAACTGATAGCACAGAAATACAAAGGAACATAAGAGGCTGCTATGAACAATTATATGCCAATAAAATGACAACCTAAAAGAACTGGACAAATTCATAAAAACATACATTCTCCCAAGATTGAACCAGGAAGAACAGAAAATATGAATAGAACAATTACTAGTAATGATATTGAATCTGTAATGAAAAAAATCTCAACAAACAAAGGTCTAGGACCAAACAGCTTCACAGGTGAATTTTATCAAATATTTAGAGAAAAGTTAACACCTATCCTTCTCAAACTATTTCAAAAAATTGCAGAGGAAGTGATGCTTCTTGAACTCATTCTATGAGGACAGCATCACCTTGATACTAAAGACAGGCAAAGGTATGAAAAAAAGAAAAAATTACAGGGCAATATAACTGTTGAAGATAGATGTAAAAATCTTCATAAAGTATTAGTAAACTGAATTCAACAATACACCATGATCAAGTGGGATTTATTCCAGGGATGCAAGGATGGTCCAATATCCACAAAACAATGTTTATACCACATTAGCAAACTGAATAACAAATCATACGATCATCTCAATAGATGCAGAAAAACTTTTGAAAAAAATTCAACATCCATTCATGGCAAAAACTCTCCACAAAATTGGTATAGAGAAAACATACCTCAATATAATAAAGGTCATATATGTTAAGCCAATGTATAACATTATCCTCAATAGTAAAAAGGTGAAAGCATTTCCTCTAAGATCAGGAATGATACAAAGATATTCACTATCACCACTTTTATTCAACACAGTATTGGAAGTCCTAGTCATAGCAATCAGACAAGAAAAAGAATTTAAAAGAATCCAAATTGGAAAGAAAGAAGTTGAACCATCACTGTTTGCAGATGACATGATACTATAGATAGAAAATCCTGAAGATACCACCAAAAAAGTACTAGACCTCATCAATGGATTCTATAAAGTTGCAGGATGATATACACAAATCTGTTGCATTTCTATACACTAACAAGCTATCAGAAAGGGAAATCAAGAAAACAATCCCATTTACCATCACAATAGAAAGAATAAAATGCTTAGGAATAAATCTAATTATGGAGGTGAAAGCCCTGTATTTGCAAACTATAAAGCACTGATGAAAGAAATTGAAGATGACACAAACCGATGGAAAGATATACCGTATTCTTGGATTGAAAGAATCAATTTGTTAAAATGATGATACTACCCAAGGTAATCTACAGATTCAATGCAATCCTTATCAAAATACCAAAAGCATTTTTCATGGAATTAGAATATATTCAAAATTTGTATAGAAACACAAAAGACTCAGAATAGCCAAAACAATCTTGAAAAAAAAAAAAAAAAACACAGTTGCAGGAATCATGTTCCCTGACTTCAGACTGTACAATAAATCTACAGTAATCAAAACAGTATGTAGCTGGCATGAATTCAAACACATTGACCAATGGAACAGATTAGAGAGCCCTGAAATAACCCGATGAATTTATGGTCAACTACATTATGACAAAGGAGGCAGAATATACAGTGGGAAAATAACGTCTCTTCAATAAGTGGTCCTGGGAAAAGTGAACAGCTACAGGCAAAAGAATAAAATGAGAGCATTTTCTCACATCATATGCAAAAATAAATTCAAAATGGATTAAAGACCTAAATGTAAGACTGTACACCATAAGACTCCCAGAAGAAAATATAGGCAGAACAGTCTTTGACACAAATTGAAACAATATTTTCTTGGACTGGTCTCCTAAGACAAAGGAAACAAAAGCAAAAATATTCAAATTGGACCTAACTAAACTTAAAAGATGCCTTAGAGGACTGGGGCGGGGAGGGTGGGGGGGACTCGAGGGAGGGGGTAGTCAAGGAAGGGAGGGAATACAGGGATATGTGTATAAAAGAATCCAAATGATTGAACTTGGTGTACCCCCCCAAAAATAATAAATAAATAAATAAAATTTAAAAAAAAAGAAGAAGAAGAAAAAAAAAAAAGCTTGTGCACAGTAAAGGAACACTGACAAAAAGAAAAGACAACATAATGAATGGGGGAAATACTTGCAAACAGTAAGTCTGGCAAGGGGTTAATTATCCAAATATATAAATAGCTCATACAGCTCAACATAAAAAAAAAAAAAAATTAAAAAATGGCAGAAGACCTGAACAGACATTTCTCCAAAGAAGACATACAGATGGCCAGAGGCACATAAGATGCTCAACATATATAATTATTAGAGAAATGCAAATCAAAACTACAGTGAGTTGCCACTTCACACTGGTCAGAATGGCCATCAACAAAAAGTCTCCAAATAAAATAAATGCTGGAGAGGATGTGGAGAAAAGGGAACCTTCCTACACAGCTGGTGGCAATGTCAATTGGTGTGGCCACTGTGCAGAACAATACCATATGATCCAGCAATCCCACTCCAGCACATATATCCAGAAAAGATGAAAACTCTAACATGAAAAGATACATGCACCCCGATGTTCAAAGCAACACTATTTATAATAACCAAGACATGGAATTAACCTAAATGGCCATCAACAGATGAATGGATAAAGATGTTATACACATACACACACACACACACACACACACACACACACACACACACACAATGGAATATTACTCAGCCATTAAAAAAGGAATGAAATGATGCTGTTTAGCAACATGGATGGACCTAGGGATTATTACACTAAGTGAGGTAAGTCAGATAGAGAAAGACAAATGTCATATATCACTTATATGAGGAATCTAAAAATAATGATACAAATGGACTTATTTATAAAACAGAAATAGACTCACAGACACAGAAAAAACTTATGGTTACCAAAGGCAAAAGGGGAGAGGGATAAATTGGAAATTTAGGATTAACAGATACACGGTACTTTATATAAAATAAACAACAAGGACCTACTCTATAGCACAAGGAACTATATTCAGTATCTCATAATCTATAATGGAAAAGAATCTGAAAAGAATATATATATATATATATATATATATATATATATATATATATATATATGTCAAAATGTGCTGTCACTAAGATATTAATGAAATTGCTTTTGTGAGACCTGATTGTTGTTTGCATTATTCTTAAGTATTTTCCTACAAGACCTTCAGGGAGATGTTTACAAGCATAGATGTTGGAGGAAATTACATAGGTTGTGACCTTAGCTAGGCCTCTAACTAGTCATTACATTGGCCAAGTTAATCACTCTGTGCCTCAGTTTCCTTATCTGTAAAATGGAGATAATAAGAGTACTACCTAATAGATTGCTGTGGGAATAGAATAAGTTGATATATGAAATACACACAGACAGTGCCTAGCATGTAGTTCATGCATTAGACATATTTGCTGTTGTCCACAGTAATCAAATCACTGATTTACCAAGAGAAAGTAAACTAAAACCCTTGAAAGAACAGCTTTATATTAAGTATAGGCTCTGAAAGATTTCAGTGGACTTTACTATTGCCAAAATATGTTCTCCCTTCCTGTGTATCTCACTATTTAACTTGAATAAAATACCACATTCTCTAACAAAACCCTCATAAAATAATTTAAATATTTATGAGAACTATACTTGGCAGTAATTACCCCCTGATTCCACTCTTTGCTGAATACACTAAAAAGAACAGTTTGAAATGAAGATGGTCCTTCAAATATTGAAAATTATCCATTATAGGAAAGAATGGGTGAACAGAGATGGACTTGGTAGTTTCAATTGAGACTAAGTATAAATCTGTTACTGTATCAGGGCCAAAGATTATTTACTAATGTTGTCTTCATACAAATAATGTGGTACTTGTGGATATAGAGCTAGTGATTTTAAGATTAAGTATTACATTTCTGAAATTTATTAAATATGAAATAAAACAAGTGAACTCTACCCTACATTTTCCAGAGTAATAAGCATAGATGAAATTAAGTCATTTATAATTGAATGATAATACAGATCTATTATTTATATAGACTTAATGGAGCATTATATTGGCTTTCATTCTCCATGATAAAAGACTCTTAAGGACTGCCTCAGTGATGAAATATTTAACCAAAAGATTTTGGGGGAAATGAGGACATCTCAATACCATAATGAAAAAATTCTATAAGCTATGCAAAACTTACTTGAGGGTGGGACTGCTTTCTGTTTATCAATTAAATAAGTATATTTTCAGAGATTGTTATTATTATTGCTATTTAGCCAATAATAATATTTTACTGTTAAGATTAAATTTTCTGAGAGACTCTGAGTATTATCATTATCATTATTTCATTAATCATTCCAGCATTTTTGGAATAGTAGATGGAAAAACCTGAATAAAAAGTATGAAGAGAGAAAGCTTCTTCTTCTGAATCCCTCTCTCTCCCTCTTTCTCTCTCTCCCCCTTCTTTCCTTCCTTCTTTCTCCCCTTCCCTCTCTTCTCTGGACCCCATCTCTTGGCTCATATACAGAACACTGTACAATATCTCGAAGATGAATAGCAAGGATGCTGCTAAAATGAGTTAGGGAGCTTTGCGTTTATCACAGAAAATGCTTCTAATTCTTTTCCAATCTCATTTCTGGACTTGTATCAGGAGCAATGCAGACAATTTTTCAACTTTCTTCAAGATACACAGGGAGGAGGAAATAAATGCCATTGTATCACCCACCAGTAGATATATATAAAGTGACCATCTTTTGACTTTAGAATGCTTACATTGATGAGATGCTGCCCTATAAAATGGTTTCAATTATTTACTTTAAAATTTTTAATTGATTTCCATTTGTATTTTGCTTAGGCTTTTAAATAATGTGAAAGTACTCCATAGTCAGAAAGTATAGGGTAACATTCTTAATCACTGCAATAAATTAAAATAAACTCAACAAATTAATCTAAACTATTTAACATATATTTGGCAGAACACATGTATTTGATGCAAATGACTAATAATTTATGTATTTTTATGATCATCCTATTCCAAAAATGATTTTGGCATGTCACATTTTTTAAAACTTTCATATATTATGATTGTGAAAATGGAAATAGGAAAGCAATATATTTACAGTTGTTGAACACTAATTTCACTTTGAATTTCTGGACGTCTAGTCAAAATCAGATTATGTGGTTTTCATAGTTTGAAAGAAGTGGCATATCACATTTTCTATGAAATCAAAATTTTGCTAATTTTTAATTATAGTTAGCTGATTATTTTGACCTTGCAGGGAACTTATATATACCATGCCTTTGAAATTAAATTTAGTGACAAAGTGAATTTTTTATTCTTTTATTTCCCTTGATTAAACCTAAAAACCTCATATTAAAATTCAGTACATACAGCTATGTGGCTATCTGATGGTCTAACTTCATAATTAAAACTTGAGAATACAGTGGAAAAGATACCTTTCTCATAGAGTAGCTTCCTTAAAAAATCTTTCTTAGAATGTGACTGACCAACAGTTTTTACTAAGTCTCTGCTAAAGGCCTGATATTCCACTGTGTTTTATTCGCCTTTGTGCTTAGGAATTAGCACAGCGCTCGGCACAGAAAGCACGCCTTCACATACTCTAGAAGTATTGGGGGTGATACTCTGTTATGAGAGTTTAATGGTCTGACAAATGTTCTCACTTAGGTGGAAGAACACTGCACTACATTTGAAGGGAAGCCCGACTGAAAGTTGTCAGCGCTGGCTTCCCTGAAGACTGTCAGAGCGAGCTGCATGCATGCTGGATCCCTAGCTAATGAAACAAGCTAGCTGGCTGATTAGACTTACTTAGTAACTGTAACTTGCCCTTTGAAACTAGTGTTTAGAGGTGGTGCATATTGAATGTATCCACCAAAAGGGCTGTGTCATTATTTCTGAGGCCATAATTGTTAAATTTAAAAATTGGTTGAGTCATGAGTCATTTCTAATAAAATTTGAGTTGATTGTTTATACTGGAACCGTAAAATTGTCTGTGAGATTGGAGATATGTGAAGGAACATCTCAAAAAGCATCCACGACTTGGGCGTATTTAAGTTTTTCCAATAATTTTTTATGAAAGATTTCAAATATACAGAAATATTGAAAGAAAGCTGCAGTGAACACACATATATTGACCTCACAGATTCTACAATTAATATTTTGCTATATTTGTGTTATCAATTATCTATCCATCTTTGCAACTATATTTACATCTATCTTTATTTTGATGCAGGTCAAAATAACTTGCAGAAATCAAGCTGTACCCTTGCACACTTTGCTTCTAAATGCTTTAGCATGCATAGTGTCAACTAAAGTTCAATAATTATATGTGCATTTTTTGAGGCAGAGATAACAGTGCACACACAATGAAATACACAAATTTAAAGTGTACCATTCAGTGAGTTCTGGGGTATGTCTATTTTTGATTCACATGACTAATTCAATACACATTCAGGAAAATATATATTGAGCGTATTTTTTCACAGAATAGGGACTATAAACAGATGATCAGCAGTCTCTAATATAGAAAAAACTATAAAAAAAAGTAAAAATGTCTTGAATATCTGTCCAGCTGGGAATGTAATTATTTGTTTTATCTAATTTTACAAATAACTTTCAATTCAAAATGTAAGAAGCATTTTTTAAGTGGCGACAAAAGTAATCTATACAGAGAAGCTAATTATGTTACATCAGCCTTTTCCTTTCTTCAGTTGATGCAATACAGAAGGCATGACTTGACACACCATATACATGAAGCTCTAAGTTATACAAAATGTCTTAAGAAAAGAAAACGCCACATATATTGATTTGCAGTATACATGTGTCAAATGCTATTACCTGACATTGTACAGCTATAGTCAGAGACTCTGTGTGTGTGTGTGTCTGTGTGTGCACAGCCATATTCTCAAGGAAATGAGAGTGGCAGCATGTTACAATGTTATAAATACTCCAGTGTGGTCAAATAATGAGAAAGAGAGAGAGAAGACTCCCTAGAAAATCATCCACATGATATATCATTGTTTAATAACCACCACAGCCATAACATTTTGAGCATTATTTATACTCAAGTTGAAGCTAAAATTGCTGTAATTTATTTCTTTGTAATCTACTTCCCTGGAAAAGTTTAGCTCAAAGGAGCATCTGCTCTACAGCCATTGCCCCTATTGGCTATTTTTTCCCGTAATATTACCATTGGGTTCACAAAACTCAAGGTCACCAGCAATCTGGCCAATGGTCACAAGTGAGTCATTGAGCTGAAAAATTTCTCCCCTTCTAGGCCAGCATTTAGAATAATCTAGTTAAAATTAACACATATTATAATATATCCCCAGGCTTTTATAAGGATATTATGTTCTTAAGACATTTAAATAATGCCATTCACATAAACTTACTTTGAGATATACTATTTCCAATTCTACATAAATCTACAACACAGACACATGTAGTTTAATCTCCAATGTCTCCTCCAACGATAAAAATAAAAAGTAATAATCTTAACATCATTTTATGAGATACTGACTATACACATAGTAAAGGACAGTGCATATTAAATTAGAAGACTAGAATCCTAAGGTTCTAGCATAAGTTTTACATGAAAGCTGTGTGGTCTCAGCAAAATCACTTCATTCTTTGACACCTCATTAATTTCACTTGTAAAAAAAAGGTAATTGGCCAGAAGTTTCAGGTTCTTTCCAACTCTGAGGGTCTATTATTCTAAGCATAATCTGTATAGGCAGACTTTCTGTGATACTTTTTCTCTTTGGTAATTGTAATAGATTATAATGCCATCTGGGGTAAGGCACAAGGTTTTCAATTGCATTTCTTTTTCTTTTTACCTAATCAGTAGATGTGGCTGAAATAGGTTTACAGTGGCTCATGATCTGGACTTAGTGCCGGGGACATCTTTATGTTGGTTTGAGGTGATTCAAGCAGGCATATTTCAGAGAACTGATGCAAAATGGTGATTCCACAAGGAACATTTAATCAAGCAATTTTAAGGTATTTATATTCCTTTAAGAAACATTTTGCCAAGTAGCTTTTCTTCTCACATTGTCTCACTGGCTGACCAACTATTAATCAATCTCTCCATCTCTCAGTATGGTAAAAGTCAAATGGATTTTGTCATCAGCTGAGCCATCTGTCTCCTCATACTGTTCTGTTATTTTTCTTTTTATTTTTGAAACTCTTCAACTGAAATTAGAAATGGAGGAGGAGGAGGAGGTAATCAGTGAATATAAGAATAACAGAATTTCATATGCTTTGATTATTTTTTAATACTTAGGCAATATGAGGTATAAATAGCATTTCGGAGATGTTTATATTCATTCAAGACTCTCATGAATTTTTCTGGGAAAAATTATATATTCCCACACAGTATAGATGCAATAAAATGTGTTTGCTTTAAGCTGAGCATGGTGGTGCTCGGCCCTGGATACTACAGAGACATGAATTCTCTTCACCAAAGTAAAAAGAAGTCCCACATCTATGTCTCTTGTATTTATCTGTTCTGGGAAGATAGAGTGCCCTGGGCTCTCACAACAGGGTTAAGGTTTCCTTTATAAAGTGCTGAAAATAATTCCTATCATTCTGTTGGCCATCTATCACAAGCCAACTACTTATTTCTCATGGCTTTATTGGGAGTCTATCTGCCTGAACTTAGATGTTTGAAATGAGAGAAAAAAAGAGAACAGAGTCAAGGAGAGGAAGCAGAAATGCACTCCAATATAAAAGACTCCTAAACCTACCTCCCAGGTAATACTGGAAGCCCTACTGCAGTGCTCTTGGCTGACAACCACCTAGTCCTTTCTTAGATGTATGCTGGGTGGAGAGCTCCATTTTTCAGAGCGCAGCCCATCTCATAACTGGGTAGAAGGATTATCCTCTACAAGCTGGTCCTGTGCTCCCTGGAACAAGTCTACTTTGTTTTCTACTTGCTGACCTTCAACAATTTGAAGATGGGAAATCATTCTCCCTGTTAGTCTCCTTTTACTTCAGGTAAAGCCAAGCAGTTCCTTTGGTGGGCCCTATGCTCTCCTGACTCCTCAGCCTTCTGGTTACTCTTCTCTGGATGTCCTGAGACTTCCCCGGTAATAATTATGTTTAGGAACCTGAATGAGTTCAGAACTTTCATTTTCATGTTGGCTGCCTTACAAACCGATCACTCTTTTTAATGAGATAGCTTTTACTACATTAAACATTGAATTGAGGAAAACTAGAGGATTTTCACTTTTATTTTGCATAGTTAAGTTGTTTGAATTTTATAATAAACATACATTTCTTTTGTGACAATGAAATAATTAAAAAAAAACCAAACCAAATCAAACTACCACAACAAAAAAACCCCAGGGCCCTGCATTCCTTCCTCCATAAAAGACAAAGAGCATTCTTGGCATGGAAATTCTCTTTCCATCTGATCTGACTGGATGGGCATTTAAGATGAAGTGCAGACAGATTTATTTTGGCATCTTCCTGATTGATAGGAACAAACCTTGCTATATGTGGGGGATTTAGGCTCAGAGGCTATCATTTTTTAAACTGTATTTTATGTTTTCCAGAGACTATTATAAGAAGCCATTCCTCTGTTTCTTCTTTTAAAAGCAAACACATTTTCAGGTACAGAGACCTCAAACTACTTGGCATGAGACACTTGTAAGAATATCCATCTTGTTCTATCAAAAACAGCACAAACTTGTCCTAAGGATTTAAGCACAATTCTGAACATCTGAAGCACTCTAAATGTTCAAAGCGAAACTGTGCCGGAAACAGATGCAAACTCCTTGAAGGCCATTGGTAGATAGTTTGCACCTCAAAACAGAACTATGTCTTATTCAACTTCGGGTTTTCTGGGCCCAGCCTAGTGCCTTACCCATGAGAAGTGCTGGGGCCCAAAAGCACCTTGAGGTTTTAAAGTAGCCTGTTACCAGTTTAGCTACACTGACTGGTGGCTGCTGCTTCTCTTCCTTCCTGCCTTTTGAATAAAACAGCACAGTCCTCTGTATGACGGGGCATGGGTTGGAAAAGGACATCAGTGTTTCTGTTTTTTTTTTTCTTATCAGTTAATTACAAAATAGAGAAAAAGTAATATCTGCTTGCTTTATATACCACACATAGCAAAAGGACATCTGCCCATAGAAAAAGAAATGGGTTCTATCATGAACCCATTTTCCAGACAGAAAAGACCTCAGAAATACTTCCGAAATTCCTCCCTGGTTTAATACAACACTGGAGAGGAGGTTAGGAAGTGCTACCTTTTAATTAGACTTGCAGTGGTTCCAGATGCAATTGAATTGATCTGCACCTACCTGGAGTGGTACATGTGTCAAGTGAATAGAATCTAAACTTTTGCTTAAAGTAGGCAGAGACATTCCTGACAGTTCCAATGTCCAGGAAATCTTTCCAGAGAGTCCCTGGAGTGAAGAGTTGCTGTAGGCATACCTAAAGGATTTCGAAGTTGAAGACTATGTTCTCAGAATTTCAATTCACATTTATTTTTAAATATTGCAGGTCAAGAGAAATAATGCAATAATTATAAATATACACACACACACATATGTATATATATATAAGCATATAATTGTTACATAATTAGAAACCTATTCAAATGTTTCTTGGAGAATTTTATGATCTGAAGCTACAGTAAAGTCATTGCTTTATCAATTTATTAGGATCCACGATGAGGTCAATGTTATGTAAGTGTTGGAAATAAAGAAAACAAATAAATTAGATTATGTATATAAATTATAGTCCACCTCAATTTTGTAAGAACTAAAGATTCAGACAAAGTTGTATATCATGTAACAGAAGTGCACCAATAAACATATATTGAGTGTCTACTGTGTACAAACAGTAAAAATATTTAATGTCCTTCTATTACCTAAGATAGAAATATCACCTGTTTTACTTTTCACTGCTGTTTATGTGATGGTTAACCCACTCTTGAAATATACCACTTAATAGCTTTTTCATTGAACTCATAATAATGTTTATTGTATTAAACCGTACACTCCTTCTAGAAGGCTCTGCATTTATTATATGCATTCTTTATAATTAATATCTTTCAAAGTCTCTATAATAGATTAGGTGTTAAATAAATGTGTTTGGAATGAATAAACCCATGAATGAATGGTCCTTTTTAAAGTAGCCCACATAATTCTGGAGAACTAGACTAAGTTTAAATGTCTGTCACCAACATGAATAAACCAGATCCACCATGACTAACAATTGTTTTAGGAAGATTCTTTAATGTATGGCACTTAATAGAAAATCAATTACTTTGTATTTTTTAGTCTCATATGTTTGTCCAGAGTCACATTTCCTAAGTTAATATTCAGAATCAACTCCTTTTAAAGCATGGCAAGAATTCACGTTAAATCCTTCCTTCCATATTTTCTTGGATTTTTCTCAACGACTCAATTTCTATGAGTTGGAAACTAATACACACAATAAGGTACACAATGGCACTATTTTTAACTAAGAAAATAGCTGCCATAGCCAAATTAATCTAACAACCACTTGAAGCGAGAAGGAACAGAAATAATAGGCATTTACTGAGGACTATGTATTAATAGAACGAAATAAGAAAATCCAAAAGAAAGATATCAAGCATTTTCCTGTGATTTCCTGTCTCTGAAGCCTACCGAGCATGTATATTTGAGTATCATATATTCATAAAGAGAAGCTGAAAGTCTGGAAAGCTGAATAAAACTTTACTCACACTTCTAGGCTAATATGACAAAATTAGAACTCAAAGCCTGGTAATGGGAGAACCCAGTGGGTTGAAATTAAGAAAACTACATCGAAGGAGTTAAGGCAAATTGAATATATGTTACAACTCATGCCTTCAAGTTATCTGGCTCCTGAAATGGAATTAAGATTATCCAGGATTGCTACTGCTACTATGTGTTTGAGAGAAGCTTGTTGTCATCTTATTTGTACAACATTTTTCTATAAAATGTCAGTGACATAACAAAAACTACCTTAAGAGCACACAGTGCAATGAAAACCAAAAAAAAAGTAATCCACAAGATATACATAAATGTAGAAAGCACAGATAATATGATTATTGAATATTAGTATAAAAATAATTATGGTCACGTTTTTAGGAAATAAAAGAAAAATTCACGGGAGGGGATTATTAATTCTGAGTAATATGGTGTACACACACACCTCTCTATTTGCCACTGAATTTACCAAAGAAACCTGGACAGACGCATAGGTGCTATTTGAGAACTATGAAAATTAAACATGAGCAGGCAGGTAAAGGAAGAATACCAGAATTCTGTGTCCCATAAAACCAGTGGTGAGTTTACCATTTTTTCCACTCTCATATTCCTGGTCTGAAATCAGCACAATCTGAAAATGAAATGAGTACTACCGTGCTCACACAGTGAGCAATTCCAAAGAAACCTACTAGTTTGACCCAGAGCAAAAATAAAGAATTCTGAAAGCTCAGAGAGAATAACGAGAATCCTCATTTTTATTTGCTCTTTTTTTCCCCAACTTTCTTATAACTTTAGCCCTAGGAGATCTTTTGATGAAGATGGTTGTGGCAGCAAAAGTAGCTGAGAAGAAAAAATTTCATGAGCCAAAATTCTAAAGGGTTGAGAATTTTCACACAGGGCAAGAAACTATAAAGAAGGATCAAGAATAAATTATATAAATGAATATGTATATATATCTCAAAAGAACGAACACACATGTTAAGTTTATAAAACTTAAAGGAAATGAAGGATGAAGAGGCAAACGTAAAAAATGTGGAAGAGAAGGACAGGGAAAATGCTAAACTCTGATAGCACATGATTAGAATCTCAGTGAGAAGAGGAAGAGACTGGAGAAGAAGCAATATTTAAAAAGATGATGCCTGGGAGTTTTAAAAATGATGAAAGCAATCAAAACTCACATTTACAAAGTCTGCAAGATATAAGAGGGAAACTACAAAGAAAACCATATCCCAGTAAATTACAGTAAAACTGGTCAGTCCCAAACACGTTTGCACTTTTAAAATAAATATCTTTACAAAAATTTTCTCAAAAATCTTTACAAAATTTCAAGAAGAACCCTTAAAAGCAATTAGAACAAAAGAAGTGATAGTATTCAGAGGAAAACATTTTATATATGTGTATATATATGAAATTTCATATCAGTATATATTACATATATTACATATTATACTAACGTATATATTATATATTACACTGACATATATATTATATATTATACTGATAACAGAGTTCTCATCATAAGTAATGAAAGCCAAATTACAGTTATCCAAGTTTGAGGGATTTTGGTGTACAGAATAATTATTAAGTGTAAACACCTGTGGAAGGAAAGGAAGGAAGAAGGAATGGGTAGAGGGAGAAATTAAACTGTGATGTCATTCTGACAATGCTCCAGTCAATCGCACAGGGACCTTGGGAGAGTAATAGTCCACCAGATTTGTCCTGCCGTAATACCTGGAGCTTGCTAACCCACCTTCACCTCCAAATTCAATCATTCGTGGGATGTGGGCTGCTATAAAAAGGGCATGCCCTTGGTGAAGCAGATCTCTGTAGCTGAGATAAACTCTGATGTTTAGGACAACTAGAGGCTGTCTGCTGGCAACTGAGGCAACACATCCTCCCTTAAGGTTATACATGGCATTAAGACCTCTTTTCTTAACAGTAAAGCCCTTTCTCTGCTCAAATCCAAGTTTATGTATGTATAAATTATATATATATATAGAGAGAGAGATTATGGAAACAACTCCAAGATTTGTCCTTTGTTCCTCAGATAAATTTTGAAGAGCGCCAGTGTACGTAACCTATGTTGGGTTCTTATCCTGAGAGTTAAGGGCTACGCTACTAGCAAAGTTGAATTGGAAGCCTCTGCCACTGTCACCCAGGTCATTATAGTAAAAACATCATTGTAGTCAGAGGTGGAAGGAAAAAGTTAGTACACTCACCCTGAGGATCAGAGAGATGAATTACTGGCGAAGCCTATCATATTTAACTTACCAGTCTGAGCTGTGTATATCCAAGTGGAGATGAGAATACCATAAACTCACTTAATTAGTGGGTTCAATTTTAGGTGCTATGCTAGCTGTATCAGGGGCCTGAAAGAAATATTAAGATAATGGAAAGTGTTCTGTGGTGGAGGCAATGTGAATGGATATATAGAAAAATATTTGAAGATCTCCATATCTCCTATAAATGCCAAAGAGTATCGATCACTGTTCAACCAAGCAGACAGAGTGACTGACCCGTTTGCATCAACCGACCTCAGTAAACAGCTACACCGATACTGTCATGATGGTCACCTGAACAGAATGACCACAAGTAAAGATGAAGGCCATGTAAGAGCGCAACAGCATAGGTCCCCACTTGCCAAGACTGGTGTAGCTACTGCTACCATGGAATATCCAAATTGCCAGCAACAGAGACTGATACTGAAGCCCCAATATGGCACCATTCCTTGAAGGTACCAACTGGCCACTTGGAAAATTGATTACGTGGGGTTTTTTCCATTCTGGAAATTTTTTCTAAGCAGCAAAAAATACACATTCTGGATAAGGAATTGCCTTTCCTGCCTGTAGAGCCTCAGTTAGCATCCCTATCTGTGGAATTATGGAATACTCAATCCATCAGTATGTGATATCACATAAAGTCACTTAAGAATGGGATGTTACCTTAAATGTGTGGGAGTGGGACCACAATCATGGAATCCACTAGTAATATCACATACCATAGCACTCAAAAGCTGCCAGCCTGATATAGCATTGGATAATCCTACTCTTCACAGTCAAAGCTCTAGCTTGGAGACAATATTCTATAAGGATGGGATACCATTTTATAAAATGAAGAATATACATTAAAGCAAAGCCCTTAAATGGTATTATATCCCAACAGAAAGAATACTTATGTCTGAGAACCCAGGGGGAGGAGACATGAGTGGTCCTATTTTCAGTGACCCACTAGGAAAATCTGTGCTTTCCTTTCTCAGAAGGCTGGCTTTTGCATGGCTAGAGGTCCAGGTACCCACATGGGCACACTGTTGCTAGAATCATAGCAAGAATTGCAGTGAACTGTAAGTTGTAGCATTGTAGCAGCTGTCATGGTACTTTGGTCTTTTTATGCTCAGAGACGAGCAAGCAAAAAAAAAAAAAAAAAAGGTAACCAATCAGGCAGGGCTATCTGATTCTGATTTTCATAAGGTATACATGCTGGTAAAAGTTAAAGACTTAAAAAATGAGGCCAGATATGCCGTGCTTACAAATTGGATAGTTCAATATTTTTAAGATGTCATTTCTCTCCAAATTGCTTTAGAGAATTAATGCAATTCGATTTATAACCCCAGAAGAATTTTTCCCTTTACTAGTTGATAATCTGATTCTAAATTCTATGTAAATAACCAAAAGATTTAGAATTGTGAAAATTATTTTCAAACAGAAAAACAATGTTTGAGGATTTACATTACTTAAAGATTTATTATGGAACTACAGTAATTAAGATACCAGGCTATAGTTGGAAGGAAAAATACATACATCAATGGAACAGAATAAAGACTCTACAAATGAGCCAATTGTTTTTTGGATAAGTGACCAAGATGAATACAGAAAGAATCATCTTTTCAACTGAAAATTAAATAAACTGAACATAGGCATACTTAATGATTTTAGCAGGCCGGTCTTAGATAGTATATACACACACACACACGTATATATTACATAATATATGTATACATATAAATATATAAAACAGCAATGCACACGTTTAATTAAAATATATATAAACTGTTTAGAGAAAAAAAATGAAGTTGTCAGAAATTGAAAATGACAAAAATGTTTATTAGCAGTAGAATGGATAATTCTGATATATCTGTACACTGAAAAAATATGTTGATTTCTGGTTACCAATCTGGCATTTAAGGAGCTTAGATGCTGCCACTTCATCCTAACAACAGATAAAAACTAAAACAAACAAAAGCCATAAAACATAATGCTTCTTGTATCTGTAAGAGAAATGAGGTCACCTGGCAAACCTCTGCCCCTAAAATTAAAGAGACAGATAGACAAATACAGAGAATCACAACTTACTGCAGAAACCCACAGGAATAAATGTAGGATAGGAAAACCTGAAGTTTAATTGAAGAATTGCTGGAGGATCAGTATGTATAAGTTTCTCAGAGATAAAAACCCCAGAGGGACCCAGTCATAGAAGGACACCTGTACTTTTTGTGAATTTTACCTCCAGGAGCTTGACTGGACTCTCAAAATAAATATCAAAGAAAAAGTCCTCATGCTTTGGCAGGGAAAGAGAAAAGGAACCATTACGAAATACACCAGAGCATTGTATCCTTAACACCAACTTGAAGAGAAAGTATTTAACCAGAGCCTAAACCTGCTAGGGTTTTATTAAAGCCTAACTGAACTAGGGGAAGGAAAGTACCCAACTCTAGCCAGTTCTAGCCAACCTGCCTCACTTAGGAGGGGAAGAATGTAAATTAGAAGCACTCTTGAAATTCACAGTCAAGAGACATAGGGTGACTAAAAGACTGAGACCTAATCATATAACTATAGAATGCTTTCTCTCTCCACAAACCTTGCCACCACATTACTAAAGGACTATTCGTAGCAGTTCATTTTGCTCAGTACATCATGTCCAGCAACCAAAAAAAAAAAAAAAAACCAAAAAATGCAAACCATATTAAAAGGCAAAAAAATACGATTTAAAGAAACAAGTCAAGCATTATACTCAGACTCAGATGTGGCAGAGATGTTGAAATAATGACACAAAATTTAAAACAACTATGGTATACCTGCTAAAGACTTTCATGAATAAAGTAGATAGCATGAAAAAAAAAGTCAGTGTAAGCAGAGAGATAGAAATTCTAAAAACCAAAGAGCAAAATAAAAATACAGCTAAAAAACACTGTAGTAGAAATGAAGAATGCCTTTAATGGCCTTATTAGTAGACTAGACACAGCAGAGGAATACTCTGAGCTTATGGTTCTCTCAAAAGAAACCTTCAAAACCAAAAAGCAAAGAGAAAAAAGACTGAAAAAAAAAAAACCATAACAGAATATTGGAGAACTATGGAACAACTATAAGGGGCATATCATATATGCAATGCAAATTCTAGAGAGAGAAGAATACGAGGAAGGAATAGAGAAACTATTGGGGAAAAAAATGACAGAATTTCTCCCCAGTTAATGTCAAACACAGAAACAAAGATCTGGGAATCTCAGTGAATATCAAGCAAAATGTCAAAAACATTATACCTAGGCATGTATTCAAACTACAAGTAAATCAAAGATAAAGAAAAAATTCGAAAAGAAGCCAGAGGGAGGTGGAATACTTACATATAGAGGAGAAAAGACAAGAATTACATCTAACTTCTCCTCCAAAACCATGCGAGCACAAAGATAGTGAAATGAAATATTTAAAATGTTGAGAGAGAAAAAAAGCCACCAAACTAGAATTCTGTACTATGCAAAATTCTCTTTCAAAAGTGAAGGAGAAATAAAGACTTTCTCAGATAAACAAAAATTGAGGGAATTTGTTGCCAGTATATCTTCATTGCAAAATGCATTTTTAAAAGTTATTCAGAGAGAAGGAGAATAAAATAGGTAAAAAGCTAGAATCTTCATAAAGAAGGGAAGAGCATCAAAGAAGGAATATGTAAAATTACAATTAAATTTTTTTTCTTATTCTTAAATGATCTAACAGATAACAGTTTGATCAAAATAATAATAGCAACAACATATTTGATTTTGTAAGCTCATATATGTTATGTAAGCCTTTATATAAGCTTTTATATGTTTATTATAAGTAAAATGAATGACAGCAATGATACGAGGGATGGAACGGAGGAGTTAGAATTATTTTGTCGTAATTTACTAAAATTACCTGTGAAGTGATATAGAGTAAAATTAAAGTGGATTTGGATTAGTTGTAAATATATATTGCAAACCATTAAAAATAATTTTTAAAAAAGTATGATCTACATGCTAAGAGAGGAGAGAAAATGAAATCATATAAAATGTTCAATTAAAATCACAAATGTAGAAAAAGAATGGAAGACAGAAATAGTGACAATAAACAAGGGCAACAAATAGGAAACAATAACAAATATGGTAGATGTTAATCCAACTAAATATCCACTTTGAACATCAATGGTCTCAATACACAAACTAAAAGACACAGATTGTCAGAGTAGATCAAAAAACAATACCCAACTATATACTGTTTATAAGAGACCCATTTTAAACATAAAGATACATACAGATTAAAAGTAAAGAAAGCTACACCATGCCAACATTAATCAAAAGCAAGAAAAAGCAAGAGTAAGCGTTAAAAATTTCAGAAAGGGTAGATTTTAGAGCAAAGAAAGTTATCACGGATAAGAAATGACATTACATAATGATAAAAGGGCCAATTCCCAAGAATACATAACAATTCTTAACATGCGTGTACCTAACAACAGAGTCAAACGTAGTGATGCAAAAACTAATAGAATTGTAAGGAGAAATTGGTGAATCAACTCAATGCCACTCTACCAGAAATCAATATATATGGCAGGCAGAAAATTAATAAAGACATAACTGAACTCAACACCATCAACCAACTGGACAAAATAGGTATGTATAAACTACTTCATCCAGCAACACCAAAGACACATTTATCCCAAAATCACGTGGAACATTCACCAAGAGAGATCACACATTCTGGCCATAAAACACAACAAACTTAAAAGACTAGAAATCATACAGTGTCTGCTCTCAGACCACAGTCTGGTCTGAGATTGTTCATTAAACTAGGCATCAATAACAGAAAGATAGTTGGAAAATTCCAAAATACATAGAGATTAAACAATATATTTCTAAGTAACTCGAGTCAAAGAAGAAATCTCAAGAGAAATTTTAAAATACTTTGAACTAAATTAAAAAAAACACACAACTTATCAAAATTTCTCAGATGCATGAAAGCAGTGTGTAGATGGAACTCTGCAGCATTGAAAACATACTAGAATGTACAAAGATCTAAAGTCAATAGTCTAAGTTCCACCTTAGGAAGCTAGACAAAGAAGAGCAAATTAAATCCAAAGTAAGTAGAAGAAAAGAAATAATAAAATTTAGAGTAGAAATCAGTGAAGTGAAAACAGGAAATTAATAAATGAAAACAATGCAACCCAAAATGGTTTCTTCAAAAAAAAAAATCAATAAAATTGGAAGCCTCTAAACAGGCTAATAATGGGAAAAAAAGAAAGAAAAGATACAAATTGCTAATATCAGAACTGAAAGAAGGGATATCACTACAGATTCCATGAACATTAAAAGCATAATCAAGGAATACTATGAACAACTCTATGTCCACAAACATTATAATTTAGATGAAATGGTTCAATTTTGTGAAAGATACAATCTGCCAAAACTCACAAGAGGAGAAATACACAAGCTAAATAGGTCTATATCTACAAAATAAATTGAATAAATAATTAATAATCTTTCAAAACAGAAAGCACCAGACCCAAAAAGGTCCACTGGTGAATTCTACCAAACATTTAAGGAAAAATTTATACCAGTTATCTATAGTCTCTTTTGGAAGACAGAAGAGGGCATACTTTCTACCTTATTCTATGAGGCCAGAATCGTCATGATACCCAAACCAAACACATTACAAGAAAAGAAACCCACAGACCAATATCTCTCATGAACACAGATGCAAAAATCCTCAAAAAAAATATATATATATATATAAAGTCAGTTATATACCATGACCAAGTGAGATCTATTCTATGAATGCAAGGCTGGTTCAACACTCAAAAAGTAATTAATTTATCCATCACATCAACAGACTAAAGAAGAAATACCATATGATTATATCAACAGATGCAGAAAAGGTGTCAGACAAAATCAAACACATTCATGATAAAAATTCTAATTCATAACAAAAATTCTAAGCAGACTAGTATTAGAAAGGGACTTACTCAACTTGACAAAGAATATATAAGAAAAACCTACAGATTACATAATTAATTGTGAGAAACTACAAGTTTTCCCTATAAGATGAAGAACAAAGCAAAGATGCCCCCTCTCAACCTTCCTTTTCAACATCATACTCAAAATCCTAGTTAATCCAACAAGGCAAGAAAAGGAAATAAAAGGTATAATGATTGAGAAGGAAGAATAAAACTTTGTTCAGAGATGATATGATTGTTTATGTTGAAAATCTAAAAGAATTGACAAAGCTCTCAGAACTAATAAACAATCAGCAATATTGCAGGAAACAAGGTTAACATACACAAAAAACAATTACTTTTCTACATACCAGCAATGAACAAGTGAAATTTGAAGTTAAAAACAATATCATTTACAATAGCACCCCCCAAAATGAAATACTTAGGTATAAGTCTAAAAAAATGTGAACGAGATCTATGAGGAAAAACTACAAAACTCTGATAAAAGATATCAAAGAACTAGATCAATGGCATTCTTCATTCATGGATAAGAAGACTCAATATTATCAAGATGTCAGTTCTTCCCAAGTTGATCTACAGATTCAACACAACCTCAATCGAAACCTCAGCAAATTATTTTGTAGATATTGATAAATTGATCAAAAGTTTACATACGATGCAAAACCCCTCAGAATAGCTAACACAATAGTGAAAGAGAAGAATACATTGGAGAATTAATGCAATCCAACTTCAAGATATTATATAGCTACAGTAATCAAGACAGTGTGGTACTTGCAAGAGAATAGACAAATAGATCAATGGCATAAAATAAAGAACCCAGAAATAGACCTACATAAATACAGACAACTGATCTTTGACAAAGGAGCAAATGCAATACAATGGAGCACAGAGAGTCTTTTTCACAAATGATGCTGGAACAACTAGACATTCACATGCAGAAAACAAAATCTAAACATAGTCCTTACACCCTTTATAAAAATTAACTGAAAATAGATCACAGATCTAAATATAATATACAAAACTCTAAACTTGTAGAAAATAACTTAGAAGAAAATGAAATTACTTCAGTTTTGGTGATTACTTTTTTGATGGAAAAAAAAGCACAATCCATTAAAAATAATAAACTGGACTTCATTAAAATTAAACATTTCTGCTCTGTGAAAGATCTTGTTAAGAAAATTAAAAGACAAGCCATTGACTGGGAGAAAATATCTGAAAAATACACATATGATAAAGGACTGTTATCTAAAATATACAAAAAATTCTTAAAGCTCAACAGTAAGGAAACAAACCACTTGATTAAAAAATGAGTCAAAGACCTTAAAGACATCTCCCTCAAAGATAAAATAAATATGGCAAACAGGCAAATGAAAAGACATTCAGCATAATATGAAATATACCATACAATCCAGCAATCATGCTTTTTGGGTTTACCTACAGGAGCCGAAACTGCTGTCCACACAAAAATTTGCATGTTTAAATATAGACGTTTATAGCAGCTTTTTTCACAACAGCCCACACTTGAAAGTAACCAAGATGTCATTCAGTAGGTAAATGGATAAACTGTAGTTCATCTAGAAAAGTGAATACTTTTCAGCAATAATTAGAAATGAGCTATCAAGCCATGAAAATACATGGAGGAAACTGAAATGCATATGATTAAGTGAAAGAAGACTATCTGAAAAGGCTACATACTGTATGATTCCACCTGTACAACATTCTGGAAAGGCAAATATATGTAATCAGTGAAACGCTGAGTGATTGCCAGTGGCTAGGGAGAAGGGAGATGATGACAAATTGAAATTATAATGAAGCAATCACAGTTCAGGCATACAAAAATGCAGCTGGATGGCCATTTAGGATCACAGACGTTTCTGCACCATCGAAAACTTGAACCTTCTTTGAACTGTACCAGACCCTAGGACACCACCAGCCCTATACAACACCTTCCAGCTCCAACATTCTGGTCTCCAAGGCCTACCCTGTAACTATGTAAACATTTCAAACTCCAATCAATCCTTACTTAACAAACACCCTTGCTTCTTACAAGTTCTAGCTATAATTCTTGATAAACAACTCATGCAACTAACTGTAACTAACTTACAAGCCTCCTCCATTTTGTATTCAGCAGAACACAATTCAAGTGCTTCTTGAATCTGTGTCTCCCTGGATGCAGTCTTAACAAACTCCAAATAAATATCTCTTTATATCAATCAGGTCTCCATATCTGAAATTTTGGTTAACAGAAGTATGAAAATAGGTAGAACAGGGATTTTTTTTATGACAGTGAAACTACTCTAAATGATGCTATAAATGTGAATACATGCCATCATACATTTCTCCAAACCCACAGAATTTACAACACCAAGAGGGAATCGTAATGTATACTATGATTATGATTTGTCAATGTAGGTTCACCAATTGTAACAATTATACCACTCTGGTGGAAGATGTTGATAATGGGGAAGGCTGTGCATGTGTGGAGGCAGAGGGTATATGAGAAGTCTCTAAAACTTCCTCTCAAATTTGCTGTGTACCAAAAACTGTTCTAAAAAATAGTCTATTAAAATATATTCATGAGTATATATGTATATATGTCAATGAAAATTGATTATTTTTATAGGCATCAATATAGATGAATCACAAAAATGATACTGAGTGAAAAAAGCCATATATATTTCAAAATAACCAAATTAATCAAATGATGATAAAAATCACAAGATGGTAAACTTTGGGGGGGGTTCCCTTATTTTGGTAATATAAAGGAGTATTCTGAGGACAGTCAGTGCTCTATTTCTTTACCTGAATGAGGGCTTAATGGTTGTATTCACTTCATGAACATTTACCAGTATATACACTTATAAATTACAAATTTTTACAGGCATATTATAATTTGGTTAACATAATTATTTTATATTTTTATCTTTATTTTTATTAGGCTTATATGAGATTTTTAAATCAATTACTTTCAAAAAAGAGTTGTATTTCTCTTTCTCCTTTCTATGGAATTCTACCACTGTCTTTCTTGATTGTTTTTACTTTTGAATTTTGTAGAGGACTACTTATATTCTCTTACTTTTCATAATTCCACTGCACCAAAATGGCAGCTGAACCCTTAGAGCTGTATCGATAGAATTGAGGGTTACTTTCTATGCTTAGATCTTGACATTATAAAAAAATATTTATGTAAAAATAGAATTACCACATGACCCAGCAATCCCACTACTGGGCATATACCCGGAGAAAACCATCATTCAAAAAGATACATATACCCCAATCTTCATTGCAGCACTATTTACAATAGCCAGGACATGGAAGCAACCTAAATGCCCATCAACAGATGAATGGATAAAGAAGATGTGGTACATATATACAATGGAATATTACTCATCCATAAAAAGGAACAAAATTGGGTTATTTGTAGAGATGTGGATGGACTGAGAGACAGTCCTACAGAGTGAAGTAAGTCAGAAAGATAAAAGCAAATATTGTATATTAATGCATATATGTGGAATCTAGAAAAACAGTACAGATGAACCTATTTGCAAGGCAGAAATAGAGACATGGATGTAGAGAATAAACATATGGACACCAAGGAGGGAAAGCAGCAGGGATGGGAGGGATGAATTGGGAGATTGGGATTGACGCATATACACTAATATGTATAAAATAGATAACCGATAAAAATCAGGTTAAACAATATTTATAGAATGTAAGGTAAAGAAAAGATAAATATGAATTTTTCTTCCTCAATTTTCTCATTTTATCCTGGGATATATTTTAGACAACACTGCAGTCTCTTACAGTAAATAAGTCAATATAGTTTGCATTCATAAGTTTTTAAAATAGTGAGATTTATCAAGAAAAGAAGGAGTATGATTAGCTACTGTTACAAATGAGGCTTTCAAATTTTGGGATGATGCTTAATTCAAACAGAAAAAAATTAAATAATAAGAATTAATGGAAAATATAATTCAAATTAAAATAAGTGGAATCATTTAGATACTTGGTTGTAGGGTGTAGATAGTTCACAGTGATTACTAGTAAACTTGGGAATGCTGGAGTAAATATCACAATCTAGTAGGTAAAAAAGAGCAGACTAAGAAACTGATACAGAAATAAGTGGAAAAGGAAAAGTAAAAAATCACATACCACGGTCCTTTTGTCTCACCTATATTGAAATAAAGGAGCAAAATATAAATATTAGAATAATATGCAGAAGAAAAAATAGCCTCCAAATAAAGACAGAACCAAATTTACTCAGTTTAAAGAAGCACAGTTCTGTGTTTTCAGACAAGGATTTGAGAGTTAAATTTACTGTTACAGAAAAATTTTAAAAGATAGGAAAATTTGTGATGACCTTATTTACAACCTCCATATATGTATGCATATATATACTTTGTAAAAGGGTTTGATAATATCGATTCCCCAGTGGGCTGAACAATTTAAGCCAAATTGTCAAGGCTTGCAATCAACCCTCTGGGGAGAAACAATCAATAGCCCAGCTTCTACCCGCCAAACTGTAATGTCTATTAACATGATGCCGTTCACAGAAAGGAGTGGAGTGGATAAGAACAAACACACTTCATTTAACAGCGTAGGTTTTGTTTACATCTAAGGTGACAGCAAGTGTGTAACTAAAATAATATTTTAATTCCTTTTTAATTTGCATCACTGATGTATAATTCCTCTAGGTTCTTCTCTCCTCTAGAAAAGAATAAATTGACTAGTGAGAGATTATCTTTTCTTCCTAACAATCCATATGTTGGGCTCCAATTCACTACGAAGATATGTACCATGAAGGATTCTTATCAACCTGTAAAGAGGCTTTGAAAGGTATTAAATATTATATTTCAGGTATACGTCTATCTTTCCAAAGCCAAAAATTAATGTTAGAAATGATATTTCTTAGAAAATCTCAACAAATATCTCTCTTACATTTTAAAAGAGCCAAAATTTGCATACACAGGGGCACTTAGCATGCAGTCATCCATGTGTTGTATTTCAAGATATTTGAAATTAATTATTGGAGTTTAAATAAATATAAATATATTTATTTACATTCTGTCTTAAAAACCTTGATATGTGATTTTTACTGACTTATATTCTTGGAAACTATTCTTTTGTTTGTTTCAGTCTTGCAGAAAGATTTCCTTAAGTCCTTAAGTATTCTTTTATGTGTCTGAGTTTTAAGAAACTATTATTAATATTTTTATCTCTGCCACATGTGAATTCTTATTAACTTCAAAGGAAGCCATTTTACATATGGAAGAGATAAGTAACTACATAGAGGGAGTGGAAATCAGCCCCTCAGACCTCAGATAAATGTTAACTTTCAAAGTTAATTCTGAACCACAAAAGCTAGTTCAGCCAGTCGTGATATATCAAATATAGAGAAGAGAAAAATCTGCATTACATATATATTTTTTATTCCTAGCTACAAGTGCTACATCTGCTCGAGATTGCCATTATAGCACCATGTATAGGATTTATTCAACAACAGTACTAACCTCCATGGAATTTTAATAACAAGAGTCTATTTTATCTCTGTTATCAGGTAGCCTTCTTATTGAGCCTCTAGATCCTTTCAAACTGACCCTTTTTAGCTCATTCTTATTTATGCAAAAAAAAAATAGCTCTTGGGTACCTACTCGATAGTAAAGCAGTGTATAGCACCTAAAGGGTCCTAAAGCAACATTAGTTGAACAGTGAATAAATAAATGAATGAACGAAGAGAAAGCTTTTCACTTTGGGAGTGCTATTGGCAAGACAAAGATCAATCAGCCAGAAATCTAACCTGCAGAGTTTAGAGTCTGGCAGATTGGATGTGATAAAAATGGATTTGCTCTAGATAGAAACCTCCGGAAGTTCAGAGAAGAGAGAGCTCTGGGGTTCAAAGAAAACTTCATGGAAGATACGGAATTTAAGATTAGCTTTGCTGTTGACAAGATTCAAGCTGTGTGGAGAGAGAATAAATAGAATCCTGTGCAATGAGAAGACCACAAGCAAAACTGGGGAAGTCAGGAAGAATGGGAATGAAACTCCAAATAAATGACTCAGTTTGGCCATAACACAGGTTGGCCATGAAAATCAAGAGTAATAAAGTAAAGGTAAATATGTATCTACAGATAAATAAATGTCTTACACATTACACAATAAAATTCTACTCCTTGAGTTTAATCAACAGAGAACTACCAAAATTTGGGGGTTGGGACAGATGGAGAGTGACAGAATAAGCTTCCACTGCTATGAGGTTTATATTTTAAGTACATTGTGAAATATGAAAATTATGTTTTTAAAGGCAACTCTCAATTTGCTGCCATTTCCCATTGAGAGGCAAGATGAAGATAGAATAAAAGGGGAAAAAAAACCCAACAACCTAAAAGTCAAGTGATCAGGACTCTAATCTCAGTTCTGGGACAATCATTCTGGACCTCAGTATAAACCTTTATAAATTAGAGGGTTAAGCACATGATCACCTAGGTTCTTTCAATACTAATATATTCAATTTTCAAAATCCTATCATTATCCTTAGTCTGTTGTCTGAAAACACCTTCTTGCTTTGACTTTGACATTTATCAAAAGTGACTGCAGAAATTCTGAGACAAATCCTGAAATATGCCAAGGTTAATTGGGAACTTTAGGCTCCTTATTTTTGCATTCTATTCAGTTTGTACTGATGGAGTTTTAAACAATATACCTTATATCTGTACTTACAATCAGATAATTTTGAACAATACCCTCAGCATTGAATGGGTTGCCATTTTACAAGGCTATTTAAAATAAAAATTTATACAACTATATATACATATATACATTTTATGTCTTTACATGCATTCATTTATGCCTATATAGTTTTGTTTATGGTATATTATGACTTTCACAGTAGACTGTTTTTCTCCATAGACTTTATTTTATTTACGAAAACTAAAACTGCACTAAAAATAAACACACACATACATATAGTTAACCCTTGAACAACACGAGTTTGAATAGCGTGGGTTTATCTATACATGGATTTTCTTCAATAAGTATATTGGAAAAAATTTTTGCAAAAATTTGAAAAAACTCAGACAAACTGCATAGTCTAGAAATAAGAGAAAATTAAGAAGTTAGGTAAGTCATGAATGCATAAAATATATATATGTCAATACTAGTCTATCCTTATGTAAGTATAAGGTGAATGATGTTTAATATACAATTAATAATGTGTTAGTTTTCTATTTTATAACTTTGTTTTCAAATAACTTTATTACCATACAGTATGTCTCTCTCTTTTGTAACTGGAGAAACCACCTATTAGCCTATCACCACAGGTAAGAGGTGTAAAAAATATAATAATGTTTCCAGTACTGTATTATGAATATGACTGTAATACTGTATGTCAGAAAAATTGTATAATGATTCATACATATATAGGCTAAGCTAGCACAAAGCAATCGTATCGATTACATTAGGCTACCATAAAGGAACCATACTCTGCTTCTTTGTTATCAATACATGAATTTTTATACCTGAAAATAAATATAAATTTCTTTTTCATTTTATTTTTTCACTTTTGATGTCTAGTGTTAGTAATACATATAACATCTAGCGTTTTGTATCATATAAGAGCATATTGATGTAGGTACTGACAGAGAGTTCATCTTTGTAAAGAGACAAAATAAAATTATGGTATCATTAAATACAGTACAGAATTATAAATGTATTTCTCTTCCTTATGATTTTCTTAATAGCATTTTATCTGGCTTACTTTATTGTAAGAGAATAGTGTATAATATATACAATATATAAAATATGTGTTAATTGACTGCTTATGTTACCAGTAAGGCTTCCAGTCAACAGCAGGTTATTAGTAGTTAAGTTTGGGAGGAATCAAAAGTTATAAGCAGATTTTTGACTGCATGGGAGTCCACACCCCTAGCACTATGCCCCCACCCTTGTTTAAGGGTCAACTGTATTATCTTTAACAATATTAGAAACCCTTTTCTTGAGATGCTTTTCCTTGATCAGAATGATAAACTGAAAATGTTTGGGAAACGGTCTTATTCACTTGGTTACTTTCTAGAAATTAGGAGTTGTTTTTAACTGCCCTGAACGTCCAGTTACTTTGTACCATTTGGTATTGAATTTCTCATGTCATGTTGCAGAATTCTTGGAAATTAGTATGTAGACAAAAGGGCCCTTAGGAAGATACTTAATTTCAGGTATTTCAGCAAGCCCACACATTAGTTTGTAGAACTGCTTCTTGACTTAGAAGAATACTCATGACCGGAATCTTAAGGGCAATCCACCTAAAAATTGTCATTACTCTACAGTTCTCTTATATGCCTAATGCCTACTTATAGGCATCTTTATTATTGAAGAGTTTTAGAGAAGCAAGAAGCCAGCATCCTTTGCTTCACTCACCATCTTGACTGGGAAGTTATTGTCAGCACTATTCAGATATTTAAATTTCATTAAGAAACACCATATATTACATTTTTACCTTAAATTTCCCTTTCCTAACAGAATGATTAAAACGTCTTCTGACTACAGACCTCAATAAAAGGCTCAGCAATTTTATCTTATTTCCTTCTAATTTCAACTCATGGACATACATTGAACAAATCCCTTAATCTCTCAGGTCCTCTGTTTTTTAACCTGCGAAATGGGCATAGTGACTTGCTTTGCCTCCAAGGCACATCCTGTGGAACTCACTAATTCATTATAATGCATTAAACCTCACCTCCAAAACATAACACACCATAAAAATGCAAAATATTATTATGAAATATTCAGAGTGAGCTTTTTCTTTGAATTTATTATCATGCTGCTCAAATGAATGCTAATAATGTAAACTCTGTGGGAAACAATTTCAATTATTCATGGGACTAACGTCTATAACGTGTTGTTGGTGGATATGCCAGGCAACGTGTTTTCACCTGTTCTGTGTGATGGCTTCTGACAAAACCTCCCTCTCCAGGTAATGTGAAATGAGATGCTTTAGGCAGCTATTTCTTTTAACAACTCTTCATCTGATATACAACTTTATAGGAAAGTTTCTGCAATCTGTGTCAAACTCCTTGTCTTCAGGGAGGCCAATTCACCTACATCAAACCTTCATATCCTCAAATGAATGGGAAAGGCTGGAAGGTGAGAGGCTGTGCAGAGAAGGAAAAAGAAAGTGACATAAATCAAGAGAGAGAAGTCAAACATATCCTAACAGGGGTGAACACAGACACTCATACCAAGGAAATGAAATATGCACTAAATTGACAATTTATTACTTCAGGAAAGAACATTCTGTATTCTGAAAGAGTTGAAACTAGGAATAAAAAACTGGCAATAGGAAGATGTCATACGTTTTACGTAAAAGTGAAGATGTTACAACTAATCAAAATGATGCTGAAAATAGAAAAATGATTAAAAAATGAGTAAATATGCATATAAATACAAACTTCCTATACTGGGAAAATTATGTGTGAAATTCTTCATAACTTACTGTTTCCTAGATAAGCATGGTTAACTATATGTGTAAAAACAGTAATTATACCAGAGGGACATTTTTGGCAAATATATTTCACTGGGCACAGAAATTGTTATCTGTAGTGATCCCAGGTTTCTATTGTGATGTACTTAGAAGGTCATAAGTAAGACAATCACTCCTATACTTTGGTGAAAGATTCAAAAAGTCAAAGATGTTGCCTGCTCAAAGTATTTCCTTAAGGCTCACCATTAGGAAGACACATAACTGAACTCCAATTTTAATACCATTCCTTTGAGTAAAGACAGAGGTATTGCCTCCAAAACCCATTGTTCTTTCATATACTGCTATTAAGAGGCACTTAAAAGATAGTGATTACCGAGACTGATTCAGTGATTTTACCTAGAATTCTTGAAAAAAAAATTTTATGTAACAAGCTGTTCATAGCAAAATTATTTATCATGGTAAAGTCAGGAAATATTTTTAATGGTTCAATAACAGCTAATTAGGATATTATGCAACTATAAATTCAACAAGAAGAGACCATGAAGCAGTATTGAAAGTAATAATTTAAAAATTTGAAAATAATAGTATATGTAACTGTATACACATACTTTTAAAATATATAATTATATACATTATTCAAACATTACAAAAAATGAAAAAGTAAAACTAGATTCTGTTTAGAAATGTGTAAAACTATGAATAGATTTCAGCTTCTGTGATGTTTTAGTTTTAATTCTTCTGTTTCACAGGAAAGAAAATTAAGGCATTAAGGACCTACTTAACCCATTCGTACACTGGGGTATATAAACTTTTATTATTTAAGATAGATGTGCTTGACTACAGAGTAGAAAACATAGAAAAGCTAATTATATACTGAGCACCTACTGTGTGCCAGACACAAAAGTGATTTAAACTTACATCTCACTTAACTTTCACAACAAGTTTAAAAGATACTTGCTAGTCTTCTCCCTTATATATAGAAAAGTTAATAATAAAAGACCCAAAACAACTTGTTTAATATCCCAGAACTAGCAGAATAGAGATTCAAACTAAAGCCTGTCTGACTCATGTATTTTCCACACCATCCACATTTTCTCCCTCCAGATACATGGGAATGCCTGGGAAGTGTAATTTTAGTTGGGATGTGCAGGAGAATTTTGGCTAGGTGATCGGCTGAGGAACAAGATGAAACATGGCACCACCATATCTTAGATGGGGAAGTGATGGGGGAAAGAGGTGATGCCAAAGGTACATTTTTACTAACTCAGAATTATATTTCCAACTATGATTTTACGTCTTTTAATTGTTAACACTTTGAGATAAAATGCCCAATTGTATACGCCATGAAAGTAGATACTTTAATTTACAAGTAGCTTGAATCATCTGGGACTACTCTTCTCTCCTGAGAAGAAAAGTGCATGAAGTTCTAATTAATTATACTAGCTGGTGCCTCAGAGGGAACATTCTTGATCTAATACCTGCTGCTTTTTAGGATTGATTGCTTGCAAATAAAAGAGAGCATAGGAAATAAAAAAGGGGACAAAATGAAGTTGTAGAAGGCACGAATATAGTCTCTAAAAGTGAGGGTTTGCAGATATTTAGGACTCCACATTATACAATTATAAAATATTCTCCAGAAGGTTACAATGAACCCATTAAAGATTCTCCTCATTGAAGTTATGAAAAAATCTTAGGTACACTAGCACCATTAAATCCCCTTTCCTGACCTCCCGTGGATTTCTCAAGTTACAGTAAATAGGTACTGCTTTAATCCTGCCACCAATCAAGGCAAGACTTTAAATGCTCCAACAACCCCTTCAGAGGCTTTTGCGTATTTCCTTATCTCACTGTTTCAGCAAGGTGCCCTTCAAGCAGCACTATAGTGTAAGGTTGGATGAATGAAAATATATCTAATTATATCACCAATAAAAGCAATAGTTACATAGGTATACATACAGAGATAAACATGGTCTTAAAAAGATATAAATATAAATGGGAAACATAGGCAGAACACTCTGACATAAATCACAAGATCTTGTATGATCCACCTCATAGAGTAATGAAAATAAAAACAGAAATAAACAAATGGGACCTAATGAACCTTAAAAGCTTTTGCACAGCAAAGGAAACCATAAACAAAACAGACAATCCATAGAATGAGAGAAAATATTTGCAAACCGACAAGGGATTAATCTCCAAAATATACTAACAGCACATGCAGCTCAATAACAAAAAAAACAAACAACCCAATCAAAAAATGCGCAGAAGATCTAAATAGACATTTCTCCAAAGAAGGCACACAAATGGCCAAGAGGCACATGAAAAGATGCTCATCATCGCTAATTATAAGAGAAATGCAATTCAAAACAAAAACGAGGTACCACCTCACATCAGTCAGAATTGCCATCATCAAGAAATCTACAAAAATTAAATGCTGGAGAGGGTGCGGAGAAAAGGGAACCCTCCTGCACTGTTGGTGGGAATGTTAATTGCTACCACCATTATGGAGAACAGTATGGAGATTACTTAAAAAACTAAAAGTAGAACTAACATATGATCCAGCAATCCCACTCCTGGGCATATACCCAGAGAAAACCATAATTTGAAAAGTTACATGCACCCCAATGTTCATTGCAGCACTATTTACAACAGCCAGGACATGGAAGCAACCTAAACGTCCATCAATAGAGGAATGGATAAAGAAGATGTGGTAAATATACACAATGGAATATTACTAAGCCATAAAAAAGAACAAAATAATGCCATTTGCAGCAACATGGGTGAACCTAGAGATCGTCATACTGAGTAAAATACATCAGACAGAGAAAGAGAAACATCATATGATATCACTTATATGTGAAATCTAAAATAAAAATGAACTTATTTACAAAACAGAAATAGAGTCACAGATGTGAAAAACAAACTTACGGTTACCGATGGGGAAAGGGAGGGATAAATTGGGAGACTGGATTGACATATACACACTACTACATATACAATAGATAACTAATAAAGACCTACTGTATAGGAAATCTACTCAATATTCGGTAATGACCTATATGGGAAAAGAATCTAAAAAAGAGTGGATATATGAATATGTATAACTAATTCACTTTGCTGTAAAGCAGAAACTAACCCAACAGTGTAAATCAACTATATTCCAATAAAATTCCAAAATAGATAAAAAATATATAAATGGAATTGATGGCTAAAAGTAAAATAATGTTTTCAACTCCAATAATCAAGTCCTTATTTATGTTTCTCCTTTGGAGGATAGACATTTAAACCTTGCAAATACCCTATACCTTAATTTTAATTATTAGTATCTCAATATGTTGCTCAATTTTGTATTAATGAGGCAAAATTAAAAAAAAAAACTTGTGAAATTCAGGTATTACATGAATGTCTTGGGGGTGATAATGAAATAGGGCATCTTAATTAGCAAGTATTTTTAGCTAGGACAAGAGGATAATTAATCATCAGCACTCATCTTCCCTTCTTGTACAACCTGGGTGGATTTTAGCTAAGATGCATACACATACAGGTAATATGGCATTGAGCTATTTTTTTTTAAAAAACACCATATAACTGCAAACATTCTAGTTTAGGCTCCTAATAGATTGTTTTTAAACTTTGCCAGCTTCCTTCACAGTCTAAACCTTGATCTGATGTCATGGACAATTGTATAGTTTGCTTCAGGAAAAGTGTAATTTAAGTATTCTACCTTGCTTTTCTTTGTTGGTTTAATTCAATTTAGTCTGCTCATCAAATCCTAAAATTTAAATGACTTGATTTTCCATTGTGTAGAAAATGCTAGTCACTCTTATTGAATGAGTTATTTGAGGCAAAATATGAAGTTCAAAACTTAGGAAAGATGGTCCATGAAAAAGGAGAGGAGAAACTAGTTTGTGCTGGGAAGAAATGTGCTCATTGCAAGAATATTTAATCATTTGTGCAAAAGATATATTAATGAAGTTAAATTAGTTCAAAGTCTTTTTTTGAAAATGCTGATGTTTCAAATTATTGATGCTGTGATAAGGATCATATCTACATGAATTCATCATATTAAGTTAATTTATTTTAGTTAGAAATTTGAATTTCTATGCTCAATATGGTTATTCTTGATCTTTTAAAAGTATGGCTTGAGTTAAAATTTTCTATGAATTACTTCTTTCTTTGCTTGGTTTTTAGCATATGGATAAAATATATCTATTAACTGATCAAAGAGAGTTGCATCACTGGGGAGTTAGAAAATGCTAGTAGTTCAGCATTACTTCTCAGAAAGAATATTAGAAGAGTGAGTGAGTGTGTGTGTGTGTGTGTGTGTGTGTACATCCATCCATCTTCCACCTACCAACCTATCAATCAATCAACCAGCCAGTCAATCATTCATTAGAATATTAGTCTGCTTTTCCTGAGCGCCATCCCTATCTCTTCAGAGTGAACCATAACACGGTAGGGGACATTAAGACAGTTATGGACTCAGTAAAGCTAACGTCTTTTTCATTACCTGTTTCTTCCAACAATTGGGGGTCTCAGTTTTTCTGTTCTACCTTACTTATGTATTTTTGTCATCTGGGACATAGGTGTGTTAAAACTAAGGAGATGGTGTAATTTATCTTTCAACTTGGGACAAGGACACATTTGAGAGTGAAAGGAGACACCTTTAACTACACAACTGGGCAAATGGCATAACTGGGAGAGTCCCAGGAAAACACGGATCTATGGTCACCCTGTCAAAGACACATTTAAAATCCAACTGCATCCTACTGTCAGACAGTTTACTTTATTCACCAATCTTATGACTTCTTTGTATGTTTATGGCAGTTTCCAATTTGAAAGATCACCTGACTTTATGTTTACTTCAGGACAGCCAGCCAATATGGCCCCTAGATTTATGTGTTGACTCTGAGCTCACAGGTGTCTTGTTTGGTAATAATAAGAAATATTTATGACCTTTTCTGTCAAATGTGGCAAGTTATTACCTGTAAATTGCCAGATGCATTGTTTGAAGTTTCCAGATGGATCAGTGTTCAGCTGCTGTTACTATAATTTCATGGTGTTTGCTGTCCTATCGTTCTTGAGAAATATTCTCTTCCAGGTGGCAATTTCTTTCCTCATTCCCAAATTACTCTAACATTTTAAGTAAGCCAATGAATAGTTTATGATAAAAGTACCATTGTGATACTAAAAAACCTAAGTGAAGAAAATGCCCTCCATACATTTACCATTGGACCCATTTTTGCCTTAAGAACTAAATGAGCTTGATCAAAAGTTGATGTAAAAAACCTGTTTTGTCCTATTAATCCTCACCACTATGAGGCAATGCAAATATTCGACACTGAAGTTGAATGCCTTGACTTTGGTTGGTTCCTTCTCAGTTCTCAGGTCTCAGCTCAAGTAGCATCTCATCAGAGATACTTTCCTTAAGCAAACTCTCTGATATGGTTTCTCCCGTTTAATCTCAGAAAACTGACATCATTTAATTTCAAACATAAAATTCTTTGAGTTCCATTATCATTGATTTAGTTTAATTGTATATCATTTCCTAAAATAATTTTGGACTCACTGAAGCCAGGGAATGGGGAGTAGAGGCTGGGACCTTATTTGTTTAATTCATGAAATATAGTAGAAAAATAATATATGTGAAAGAAAGATTTCACTTTCCAGTCTGATGGGAGTGCTGTGAGAAGTTTATACAGGTATTATTCCCCTTTGATCCTGTCCTTAACCCTTTCATTTCCATTAACTGTGTTACTCAGACAATAAGATCTGAAAGATGGGGACTTTCAGAGATTTAATCAGGGCTTCCTCTCAAATATTCAGTGATTGCAGAAGCTGAGCACCAGAATGGCAGCCATTCCCCTGATTCACTTGGAAGGGATTCTGCTGCAACTGTTGACCCAGGCTCCTGACCACAGTTGATTGGACAGGAGTATCGCACAGCTCAAAAATAAATTCATGTTTAGGTTTGCCAGGGGCCTTCACTGTGGTGTAACGGTGAAATACCAAATAGGGAAGATGGTGATTAAACGGAAAACTCAGAAGAAATTGATGACTTGGTTTAAATGGAGACTAAACAGGACAAGCCAATTGATAATGATAGGAACAGATGAAAAGCAATGAATTTCTGATGCTGAGAAGCTGACAAAATAATCCCTTCAGCAAAACTTCCAAGGATACTTGGAACCTATCTTGAAGCATGATTATCCTGCAGCTCCTGCTTTCTCAGAGGCCCAGGTGTTTGTCTCTCACCAGTTTCTTAAAGGCTTGACCCATGTGGTTCTGATGTATTCTTACCATAAACTTTCTTTCTGTTGGAAAAATTTGAATCGGTCTGTTTCTGATAAAGAGAAGAGCACAGTATAATCCCATGTAATACAAAATCACCTCCTCAAATTATGTTTGACTTAATTACTTCTGTAGCTTGCATGAGAAAAATGACCTGTTAGACATTATGGGAAATCACAACATTCTAAATAAAGTTTTGATATATTAGGATGGCTGGAAAGGTACTAACCAATCCTGATTTCATATTGGGGAAGCAGGAAGGTTAAATATCACTTCCCAGATTCAGCCAATGAAACAAAGAAAGCAGTTTCCAATGTCCCTCTTCTTCCTCTTATGCTGTTTTTTTTTATTCCCTTCCCCTTGTCTCCCTGCTCTTCCCATTCTTCTGATATTTGTTTTATTTTTAAGCTCCTTATTGGAATATAATTGCTTTACACTGCTGTGCCAATTTTTGCTGTACAACAAAGTGAATCAGCTGTATTTATACATATATGCCCATATCCCCTCCCTCCCACGACTCCTTCCCAACCTCCCTATCCCAGCCCTCTAAGTCATCACCCATCATCAAATTGATCTCCCTGTGTTATGCAGCAGCTTCCCACTAGCTATCTATTTTACATTTGGTAGTGTATATATGTCAAAGCTACTCTCTCACTCCATCCCAGCTTCCCCTTCGCCCCCCCCCCCCCACCGCCACATCCCACGTCCTCAAGTCTGTTCTGTACATTTGCATCTTTATTCTTGCCCTGTCACTGGGTTCATCTGTACCACTTTTTTAGATTCCATATATATGTATGAGCATACGGCATTTGTTTTTCTCTTTTTGGCTTATGTCATTCTGTATGACAGACTCTAGGTCCATCCATCTCACTACAAATAACTCCATTTCATTCCTTTTTATGGCTGAGTAATATTCCATTGTATATCTGTGCCACATCTTCTTTATCCATTCATCTGTTGATGGGCATTTAGGTTGCTTCCATGTCCTGGCTATTGTAAATAGTGCTGCAGTGAACATTGTGGTACATGTTTCTTTTTGGATTATGGTAACTCTCTGGGTATATGACCAGGAGTGGGATTGCTGGTTCATATAGTAGTTCTATTTCTAGTTTTTTAAGGAACCTCCATACTGTTCTCCATAGTGGCTGTAACCATTTTACATTCCCACCAACAGTGCAGGAGGGTTCCCTTTTCTCCACACCCTTTCCAACTTTTATTGTTTCTAGATTTTTTGATGATGGCCATTCTGACCAGTGTGAAGTGATACCTCATTGTGGCTTTGACTTGAGTTTCTCTAATGATTAGTGATGTTGAGCATCTTTTCATGTGTTTGTTAGCCATCTTCATGTCTTCTTTGGAGAAATGTCTATTTAGGTCTTCTGCCCAACTGTGGATTGGGTTATTTGCTTTTTTGGTATTAAGCTGCATGAGCTGCTTGCATATTTTGGAGATTAATCCTTTGTCAGTTGCTTTGTTGGCAAATATTCTCTCCCATTCTGAGGGTTGTCTTCTTGTTTATGGTTTCTTTTGCTGTGCAAAAGCTTTTGTTTCATTAGGTCCCATTTTTTATTTTATTTCCATTATTCTAGGAAATGGGTCAAAAAAGATCTTGCTTTGATTTCTGTCATACAGTGTTCTGCCTGTGTTTTCCTCTAGGAGTTTTATAGTGTCTGGCCTTCCATGTAGATCTTTAATCCATTTGGAGTTTATTTTTGTGTATGGTGTTAGGAAGTGTTCTAATTTCATTCATTTACATGTTGCTGTCCAATTTTCCCAGCACCACTTACTGAAGAGGCTGTCTTTTTCCCATTGTATATTCTTGCCTCCTTTGTCAAAGATAAGGTGCCCATATGTGCATGGGTTTACCTCTTGCTCTCTGTTGTTTTCCATTGATCTATATGTCTATTTTTGTGCCAGTACCATACTGTCTTGATCACTGTGGCCTTGTAGTATAGTTTGAAGTCAGGGTGCCTGATTCCATCAGCTCCATCTTTCCTTCTCAAGATTGCTTTGGCTATTCGGGGTCTTTTGCATTTCCATACAAATTGTAAAATTTCTTGTTCCAGTTCTGTGAAGAATGCCATTGGTAATTTGATAGGGATCGTGTTGAATCTGTAAATTGCTTTGGGAAGTATAGTCATTTTCACAATGTTGATTCTTCCAATCCAAGAACATGGTATATCCCTCCATCTGTTTGTATCATCCTTGATTTCTTTCATCAGTGTCTCATAGTTTTCTGCATACAGGTCTTTTGCCTCCTTAGGCAGGTTTATTCCTATGTATTTTATTCTTTTTGTTGCAATGGTAAATGGGAGAATTTCCTTTATTTCTCTTTCCTCTCTTTCACTGTTAGTGTATAGGGATGCAAGAGATTTCTGCACATTAATTTTGTATCCTGCTACTTTAGTAAATTCACCGATTAGTGCTAGCAGTTTTCTGGTAACATCTTTAGGATTTTCTATGTATAATATCATGTCATCTGCAAAGAGTGACAACTTTACTTCTTCTTTTCCAATTTGGATTCCTTTTATTTCGTTTTCTTCTCTAATTGTTGTGGCTAACACTTCCAAAACTATGTTGAATAATAGTGGTGAGAGTGGGCATCCTTGCCTTGTTCCCATTCTTAGAGGGAATGTTTCTGTTTTTCACCATTTAGAATGATGTTGGCTTTTGGTTTCTCATATATGGCTTTTATTGTGTTGAGGTAATTTCCTTCTATGCCCACTTTCTGAAGCGTTTTTAATCATAAATGGATGTTGAATTTTGTCAAAAGCTTTTTCTGCACTGAGATAATCATATGATTTTATGCTTCAATTTGTTAATATGATGTATCACATTGATTAATTTGTGTATATTGAGGAATACTTGCATTCCAGGCATAAACCCCACTTGATCATGGTGTATGATCTTTTTAATGTGCTGCTGGATTCTGTTAGCTAGTATTTTGCTGAGGATTTTTGTGTCTATATTCATCAGTGATATTGGCCTGTAATTTTCCTTTTCTGTGACATCTTTGTCTGGTTTTGGTATCAGGGTGATGATGGCCTTGTAGAATGAGTTTGGGAGTGTTCCTCCTTCTGCTATAATTTGGAAGAATGTGAGAAGGATAGGCATTAGCTCTTCTCTAAATATCTGATAGAATTCACCTGTGAAGCCATCCGGCCCTGGGCTTTTGTTTATTGGAAAATTTTCAATCACAGTCTCAATTTCCATACTTGTGATTGATCTGCTCATATTTTCTATTTCTTCCTGGTTCAGTCTTGGAAGATGGCACTTTTCTAAGAATTTATCCATTTCTTCCAGGTTATCCAATTTATTGGCATATAGTTGCTTGTAGTAGACTCTCATGATCTTTTGTATTTCTGCAGTGTTGGTTGTTACTTCTTTTTCATTTCTAATTCTGTTGATTTGCGTCTTCTCCATTTTTTTCCTGATGAGTCTGGCTAATGGTTTATCAATTTTGTTTATCTTCTCAAAGAACCAGCTTTTAGTTTTATTTATATTTGCTATTGTTTCCTTCACTTCTTTTTAGTTTATTTCTGATCTGATCTTTATGATTTCTTTCCTTCTGCTCACTTTGGGGTTTCTTTGTTCTTTCTCTAATTGTTTTAGGTGTCAGGTTAGGTTGTTTATTCGAGATTTTTCTTGTTTCTTGAGGTAGGACCGTAATGCTATAAACTTCCCTCTTAGTACGCTTTTGCTGCATCCCATAGGTTTGGGGTTGTCATGTTTTCATTGTCATTTGATTTCCTCTTTGATATCTCCAGTGATTTCTTGGTTGTTTAATAGCATATTGTTTAGCCTCCATGTGTTTGTATTTTTTACAGTTTTTTTCCTGTAATTGATATCTAGTCTCACGGCGTTGTGGTCAAAGAAGATGCTTGATACGATTTCAATTTTCTTGAATTTACCGAGGCTTGATTTGTGACCCTAGATGTGACCTATCCTGGAGAATGTTCTATGTGCACTTGAGAAAAAGTGTATTCTGTAGATTTTGGATGGAATGTCCTATAAATATCAATTAAGCCGAGATGGTCTAATGTGTCATTTAAAGCTTGTGTTTCTTTATGTATTTTCTGTTTGGATGATCTGTCCATTGATGTAAGTGGGGTGTTAAAGTCTCCTACTGTTATTGTGTTATTGTCAATTTCCCCTTTTATGGCTGTTAGCATTTGCCTTATGTGTTGAGGTGCTCCTATGTTGGGTGCATAGATATTTATAATTGTTATATGTTCTTCTTGGATTGCTCCCTTGATCATTATGTAGTGTCCTTCCTTGTCTCTTGTAATAGTCTTTAAAGTCTAATTTGTCTGATACTTGTTTTTGATCGTCTTTTCTTCCTTCTTCTCCCCTTCTTTGTCTCTAGCTCTCACTTTCTGATTCTGCCTTATCAGGATGCTGTTAGTATTTTCTTAGTCAATAATATAAGTAATCAGTACTACTGTGTTATGAATCTTAGGCTACTATTTGCATCAATATTTAACCTAGAAAATGTTGATGTAAACAAAAAGTTACATGCAAGATTTGTTGCAGAACATTTAATGTTCAGAAAATTGACTGCATATAGTGGATATGTATATTTCATGTATGTCCTTATACATACTGTCAATAACTAATTAGTGGGTGTTAATTATAAAGGTAATGAATGATTGGTTTTACAAGTGTAACTTTGGTCTTTGATAGTAGGTTTGAAACAGTTTAATGCAATAAATTTACCTGCAAAGAGAATTACCATGTATCTGATTTATAGACATAAGTTTGTAAAGAGAAATACTGCAAAAACATAGGTTGCTATTGTATCTATGTATTTTGCATTATCATTATATTATTATTATGATAACAGGGGTGAACGTCACCACAGCAAGACTTGCAAATATATTTGAGGCACTTTAGTATGTGACTCAAAACTCAATCTAGAATTTTATTTTTGTGTAATTAAAATGAATTAATTCATAATGAATCATTTAAAATTTTTACAGAAAAACGAACCTCTTAAAGGTTTCATATTTAGGTTAATTAAAAATGGTTTGTTCCATTTCTGGGTTAATTGCTGAAACTTAGAGTCCATAAATAGACATAATGGAAGAAATACTTCTGTTGTCTATGACCTTCTGAATCCATGGTGAATTCATGAAATGCCTTGTCTGCACATAGGGGATGCACAATTCAAGTCATCACATGAAGTGCTTCTTTATCCAATTGAGTGGAAAATAAATTGGCCCTCCTTAATTTATTTCTTTGGGGAAGAGATATGCTCTGAACTTTATTGTTTGTACCTCAAGCCGTTATTTGTTAGAAACCTTCTAAGTTTCATTTTTCTGCTAGCATTTTGCTGACTAAATCATTTGCAGTAGCAACCATCAATATAAAAGTTGAGGTAGGCTCCATTCCCTCTAAGCATTTGATTTCAAAGGTTGGATTGGACTGTGCCATGCAGGAAACATTGTACCATTGGGTGTGCCATTCAGTTAAGCTAACAGAAACTTGCGATTCTATGTTCCATCAATACTGAGGTTGTTAATTCCTTTTAAAGCCAAGTCTCTGTATCTTATTTTGCACTCTACAAGCTCTGTCCATCTGCAAATCTGTGCAAGGACTGTGTGATAAGCAACCATAGGTGTCTGTCTCTGGATTCTTCCAGCCTAGCTCACACTCATCTACTCCTTTATTCCTCTGATCCGCCTCCCCCACACATCTTTTAAAAAACATGAATCAGCTATAACTCATTGCTTTAAAGCCTCCAAAGAGTTCTCAAAATCAGGATAAAATTGTAGGTCTTTTTGTGCCATACAAGACCCCACTTGACCAATTCCTCCTTATTTCTTTGGCCTCATCTCCTACCAATCTTCTCCATGTTTATTCAGCACACCCCAGCCACAGTAGCTGTCCCTTGAACTTGCTGAGCATTTTCCTGGATTGGGGTGTCTTGTATTTTTTGTTCCCTTTACCTGATGGCTGATTCCAGAACTTTGCTGGCTCCTTCTTACCACTCAGATCTTCATTCAAATGTTGCTTTTTCAGAATGATCTTCTCTGAATGCCTTATTTAAACCCCAACTGCGTCACTCTATTTTATTAGTTCATTTAATTTTATTGCATGTATTGCTAGCTCCAATTGTCTTATGCATTTTTTTTCTTTACTTGTGTACTGATTTCTCCATTCCCTAAAAGAATATTTGGCTCATAAGGGCAATAATAGGTTAGTGTTGAATAGATGAACGAATACAAAAATGAATTCTTTCTCTCATTCCAGGTTTTTAAAAGAATTTTTCATTTCCTCTTGCATTTACTACTATCATCAACTCTTCAGGTTCCTTTCTTGCCAACCCGATTTAGGCTTGCAATCTGTGCATTTGACTTTGACACCTCTCTAGTCCGTAACTTCAACACAGTGTATCCCAGTTAAGGGTAAGCGAATCCTTGGGATATGCCTTAGTGCCCTGTCAACCTAAAGTCTTCCACAGTCTCCATACCAATGGAGAGGGAGAATTGATCTCTTTGTAATTATTTTTAATTGATCCAAAAGAGTACACTGAGTTATATCAAGGTCAAAATTTTTCTCCCATGTGGGAAATATGCAGTTATAAAGCTTCTGCTGGAGTCAGTTTATAATGGCTTGCAATAGAGCCAGTTAAATATTCAGGGATTTTGAGAGCCATTTGTTAAACTGACATGGAAGAAGTATTTACACTACAAAAATTGGCAACTTGGACATATTAGCGGCTTTTTCTCCTCAGATCTACAGTTTATCAGCCTACCATCAAATATATTATCCTTTTAATGACTATCCTCAGGTGATTTTTGCACTGATGCGAGGGCAAATCTACTCTTTTCCTTACAAAGTCGGTAATGAGACCTCTGTTTGTTGCCCAGCTCCACAGTAGCACAGAAGTTGGATCTTGCTTTTGCACTTCTCCCCTTTTCTAATGACTCTTAAGCACTGACTTTTTCCCTTCCATTTTCCTATAAGAGGATGCAACTTTTTCCATTCAAGAAGATGGAACAAAAATCAAAGCCTAAGACACTGTGATTTTCATAAAACTACAAGGCAGGTACTATGATGCATGGCTGGCTCTGATAACATCATTTCAAGCGTGCAAAGCTCTTCTCCCCATACAAACATATAATCCATTTGTAGTGAAGCACTTCACATATATCACACACTAGACACTCAATAAACTTGGTTGAGGAAATAAACAAATTAATTTCTCAAAAATGGAGGTGGAGACACTATTTCTTTTTGGGTAGATTATTAGCATTGTCTCTGACATAAAAATGGAATTTAATCTCATTAGCATGTTAGAATGCGAAACTGTATCTGACTTTTCACCTTGAAGTTTATTTCTTAAAATATGGGCAGATAAAGTGAATACGCTCACACCTTGCACTTTGACCTGGGTAGCTGTGGACTTGTCTTCCCGTCCACAAGAATCTTTGGCTGACAAAGGTCATTCCCAGAGGACCAGGTGAGCTTAAAAAGGAAGAAATGGCAATCAAATAAAGGGTATAGGAAAAATGATGTAACATCCTCAGCCTAAGTAAGGGTTGTAGCCTTAATTCTACAGGGGAAGACTTGATATGGAATAACTGGCAACTGGAAATTAATTTTCCACACAGCATGGGCCAAAGAAATCTGCATAGGAGAAGGAAACAAAAGCGATTTTGGTTCCACCTCTATCATTTACTAAGCCATGCAAAAGTAAGTCAATCATATAAATCATGTGGACATCACTTGTCTCATCTGTAAAACAGGAAACAATGTTTATTACAGAAATTTCAAAAAAAATTCAAAAAACACTCAGTAATGTGATTTAAGATTTATTCATTTGTTCGATAATTATTTACTGAGTGCAAAATTGTATAACAAACTTGCAAATACTATTGTCAGGTATAATTTTATGGTACTTGTGCATATTGTGTGATGTTGTACCCATGTCATTATTACTATTGTTATTAAGAAGTAGAATGGAACAGTATAATAGTTTCACCTCAAGGTACATGGAGTTCTTTTCCCATCTGGAACCTTGCATGCCAGCAGCCAATTTTATCTACAATCTTCACTTGACCTCAGCCCAGATAGGAGTTAAGAGGAGCTTTATAAAAGTAACTGGGGAAACAATTGTTTACTTCTGTCTTCAAATTTATTCACCTTGTGAACCTCGGTGCTGTTGAAAATGTTAGGAATGACAAGGATGCCAAAATTGAAGTATTCTTCAATTACTCATCTTGTCAAACGAAATCTTTCTTGACAAATGAAGAACTGTCTATCGATGTAAAAATGACTCAACAATTCAAGTCTTCCATTTTGAACCAAAATGGCAGGGAAATTTGTTCATACACTGAAGAGATAAGAGAATCACTGTTTACAATTTCTCTAAGGGTTCTAAAAGAAAGTTGAAAGTGGTCACCGGAGCACATAAATTTTCACACCAAACTGTGCCCACAAATCACCTCAGCTTTTCCCTAACTTGAAGAAATCACTTCTTGCCCTACATTTGCTTGATCACCCACCTACAAGGTTCGAATGCAAAAATTGTAATGTCTGGTAATGCAAAGGACACAAAGGAATTTCTACAAGGCCTTAAATTTTTTTTCCCACTGCCTTCTTATCTGAAAACTGAGCTCTACCTTTTTTTGAATGTGAATTGTGGTTCTAAGAGGTTTTCAGCTTAAAAAAAACAAAAACAAAACAAAGTATAACTTTAAAACCTATTTGGATGACTTGCTTCTATGAACTGGGATGTCTGCCTTTCAGCCAGGCCTACATATCTTTTGAGGAAAGTCAGAGACAAACAATTCCAAAACTGCTTTGCCATCATTTCACGCTAAAGTTTTCAATGGGTTGCCCAAGGAAAATAAAATATGTACCTCCAATCATTAGCCTATCTTAGAAAAGGTGAACTGAGCAATCTCTGCATTTCGAGGGCCAGTGGAGATGAAGGCACACCTAAATTTTTCAGCAATGTCTTATACACTTGGAAAGAGACAGACATATTTACCTTGGGACTGCATTTATTTATTGTGCTAGTAACCAGCTTATTAGAAAGCTCTAACTCCTTGACAGTTGTTCTGAGGACCAGAAATAGTTCTACCTGGGTCAGAAGTTAATATCAAAGAAACGTACCACACCTATTTTTGAAATCTGCTACATGACCTCAAAGATCTTTGAACCCGAGTACGCCTCAAACTGGGCTTAACATTCACAAGTCAGTACACTACAGGGATGGGCTTAGAATAACAATCTTCCTTCCTGTGGGAGTCCTAGCTTGCTATCTCAAAGAAACTTCATTAAGAAGAAAATATGAACTCAGGTTGCAGGGCAAGGGCTTTTAAAAGAATAAGAAATCTGTATGAAATAGTCTGTAGTCAACATAATAGTTCCTCTTCTCTATTCTCTAACCTCATTCCTTCTTCTCACCTCACCATTGATTTATTTTAGTTCTTGTGAAAAGTAAACAAAAAATATAAAGAATGACAGGAATTCAATCCACAACTGAAGCCTGGGATTTAGTAGAGGGTGGAGTTCAGCCACCTGTCACATCCTGGTTTCAGAACAGAATAAAAATTGATTTCTCTGCATTATGTTATGGAGACACAATACTCTGAGCCAAAGGTTAATTTAAAATTCCTTACTTTTCATTTCTTGCTTGTTTTCTGGTTTATTTCCTACTCTTAACTATATGCACCTTCTGCTTCCTTTCTCCCTCTCCTCTCCTCTCACAACACTTTTCCTTTTCATCCCCTACTCCCACTTCTTATACACAGAGTGACCTTGTTTAATTATTAACATGAACCACAAGTTAAAAAGCAGAAGGAACAGTGATCAAAGTTCAACAAATCCATACATCACGTATCTCAACACTGAATAGTTTAAAAAAAACTATCTTTAAAAGTGAGGATTTTTAATGTTTACTTGAAGATCTAAAGAATTTATGAACACCATATGTGTTCTATATGCTCATTTTATCAACTTCTAAAATTATATATATACATATATATACCTGCTTTGAATAATTACAAAACTCTAATTAAATAATTTTTAGAATTACGGCAGTCATATAAATTTCAGATCCTAACGGTCTACAAGAGAGTAGAGAATATAAGTTATACAACTGGAAATAGTGCCGCCAGATACTCTACTCAAGACTCAGAGCATTTTTGACAATTTCATCAGCCTCACTGTATGGGAGTCTGAGCACTTTGACATCCTAATTCATAATTTGAACACAGTCATTTTAAATCAATTTTATTGAAAAAAGGCATTATTTTAAAATGTTTATTTACAAAATTTAAACAATAGGAATAAATTATCACCGTGGCGTCTTGGTGTTTCTCTCACATTTTTGTCAACTGGAATAGAGGGGTGATCTTGTTCCTTTCTATTGCATTTTAATTCATATCTCTTTTCCTCAAGCTCCTTGGTGTGGACAATCTCTGACCCTGGGAAATATATATACCCAGTGATGTGATTTCACTTTTTTGTTTCTGATTCTAGACATTTGTAAAGAATAAAGGGAAATGTGTTGTTTTTTCAACAAATGAGAAAATAAATATGGGATGGAGTGTTATGTTATAATGTTAGTTTAAAATAGAATATTTAGTAGCCGCCCCCAAAATTGCTGCTCAGATTAACAAAGCAAGATTGAGTCATACACTTTTGTTAAAAGATCATATGTGTATAAATAAAGCCCTAGGGGAAGGTTAGAGTGTTCTAGAAGTTTCCCTAAATGGTCTTCTCCTTGTCTGATCATGATGGCAGTTTAAAAAAAAAAAGTTTATCACAATCATCATAAAATACGTACAATATGAGAATGCAACTCAGATGTTCCTTCTTTGTTCGTAAGGGACTATTTCAGTGTGCATGGGCTTCACTGGATGACCATCCTCAGCAGTAGATACTAGGGTTTTCTTCCCTTCCTCTTTATCTGAAAATGGAGCCACCACCATTTTCAACTCCCAGCTGCACCAGTATTTTCCTTTCTCCGATAGTGACTACTGACTCTCAGCAAAGCAGCAAAACAGATACTCTTGGAAAAGTGTTGTTTAGGCAAAAGAAGTGAACAGTTCAGAACAGGAGATCTTTTTACTAGATCACACACAGGTCACTAAAGTCACTAAAAGTGGGGTGTAGACCTGACTGAATCTAATATGATCATGTCATTCTTTGCAGCAATCTAATGCCCATTCATTTATATCAGCAACTTCCCCCTGCCCTCCTTGCCTGAGGGTCAGGTCCTGCTTTAACTGACTTCCTCTCTCTGAAGGTTTTGAGAATAATATCTTCCTTCCTGTTTAAACAAGAAAACAACATCTGACCTTCCCTACTGTATGTCTCTGAAATAGCAGCCATCTCCTCTCCTCTCAGATTTCTAGATTCTATGTCTGCTTCTCGTCTGCTGACCTTGAATAAGACTCTATCACCAAGGCTGTGGTTTTCTATGAATGATAGTTATGGAAAATTGCTAGAATTGACTCTCACGCTGAACCTTAGACTAGTGAAGCCTAATTTTTACTCCTAACTATTATAGCTCCCCCCATTGCAATTTTGCTCTCAGCGTTCTCTAAGCTTTGGAAGGTCATCCTAAGGTCAGGCCACTACATGATTATACAGGGTGGACCAATAATCAACTATTTCCTCTAACCCTTTCACTGATTTTCTCCTCTTCGAATGCAATAAGAATGAGAACTTATAAATGCTCCCTAGACTCATCCACTAAAGTTTCTCAATCCATCTCCTCTTTTCCCTAGATTTTTTTCACTTTCTTCTCTGAGGGGACACAGTTTGATTAAACTTCCCACTTATTTGAACTTACTCCTTTTTTTAAACAGAAGCAAATATTAGAACGTACTTCCTCAAATCTCCCATTACTTTATATAGATCCTATTTCTTTGTTCACCCATCTTTCTTCATCCTTTAGCAACTGCTATCATCATATTATCACCTCCACAACAAAGCTATAGGCAGAATTTGCTATGTTTATTTCAGTGTATTTCCTTAGAGTCTCTTTTCCACGTGTTGCATAACTATAACTGTTCTTCTAAAGTATAACCCAACATCTCCAAGTATTATTTTAATAGGAATATTGACCCAAAATCTCCATGAGGTGAAACAAGTTTTTTTCTCTTATGATTCTTTGTTCTTTTTACTGTTTTATTGTCAATAACTACTCTATCTTTCCAAGTAAAAATTTTCAGTCTTCATGTTGTTTTCTTTTTTAACCTCATCCTTTCTTGATACCCTCTCCTATGTTTCTTCCACACACAAACTCAGAGCCAAGCACATACATGTGCAAGTCAGGAGATGAGAAGAGATGTTTTGTTAGTTTTCTGTTTTAGTGCCAATCCATAAAAATGAGAAAGAGTGATGGAAGGGGCAAAATTGGACAAGGATAATGACAGAAACACTACATTCTAGAACTAGGAATGAGTTCAAGAGGAACAAAATAAAGAGAAATCGGACAAAGACCCAACAGAGAAAAACTGGCTGCTTGTCTTATAACAATTTAAATAATGAGCTAAAGTTATATAGAAACTACACTGCAATTTTTATCTGCCAGCATCAGTAGACTATCATGGTTTGGTCTTGCTCTGTAAGCCAGCTGACCTGACACAGACTCTCACACCTAGACTGTTTTCAAAGATTGATCATATATCTGCCTTAAAAATTTTTAAAGGTAGCAACCTAGAAAAAGGAACTACATTTCACATTTTTATGTATTTTAATGGCTCAAGCCATTTTTCATTATATTACGTCTTACCTATCATAATCATTTACTAGAATAGCTCTTTCTTTTTGCCAATATAGGAATCTATTACCTTTGAAGCCCAATCAATATTTTGAGCCTGCATGAATAGCATGAAATCGGCAACTCCCAAATATTAGATCTAGGAAAAGGTGAATAGAATAAGCTAATTACTATTTTGTGTATTGCCACAATTGTGACTGTCACTCAAATCATTATAAAATTCAGCTTTCAAAGAAATTTGTCCATGCACTTTATCTTGTGTCAGTGTTTTCTTCATTTCTAAGGCTTCCCATCACCCCACATCTGCATATATATTGTTTCTTTCCACCCTGTGATTCTTCATTTTCCCTCTGACCAGTTTGTCTTCCTTTTCTCAAACTTGTCATTCTGGATTTTTATCTTTTCCCAAGTCTCAGGGCCTGACAAAGAATCTGTTATGCTGTTAAAGTGAAAAGGATCAATATCATTGTTGAAGAAAATCCTAGTAATGCAGTATTATTGGTTTGAACTTCTTAATATGTTAGATGCTCCCTGAAAGTAGGATTTTAGAATTAAGAGTGCTATGTGATTTAGAAATTTACTCCTTCCTTCCTCCTCTCTCTCACTCCCTCCCTTCTTTTCTTCCTCTCTTTCCCTCCCCGCCTCCCACTCCACTACCGCGGCAAGGTCCTCATATTTGAGTATACAAACATGTGACATTAAAAGACCTGATAAATGCACATTTTGTTGGGTCAGACAAAGATGTATGCTACTTATGGTGGAAATATGAAATTTACCAAAGAATTCGATGGCAAAAAATCAGTTTCAAAGTTAAGGAAATACGGATTTATTCAGAATTCACATAATGAATTCTTATGTGATAAATTGTCCTGTTTATTCTAATTGGTTTCTGTTTTGTCTCTGATTTGATTTTGCATCAAAGAAATTTTAGCACCTCCAGCCCCAGTCCTTTAATATAATTGCTAATTTAATCATCAAACCAAACACAGTCTCTGAAAGAACATCTGCCACACATGGGCAGCTGTGTGTTGTAACTGACATGAAGAGATAAAAGTATATTCTCCAAACTGTACTATTGAAGATATTTTAACTACTCTTAGATAAATCAGGAGTAGTAGATTTAAACTCCAAGATGCTATCTCATGTTATTAATATTTGTTATGTGATGGAACATGGGAACTTCAAAGCTAATGTTTCCTAAATACTCAAACATTTTCCTAAAATCTGCTACTTAATATGAAAGCAAACTATATCTATCTATCTATCTATCTATCTATCTACCTACCTACCTATCTATCCATCCATCCATCTATCTGTCTATCTATCTACCTGTCTACCTACCTATCTACTTGCCTACCTATTTATCTATTAATCATCTATTTCCTAACCTCTCCTCCTTGACAAACACCAGAATATACTATATTAGACTATGTTATGACAACAAATACTTCCAGGAAAAGTGTTTTTATATCTCCCCTTATGCATGTACATTATGGATCAGTGACAGCTCTGCCCATATCGTTTTCACACGAGTGCCGGACTCATACAGAAGAGTCTAGCTGGAGTATCCCCAGGTTTATAGCAGACGGTGAACAACAAAAAAAGGCAATTCATGTTCTGCTTTTCAACCTATCAGCTTAGAAATGACACTCAGAGTCAAAGAGCCACACATGAATATAACAGTTCAGGAATGTATCCTCTTTTCTTAGAAAGGGTCACTGTAAGGAATGGCAACAGAATATTTGGCAAAAAGTAACGCATTTTATCACATATAATATTTTGAGATGCTCGTAATGTGCGTTTGTAACATTATTCATATGCTTTTTGTCTAATTTTATTGTGAAAAACTTCAAAAACACATCCACGTTGAAAGAACTGGGAAGTTAATTCTCATATACGCACCACCTATATTTTACTATCAACATTTTACTATACTCCTTTTGTTACATATTTATTCATTTATCATTCCTTTTTTGCAAGCAAAGTAAATTGCAGACATAAAATATATTGCAGACATCAGTTCACTTTTCCCTAAATATTTCAGCATTCACACCACTAATGAGAGTTAAGTATTCAGATGGAGTTTTTCAAGTAAAATTTACATACAGTGAGGTATTCAAAAATAAATATTCATTTCCTGAATTTTGATAGATGCATAAATCTGTGCAACCCAAACCCCTTTCATATTATAGAACATTTCTATAGCCCCAGGAATTTTCCTCAAGCCCTAACACAGTCATTCTCTGCCTCCACCCATTTACAGAAACAAACACTAATTCATTTTACCTATTCTAGCACTTTACATAAATAATAAAGTAAGTTTCTTTTGTGTAAGGCATTTTTTTATTAGTATTTTTTTTTGAGATTCATCCATTTTGTATCTATAGGTTAACTGTATGACTACGTCACAATTTGTTTATTCATTCTCATGTTGGACATCTCATTTCTAATATTTTGTAAAATTAATAAAGCTGTCATGAACATTTATATACAAGTGTTTTGGTAGATATAAGTTGATATTTCTTTGAGGTAAATTCCTATGAGAGGAATTATTGGGTCAAATGGTAATTGCATGTTTATAAGAAACAACCAAAATGTTTCCCAAACTGTGTATAACATCTTATATCTCCTCTACCAATGTCAGAAATTTGCAGTTACTCATCAACAGCCTCACCGATACTTTTTAATTTTTACTATTTTAATGTCTGTGAAGTAGGTTCTCACGGTAGTTTTAATTTGCATATCCCAATTGAACGTCGTGCTGACAATAACTTCATGTACTTATTGGCCATTCATAAGTCATTTATTATGAAATGTCAAATCATATATTTTGCCAGTTAATTGTGATTGTGTTCTTATTATTATTGAGTTGTATTCTAGAAATAGAACTTGTCAAATAAATGCCTTACAGATATTGTCTCTCTGCATGTGGCTTATATTTCATTTTCTTAAGAAGGTCTTTCAAGAATAGAAATTATAAGTTTTGATGAATCACACTTGACACTTTTTCTTTTCTTTTTAATGCTTTTTGTGTTCTATCAATAATCTCTGTCGGTCTCAAGGTCAAAGAGATATCTTCTACATTTCCTTCTAGAAGATTTATACTTGGTGAATTTACATTTAGGTTCATGATAAATTTTGATATGTTTTGTGTTTAGTTTCAAGTGAGTTCATGGTTCATATTTTTTCATACAAACGTCTAGTTTTACAAATGAATGTAATTACAAAACAGAAATAGAGTCACAGATGTAAAAAACAACCTTATGGTTACCAAAGTGGAAGGGAGGGAAGAAGGGATAAGTTGGAAGATTGGGATTGACATATACACACTACTATACATAGAATAAATAACTAATAAGAACCTACTGTATAGCACAGGGAACTCTACTCAAAACTCTGTAATGACCTATATGGCAAAAGAATCTAAAAAAGAGTGGATATATGTATCTATATAACTGATTCACTTTGCTGTACAGCAGAAATCAATACAACATTGTAAACTGACTATACTCCAATAAAAATTAATTAAAAAAAACCCTCCTGAAATCAACTCTGCTAAGTAAATTGTCAAAAACTAAAAAAAAAAAAATCTAGTTTTTCTAGCACTATTTGTTAGTAATACCATTTTCCTCCATGATGGTAGTACTTTTTCTGAAAATTGACTGGCCATATATTAGTGAGCTTATATTTTGGTTCTCTGTCTTTATACCAATACAATATTGCCTTGAACTGTAGTTTTCATTTTTCATTTCAGTAATGAAATAAGGTAGTGCATGTCCTCCAAATGTATTCTTATTTTTCAAAATTATCTGGGCTATTCTAATTTTTTTGCACTTTTAACTTAAGTTTTAGAATTGGCCTTGATTTCTACAAAAAGAAAAAATTTTGTGATTTTATTGAAACTGTGGTAACGCTATCTATTTGAGGAGAAAGAAATGTGATAGATTAAAGACAGCCACAAAAATTTTACTACCCCTCCTGTTGAGAGATTCTCCCCTTTAATCTAGGTTAGCATAAGTGACACTATGTGGCTTCTGTAATTAGAATTCACAAGGCTTCTATGACCTATCTGCAGCCTTAGTTTCCACCTTAGATGTCTGACTACTTTGGGAGAGCTAGCTGGACATGCTACTCTTATTCCAAACCTTAGGCAGAAAATGTTCAATATTTCACCATAGTATAATACTAGATATAGGGCTGTCATACATGTTGTTCATTGGGCTTGAATGAATAAGAGCCCCACCTCCCCGCCCGCCGCCAAGACGTCCAAATCCTAATTCCTGTGACCTGTAAATACATATCTACATGGTAAATGAAACTGCAAATGTGATCAAAGATTTTAAGGTGTGTAGATCATCCTGGATTATCCAGGTGATTATCCAACGTAATAAGCAAGGGTCTTCATAAGAGGAAAGTGGAAGGAGAATAGTCAGAAAATGAATATATGAGGACAGAAGCAGAGGCTGAAGTGATGATGCACTTTTAGAATGGAGGAAAGAATCACAGGTCAAGGAACGCAGGTAGCCACTAGAAGCTGGAAAAGACAAAAGATCCTCTGAAGCATCCAGAAAAAATGCCACCACACTGACACCTTGATTTTAGACTTTAGGCTTTCAAAACTGTAAAAGAATAAATTTTTACTGTTTTAAGCTGATAAATTTGTGGTAATTTGTTTCAGGTGCAATAAGGAAATAATGTAGATTTATTTTTATTGGAGTATAATTGCTTTACAATGTTGTGCAGTTTCTACTGTACAACAAAGTGAATCAGCTGTATTTATACATATATGCCCATAACCCCTCCCTCCTAAGCCTCCCTCCCCTCCTCCCTATTCCACCTCTCTAGGTCATGACCAAACATCGAGTTGATCTCCCTGTGTTATGTAGCTGCTTCCCACTAGCTATCTGTTTTACATTTGGTAGTGTACATATGTCATGGCGACTCTCTCACTACATCCCAGCTTCCCTTTCCCCACTGTGACCTCAAGACCATTCTCTACATCTGCATCTTTATTCTTGCCCTGTCACTGGGTTCATCTGTACCATTTTTTTAGATTCCACATATATGAATTAGCATACGGTATTTGTTTTTCTCTTTCTGGCTCACTTCACTCAGTATGACAGACTCTATGTCCATCCATCTCACTACAAATAACTCAATTTCGTTCCTTTTTATGGCTAAGTAATATTCCATTGTATATTATGTGCCACTTCTTCTTTATCCATTCCTCTGTTAATGGGCATTTCGGTTGCTTCCATGTCCTGGCTATTGTAAATAGTGCTGCAGTGAACATTGTGGTACATGTTTCTTTTTGGATTATGATACTCTCTGGGTATATGACCAGGAGTGGGATTTCTAGTTCATTTGTTAGTTCTATTTCTAGTTTTTTAAGGAACCTCCATACTGTTCTCCATAGTGGCTGTACCAATTTACATTCCCACCAACAGTGCAGGAGGGTTCCCTTTTCTCCACACCCTCTCCAGCTTTTATTGTTCCTAGATTTTTTGATGATGGCCATTCTGACCAGTGTGAGGTGATACCTCATGGTGGCTTTGATTTGCATTTCTCTAACGATTAGTGATGCTGAGCATCTTTTCTTGTGTTTGTTGGCCATCTGTATGTCTTCTTTGGAGAAATGTCTATTTAGGTCTTCTGCCCATTTTTGGATTGGGTTGTTTTTTGATATTGAGCTGCATAAGCTTCTTGTATATTTTGGAGATTAATCCTTTGTCACTTGCTTCAAAGCAATCTACAGATTCAATGCAATCCCTATCAAATTACCAAAAGCATTTTTCACAGAACTAGAACAAGAAATTTTACAGTTTGTATGGAAACTCAAAAGACCCCAAATAGCCAAAGCAATCTTGAGAAGGAAAAATGGAGCTGGAGGAATCAGCTTTCTGACTTCAGACTATACTATAAAGCTACAGTGATCAAGACAGTACAGTACTGGTGCAAAAACTGAAATATGGATCAATGGAACAGGATAGAAAGCCCAGAGATAGACCCACGCACATATGGTCACCTTATCTTTGGCAAAGGAGACAAAAAAGGCAAGAATATACAATGGAGAAAAGACAGGCTCTTTAATAAGCGGTGCTGGGAAAATTGGACAGCTACATATTAAAGAATGAAGTTAGAACACTTCCTAACACCATACACAAAAATCAACTGAAAAAATGGATTAAAGATCTAAATGTAAGGCCAGATACTATAAAACTCTTAGAGGAAAACATAGGCAGAACACTCTGTGACATAAATCAAAGCAAGATCCTTTTTGACCCACTACCTAGAATAACAGAAATAAAAACGGAAATAAAAACAAAAGTAAACAGATGGGACGCAATGAAATAAAAGCTTTTGCACAGCAAAAGAAACCATAAAGAAGAGAAAAAGACAACCCTCAGAATGAGAGAAAATATTTGCCAACAAAGCAACTGAGAAAGGATTAATGCAGATTTAAAAATAGAAATGTTATTGTAAGAATAATATTAAATCCAAATGATAAAAGTGAATATTGTCTTGTTTCAGTTTTAGGTAGAAAGTGCTTGATATTTCACCATTAAGCATGATGCTAAATATAGGTTTTTCATATATATCTTTTATCAAGTTTAGAAAGTTCTCTTCTAACCCTAAGTCCTTTCATCATGAATGGATATGAATTTTGTTAAATTGTTTTTTTTCTGCCACTTCTGAGATGATAACACGATTTCTATCTTTTTGTTTGTTAATGTAGATTTCATTGATTGATTTTAGAGTTGTATTTGGGATAAATGCTCACATGTAATAGTTTTTGTTTCTGTTTTTTCTTTCATGGTGCTGGTTTAAATTTGCTGATATTTTCAGGAAGATTTTTACATCTATACTCACAAAAGATATTGACCTACAATTTTTTTTTTTTTTATCATGCTTTTATCTGGTTTTGGTGTTAGGGTATGCCAATCTCAGTAAATAAGTCAGAAATTGTTTCTTCTTTATTCTGAGTTTATGTAAGTTGGGCATAATATCTTTTTAATGTTGGTAGAATACACCACTTAAACCATTTATTTGTAGAAATGATTGTGACTATAGATTTAAAGTATAGGCCTACTCAAATTTTTATTTATGTGTATAAATTTTAAAATTTGCCAATTTCAATTAAGTTATTAAATGTATTGGCATAAAGTTGTTGGGAAACAATCTTTTTATGTTTTGGCATGATCAGGGCTTTCTGAGCAAGAACTACTGGCAACTTGAGTTAAAGGATGCAGGAAAGGCAAACAATCCTTGGTAGCTATTTACAAATGATAGAGACTCCAGAAACATTCACAGGTTTATCTCCATTTGAGCTATTTGTTTGCATTCCAAAGTGTATTGAACCTAGGGACTTTCCCCACTGCTCCACAAACAGGATTTGTTTAACTCTTAGAAAAAAGGTCATTCTGCCTTTCCAGAAGGAGTGTTAGCTGTGGCACCAATCATATAATCTCCAAATTCATATTTTTTAAGCTCCTATCTTGTGTTATAGACACCTCCATATATACAGGTGATATCTGTTCTCACCACACCGTTTCATGTGGGGTTGGTGTGTGGGGAATCTCCTTTAAGATGCTTTCAAAGTAAATAATAGGTGTTTTCTCTGATTTAGAATCCCTATGTTTTGTCAGGATAAAATTAATAAATACAGATAGGAAAACTTTAACCATATTTCTTCAAAATATTCTGAGTTGCATCTAGATGAGTTTTTCTTTCTGTTCACCTTGCTTAGTGTTTACTGACTTTCTTGGATATCAAAATTAATGCATTTTATTAAACTGGGACATTCAAATACTTTTTCAATATGTGCCCAATGCCCCTAAACCACTGCCTTCTTTACTTGTCATGTTTTATAGCTGTTTACAGGAGGAGAGGTGATTCAGAATCAGCTACTCCTTAATGGTCTGAAGTAGCATTCCGACCATGCATTTAAATATTGATGGCTCTGAAATCAATGTATTTGGCCAAATCCCCACTTCTAAGCTTTTAAAACATATGATCAATTTTCTACTCGTTAACTATACAGTGTACCACACTGAGTTAGCTCAAATTCAAAATTTGAGCCCACAAATAAGCAAATTTGCTCTCCCTTCAACCTTTTTCTTTGTATCAGAGAAGAGTATCACCAATTATACACACTTCCAAGACAAATATGTGACCATCAGTCTAAAACTCAACCTGTCATTCATCATTGTGGTAGACAGAATAATGCCTCCCTCACCCCAAAATGTTCACATCCTAATCCCTGGAACCTGTTAAATTGTTACCATACATAGCAAAAGAGATCTTGAAGATGTGATTTAGTTAAGAATTTGGGGGTAAGATTATCCGGTGAGTGCAACGTACTCAAAGGGTTTCTATAAAGGTGAGGTAGGGTCATAAAGCAGAGGACAGAGAGAGAGGGTTTTGAAGATGCTATGCTGCTGGCTTTGATGATGGAGGAGGGGCCATGGGCCAATGATTGCAGGAGGCCTCTAGAAACTGGAAAATACCAGGAAACAGATGCTCCTTTAGAGCCTCCAGAAAAAAAACACAGCCCTCTGTCACTTTGGGTTTAGTCCAACAAAACTGTTTCAAGTTTTGATGTCCAGAACTGTAAGATAATAACTTTGTTATTCTAATTCACTAAGTTTGTGGTACTTTGTTACAGCAGCAATAGGAAACTAATATAATCGGCAATCTCCAACTCCTGTAGAAACTATCTCATTCTGTTCATTTTTTATCATTCCTTACCCAATGTCACTGACTATACAGGTTTCAACTCCAAGCCTGTTTGACTAGCCTCTAATCTTATCTTCCTACCATCAGTTTACCCTGCAGCAACCTCCCCACCTCCATTAGTATCCTCCTATCTAAACTATATGATGCTGCTTGAGTAAATTCCTAAAATTATAATCCATTTATGATATTCTTTGTTTAAAACTCTCCAATGCATTATAAAACTTGCAAGATAACTTCAGACCTTGAGGTTAGTGTACAAGCACTTCAGCTTTACACTGCTTCCTCTTGTCTGTCACCATTGGTCCACTGTGTACTGCCAGCACTCTGCTCTTCATCTATCTGTACTGCATCCCACGTACATCACATATCTCCTAAAGTGCCCACAAATGTGCTATCCTTCTCTCTCCTCCTCTGTCTGGGACATTCAGTAAGTATCTATTGAGAAAAATCACTGAATATAATTTCTCTATCAACATGAACAGCAAATTAACTTAACCTGATGAGTTTGGTATTCAGACTCAAGTACATTCGTTTTCTTTTTGAACCACGTATAATATTTCCTTACACAAGGCTAAAATCATTGTTTGCCCACACTGTCCTTTACTCAGCATTCTAATGCATATTTTCAGTGGGTTAAGAAGGGTTTATTTTCAAAATGAAACTAATGATAATATACAATTCTTTTATAGCAGCGTTCATTTGCAGGCCTACTTAGGAAATATTTATGAATTTAACTACATGTTATCCATTTGGAATTGGGAGAATATGACCCTTCTTACTGCTGACATGCTGACTTTAATTAAAGCCTTTCAGAAATGTAGCTGTTTGTTCTGCATGAAAATTTGAAAAATGTGATAAAGTCATGGTTTTCATTAAAGCTCTATCCTGAAAGTTATGTTATATACAATATCTAAAATGAATAAAACTGATAATTATAACAAAGTCCTATCATGAAATCATGTACAGAGGAGAGAGATATATAACTCAGACTGAGAAAAGGGGGGAAAGAATGTGTAAAATATTTCATGAAGCAGTAATACTTGAACTGAGTTTATAGTTTAAGAAAAAAAAATGCAAGAACAATTACAACAAAGAGGATCTGAATAAATAAATGTTTATAAACATGAAGCACTTAAATGCATTTCAGAGACCTGCCTACAGTTTAATTTTGCTGGATTAAGGAGACCGTAGGGGGAAGATGGAGTGGTCTGGGTACATAAGAAGCTGATGGAGTAGGCAGACATTTGGAAGGGCCTTATCACTTTAGAAAACTGCACTTTGTAGAAAATGAGGATTATTTTTTCACAGGGGTCTTGTGTGATCAAATTTGTTCTTTAGATAATAGGATTTGAGTGCATAGGAGTAGGAGAATTTTTATAATACTGAAAAAAGGAAAACGTTAAGATTTTATAGAAGTTGAGATAAGAATACGATGCAGGGGTATGATATTGAAAAGATAGGTTATACTGGAGTAATATTTAAGAATTAATATGGTATGTTATAGTTGAAAGAACATGAGCTTTGAATGTGGACATAGATTTAACCCCAACTCAGCTACTTACTAGAAATGTGAGTTAAGCAAACTAATGAAACTTTATGAATCTCAGGTAGGGATAAAAATACATATTTTGTCTGTGGAATTAGATACATCAGAAATAAAGGAACTTACACAGTTGGTAACTCTCTGTGTATAGTAAATGAAAGCTATTTGAACCATTTGTATCCATAAACCACAAGATTTGGCCAATGCTTAGATGTAAGAATTATAAAGTAGAGATATTGGACAAATCTAAGTTTTCTAGCTCGTGTTGGTAGATGACAACTGGTTACATTTATTTAGATAGGCAATGAGAGAAAATAAACTATTTTGGCAAGGAAAGCAATGTTATAAAGCATATTTCAAGCTCCTCTAACTAAAACAATACTGATATGAAAAACAGACCTAACCCTTGTGGTTTTTCTTTATCACCACCCTTTTAGAGCCTTCCATTTATTTTTGCTCAGCAACGTGGTATAGCAACCAAGAATAGAGACTCTGGAGTCAGGATGTCTGGATTCAAATCCGAGCTCCACTGTTTCCTAGCTGTGTGATCTTGGGAATGTTACTACACTTCTCTGTGACTCTATTTCCTCATTCCGTAAAATGATAATAATAATAGTATTATCTCAGACAATGGTTGTGAAAATTAAATAAGTTAATATTTTTAAAGTTGCTTAAAACAGTGTCTCTTCAGTCTATGGACTACAAACATGTAAGATATTTTCTTTATATGTTTATTAGTTGCTTACCATCCTCACTAAGAAGGTTTCCTCAATCCCCTTCCTCTTGCTGTATCTTTCTCTAATCTTCCCAATAAAACACGCAAAATCTTACTTGGGAACTCAGAAGTCCCTGACATACAGTTAGTATAACAGATCAAGAAGTAGGATCCCTTTACAAAGCAAGTTTTTGATCTGATGTGCACAGAGCATCACACATTTTCTGTGAGGATATTAAAGCCTTCTACACTTGATAAATGAAATTTTATATGCATCTTAGATTTACAACGTAAAGGTTGTTGAGATTTACAACAACCAGAAGCCTCAAAAATGCAACCTTCTCCTCCAGGAAATTGGGTTTTTTCTCCTTTACTTTATTAGAAATACCTAATAAAGAGAAACTCTTATATGCCTAAATCAAAGTGTCAACACTTTCATACAGGTCTGTGAATATTATAGTCTGGCATAGAAGCATTTAGATAAATTTTTCAACACCTAAATATATATTTTAACTTTGGGTAAGTACAGTTGCATTAGTGAAGAGAGTTTTATGTTTTAAAAAATTATGATGGGTAGTAGTTTTAGGAGCCCTATAATTTACTGCTTCACAGAATATCATTTTTAGGGAATACCACCTACTATAGTTTATGTGGAGAAATAACAGAGTTGAAGGTCAATTCTGTAATTTATAGTAAGAGAAGAAATGACTTACTATATAAGATTTCCCCACTTGATTCTAGGCATACCTCCTCGAGACATCTAAGACAGAATTATAGTTCAGAGGGAGCTATGCCTAATTACAGTGCTCGCTCAGACTGTCCATATTTTAACCAATAGAGTGACCTGTAATTGGGTCCATGGCCCATCTCCTGCATCATTGGCACTGTGACTTCCCCAAATATATCCAGCACACCTCTCCATGCTGTATAAGTGGTATTAAATTTAATATTTTTATTATATTATCAAAACTATCATCAGTAGAACAGTTTGAAATGAGAATTCTTACCAACAGCAGTTTCTACTTTATAGATATTAAAAAAAGTTACCAAAAAATAAATACTCCTGTGTGTTCTGCTCAGAATAAAAGAATATGTTTGATCAGATTTTCACAAAATCTGATTTTAGAGAAGAAATACGTGATAGATAAGATCACTTTTTCCTCCTTCCTTCTGTCACATTCTCTCTCACCCTTTGAGAGGCATCCACAATAAAAACTGTGAATGAAAACTTCTAGACCGTTTTAAGAATTTTTAGACACACAAATGAATATGTTCAATATTATTAGACTGTAAATTCTATTAGAATGTGTATACTATTCCACCATAGGATTTTCTTTTCATGTCAACATTATGTTTTTGGAAACTATTCAAATTGATAAATTTATCTAATTAGTTCATTCCTTTAAATTGCTATAATGCTTAAGAACCGCCCTCCCACCCCTTTGCACTGCTTATAGGGGATTGACAATTTGGATGACAGCAGATTTCTCATCTGAAAGCATGGAGGCCAGGAGGACATAGCACAACATTTTTCAAATTCCAAAAGAAAAGAACTGTCAACCACCACTGTTTTACTCCATGATTTCATGATACACAAGAATAAGTTTTTGGATTTTCTGTACCATTGATCTATTCATCTTTTTCTCCTTCAGTATGTAACAACTTTAATTATCTAGCTTTATAAAAATAGTTGATATCTGAAAATCAATTCTCCCTTGCTTGTTTTTAATATATTCCAGGCTATTTTTGACATTTATACTTCTATATAAATTCTATAAGCAATTTGTCAATGTCTACAAACACTTGTTGGAACTTTGATTGGAATAGTGATAACTTCAAGACAGTGAATTTTCCCATCAATGAAAATGCTATATCTTCTCTTTAATTTAGGATATATTTTATGTCTCTCAAGAAGATCTTTATTTTTTTTCTCTAAAGATTTTACACTTCTTTTAAAAATTTATTTCTAGAAACCACAAATTTGTTGTGTCTCTAGTGAGCCTCAGTTTGTAATACCTTTTATTGTATGAGCATCTCTCATATCTTATGAACATGATTTAACTTTGCTAAGATGTGTGTATGTCACATAAAACAAACCCTAGTACAAGAGCACTAGTTTGCCCACTGCTCTATCAAAAAAGTAGGATTTTATGCCAACACTGGAGGAAAAAGTGAGACTATCTGAATTATTGAGAAACAGTATGCCAACAGTATTCAATATAGCGCCTTCATTAGGATCAAGAAATGTTTAAGGATTATTTCAATTGTACTAATGCTATTGTCCTTAGAAATGTAACCCCTTTGAAAATGTGGTTGCATTATATGTGTGTATACACACACACACACGTTATATTTTGTTTCCAGGAATTCACTTACTGACAAAGCATCTTGCCTAAATTGAAAATAATGGAGGAAACAACTGAGATAAAATTTCTGATGTGGATACTGCTGATATTTATGGCTACAGATGTTGTGGCACTTGTTGGTGACCTTTGGAGGTGCATTACACTCACATTCCTCTAAGCTCCTAATACATGCAGACATCCATGTCAAAGACCTACCCCAACTACAGGAAATAAAAGACTTTTTTTTACCACTTGAGAATAAGGAAAAAACTTTTCCAAAGAACAATGTTAAGTAATTTTTAAGCAATCAATTAGAATTTCCTAATCAACTACTGGAGAAAAATCTGTCATTAGATACTTGTGGTTGTTCCCCTTGAAATCTGTGAATTGTTAGCAAAGAAAATCAGCTTAAGAGCCCTTTTCTTAATTCACTCATCACACGCATACACATTAAAACAACTGAATGTCATCACTGCAGGTATGTATGGCTATTTATCTCAACCATTTTTCTTGACACTTATGTTTTAAATTTTTGCTGTAAAGATCCTATCTATGTCTTATGAAGAGGTGATAGTTACACAGTCTGGACCTTTGATTCAAGTACACTGTGAAATTCAAAGTAGTACAGATAAAGTTTATTTAAAAATTTTTGAGGGCTAAAGAAATAGTTAAGGGACTTCCCTGGTGGCTCAGTGGTTAAGAATCCGCCTGCCAATGCAGGGGACACGGGTTCAATCCTTTGTCTGGGAAGATCTTACATGCTGCAGAGCAACTAAGCCTGTGCTGCACAGCTAATGAGCCGGTGCTCTAGAGCCCACGCGCCGTAACTACTGAAGCCCATATGTCTAGAACCTGTGCTCTGCAACAAGAGAAGCCACCACAATAAGAAGCCTGTGCACTGCAATAAGAAGCCTGTGCACCGCAATGAACACCCAATGCAACCAAAAGATAAAATAATTAATTTAAAAAAAAGAGTTAATCTATAGATATAGTAGTGACCAAATTGACATCTTCAACTATCCCTTTTTAAGTAATTAAATATCATCAGTTCCATCCCTTCATATTTTTCCATATGGCTGCCAATGTCCCCTACACAAGATTGGAGTCTAGTTTTGATTTATGCTTTCTTCTCTTGGTTAAGTATCTTAGCAAATAAAGAGTCTGGAGAGGGAAATCTAGAGCAATACAGAAAGAAACAGGAGGAAAACAAAGGGAAAGATAAAGAAAATAACTTTTGTACAGCATCTATTTTATGGCTAGTAACTGCATCAATTCTAAAAACAGGTTGCAAAGTTATTTCTCTTTTGCAGAAGAGAAAACTAAGACCCTGAATTAACATTCTCAGGTCCACGCAAACAATGAGGAATAGGATAAGGAATTAAAACCAGATCTCTCGGAAACATGGCATGAGGTGGTTTTGGAAGACTTAATATTTGTTTAATCCAATACTTGGACATTCGTGTGAGGCTTGCACAGTCTTCTATAAACACCTCTATCACCAGGACAAGCAACCCCAAATGTTTGGACAACCATGAGGAAACAAAGAAACACCATGCAGGCAAAGGAGCAGGAAAAAACCCCACAAGACCAAATAAATGAGGAGGAAATAGGAAAAATGCCTGAAAAAGAATTTAGAGTAATGATAGTAAAAATGATACAAAATCTTGATAACAAAATAGAGAAAGTACAAGAAACAGTTCATAAGAACTCAGAAAAACAAACAGCAATGGATAACAAAATAACTGAAATTAAAAATACTCTAGATGGTATAACCAGCAGAATGACTGAGGCAGAAGAAAGAATAAGTGAGTTGGAAGATAGAATGGGGGAAATAACTGCCACAGAGCAGGAAAACGAAAAAAGAATAAAAAGAATAGAAGACAGTCTCAGAGACCTCAGTGATAACCTTAAACGTACCAACATTCGAATTATAGGCATCCCAGAAGAAGAAGAAAACAAGAAAGGGTCTGAGAAAATATTTGAAGAGGTTATAGTGGAAAACTTCCCCAACATGGGAAAGGAAATAATGAACCAAGTCCAAGAAGCACAGAGAGTCCCATACAGAATAAACCCAAGGAGAAATACACCAAGACACATATTAATCAAACTAACGTCAATAAAACACAAAGAAAAAATATTAAAAGCAGCAAGAGAAAAGCAACAAATAACATATAAGGGATAACCCATCAGGATAACAGCAGACCTTTCTACAGAAACTCTGCAGGCCAGAAGGGAATGGCAGGATATACTGAAAGTCCTGAAAGAGAGAAACCTACAGCCAAGAATACTCTACCCAGCAAGAATCTCATTCAGATTTGAGGGAGAAATCAAAAGCTTTCCAGACAAGCAAAAGTTAAGAGCATTCAGCACCACCAAACCAGCCTTACAACAAGTGCTAAAGGAACTTCTCTAAGTAGGAAACACAAGAAAAGGAAAACACCTACAAATACAAACCCAAAACAATGAAGAAAATGGTAATTGGAACACACATGTCAATAATCACCTTAAATGTCAATGGATTAAATGCTCCAACCAAAAGACACAGACTGGCTGAATGGATACAAAAACAAGACCCTTCTATATGCTGCCTACAAGAAACCCACTTCAGACCAAGGGATACATATAGACTGAAAGTGAAGGGATGGAAAAAGATATTCCATGCAAATGGAAGTCCAAAGAAAGCTGGAGTAGCAATACTCATATCAGATAAATTAGACTTGAAAGTAAAGACTATTAAAAGAGACAAGGAAGGACACTACATAATGATCAAGGGATCCATTCAAGAAGAACATATCACAATGGTAAATATCTATTCCCCCAATATAGCAGCACCTCAATACATAAGGCAAATGCTAACAGCTATAAAAGGGGACATCAACAGGAACACAATAATAGTGGGAGACTTGAACACCCCACTTACATCAATGGACAGATCATCCAAACACAAAATAAATAAAGACACACAAGCTTTAAATGACACATTAGACCATCTCGACTTAGTTGATATTTATAGGACATTCCATCCAAAAATGACAGAATACACTTTCTTCTCAAGTGCACACGGAACATTTTCCAGGATACATCACATCTTGGGTCACAAATCAAACCTCAGCAAATTCAAGAAAATTGAAATCATATCAAGCATCTTCTCAGACCACAACGCCATGAGACTAGATATCAATTACAGGAAAAAAACTGCAAAAAATACAAACACATGGAGGCTAAACAATTCACTCCTAAACAACCAAGGAATCACTAAAGAAATCAAAGAGGAAATCAAAAAATATCTAGAAACAAATGACAACAAAAACACAACAACCCAAAACCTATGGGACGCAGCAAAAGTAGTTCTAAGAGGGAAGTTTATAGCAATACAGTCCTACCTTAAGAAACAAGAAAATGATTGAATAAACAACCTAACCTTACACCTCAAACAACTAGAGAAAGAAGAACAAAGAAACCCCAAAGTGAGCAGAAGGAAAGAAACCATAAAGATCAGAGCAGAAATAAATGAAAAAGAAAGGAAAGAAACCATAAGAAAAATAAATAAAACTAAAAGCTGGTTCTTTGAGAAGATTAACAAAATTGATAAACCATTAGCCAGACTCATCAAGAAAAAAAGGGAGAAGATGCAAATCAACAGAATTAGAAATGAAAAAGGAGAAGTAACAACGGACACCTCAGAAATACAAAACATCATGAGACTACTACAAGCAACTATATGCCAATCAATTGGATAACCTGGAAGAAATGGATACATTCTTAGAAAAATACAATCTTCCAAGACTGAACCAGGAAGAAATAGAAACCATGAACAGACCAATCACAAGTACGGAAATTGAAGCAGTGATTAAAAATCTCCCAACACACAAAAGCCCAGGACCAGATGGGTTCATCAAACATTTCGGGAAGAGTTAACACCTATCCTTCTCAAACTCTTCCAAAATATTGCAGAAGGCAGAACACTCCCAAACTCATTCTACGAGGCTACTATCACCCTGATACCAAGACCAGGCAAAGATGTCGCAAAAAAAGAAAACTACAGACAAATATCACTGATGAATATAGATGCCAAAATCCTCAACAAAATACTAGCTAACAGACTCCAACAGCACATTAAAAATATCATACACCATGATCAAGTGCGGTTTATCCCTGGGATGCAAGGATTCTTCAATATACGCAAATCAATCAACGTGATACATCATATCAACAAATTGAAGGATAAAAACCATATGATCATCTCAATAGGTGCAGAAAAAGCTTTTGACAAAGTTCAACATCCATTTATGATAAAAGCTCTCCAGAAAATGGGCATAGAAGGAAATTACCTCAACATAATCAAAGCCATATATGAGAAACCAAAAGCCAACATCGTTCTCAATGGGGAAAAGCTGGAAGAATTCCCTGTAAGAACAGGAACAAGACAAGGGTGTCCACTCTCACCACTATTATTCAACATAGTTTTGGAAGTTTTAGCCACAGCAATCAGAGAAGAAAAAGAAATAAAAGGAATACAAACTGGTAAAGAAGAAGTAAAACTGTCACTCTTTGCAGATGACATGATATTATACATAGAAAACCCTAAAGACTCTACCAGAAAACTGCTAGCACTCATTGATGAGTTTAGTAAAGTAGCAGGATACAAAATTAATGCACAGAAATCTCTTGCATTCCTATACACTAACAAAGGAAGAGCAGAAAGAGAAATTAAGGAAACTCTCCCATTCACCATTGCAACCAAAATAATCAAATACCTAGGAATAAACCTGCCTAAGGAGGCAAAAGATCTGTATGCAGAAAACTTTAAGACATTGATGAAAGAAATCAAAGACGACACAAACAGATGGAGGGACATACCATGTTCCTGGATTGGAAGAATCAACATCGTGAAAATGACTGTCCTACCCAAAGAAATTTACAGATTCGATGCAATCCCGATCAAATTACCAATGGCATTCTTCACAGAACTAGAGCAAGAAATCTTACGATTTGTATGGAAACGCAAAAGACCCCGAATAGCCAAAGCAATCTTGAGAAGGAAACATGGAGTTGGTGGAATCAGGCTTCCTGACTTCAAACTATACTACAAGGCCATAGTGATCAAGACAGTATGGTACTGGCACAAAAATAGAAAGGAAGATCAATGGAATAGAATAGAGAACTCAGAAGTAAGCCCAAACACATATGGGCACCTTATCTTTGACAAAGGAGGCACGAGTATACAATGGGAAAAAGACATCCTCTTCAATAAGTGGTGCTGGGAAAATTGGACAGCAACATGTCAAAGAATGAAATTAGAACACTTCCTAACACCATACACAAAAATAAACTCCAAATGGATTAAAGACCTACATGGAAGGCCAGACACTATCAAACTCCTAGAGGAAAACATAGGCAGAACACTCTATGACACCCATCAAAGCAACATCCTTTTGGACCCACCTCCTAGAATCATGGAAATAAAATCAAGAATAAACAAATGGGACCTCATGAAACTTAAAAGCTTTTGCACAGCAAAAGAAACCATAAACAAGACTAAAAGGCAACCCTCAGAATGGGAAAAAATAATTGCCTATGAAACAACGGACAAAGGATTAACCTCCAAAATATACAAGCAGCTCATGAAGCTTAATACCAAAAAAGCAAATAACCCAATCCACAAATGGGCAGAAGACCTAAATAGACATTTCTCCAAAGAAGACATACAGATGGCCAAGAAACACATGAAAAGATGCTCAACATCACTCATCATCAGAGAAATGCAAGTCAAAGCCACAATGAGGTATCACCTCACACCAGTCAGAATGGCCATCATCACAAAATCTGGAAACCACAAATGTTGGAGAGGGTGTGGAGAAAAGGGAACTCTCCTGCACTGTTGGTGGGACTGTCAGTTGGTACAGCCACTATGGAAAACAATTTGGAGGTTCCTTAAAAAACTACAAATAGAACTACCATATGATCCAGTAATCCCACTCCTGGGCATATACCCAGAGAAAACCATAATCCCAAAAGAAACTTGTACCATAATGTTTATTGCAGCACTATTTACAATAGCCAGGACATGGAAGCAACCTAAATGCCCATCAACAAATGAATGGATACAGAAGATGTGGCATATATATACAAGGGAATATTACTCAGGTATAAAAAGGGATGAGATGGAGCTATATGTAATGAGGTGGATAGAACTACAATCTGTCATACATAGTGAAGTAAGTCAGAAAGAGAAGGACAAATATTGTATGCTAACTCACATATACGGAATCTAAAAATGGTACTGATGAACTCAGTGACAAGAACAAGGATGCAGATACAGAGAATGGACTGGAGAACTCGAGGTATGGGAGGGGGCGGGGGGTGAAGGGGAAACTGAGATGAAGCAAGAGAGTAGCACAGACATATATATACTACCAACTGTAAAATAGTCAGTGGGAAGTTGTATAACAAAGGGAGTCCAACTCGAGGATGGAAGATGCCTTAGAGGACTGGGGCGGGGAGGGTGGGGGGACTTGAGGGGGGGGTAGTCAAGGAAGGGAGGGAATACAGGGATATGTGTATAAAAACAGATGATTGAACCTGGTGTACCCCCCCCCCCAAAAAAAAAAAAAAAAACAAAACCAGATCTCTCTAACTCAAGGATCCGTGTTTATTCCATTCTAAAAGAATTTTTATAATCTTATTGCTAATAACTCTAGAGGTGTTTTAGAAATTTGGGGATGTGTATAGGTTGTCAAAGTGTTTGGAAATCGTAAGTCATTGTTGGCATTTGATGGGTAATGTTCTAGGTCAGTGTCTAGACAGCCTGCACTATTAAGACAATCTTATACAGTAAAGAAATGACTTGTGTATTCTGTGACTTGAAAGTTTCCCTAGAGATTATCATAGAAAAAACAACCTGTTTATAATTTTATAAGACTCAAACCTAACTCTGCTTTGCATATAAACAGTTTTTTTTTTTTTTTTTGGTTTATATTGAATTTTCCTGAAATGCAACTTCTGGATGATTCAGGCGGAATTAAATTTTGTTTTGTTTGGAGATTTCCCAAGAGTTATATGCCATTTCAAAAATCTCTCCACTCATGACATTGCTGCTCATGGTAGTTAATTTACCAGAATCACTTAAGTCACACATTATCAGTCTGCAAAATGTGCTGACATAGTCAGGTTCTTATTTAGTTCTCATATTGAAATATTAAATATAAAAAAAGGTCAAAATACTCTATTATTTTCCTTTAATACAACCTTAGTTATTATGAAATGTTTGCAACCATCTGGCTACATCATTATGTCAAGTGGTATAGTTAATATTCTGTGTTTTAATAATAAAACATTATTTTAAGTTATTTTCTTTATATTATTATTAGGCCATTGTACTGATATTTTAAACTGATATGGGAAGGTGTGTTAAAGTATTGTGAATTTCATTCGAGACATTAAAGGGATCATGGATTCTTAAGGGGTTGAGATTTAATGTTTACATCACACTGTAAATTTTGATGTCATCTGTGCTGAAAATTTTCCAGGATTAAAAATTGTCTTAATATGGAACACAAGTTAAAAATTGTCCACCAGTAAGCATCAGAGTGGCTTAGGAGTTAGGAGTGATTCTTCAAGATCTATTCCACCTTCCCTGCATTGTTAAAAAGCTCAAAGTTTGAAGAATTTTACCAGTCAGGCCTATACTTTGAACTGAAATTAAGGGAATGTCATTTCCTTAATGGTGACTGATTTAAGAGTAAGCATGTAGACAATTTCGGATCAATGATATATAAGGGTAATATTGCTGTAGACTACTGGGAAAGTCCTTCCCTACTTTTAAATAGAGAATTGAGAAACTTCTCTCCCATGCCAGATTTAAACAAAGGGAAAATATCCCTGTTGATGCAGACAACTTCTAGGGGAATTAGACCCAGGATAAAGGCAACCTTCTGGTAATCAGAGATTAGACAGATTGCTTAATGACGCTGACATTAAAGCTTCTACCAATCCTGACATATATACAACCTATATGCTTTTTCTCAGGTAAGCAAACATTTTTCTCTACATCTCAAAGTTAACTTCTTATTGAAGTATAGTATGTGTACAGGAGTGTATACATAATGTATAGCTCTTTTCAGTTTTCTCTCATTCCTTCCCATTGTCTCAAAGAGAAAATCTCATCTATCCTTAACATCTTTTCAACACTTGCTCATCTCCATTTTTAACAAAGAGAAAATAGCCCCCATGTTTAGACCCTTCAGCTGACAACAGTATTTCACAAAGTAAAGACACCCGTGTAACTGGAATCCAGATAAAGAAATAAAACCTTTCCAGCCCCCAGGAGTCTCCTGTGTGGCTTCTCCCAGTTATGACTCTCACAAAAGTACCACTATCTTGTCCTCTAACTTCTTAGACTAATTTAACTGAAATTGTAATGCTACTCTATGTACACTTTTGTGTCAGGCTACTTTTTCTCCACTTTAATTTTGTAGGATGCATCTGTGATTGATGTATAGCTACGGCTCAATCTTTTTCATTGTTATGTGATATGCCATTATATTTATTAACCTATGCTACTGTTGATGGACATTTGTTTTATTTTTCAGTTTGGGATTATTATGACTAGTTCTACGGTGAGCATCCTGTCATGAACATATGTAAGCATTCCAGCTGAATAGATACCTAGGAAGGTAGTGCATAGGGTATTCATATGCTCAGCTTTATTAAATACTATTACACAGTTTTTCAAAATGATTGTACAAAGTAATGCTTCTACTAGCAGATTATGAAAATTCCAATTGTTCTACATCCTCACCAACATTTGGATTTGTCAGTCTTCTTATTTTAGCCCCTCTCACCAATATTTGGATTTATCAGTCTTTTTTATTTTAGCCCCTCTGATGGATTCATATTTGTCACTCAATTTTAGTTTACATTTCTAGTGACTAACGAAAGAGAACACATTCTGTATGTTCATACATATCCCATTTTATAATGTTCAAACCATCTGCCTATTTTTATAATTATCTAATTTTCTTTTTTTTATTGATTTGTAGGGATTTTTTATATTCTTGATATTAGTCCTTTGTCAACTATAGGTATTACGAGTATCTGATCATTGATGTCATTGCTGAAACACTGGATTTATGAGTTCTGTGCTATAAATGTTTAACAATTGGCCCTTCAGGGTTAAAGAACACCTTGATTTATACTATTTACTGATTTCTGTGGTGTAAATACTCCCACCATTGCCAATTCAATGTAATAATGAGGTCACTGAACAAAAGTTTTAGGAGCACAACATTATAAAATATTGCCACTATAGAAATACAAAAGATGGAAATAATCTTGAGAACAGATAATAGTAAATAATTAAGTGATGTGTTTTGAGTAATTATCATCTTTATTTTAATATACTTTATTTAGGTTTTAGTTTATATAATTTGATTTATAACAATGACTGTTTACAAAAACAAAAACAAAGAAAGGAATTCCTTGGCAGTCCAGTGGTTAGGACTCTGCACCTCTAATGCTGGCACCCAGGTTCTATCCCTGATGGGGGAACTAAGGTCTCACAAGCCACACTGAGGCAGGGAGAAAAAAAAAAAAAAGGAAAGAAAAGAAAAACCATGGCTGTATTTAACAGCCAGCTCACAAAATTTCTGAAAATTAACTGTTAGCTCTCAAACAAGTTAGTACAAGCTAGATCCAGTTCAACGCTGGAATCTAGTTACCCTGAAGCACCCTTCCTATGAACTCTCAAGTAAGCAAATACATCTTTTAATTATTATTGTATTAAATAGTTTCATTGAAGGATGCCACACAACAGAAACATGCTCATATATTACATGTACAGCTGAGCATATTATCACAAAGTAAACACATTCATGTAACTATCACCTAGATTGAGATCTAGACCATTATTGTCCCCAGAAGTCTCTCACATACCCTGTCTCATGCATTAACCCACAAAAGTAACCCTGACTTTGATTCAGCATCATTGATTAGAGGGGTTTTGAACTTTACATATGGGATTATGCTTTTTTAATGTATAAAAAAGTTACTGCCAAAACTTTATATCACATTACATAGATCACAAATACTGCACATCAAGGCAGGGTGTTCCCAAGTATGTGACACACACAGTGGTGATTTTAGTCAGTGTTACTGATGCATCATTCAGTAGTGGCAAGAAAGTTACTCCTTTTTAATTCTTATTTTTTCTAAGGATAGCTAATTCTTTGTTATCCTCTCTGCTTCCATCAGAGACAAGCCTCCGTAGGGTACTTTTAAGTCCTTAGCATCTCCCAAACTTTGGTTCTCCCCTCCTTTGATATTGAGAAATCAGGCTTTAAAGGAGCTTAAGCTGGCAAATGTCTCAAGCTGGACTTCAATTACATTGTTTTGTTTTCATTGACACACGTTTTCATTGGGTTGGTCAAAAAGTTCATTTGGGTTTTTCCATAAGATGTTACGGAAAACCCAAAAGAATTTTTTGGCCAACCCAATATTTATCTTCAATTCATGAAACACTAATTTCACATCTCTAGTACTAATACAAAATTTCCCTTTCAAATAAATGTCTTGAAGTAAAAAATGAGTCAATTTCATAAAATTTCATATCTAGGAGTTGGGTTTTTACTTGTATATGTTAAACATTTTACTGGAAGTAGTACACTATTAAAAATTTGAGAAACTCTAATTTTGAAATCTACTATCTCAAATAAGGGCGAGGGCAGGGAATACCTACACTGAGGAAAACCAGAAAATGTAAATACTGTGTTTTGACTCTGTAGAGCAAAATGCATTCAGGGAGGCTGTGAGGACAGAGGACTGGTGGGATTTCCATGTCAGGGTCTTCAGCATCACTCCCTAATTAAGTTGATGGAAGTTTCCTTGAGGAAGTAGGTTTCATAGTGTTCTGACAGATTTGGTGACCCTGATATGTTCTAGAAAGATTCTCTAGTGGAATGTTACCTGGCCACTGTTGCTGTCATTTGAAATATTTGACTAGGTTACATTTCCAATAAAATGTATAAAACTGTCTCATATTTTAAATATATGTGCAGTATGCTTTATTGAGCATATCTAACAAGTATGTGGAAAATATATTGGATTCATTTCCACGAGAAACACACAATGCCAGCTTTCCCATTCTACACCATAATGACAGCGTGGGGATAGGATTGTGACTGTGGGGGATGTGTGAACTGTCTGAATGTTTAACTAAATTCCTCCCAGAATGAAATCCTCTGGTGCATCTGTTATGTATTTAGACTTTTTTTTTTAATATAGTTTACTGTGAGCCAAGCAGGTGTGCAGTTCTCTCACCCATGAGATCACATAAAATGAAAAGTTCATGACTGTCCACAAGCTCAGAGCAGCAAGGATCAGGAAAGGTACACCCCTTAGTTCACGCCAACTGAGTTTCAAATCCATGGCTCTCATGGGGAATTTCTAAGTGGACTAGTGACCCTGGAACAAGAATGCACAATTTGGCAAAAGAGTTATTTCTGCTTTTTTCTAGTATCTTGACATTGAGGTCCCATTTAGAGCAACAGTTTTGATTCTTGATAGTGAGATAAAAGCATAAAAAAGTGACCAACAGTCACTTATTGGGTACATGTGCTTGTGTGTGTGTGTGTGTATGACACAGATGTGTGGGCTCAACCCAGCTTTGTTTAATGGAATGGTTTCATTTCCCCTCGAACATTTGTATTTCTCCCCACTTTTCCATCTCACTTTCTGTCCTAAAAATCACACAGTACATTTTCACCAGAGCTAAGCTTTTGTCTCTCTTATCCCTCTCCTGTTTGGGTCTGCTGTCCTCTCCCAGGCAGCAATTTGCTTATCAATTTAGTCAGTTCAACCAGCACGAACCCTCCCCCGCCAAGAGTATTGAAGTTTCAGGACATTGGAGTATAGCAAGAAGGGACTCCCCCCAGATCTTGAAATTTCACATTGCTTTTCCTATTTCAGTTGTTCCTCTCAGTATTCTCATACCAGAGGTGGAAATGTTCAGAATCACCATATGATAGAGAAGGGTATGTGTCTGTGTTCCTAAGGACATATATAGAAGGAAAAAGCATCTCAGAATACAAAATTAAAACCACCAACCCCCACAGAACCCCTGCCATTATAATGACCCACATAAGCAGCAGAGAAAGTAGCTACTAAGGGACTTGGGAAGTTTCTGTGAAAATACAGAGGAAATCAGAGCTTTCCTTCTTTTGTGCCTTTGCTCCGCTCTCCTCTGTTTAGATGCACTTCCAGGTTCTTATCAGCTGGATACATCCTTTACATGGAACGTCTTATTTCTGCTTATAAAGAAGAGAGCCGTCTAAATTGTTTTAATACGTGACAGCTGTTAGATACAGAACTGCTCTGTGACCTCTTAAATGCTGAACTCCATTGTTAAAGCAACGCTAGGAAACAGTAAAATTGGTTGTTCTGTTGCCCCGGCTCAGCGTGATCTACAGCTGGTGCGCCGTCTTCCTAACAGCTATGTGTGGGACGATCAACACCCAGTTTGCTTTTATTTTGCAGTCACCAATGGCTCATTAGGCTTCCTGTATGGGAAACAGCAGTCTTTGATTTACTGAGGCAGCATATAAGTAAACACCTTCCATTACACCAACTCCCAGCATGCTTTCCAAACATCTGTAAAGGAATTCCTTAACCAGTGACTCATACAGCCACATCTGGGGAAGACCTCAGTCAGACTTTCATAGCACATAATCATCACAGGGCAAAGTCATTAGGAAATTGGGATAGGAACTAGAGAGAAGGATCAAATTTCACATTTTCGTAGGAACTAAAAGGATGCACTGCAGTTTAAAACCAGGGCTAGTCTCCATTATATTTTCCAGGCAATCGAGAATCAATAATCGATCTCTGGTATCTCAAAGAAGATCTGATGAAAAGAGAGCAGTGATCATTAGCGATCCCAGGCTATTAGAGGTAATTTGTCCAGAGAAATATGATCAAGAGGCACCCCTGTTGCCTTCAGAGTTGTAATTCTGGCTTCGGAATCAGTATTTCAAAGTTACAGACATATTAATGTCCCACTGTTAGAGATATGTCATGAGAAAATGAAACTTCAGAGAGCATTTCTCTCCTTCTGCCTCTCACTGTGCTGAGCATGTATCGCTGACAGTAAAAGAAACAGCAAAGCTAGTTAGCATTTGATTATTATTTTAATTACACATTATCATGTCTACCTGGTACTATGTTCTTTAAACACTGATTTAACCATAGTCTTTACCCTTAGATGATTAACAACTAAGGAGCAGAGGGACATCCAAAAAATTATAAAAGCAGTAGAAATCAAGAGTGGAAGGGTTAAATATGGAACTCATTTTTTAAATTGGGAGTTTGGATTTAAAGCAAAGTTTTAAAAATAATTTAAGCACCAAAAGTTATGTGTTGGTGCTAGCTCTGCATTGACATGTATACACTACCAAATGTAAAATAGATAGCTAGTGGGAAGCCTCTGGAAAGCACAGGAAGATCAGCTTGGTGCTTTGTGACAACCTAAAGGGGTGGGATAGCGTGGATGGGAGGGAGGCTCAAGAGAGAGGGGATATGGGGATATATGTATGCATATAGCTGATTTACTTTGTCATACAGCAGAAATTAACAACACTGTAAAGCAATTATACTCCAATAAAAATGTATATAAAAAGCCATTAGCTGTATGTTAATTTTAATTCACATTTTAAATATCTTTCTTTTATTTTATTTGTCCTTCTTAAGGTGGTAAGAGTGACAACTAAACAAAAATAAACAGCCCACACTAATATGGACTTTAAACTCGGATAAGAATACGAGAAACTTAGAAAAGAACAACAAAAAAAGCAAACATTTCACATAGGTGAGAAAGCAAAATTGCATAAAAAGTGAGAAGACGACATATGAAGACATTAAAAAGTGATTAAGTGCTTATGTTTTTACTTGACTTCATTGGAGGTTGGAATGATTCCTAATGATGGGAGAGCAAGATACAGAGAAGAGGAAGAGAAGGAGGGTGGGGTGGAGAGATTGCTGGCAAAACAGACAAGTTAAAATGTCAAGATTTAGACACAAGAGTCTGAAAGGGGGGAAAAAAAAAGGAGTGTCATTGTGTCTTAAACCAGACAGCTGCTGGATACTGGAGCTAGCTCTTAGAAAAGTGCTCAGTGAAAATAACCGAAGACAGAAGACAAAGTGCCTTTTGGATCGTGCCTAGTTGCTGTTACTATGTAGGACTTTGCAAGAAAAATATTGTCTAAATTTACTAAGTAAATAAAGCTTTGGCAATGTATTTAAATTGTGTTGAAAACCAAAGCACTTCAGGATGCCAAGTAGTACTAAATCAATAAAGTGAACTTTACTACATATAAATATATTCTGTTCACATAGGTCATTACCCAAACTTCACAATGATATTCTGATTAATAGGGCATGGAGTAGATCTCCCAGATGCCAGCCAGATGTTCAAAGAAAACTAATGTTGTTTGACTTAAGGAGAAAAGTATAAATCATATGTTCTCTGGCATACGTAATGGAACAAATGGAAAGCATCCCATGTGAATTCCATACTTATTTCATCGTTCTATTTAGATTAAAGATGAGAAAGAAAGTGCTATATAATTTCTAGGCCCACATAAAAATAAAGGAGAAAAAATACCTTTTAAATATAGTCAATGAACATAAATGATTAAATATACCTGTTATAATTTAACAATAATATTTTTAGTTTTTGTTAATATTTTCATTCTAAAAGATGATCAATGACATTTTGCGACCCACCACTGTTTGAAGACAACTCCAGAAGTGTGAAGTAGCAGATCGGTAATAACAGGAAGAAAAATTCAGTGCCCAAAGAGACAAACTTAATGGACCCAGATATGAAGAAATGTTTTCTAAATTTTGAATTAGCAGAGGTTTTAAGGGTTATCAGACACTGGGTACAGAAACACAATGCATCAAAAGATATACTTGTAATATTAAAAAGTAGCATTTTTTCCTTTTGCTTACAGTTATTACAAATGATTAGAAACTAAGATGTTTCTTTTTTCAAAATAAATCTATCAATCTCTACTTTGATAGGCTTGTCTGATGCTATGATCATTTATAGCTATTAGGTTATAATAAACATATAGTTGACCCATGAACAACTTGGGGGTTAGGGGCACTGCCCATCTGCACCATTGAAAATCCACAGATAACTTGCAGCCGGCCCTCCATATTCCAGATTCCCCCTTATATGCAGTTCCTCATCCATAAATTTGACCAACCTGGATCATGTACTAGTGTAGTATATATTGTTGAAAAAAAAAAACGCAAGAGTATAAGTGGACTCACACGGTTCAAACCTGTGTTGTTCAAGGAGGAACAGCAGTTAAAAAGTCAAAAATTAAAAAAAAAAAATAGATATGGGAAAGAACAAACACTCTTTAGAGAAAGAAAACCCAGTGGTAGACTAGGAAGTTTTTAACAAATGGCCACCAGGAAAAAAGAGGCTTGATTCCTAGTATGTGCCAATTCCCATAGTATAAATATTCCCACCATGGTCAATTTCACCCTGCTAATATGATGTCAACAAACACAGAGTGGGGGAAAGAAGATGTGCTCCCATGAGCTCTGGCTTGAACATAGTACCCAAAACTATCCTATTTGCTCACGTTATGGTCAAGATTTCTTCTAAGCCATGTTAGCAGACAGCAGGGTGGGTAGGTGGCTGGAACATATTTGTAAAATACACTGCTGTTTGGTTGATTCTATAACAATATAATATTCTATAATGTTGTAGTGTGTAGTATTCCTACTATTGTGATGAGGAAATCTGTTTTGAAATGAAATGAAAGGATGAATAAAGACAGGCCTCAATAATGGAAAATATCTATCATCTGACCAATAGAGTCGAAGTTAGTCCTCTGATGTATGGTTTGCACTAAACTGAGCAGGACCTGTCATCCATGTTTTGAACCTGTATCTCCACTGTTTCTCTACTTTTTCTTTCTTTTTTTGGGGGGGCGGGGAGGGGTTACCAAAAACAAGGTAAGTTGGTCTATTTTTCTACTATTATATGTAGGCAGATTTCACTGAGATATAAAACATTCTGTTCTATTTTATACTATGCTGTGCTATGCTATTTTATATTTATCAAACCCTAATATGTGCCTAAATTCTTCTAATCAGTATGGAAGGTGAAAATAAATATAGGATACTGTGCTGTTCTTCTAAAAATTTAGAATCTTAGTTATTATATAATGTATAGTAACAAGAAATAGGTCAGGTATAGACCAAGAATTTGGAATGAGACTCCAAAAAAAAAAAAAAAAGAATAAATGACTATTTTGTATCCTAAAAGTAGATAGTACTTTTATATATTAGAGCACAGAGACTAACCTCATCCCTAGAAGTTTTGTCAAGTAGTTTTCATTTAAGTTTAAAATATTATATAAGATTTAATGTATTATGGAAGTAGAGTCTATCATACAGAGTGAAGTAAGCCAGAAAGAGAAAAACAAATACCGTATGCTAACTCATATATATGGAATCTAAAAAAATGGTACTGATGAACCCAGTGACAGGGCAAGACTAAAGATGCAGATGTAGAGAACGGACTTGAGGACCTGGGGTGGGGTGTGAAGGGGAAACTGGCATGAAGTGAGAGAGTAGCATTGACATATATACACTACCAAATGTAAAATAGATAGCTAGTGGGAAGCTGTTGCATAGCACAGGGAGATCAACTTGATGATGGGTGATGACTTAGTAGGGCTGGGATAGGGAGGGTGGGAGGGAGTCACAGGAGGGAGTGGATATGGGGATATGTGTATAAATACAGCTGATTCACTTTGGTGTGCCTCAAAAACTGGCATAATAGTGTAAAGCAATTATACTCCAATAAAGACCTTAAAAAAATTTTAAAAAAGATTTAATCTATTAAATGAAACTACTATATCTTATTCCTGTCTTCTTCATGATACCTATATGCTCAACACATAGGTCATGAACTGAAATACAACATTCATGAATTAGAAAATTCTGAGAATTTTTAAAATGATACATCTACTTATATTATTAAATTGTCTTAAAAATACAAATTTTTCTCAGTTCCACATATTGACAAACTTGGAAGTTAGACTTTCAATAACTGAGAAACAAATATGGCTTGACCTCCAGTGAAGTCTTTTGACAGATATCAAAGCTGTTTACCATAAAGTTAGACTCAATAGGTAAAGGAGAGGAAACAAGTGTAGTATCTGGGATAGTCATCATTTTCTCTAACTTTAGCTTCTCTTGCATGAACTCCTTAAGCCCTGAGCCCCTTTTCTTCCTTGAGATTTATAACATTTCATAACATTGTATGAATTACAAATCAAGACGTACTATAGAAATGACATAATATTGATTTCCTAAGCCGAGAAGCATCAATCTCACTCACAACGACTCTTAGAAATAACCTGATTCTTTTATTTCTGGCCTGTTTAAATGTGAATGAGCTTGTGTCATGACCTCTCTCTATAACCGTTTGTATATTTTTCTTCACAATACACCAGTGTTCCTTGCTTTACCCCACCTTACCACAAGACACTGCATTATTATGATTTTTCTTTTAGCTGCCTTTAAAATTCTTATTGGCTAATGATCCAATATCCTTTGCTAAAAAGCACAATAAATTTTATAATGAGGGTATCTAGCTATGATATACATAGTTGACATAATACTACTTGTGAATTTTATTTTCATAATAATAAATTCATCTGCAGTATTAAATGATGAAGGTATAGGTCAATAGTGAATGAGGGTACTGTGTTCAGAATGCCACCAGAGTATGGCTCTTGTGACTAAAATACAATGCTTTGCGTTGGAAAGTTCCATTGAGAATGTTGTGAAGGACATAAGGCACATGCATTTTTTTAAATTTTGGGGGAAGCCTAAGATAGCAACTGTTTCAAAGTGCTCATTTTTGAGTGATGGATTTAAGGTTTTGTCCCTCAGTCATGTAGTCAAAGCGGAGGTCTCCAGTCTTGTTGTTCTCTGAACCACAGTTACTCCCTAATATTCTCTTGGCATTGTATGAGGAGCTACGTGGGATTCAGTCTTTACCTGGGCTCTCTGAGGGGACTAAGGACCTCTTTGCTCACTTCTTCCAGCAATTTTATGACTACAGAGTTCAGCTGTGTAAACCCAGTGCTTCTTAGAATGGAACACAAAAATAGCAGTGGGACTTTTCACTCCCCTGGGCTCGCTCTTCTGTTCCTTTCAGACTTGATAAGGATCCCATCTGTTAACTCTGGAACTGCAGTGTACAAGTTTTCAAAAGTGACACTGCTGACACTTTGTGCCTCTAATATTCTTCTGTGAGCATAAAAAGGAAGGGGACAATGTGTCACTTGAGTTACCTCTTGACAAGGAAAAATAACCATACTACATATCCTGCCAACCGAGTTTCTTTTCATGATTTTTTTCTACTAAAAAGCAATTGTAAAGCATAAATATTTAGTACTTTTAGAGAATATGTCTCATTTGACCACCAAATTGGTTTCTTGCTTACACAAATGAATTGAGGTTATAAAGGGGCAATGGGGGCATTCATAAAAGAAAATCAAATCCTACTTTGCATTTTGCTTTAAATCTCTTGGCTATTTAATGGACACTGAAAATTATCTTGTGTACAATTTGCAAATTTTTGGACTTATCTTGGGCTTGTTACTGAAACTTTCTAAGCCTCCTTGTTTCTCATCCATAGAATATACCCAGAAGAAATATTCACTTCATAATGTTACTATGACTAGCAAATGAGATAAAGCATATAAAGTACTTAAATAGTTCCTAGAATACATATACTCACACGAATCTCAGTGATGATGATGGTGATGATGATGATGATGATGATGATAATGATGATGGTGGTGATGATGATGATGATGATTTTACGCCCATATCTGAAGTATGCAGGCTGAAATTGTCTTAATTCCCACATGTAATATATGACCATGTGTGCCAATAAATTTCCATAACTGCCTCTCCTTTAGAGAATGAACAGAGTTGTGCATGGCTAAATTGCAAAGTTGCAACTCAACTTGCAAAGTTGAGATAGTGAAACTAAATGTGTATATCAATCAGCTCTTTATCCTAATAATTATACTGGTAAATAAAAATAAAAATAAAAATTTCTCTGGATGTATCCCTGCTAATTTATAAATCAATTATTTTATGTTTTTGATGGCAGAAGGTGTCCCATTGCAGGTAATACAGCTCCTTTTCCAAAACCCTGAAATGCATTAAACTCCAAATGTATAGAGGAAAACATGCCTTAAAAGTAGCCTACACCCTTTCAGTTCTCTGTACTTTATTCCCTCCCCCGGAACCTGGCCCTAACCCAGTGAAAATTTAATGAAGCAACTCAAAATTGATAGTCAAATGAGGCAAAAGACCAAATTCATGCTCCCAATAGGAAACTAAAGTTTTGAAAAGGTGACAGGTGAATTATTTCACCCTCCATCGCTCTAAGTTTCTGAAAATATATTTATTGTTTTCAATAGCAGCAGCCTTGGCCAGAAACTTTAAAATTTCTTCAGGGATTTGGACAACCATGTACAACCATTTCAAACCAGACCAGCAGTCTTATATTCCTTCTCAAAGGCCCAAATGATATCCCAAGAGACAGAGCAAGCTGCTTCATTAAAAGGATAGTTCTTATTTCTAGAGAAAAGACACAGTAATGAAGCTATTTCTTCCCATTATAATACTTCCTGCTCAAAGGGACACCTTGAAGTCTGTTAGGCTAAGAAATGGACTTGCCTTAAATAATGGTCCCAGTGGTTTTAGTGTACTGATTTTAGGCAATGTGTTTTATTTTAAAACTATTCTTGTCATAAAGGAGAGAAGGCAACACATGCCAGTAAAAATTCTCAGATCAGATAAACAGGTACTTCTAAGCATGGCACTCCACCAAGAGTTATTATTTCTACTGCAAAGAAACTGTACTCCTATAATTCCTTTCAGTCCACCAGGCTCCTCAATCTTGTGTAGCCTCTAAGGGACATGATTTTGCTACATCTCTGATAAAAAGTAAACTTTTATTACAGGAAACTAATCATTTGGTTGTTCAATATTTAATGTTTTTCTTTTACAGCGTTTTAACCCATCTTTTGTTCATTAATCAATTCTGTGATATATTTCAGGTCGCAGGTCTTTTCCTGACCAGTGTATTTAAAGTTCTACCTCTTTAAATCTTGTTATTATCTAATTTAACTCTTCTCAGTGGAAGTTATTACGTGAAATTATCTTGATCAATTATTTGATTTACTTTTTCTTTAATTTTCTTTCTTTTATATTCTTTCATTACAGTCTTTAAAACTCCATCAGCCGCATTATGTGTGTTTATCTCAGCATCTGAGATAGAGTTCACTGCTTTATCTCAGCATCTAGAAAAATGTCTAGGAGATGCTGAATAATCATTTGCAATCTACCAGAGATAACGTATGGCATATATACATGCTAATAGTCCTATGTTTCTTCTCAAAGCCCCAAATGAAATCCCATGAGAAATAACAAGCTGCTCCCTTAAAAGGATAGTTCTTATTCATAATAAAGCTATTTCTTCCCATTATAATACTCCCTGCTCAAAGGGACACCTTCAGATATAGATATAGTTATAGACATAGCTATAGATATGTATTTCCCAAGAGTACTTGCTCTTTTTTCTAGGATATACAGACTGACTCAAGATTTTAAAAGAGAAAAAATATATGTTTAAGGTTCTGGTAAAACTTCTACAAAGTTTTATTCTAGTGCATAAAACCAGTTCAAAGGGCTCATGTCCTTTATATTCATGTTCATAGCCATAATAAATTTAAAACCATAGAAATAAAATGTAGTAGTAGCAAATCTCACAATAAAAAGGTTTTTTTTTTTCCTTTTCATATATATGAAGTATATGTACTGATATCTCCTTGAGAAAAAGTGAACAAGATTAGTCGCTGTAAAACATCATGTGGAGAACTAAAGTTTTGTATTTTGGTTGTCTGATAAGAAATATTTATTATGTTTACAATCTATTTGTAGCAGAATAAACTGTAGTATATCAGTTTTCTAGATCTTCTACCAATTCCAATTCCCTTTTAAAATCATAACTATTACATTAATAGACATTTGCTTAAAGCATACCCTATACTCCACTATGCCAAGGTTTAGGACTGCAGAGAGAATCCCTTGCACCTAGAGGAATAAACAGCTCTTTAAGGTAAATATAATAACTATTTCAGGAAAGTTAACTATTCTTTGGAAACATAAATAGAAAGAACTCTGCTTTTCATGAAAGATCACTCATTCATATATTCATTTACTTACAAATATCTATTGTGCCAACATTGTATATTAGAAACTGTACTAACTGGTAAGATCTACATGTAGGCTTTTTAAAAATTTATTTTTAATTAAAGTATAGTTGAATATATATAGACTTGAAGAAGAAATAGAAATTACAGTCTAGAGAGGAAGAGAGAGTTTACAATATGGTCATAGTAAATACTAAAACACAGAAATACATAAAGCACTTGAGAGGAACTTAACTCATATTGGAAAATCAGGGAAAGCTTCAAAAAATAACACAATTTCTAATCTGAGAGCTGAAGGATGAACGGGAATTATAAAGTAATGGTGAAATGTGCTGAAAAAAGAAAGCATTGCAGACAGAAACACAGCATGTTCAAATACGTAGAAAAGAGAATTTAACATGTTCTAGGACTTAAGGAAGTTCAGCATAAATGGAGATTATCATAAACTGAGAAATAGATGAGAAATGAAGTTGAGAAATAAGCAGAGGCTATTTAATATAGCACTTGGAAAGTCATGTTGAGATGATTATTGAAGGGTAAGTCTGAGTCTACCAAAGAAAGGAAGAATGAGCATTCCCAGAAAGGGAGGCTACACTGTACAAACACACAAAACTATGAAAGCAAAAAGCAATTAAGCCAAAGGGATGGAGTTAAGTGGTTACTGAATAAGTATGGAAGGGGCAAGAGATAAAAAGCATTGTCTTACCTACCACTTTAGATCTAAAATAATGCTTTCCTTTCAATATTATCATTTATTGCCTTGAAAATTCATTACATATTAAAATCATAGTACCTTTCCTTCTATACTGTTCTTTATGTGAATGTCTTATAATTTATTTTAAAGGGCAGGCTCCTTAAAGACAGGAATTACATAGCATTAGGCTGTGAAACCCAATTGATACTTGTTGATTTGTTGATAGAGTAGATGGGGAAAATCCAATACTTGAAAATAGTAAACATGAATTTCTTTGTTAATTTTCAGTTGTTGCTATTTCTTAATGGCAGTAGAAAAAAAACTCAAGAAAAGCCAAAAAAAAAAAAAAATCCAAAGCAGAATCTGCCTATATCCTTATTGTAAATACCTACAAAGAGATAAATATTGTGAACAGAGATTCATTCCATTCCTGAATTCCCAAGAATATACAAGTAAATATAACTAAAATTTCCCCCTAACTTACTATATGTCTATACATATTACATTATTGAATATTCATAAACTGAAGGAAGGAGAGCTATGTAAGATACACATTATTTGGCTAATTTCATCTTCTAACTGCATCTTAAAAGATGTTGCTATTTCGTAATATTTTTTGTACATTATGTTTCATCTTCAAACTGACTATAGTCGCTGTTTATATTTGTTTTAGGTGAGATCTGTGTACTTAAATGGACTATGGCTCATTTTTGGTCATTGAAATCATCTCTGATTAAGGTAAATTATTACTAGGCCAATTTGTCATAATTGATGCTATTACTATTTGCACAGACCAAAATAATCTGAATTATCAAGCTTCATTCTTAGTCAGTGACCACATACAGAGTTCATCTTCATCTAATCTAAATCAAAGCTGTTTTCCCTTTTTCTGTTCAAACTTCTTAATGATATTCTAATCTAATTAGCATAAAATATTTTTCAGCTGTTAAAGACACCATAGCCAACAGATGGTGCTATGTATAACATTTTTATGTTAGTGTATAGTACCTAAAAATGTAAATTACAGCCAGGCTGCAATTTAATTACATTGTTAGAAGACATATATGGAAGTAAATTTCTTGAAAATACATATTTCATAAATCTTGTAAGATATGAGAAAAAATGCAAAGTCACCGAAGAATGTTTGAGTTGAGACAGGGGTCAGAGGCTTTTCAATTATGCATGTAAACTTGTCAGAGTTTGATATGATCATGTTCATAAAAATGAAGCTTAACATTTGGTTTGATTTGGGGTGCCTGGAAGTGATCAAGAGGCCTCCTCCTATGCCAACTGTTCTGAAAATAACTTTCTCTGAAATTTTCTTTCTGCCTTCAATATCCTGTCTCTCCAATCCACCTTTACATGACCACCACATCAACTTTTCAAGGCCCGTCATTTTGCATTTAGCAATGAGAAACCAATGATGGTCTTTGAGAAGCTGAATAAAAGAATTCAAGGTCCTGATTTCTTGTTCTAGCCTTCAACTCTTTAACGTCAACCTACTTTTCAAGCGTTCGGTCCATCATTTCCCTGCAAAAATAAACTTATCATAAATCAGTTATATTGACCTTGTAAGATGCTGTGACTAACAATCTGGAACACAGCCATTGGTCAACATAAGCCTCATATGCCACTTTTTTCTGTGAAGCCTTTTCCATCACAAAGTCTATAGATATTCTTGCTCAACTCTGAACTCTCCTAACACTTAATATTACTATATTTAATTCAACCTGATCTCACATTGTTTTTTGTTATAAAATTTCTAAACAGAAAGAAATTCAATCGACTGTTTCTGGTTTATTGACTAAATCAGAAGTTTGTAGAATGTAGAGCTGGTAACATCAATGTTTGAAACTGATAAATTCAAATAACCATTTTCAGTTGCATTCTGTTCTTTTAGTAGCAGACTGATATACATCTTCATCTATCAACAGATTTTCAGTCTTCTCCTTGAAAAAATACATAATATACTAATTTTAGCTTTCTGTTTTTACATAGATTGTATGAAAAGTAGTTATAGTTAATTGATTACATTTTTTTTGTCTTACATAATGTGCCAGGTGAATTACTTACTTTTGAGTATTTGTGGAATGGAAGGAGAAAGAATAATGAGACCAGAAAACCCCAGAATATATTTTTCAAGGAAAAAGGACCAATTACAGCCATAATAAAGTATTTTATTTTTTAATTAATTTTTATTGGAGTATAGCTGATTTACAGTGTTGTGTTAGTTTCTGCTACACAGCAAAGTGAATCATTTATACATATATCCACTCCTTTTTTACATTCTGTTCCCATATAGGTCATTACAGAGCACTGAGCAGAGTTCCCTGTGCTATACAGTAGGTTCTTATTAGTTATCTATTTTATATATAGTAGTGTGTATATGTCAGTCCCAATCTCCCAATTTATCCCTCCCAAAGTATTGTAAATATTATACTCAGCAATACTCATAATGAGAAATCAAGTCTTTACAATGGGCTTAGACTATAGCACCCAGGGCACCTGAAAATGGCTGAGTTCTCACACTTAAAACATTTCATTGGTTATTCTAAGCTTGTTAACCACTTTGTAAGCATTTTCATTTGGCTTGTTTTTAATAATTCTTGTCACTTTGTTGATATTCATTATTATTTGGGTTATTGTCAAAACACTTTTCTTTAAATCTTTAAATAGAGTTGCCTTCTGTTCTTTGAAAATATGAATAATTTCTAATTTGCAGTCTTTGTCCAAAAATTGGAGATAATGAATGGCAGTTGATCTTATGTTTTCTGAGTTTGAATCATATTTTTCACATTATTAAAATTTCTTTGCTTATCTTGTAAAATCTTTGTAGAAGATTGGTCATTTTACATACTATACTTCAGTAATTCTAGATTTGGATTATTTTCTTACTAAAGATTGTAAGTTATTTGGTTTATTTGTTTGGTAGGAACTTCTCCAGATTACATCTCTGAAATCTGTTTTTCCATCAATGTGAATTTTTGATTTTTTTTTTATTGCTTTATTTTTTATTTTTTTAAGCTTGGATCCCTAGGTATGTCTCCTGTGTCTGCACAACTTGGTATTCAGTTAAAGATTGATCAGTAGTTGTGCTCAAACATACCCAGCCAGTAAGTCTTCTACACTCTTTTAATGGATCGCCGTGTGGCTCAAGGCATACATTATTGGGATGTAGTGAGAGAGTAGCATTGACATATACACACTACCAAGTGTAAAATGGATGGCTAGTGGGAAGCTGCTGCAGAGCACAGGGAGATCAGCTCGATGACTGGTGATGACCTAGAAGGGTGGGATAGGGAGACTCAAGAGGGATGGGATATGGACACATATGTAAAAATACAGCTGATTCACTTCGTTGTACAGCAGAAACTAGCACAACACTGTAAAGCAATTATACTCCAATAAAGATCTGGTAAAAAAAAAAAAAAAAGTTTAAACCATTTTCAGGTCTGCTCTGGCTCTTATTTTATGCCATACCCTCTCACATCTCCTCTGCATATACGCACAGGTTTCCTTGGTCAGTGAAGCACGGGTGGCTTGCCCCCTTCCCCTGCCCCCCATCTCTGCTGTGCATGAGCTCAGCCTTAAGTCAACCCAGGATATGCTGAGAGCTTATCAGCTGGTTTACCTTCTAGCACTCCCTGGAAAACTGTCTGGCTATAGTTATTTGCTTGCCCTAAAAGGACTGAAACCTCAGACTAGCTGATGTGCTGGCCCTCCTTGTTTGCTTGTCACTGGCTTCACCACTGTAACTGATGCTGCTTCACCTCAAGGGAGCCACCTCTAACAGCAACAGCCAGACTGGTAATTTTCATGGTCTGCCCCATCCTGGTTGAACTATTTGCCACAAGAGATGAAGTGTGTTTAGGAGCACCGCCAAGCAAGAATGCCATATACTCCCACGGTTCCTACTCAATGTTTAGTACTTCTCATGAATAAATAGTCTTTGCTTTGTTGGATATATCTTATCTATTTCTCTGTCATTTAAATAGTTGTTTTTGACAGTTCTATGCAGTTTCATTGTCACCCTCTGCAGAGAGCATTTTTCAACCTCATTACCTCACCATGACAAAGGTGAATCAGTACTTATTTTTCCTCCTGAACACCATTCCTATCAAATTTATCAATAGGCAGTCAGTCTACAAATTGATTTGCTTTGTTTCTTCATTTTGACATATAATTCTACACAGATGACATATTCACTGTTGAGATAAAGAAGTTGACCTAGTCCATTTTTCTTATTTAAGAATTTAAGGTCATTACTATGGTTATGTATTTGGTTTAACCTCAAGAAATATTCACCCAAAATATTCTTTGAAATTTATCTTTCCCTTTGCTAAGCTCATTTATATGATTTATATAAACTTTTTCTCATTAAAAATAAAATAAAACAAATCTTGTATTTTTTTCTATGATAATTTTAAAAGAGAAGTTAAAATATGTTGGAAAGCAAATAGTAGCCCAGGGTACTTTAGAAAGATATCAATTTATTACTTTGTCCTTTTTGAGGTTTAAATTTATAGTTCTACTTTTTAAGGGGGGGAGGGGGAGAGAGATATTAGAATATTTGTGCTTGTTTTAGAATAAAGTCAATTTATTCAAGTCCTTACATAATTTTCTTGAAACAGAAAATTTTATCGTGCTTTGGAGGTGACAACTACCACTGCTGGAATCAGGGTGTCATTAGACTGAGATGTATTGAAATTGACTTCACTGGAATTCGATAAACCAAACATAATTTCCATGATTTCATATGGCTATTCAGAGCTCTAGTTACATTTTAACTTTAAATTTTGGGTTTATGCATATTTTTAAAGTGGTTAGAAAATAACTGCCTCTAGTATTGTGAGGTTTCACATGGAAAAAGAAACTATTCATTAAATAATTTTTCCATTATTATTATCTGAATGCAAAATAAATATCAAAAAAAGGGCAAATTTGTGAATTTCTACTTAAATTACTTCATAGCAAAAGATTCAGAAGAGAAATATAGAATAAGGGGAAAATTAAAGTACATAAAATAATAGTTATTGGCTTGGAGTAAAAAGAAAATGTTTTATTCAATGTAAATATGTAAAGGGTCAAAGAATATTTCTGAAAATCTTAATTTTAATTCTATTGGATACTTTATAATATATTGCATCAAACTGTATGGGAAAAATTCCAAATTATTTTCATTAAGAGAGTAAATATTTTATGAATCAATAATTACCCTTTGTGCAATCTGGCTAAAGAATAGGCAGAGAAAAAGATACAGAAAATCTATATAGAAATAAATGTAAAATCCTATTTTTAATTTTGAAGATGCTTTCTGTAAAAGACATTAATTCCACCAAAAACTTGTTCACAGTAAGTTATCTGTAGTATATTCAAATTGTGTGTGTGTGTAAAGTAATGGCTCACTAAGAGGCTGATATGTCGCTTTATTTAAAGTGATGTCAAATTGTGCTTTTAGAAATAAGAGAGATTTTGTAGCATAGTGAATAGTTTTGTCTGAAATGTTGTCAGGGGTAATCTTTTTATTTTAATATCAATCACCTTTTATGCATTAAGTTTTCACTTTTTACCAAGGATTTTTATAAATATTTTCTCCATAATATGACTTCTACAGAAAATAAAGTTGCTCCCAGATATCCAGCAGATTGGAAGCATCTATTTCACTAATCTGAAGTCTCTCATTTTTTACCAAATCCAGTTTATACACCAACTTTCACAATACCTCCGCAGTTTTTTTTAACTTAAAACAGTGGCATTACACTCAGCTGTTTAACAGTAAATGACTCATGAGTTTATTAACAAAGAAAAAGTGGACTTAATATTTTATAAGTGGAGTTACTTCTAATAAAGCTTTTTTGCACTGGACTTGGCTTGCAGAGCCTTTTGGACAATTGGAAATATTAAATCACCACCAAAGGGCAAAGAGCTGGAATCATTAAGGATATTCAAAAGCATATGCCAAGACACCAATGGTAATTCAAAACAAATTTAGAAAACCTTAGAAATTACCATTATTTAGGCACTGCTGGAAGCAGCAATATTCTCTTAGATGTATGCATATAATACATTTTTAATGACTACATTTGTACACTGCAGAGTCAGTATTTAAGCTAGGGTATGAGAGTTAATCAGCATGAAATACTCAGGAAGTAAATGGAGATTGGGCCATTTGACACCTGCGTCTATGACAGTCTGTGTCCAGGAAGGTGTTTATGATTAAAATCAGTGATGTCTTATCTGCTTTAAAAAAGAAATTGGTCTTTCATAAGCCAAAGAGTATTTAATAGGGGCTTAGGAGGTGCTCATGATGCCATTTTTGTTATTGCCTTTCCTTTCCCAAGAGAAAGAAGAAGGGTTTGGAAAAAATTTTTTTGACCAGATGAGCATTTGATACTTAAACTGTCTACAAGGCAGTGTCTGAAAATGGAAAGATACTTGCTGTGGCTAACTTGCCGTTGACAAACTACTGCTTCCATCAACCCCAAAGACTCAATTTACAACCAAGCATCCACCCCAACATTTACAGCAGCACTATTTACAACAGTCAAGATATGGAAATAACCTAAATATTCATCAACAGAGGAATGGATAAAGACGTGGCATATATTTACAATGGAATATTACTCACCCATAAAAAGAACAAAATAATGTTATTTGCAGCAATATGGATGGACCTAGAGATTATCTTATTAAGTCAGACAAAGACAAATATCACATGATATCACTTATATGTGAAATCTAATTTCAAAAAAAAGATACAGATAAACTTACAAAACAGAAACACTCACAGATTTTGAAAACAAACCTATGGTTACCAAAGGAAAAATGTGATGGGGAGGAATAAATTAGGAGCTTGCAATTAACATACACACTACTATAAATAAAATAGATAATCAACAGGGACTTACCGCATAGCACAGGGAGCTCTACTCAATATTCTGTAATAACCCATATGAAGAATCTGAAAAAGAATTAATATATGTATACGTAAAACTGAATCACTTTGCTGTACACCTGAAACTAACACATTGTAAATCAACTATATTCCCATAAAACTGTTTAAAAAACAAAATAAAAATTTAAAAAAATTGAGCATCATGAGAAAGTTGAGGAAAAGATTTCCAAAGATTATTCCAAGCCCCAACTCTTAATTTATCGCTGCCATTCATGCCTAGTAATTTGCTCTGCTGTGTATTTTCATTACTAGTAAGAGTTTGAAATAAACTTTAAAGTACAATTTTACAATCTATTAACTTAAAGTTTGGGGGAAAAAAAAAACCATAGATGAAGTAAACTAGTATAAAACAATATTGCACTATAGCAAAACTTTTTAAAAGGCTTTACTTCTAGGGCTGTACTTATAAGAATTTATTAGCAAATGTTATATGCCATATGGTAACTTTGATTTATAAACTGCAGGTGTTTCATTCTGTTTTTCCAATTATTAAATAAAAATATTTTTATGGCAAGGATTTTTTCCTTATTCTCTCCCAGCACATTTTTACTGAACTGGCCATTACCTCATTTAGCCACTTTTGTTCAAATGAGTTTTCACACAGTCTCTGCAGAGATTTTCATTCAGTTCTGCTTAGAATCAGGGAAAGAAATTTGAATAGAGGGTTCTCTTTAGAACATTGGTTCTATAATGTGACCACGTGTGTGAATCTATATAAACACTCTTGAATAAAATATCTAATCAAAAGCCCTTTCAGCACATCTCTCAGTGGTCTCGGAACTACCATGAGAGGAGTTGGTTGCCAAAGCTCCCCTCTGCCCTCCCACTACCTTCTTCCCTTTGGCTCTGGTAAAGGCTGCTTTCTTTCCTGGGGAGGGTACTATCCCATTTTTCTGATGTTAGACTGAAGGGGTACATGCTTAGCTGAGCTCAATGAAAGAGCCTGTAGAGTTGGTGTGGGGTTTTTTTGTTTTTTGTTTTATTTTGTTTTGTTTTTGCCAGCTGTTCTCTTGCTCTACACCAAAAGCCACAATTCTTTATTGAAATAACCATCACTTCAAGGGAGCGATTGGTCGGGAGCCAACTAGGGACAGTGAATGGTAGAGGTTTTTTAATTGCGATCTTGAAGCTAGCCATGGAATTCTAACTTGCCACAAGCTGGAAGTGGCCCAAACCAGAAGAAATTTCAGTCAGTACTCAGCTTCACAGAATCCTTGGGGCAGGGGGAGAACACCACTATGTCTTTTAGACAAGATCTTGGCCAGGCCTCTGTCACGCTATATTAAGGATTTTTTTTTTTTTTTTTTAGAGCTAGCAGTTGGATTCAAGAAACGCAATAAGGAAAAAAGCTCATATTCCTTCTGTCTACAGAAGCTTAGACTAAATAGACCCAATATTCTACACCTACCAAAACACCTGAGGCTCAGCAGCATTGGGGGGGCTTTACTGGGAAGAGAATGTGGGGTCTTAATTGGATCATTTACTTCCAAACAAGTCAGTGTGATTTGTGGCTTTTTACCTTGATGTGATGGTGCAATAGTGACAAGCAACATTTATTGAGCACTTTATATGTATCAGCGATTATGCTAACAGCTTTACGTGTTATTAAAATACAAAATTGCCATATAGATAGATTTTGGCAATTTCATCTAGTTCTGCACAATTATTCAATTGATGATTACAATAGCTATGAATAGACACTGTCACACCAACCTTATAAAGAAACGAGTGTTTCCCAACTTTCGTTGAGTAGGTTCTGTTTTAGGCACCTGATAAGAATTAACACACTTAATTATTTCAGTGATCTAATGAGGTAGATTATATCCAATATTAAGATTTAATTACAGTTAAGAAAGCTGAGGCACAGAGAAGTAAAGTTCATTGCTGAAGGCTGCACAGCTAATAAGGGTGTAAAGATGGAAATTGAATTGAGGCTATATGATCCCAGAGACAAAAGACTAAGATGCAGAAGACTAGGTGATGTTTCCATTGTCACACAGTCAGGAATGAGCAGAGCCACAGTTCAACCCAGATCTTTTTGATTTTACAGATCATACTCTTTAGAACTACTCTATCCTATGGTTGAGAATTGAACAAAAGAAGCCAATGCTTGGCAAGCATTTTACAATTGGTAGAGATGAAGTATTTAGATTCTATTTTATGAAAGAAACTAACATTTTTTGAATATTCATCATAAGAGAGACACTAGACTGGCAGCTGACTTAACTTATCAATTTCCATCCTCCTACAGGAAATTATTATCCCAATTTTAAATATTGGAAAGAAATAGGTTCAGAGGAGTTAAGTAACTTGTTCAAATTGGAAAAGCAGGCATTCAAGCCCAAGTCTGTGTCATTCCTTTTGATGATGCAGTGGAAGGAGCAGGAACTCAACTGGTGAACTACTGAATCTGAAATTGGGCTGCTGGGGCTTGCCAGAGCCACAGGCTGAGAAGGTCTTCAGGCTCTGCACATGCCTGGGAAGCTAGGCACCCTGGACTCCTGCAAGCTGGACCAAGGAGTGATCCAAAGCTTCCTCGTCATGCTAAGCTGTGCAAGATTCAGAGTCACAGCCTCCATCAACCTGCCAGCGTCTTTTCTTCTGCAGATAGCTTTGCCCTGCAGGGCCAGGATCAAAACTTGGTCTCCATAGGCCTCACACAGATTGTTACCAAGAAAGTAAACAATCTAACATCAAAAATTCTGCTCTGAAGGAGGCAGGAAAGATAAGAGGCTTGAGTAACCTTGCTTATTACAAACAAGACAGGTTGGGCTGCAGCTGGTGAATGGGAAACTCATTACGGCCACTTGAAGCCTTGGCAAATACAGCGGGTAACCTGAGAGCCCAGCACGGAGCCTCCTGGCCCAATAGTCAATCAATCTGCTGGCAGGTCAAAGCAGACAGCAAAGACCAGAGCGAGGCAGCAGATTAGGCCCCAGTAACGCACATGGTCAGCTAAGTAGGAAAACAGGGCTGGATCGTGATCAGCAGTGATGGCAGAAGCAGCTCAGCATAAAATGATCATCAGTTTCTCTGAAGCAGAGACAGGGTTTGACAAAGTGCCCTTGAGAGAGGGTGGCTCCATTATTAATAACTATAATAATAATGGCAATGATTATAACAATAGTAATAATAATACCAGTGCTTTGTTGTATTAGTCAGGACCCTGGCATTAAACAGAACTCTGATCAGATGGGTTCATTGAAAAGAATTTAATGACAGGACAACTTGCAATAATGAGGGCAGATTTAAGAGACTCCCAAAGTAATGCTGAGATGCTCAGAGTTTAGTAAGCCTGAAAGGTGCAAGGGGAAAATATTGTGCTGCTAGGGACCAGTGATAGCTCAGGGGAGCTGTGATTATGCAGGATGCAGCCACCTTCAGAACTGTGATGCTGAAGGTGGGAGGGAGGGAGGAAAATATTCTCCAACTTGTTTTTCCTCCCATTGACTGAACCAACCCAAATGCCACATTGGAAACGGAGCCCAGCTGATGCAATCTGTGCAGATCAGCTGCTCAGAGACGGGCATACAATGTTTTTGAGTAGGCAAACACATTAATCATCTACATTGATAAGTGGTTCACCCTTTAGAACAGGGGCATCAAATGCAAATATCTTCAGGGGACACACAAGAATGCAAACAGGAAGAGGGAACAACAGGGTCAGTCATAAGCTAGTGAGTATGTGTTCATCTAAGAGTACATGGAGACCACCCATGTCACTGCCTTCCAGCCTCAGAGTAATGTGGACCCAGCACTGGTAGAAGATCTATTTTTAGAAGTGAAGCAGAAAGTCCAGATTATTGTGTGAAGTTTCCTTAATTTTATTTTATTTATTTTTTTAACTTTTAAAATTTATTTTCTCAACTAAATTTATTCTAAACTCAGTCAATCCCGACCATGCACAAAACTCTTTTCTCAGGGTCCACTTTCCACAAAACTTTTTATCACTTTCTATATCTATTTATTTTCCCGTCCAAAAACAGCCACCTGTCTTAGTTTTAAATATTGGCAATTCATTGGGGAAAAAAGAGTTCGTGATGACCAAACAAAACACACCTGTGAGAGGTATTCATCTCACTTTTTGGAAATGAAGCAGATTATGCTGTGAATTCTACTAATTTTTTAAACATTGGCAATTCATTGAAGAAAGATCTTGTGATGACCAAATAAAGGACATCTGTGTAGGTATCCATCCCACAGGCCACCTATGTTGGATGACTCTTGTTCCCCCACCCACATCTTTTAGGTTCATTCTTATTCCAGATACTCAAGAGGTAAAAAGCTCCACCATAGGGAACATGATACACTTTTTTCAGCAGCACTGAATAGATTTCACTCTTCTGCCCCAGGGCTTTTCTGACCCCCCATTGTTACAGTTGGAGGAATCACCCAGTACTCAGTACTAGGGCCGGAGTAATTAGAAATTCAAGTAGGTAAAAATGACCAGAGTGGTACCCTAGCTAGTTGATAATCACTCTGCATTTCATGCCCTTTGCTGGACAATTCCAAGACGCATAGACATGGCTCTTCAGAGAGGTCAACTGCGATAACCCACGATGCAAAGGATTAGAACGCATCCTTATGCTGGCTTCCCCTCTCCTGTGCTTATTATTCCTGAGTCCCTCACTCCTGTACCTTGGGATAGAATACCAGAATAAACCACCTGCACACAACTTTCTTTCTGGGCTTTGCTTTCTGGAGAGATTGCTGCTAAGACACCATCATTTCACAAATTCTGCTTGAGAAAAAAAAGTCTAAAAAGATTTTTCTGACTTTGTCTGAAAGACCCTTTATATTCACAGAATAAATATTGAATATTTGTGACAGAGGATCCTACCCAACCATAATCCTAAAGTGTTTAAATACATGCCTTTAAGCTGAGAGGGTAGAAAGACAACTCAGGCATTTGTGGCCAGGTATTGATCCGAGTCAGGAAATATATTCTGTAATGAATAAGCATGAGTGTTTGGTTACCTTTTGAAATCAGGAGGAACTTTTGGCTTGAAGTATTTAATTTTCTAATGTATTTAGAGGCTAATTCCTAAAATGGTTTTTGCACTCTTTTAGGTAAGAGAATGTGTAACATGTATATTAACATCCTTCACAACAGCAGCGTTTGTGTGTAAAGCCTAGCAAATAAGCATATGATTAACAAAAATAAGACACAGTGTTAAGTGATTTATATTTATAAGCCATATATTGATTGATCAATCAAATCAATTCATGCAATTATTCATATGTTCAGTGCATATTTATATATTCTTTGTGTATGTCAGGCATTGTGCTACACCCTGGGTTACCACAGTGAAGCCAAAGCTTTATTCCATTGGCTAGTCGGAGGAAAAATGAATTAAACATGTGCAAGTAGAAAATTAATAAGTAAATTTGTCAGAGAAATATAAAGCATTCTGGGATTACATCAGATGTACCCTTAACCCCAGGAGATGAAGGAAAGTTCCCATAAGGAAGTTAATTTTCAGCTGAGATCTTAAGGACAAACAGAGTTACCTGAGAAGTAGGAATAGAAAAAGGCTTACTTCTACCCCAAGAATGCAAAGGTGCAAGGACCAGGGGCTGTAAGAGAGCATTGGAATGATTGGATTGTGGGGGGAACTGTGGTGAGGGTTTCTCACTAGAGAGGCAGGAAGCAGGTCAGGAAGACCATGTAATGCATGTTAAGGAGTGTGGTCTTCACTCCTTCTGGTTTTGAGGCAGGAGGGGGCAGAAACTCTGAGGCTCTCTCAGCTTTCTGTGTGCGAGGGCATGGCAGACACCAAACAGTCAATGTCAGTCCTTTTCAAAGAGAGGCAGGGGCTAGCTGCTGGGAACAAAAACACAGAAAGCACACTGAAGCTGGAAAGTGGGCTGAGTAGTGGGGAATTGTTATACCATCACAGTAAAAAGGGATCTGAGATTATCTGGGTGAAATGCTTCTATTATTCAGTGTACCAGTACTCACAAGCACAAATGTGTATTAGTCATTACAGCTATAAACATTAACAAGCTGGGACTTCCCTGGTGGCGCAGCGGTTAAGAATCCGCCTGCCAATGCAAGAGACACAGATTCAATCCCTGGGCTGGGAAGATCCCACATGCCATGGAGCAACTAAGCCTGTGAGCCACAACTACTGAGCCTGTGCTCTAGAGCCCGTGAGCTGCAACTATTGAGCCCAAGTGCCACAACTACTGAAGCCCATGCGCCTAGAGCCCATGCACTGCAACAAGAAAAACCACTGCAATGAGAAAGCCAAGCACCGCAATGAGGAGTAGCCCCAGTAGAGAAAGCATGAGCACAGTAACAAAGACCCAATGCAGCCAATTAATTAATTAATTAATAAGCAAAAATTATTTTGCAGTGATTTATAAAAGATGTTATCTAATATTAGCAATGCTTTTAAATTAGTTAAAAATTAGTGTAAGTCCCCCACTCCACAGAACACGCCTGGCACACACAGAAGGAACGGTCAGTAGTTGATCCAAGCTGAAAAGTTTAGATGACCATAGAACTTTTCATCTCAGAATTCAGATCTCCTTAAAAGTTAACATTAGCTTAGTCCCCTCCAATTTTACTGTTCTGCCCCCATTTTCTTGGCCTCAGGAGTAAAGTTCTTCCCTGGGCTGCAACCATGGGATCCCTGAACACACCGTAGACAAACCAGTTGCCAACCAAGCAATTTACTGAGAGCCTATTTGCACCAATGCCTAGCAGAAGCCTGACAAAAATATGTTGAAGGATGTCATCTGTCCTCTGTTTTAAACACGGCCACACTCTCCTTCCAGCTCAAAATTAGTCTTTTACTTCCATTTACAGATCACTCTAGACTCATTTATTATTAGCCCTAACGCTACCATTTTTGTATCTTGGGCTCAGGGCAAGAGAGGCACAAGCACTATGAGGCATTCAACTTCTCATTCATGTCAATGCCAGCCCTTCCCTTGCACAGACCTGAGAGTGAGTGTCTCCTTAAACTGTGCACCCAGCTCCCTCACATCCCTCACCCTAAACAGAGTCTAGCCCTGTATAGACTCATTCAAAAAGTAGTGCAAAAAAGGACTTTCTCCACACTGGCCAGAAATGGTTATCTTTCTCCTCACTCCTTTTTCTCATCCAATGATGTATTTTGTATTATCAAATCATTCAAATCCAAAGTGTATAAACTCCAAAGAGAGAACAACATAAAATAGAATCATGGCCTCATGGGCACTGCAGAAAGACGGCAGAGTTCACATTGGAGCATGGCATGTACACATATGTAAGGACAAGACTCAGTTCTTTGTCTCCCTGTGATGTCACACAGTAGATGAGGATATTATAAAGAGTCTTTAGAAAATTACTCGGGTGTGCTTGTACCATTCCTTCATCCATTCATATAATAAAAGTGTCTCAAACCTCAACTATATGCCAAGCACAAGTGTCCAGTGCTGGGGACCAAAAGATGATGTAGATGCAGTATGGGTCTCATTTCAAGAAAGTAATTTAACCTATCCTCCTGTCACTGTGAAGATGACAGACCACTATGACAGAAAGTTCATAAAAAAGTAGAAAAGGCTATTTCAGTAACATATCCCATATTCTAACTGTCCTTTCAGCATCACGGCTCTTAGTGACTAAAGAGCAATTTTCAAGTGGCAGATTGAAAATGAGACATGGCATATGTAGTTTGAATGCAAAAGTGCTGATAACCACTTGCCACATTTGAATAATAACTAGTAGTAGAAGCAATTAAATCAGTTCCAGGGAGAACTGGGAGACAGCATAATAAACTTGTCTTGAAATGAAAGAAGTGAAAAGAATTCACTTCATTTGTACACAGGAATTCACTGGCCTGGGTCTGATCACTAAACTTCATTTTAAGATGAATAATTTAAGTCTAAAATGTCAAAGCAAAAAGAAGTTCAAAATGTCAAAATGGCCAAGGCTAGTGGTTAGGATCAGAAGCTCTGGAACCAGACTGCCTGGGGCTGTTGTTCAGCTTGGCCACTTAGTGTCTACTGCACCTTGAATGAGGTACTTAACCTTCTGTCGCTCAGTTTCCTCATCTGTAAAATAGCTAACATAATAATTTCTACTTCATAGGGTTCTTATGAGTAATAAATGAGTTAATAATTATAAAGTTCTTAAATCAGGGCCTGAAGCATTAAAGTACTCAATAAAATGTCTTGACATAATTTTTATTGCCTGGAAAATATGAATAGTATTTGTTTTTCTTGTAGAGTTATACTTATGCAAGTAGGTGAAATACGTTAAAATGAACTAAATATAGTCAAATTTAAAAACATATCATTGTGGTAAAATGTATATGACATTAAATTTTTTTTTTTTTTTTACCATTCACTGTACAATCGACAGGTGTTAATTACAGTCACAATGTTGTCAACCATCACCATTATTTCCAAAATGTTTTCATCACCCCAAACAGAAACTCTGTAACTATTAAGCAATAATTCCCTATTCCCACTTTCAGTCACCGTTAACCTTAAATGCACTTTCTGTTTCCATCGATTTGCTTACCCTAGGTATTTCATTTAAGTGGGATCAAATGAAATTTGTCCCTTTGTTTCTTATGTCACTTAGCATAATGTCTTCAAGATTTATCCATATTGCAGTATATTTCAGAACTTTCTTTCTGTTTATAGTTGAGTATTATTCATTGTATGCATATATTGCGTTTTGTTCATCTGTTGATGGACACTGGGTTATTTCTACCTTTTGACTATTGTGAATAATACTACAATGAACACTGGGGTACAAGTATTTATTTGAGACTCTGTTTTCAATTCTAGTAAGTATATATCAGTAGAATTTCTGGGTTATAAGATAATTCTATTCAACTTTTTTAGAAACTGCCATATTGTTTTCCCCAGGGGATCTACCATTTTCCTTCCCACCGACAAATGCATGAGGGTTCCAATTTCTCCACAACCTCACCAGAATTTGTTACTTTCTGATGATGATGATTGCCATGCCAGAAGGTTTGAAGTTGTAGCTCACATAGTTTTGATTTTTACTTACCTAATGATGAATGATGTTAAGTATTATTTTTAATATTTATTTATTTATTTATTGGCTGCATTGAGTCTTCGTTGGTGCACATAGGTTTTCTCTAGTTTCAGTGAGCGGGGGCTGCTCTTCATTGAGGAGGTGTGTGGGCTTCTCATTGTGGCGGCTTCTCTTGCTGCGGAGCACAGGCTCTATGCGGGTGGGCTTCACTAGTTGTGCCACGTGGGCTCAGTAGTTGTGGCTCACAGACACTAGAGCACAGGCTCAGTAGTTGTGGCACATGGGCTTAGTTGCTATGCAGCATGTGGGATCTTCCTCGACCAGGGATCTAACCCATGTCCCCTGCATTGGCAGGCAGATTCTTAACCACTGTGCCACCAGGGAAGTCCCGTGAGTAATTTTCCATGTGCTTATTGGCTATTTGAATATCTGCTTTTTTGGAGCACTGTCTATTATGTCCTCTGCCCATTCGTTAATTGGGTTGTCTTTTTGTTGTTGAGTTGTATGAGTTCATTATATAATCTGGATATTAAACACGTATTAGACATATGATTGGCATATATGCAAAGATTTGCAAAAATTTTCTCCCATTCTGTAGATTGCCAGTTTTTGATAATGTCCTTTGATGCACAAAAGTTTCTAATTTTGATGAAGTTCAATTTATACATTTTTCTTTTGTTGTTAAGGTCAAAGATTTACCTCTCTTTTTCTAAGAACTTTATGATTTTAGCTTGAATTAAATACAATAATTTGTTTTTAAAACAGCACATATCATATACTCTGAGTAGTATGTGTCTCACCCAGAACTATCTATAGGACATTAACACACTCAGCTCTCATGATTTGTGGCAGAGATATTGCATATATGATCAGAGCATTCTCCTGGCATTGTATGTAATTGTAGCTTTCATCCTCACCTTTAGTCACATCTTTGCACCTGTCTGAGAGACTCATACAAATGTAGTTGGTCAGCTCTTTATGACATAAACCTAGAACAAAGTGTTAGTGCTCCTGATCTCAAGTACCAGTAATAAGGAGACTTTGACCCTGAAGTTGCATAAGACAAAAATTCAGCTAAAACTTTTATTCATTTAAGAAAGAAAAAAGTCCTAGAAATCCATGGTAGTTTTTAATAGATATTTCCTCACCATAGGAATTTCAAAAGTTATACAAGACCTCAACACCTTAGAATTATCCTTTGCTGAATAATCCTTCAGCTATTCCTTCAGTCACCAAAGAATGCATCATAGGGGTCCATTTGTATTTTTAAATGTCTTGTTAAAAATAACTAGCAATGTTATTAGAAACTAAAATATTTCACAGGTTCAAGCACATTTGCATTAGAAAAAATATTTAACTTATCCAATTTAAGGTAAGGTGTAACAACTCTATTTTAAATGCTATCAGTCAAATTACCAAAATAATGTACTACAATGAGATAGTGGAGTTCCTCTGGTAATACGTCCTTAGCGACTACATTGACAGACTTAAAATTACACAGGGATTTTTAATTTGGAACAGCACTTGGCTCATTATTTTCATTGTATAAGTTTCTGGAGGATAACATCATCAAGACCATGTATTTTTACACCCAAATCCTACCATTTAATTCCTCATATAATGGGCATTCAAGAAGCACTTGTTGAACACAATGTATAGTTATATACATAGCTAGAGTTGGCAATTAATAAACATTTGATCATTGAATGAAAAAGCATATTAAAATAAAGAATATATCAATAGAATAAATAATAAAGAATATTGTAATAATATTAATTATTCCAACCAAGGAACACAGTATATCTTTCCATTTCTTTGTATTATTTTCAAATTACTTCATCTTTCCATTTCTTAGTATTATTTTCAAATTATTTCATCATTAATTTTCAGAGTATAGTCTTTCATCTCCTTGGTTAATTTTATTCCTAGGTGTTTTATTATTTTTGATGCAGTTTAATGGGATTGTTTTCTTGCTTTTTTTTTTTTTTGGATAGTTCATTATTAAGAAAAACTATAGATTTCTGTATACTAATCAGTGCATTAAGTTGTATCCTGCAACTTTACTGAATTCATTTATTATGTTCTCACAGAATTAGAACAAATACTTCTAAAATTTGTATGGAACTACAAAAGACTCCAAATTGCCAAAGCAATCTTGAGAAAAAAGAACAAAGCTGAAGGTATCACACTCCTTGACTTCAGATGAGGCTACAAAGCTACAGTCACCAAAATGTCATGGTACCGGCCCCAAAACAGGCAAACAGATTAATCAAACAGAATAGAGAGTCCAGAAATAACCCCACATACCTGCTGACAATTAGCCTATGACAAAGGAGGCAGGAATATAGAATGGAAAATATATAAACAGCTCATATAACTCAATATCAAAAAGAAAAAAAGAAAAAACCTGATTAAAAGACAGGCAGAAGACCTGAACAGAAATTTTTCCAAAGAAGACATACAGATGGCCAACAGGGATGAAAAGATGTTCAACATTGCTAATCATCAGAGAAATGCAAATCTCCACAATGAGACATCACCTCACACTGTTTAGAATGGTGATCATCAAAAAGTCTACAAATTACAAACACTGGAATGTATGTGGAGAAAAGGGAACCCCAGTATACTGTTAGTGGGAATGTAAATAGTGTAGACACTTTGGAAAACATTATGGAGGCTCCTTAAAAACTGAAAAGAGAACTACCATATGATCCAGTAATACCACTCCAGGGTATGTATTCAAAAACAACTAAAACATTAATTTAAAAAGATCCATGCACCTCATTGTTCATAGCAGCATTATTTACAATAGCAGAGCTATGGAAGCAACCTAAGCGTCCTTCGATGGATAAATGGAAAAAGAAGATGTAGTATATGCAATAAATATATATATATATGTGTATATATATATAACTCAGCAATAAAAAAAGAATGAAATTCTGCCTTTTGCAACTATGTGGATGGACCTAGAGAATATTATGCTTAGTGAAATAAGTCAGAGAAAGACAAATACTATATATTATCACTTATATGTGGTATCTAAAAAAATAAAACAATGTATAAAACTAAACAGAAGCAGACTCACAGATATAGACAACAAACTATTGGTTACCAGTGGGGAGAGAGAAGGGGGGAAGGGTAAAAGAGGATTATAGGGTTAAGAGATACAAGCTACTATGTATAAAATAGAAAAGCAATAAGGATATGCTGCATAGCACAGGGAGATATAGCCATCATTTTGTAATAACCTTAAATGGAGTATAATCTATAAAAATTTTGAATCACTATATTGTACACCTGAAACTAATAATAAGTTGTAAACCAATTATACTTCAATTAAAAAAATACATTATAGAAAGTGGAAGTAACAAGCAATTCAATATCTCAGGGAAAGAGAATTAAAAACCAACTAACTGTGAATTAGATACACATTCATGCCCTAGTACAAAGGCACTGTATACATATGATCTCCATAAATGAAGATGATTTTCAGAAGAATAATAAAGTAACCAAGGATGCCACTTAGATAAAAATACATCTGAGGTACGTACTGACGTGATTGTACAGTGTATTACATTTAGTTCATAGTGTGCTAAGATTCCTGTGAAAGAAAGATAGTGTGGTTGAGTAAGAAGAAACCTTGCAGAACTAATGTAATCACGTCCACTTCAGAGAACAAGCTTCAGAAGCACACAGTTAGTTCTATGAAACTGGAACACATGAAGTTCAAAGTTCAAATAGTGGAACTATTGTTGATTCTCAAAAGACACTGCCTCTTTAGTCCACAGGATTATTTTTGAAAGTGTATTTTACTATGTTTTGAAGATTTACACCTATTTTATTTTCTAATTTTCCACAATAGCCCCATCTTTTGTCAGGTAAACTAAAGCAAATCTATGACTGGAGTTAGAATGAAAAAAGTCTATTGATGAAATATTTTTCTTTACCTAGTTATCTCAACAAAACAACAATGCATTCAATGTAATAAGTGTTTTCACTTAATTCTACTATTATCTTTTTAATAAAAGAGTGGTTGTTACTTTGAATTGACAGATATTTCAGGATGTATATTCATGACCTTATATAGAAACCTCTGGGGCAAACAACTGGTTCACTGGTTTGGCATTTGAGAGAAAGAAACAATCTATTTGGGTTGGTTTTATTTTTCCATGAGACAGAGTATCTTAGACTTCATCTTAAATCTATCAACCTTACCCCTTCTTTAAGGGCTTTGTCTTTTAAAATGACAAAACTGTGTCTTCAACACCTTTAACTGGCTTAACCATGTTTGAAGCAGGGTCTCGGGTTACTACTATGAAAATGGAGAGGAAGTTACAGACTGTGATGGGAATTTATATTAAATTAGATCCTTCCTGAGCTGGTAAAATACATGAAAAAACGAAAATAAGGAATAAGAATGCCAGTCATTCATCACTTTAGAGACATATTTTAAAATACCCATAAAAGTCTATGCAGTTCAGAAACTATTCTTATTTTAACAATATTATGCCTCTGTAGACCTCATAATGGAAATAAATATTTGCAATGAAAGCTCACTTTGTACAGAACAGGGCAATTAGATATTTTAAATATTCTGTCTTTATGTCACTTTTGCCTTGCTCTGGTGAGTGACAGGGATTACATTGCATATATAGTGCATACTTGAATAATGAAATTCTCCATCGGTTTTCTTTAAAATCTTGGCATGAACTGCAACTACAAAATAATTGTGCACATGGCAAGTGATCTTTAAAATCATTTTCCAAGGCTGGTCTGCTTTCAGCAGAACTTTTTCACTTTTGACTAATACTCTTTCCTGTTTTCTGGTTCAGAACACTGCTTCCTAGAGCTACAAATTCAGTTTATGGAGTGCCTTTGACCTGCACTCCACTGGATAAAAATAAGTGTCAATCCAATGAAACCCAAAGATCTGCTTCTTCAACATCTTTAGGTTTTCATGGACAATGCAGGGGCTCTGTAAATTTTCATTTTCTGTGTGTGCACAAGGTGCCAAGAAAGAGAGTTAAAATAACATTTTAAAAATCTATTTTATCTCCTCTAATCTAGTGTGTCAGATGGTTTTAGATGAAGTACCTATAACGACAAGAGCTCAAGAGTTCACTCCAAGTTCTTCATAAAACAGAAAAAAGGGCAAGTTCATTCTGAAGGGCTTTGGATTTATATTCATTTGTATAACCCTTCACAGTTATTACTTAGATTTCAGTAACACACAAAAAATCACTGTTTCTCTCCTTGACTCCCCTCATTAACCTCCCCTTGACCATATCCTGTATTAGTATTAAAAAACACAGAACCAAAAGGCTCCAGTTCAGTAGAAACAGTTGTCAATATTGACAAACACTTTGTCCTCATATTCAAAGAGCACCCACAAGACTTAAAGTTAGAAAAAAGGAGCCAAGTTTTTCATTTCTTCAAACAACTACTTATATTCAGCTCCTCAACTTCTTTCCCTGTAACTATGCCACCATGCCCCGCCCTGCCACACATGCATGACAATGCACAGTGCACACAATTCTTTATGACAGCTGAGGTAAGGGACAAAAATGGGAGAGCTGGGACTGGACAGGCTGTGGGAAACACTGTGCAATTGTTTTCAAAACTTAAAATGCATGACAGGATATACATTGTCTACAAATACAAAATAATATCAGTTCATCCCTGTCCCTGATAACCTATAAACAGAATATTGTTTTTCAATATCCTAAAGAGTTTCAATACTCTTGTGAAAAGCAGAAAAGCTACAAAGCATAATGGCAACAGTAAAACTTACTGCTTAAGAACATGGACTTCAGCCCTGGGTTTGAATGTTGACTCATCATGTTGCTGGCTGTTTCCTTGAACAAGTCATTTAAAATCTCTAAGTTATGATTCCCATCTTTACCTCAAAGAAGCAGCAGCAGAAGCTTAGAAATTTCAAATCCAGGCTTGCATGAGACAACCAAGACTTGAACCTAGGTACATCTTAGTACAATATTCCTGCTCTTTTTCATTATTATGACATGACTACCTCTCTATGATTATACAGGATATTCTTCCTTCATGTAAAGCCCTCCATCTAGGGTCACAAGCATGTCACGTGCTGAGTAAATGTTGTCCATTAAAACTATGTTCAATGATCTTGGCTGTGCAAGGCATTTTGGTTTGAGGTGTGGAACAGCTGGAGATGAGAAGACTTTGTTGGCATTGGTTAATATGGGCAGACCTCCTTGTGCAAAATTTGAAAGCTTGATTAGCCTGATGTAATAGTTTTTGAAAACTCTTAGTCAAGCTGCCATAAATATGTCCAAGAGTGTGCCTTTTCTGTATGTGTATATAATTTTACCCGAAAGATGAGCAATTATTATTCATGTACATAGACTGTATTTAGGTGCAAATGAGGTCTCCATGATTTCACAAGTGTCCAAGATAATCATTGTTTTGGTGAACACAGGCTTGAGAGGCAGAGTCTTGGCAGCTGCTGCTGAAGGGAAGGAGACAATTTCAATCTCCCACGGCAGACTTGTCCCAGCAGGGGCGGAGCCCAGGACGATAAAAGAGAAATGCACAAAGCACTCCATGGACCAGAATTCAAATCACATTATGTTAAATTAGAGGCTTCATGTAAATAAGCAGGTTTTCTCTTGAGAAGGACATGATCTTTACATGAGGTTGAAATCTATTTCTTTATCACTCTTCCTTACGAAGCCTTTTGTCAATGGCATCCCTAGCTTCATCTAGGGTGTATCTGCTAGGACCTGTAACAACTTACACTTTCCCCAGTTTATTTTATTATTTTGTAGCTCTTTAGAAGGCATCAATCACTTTAATGTCGTTGCTAGAAGGATAACAAATCATGATGAGTATATCACAATATTTTTAAAACTACAATTTATATTCCATTTCACAATGAATAATTATGTGGGAGACAACCTAGTTAAACACAAAAGGATAAATTAATTCAAGGGGCCAATTAGTAATTGTGTGCAACTGAATCACTTAAATATTATTTATGTTGTCTTGGTTTTTCCAAGTAGAAAAATGGTCCAATTCTTTTTTAACCCCATTACCTCAACTATTAAAATTATAACAGAACTCACACACAATTTCCATGAAGTAGAGTGGCAAATCCATAATTTTTGTCCATTTATTTTTACTATGTCCTCAAATAAATGCTTTTTATCTGACTGTTAAAGGGCTTATTATAAAGTTAAACGTAGTGTGAAATTTGTGCAGAATCCCTCATCATCTTGACACAAAGAGCACAGATAAAGTGATGACCTTTATGTAATTATAGATTAAGATGACTGACTTCAGATGTATAAGTTTAAAGGTGTAGGTATTTTTAGATAATTGAATAAGTCAACTAGAGCAGGATAAAATAGTGTAGTAGATTGCACCCCTATTATTTACAATAGTTTTGTGATGAGACTCTTTTTCTGGGAACCTATATAAAATGTAGACAAATGTTGACACTGGGAATCTGCTTGTATTTTATTTTGACAGCATTTTGTCACCTCCAGTTTAATAGATGTAGGAAATCTCCTGAGACATTGATTCTGAATGCACTAGTAGGAAAAAATTCATTTGCAAGGGAAATATTGATATGGTGAATAAGGTCGCATTTATGCAAAATTCAAAAAAACTAAATTGTGTTGACTGTAGTCTTTTATAAATATTTATGATACTAATTACAGAAATTTGTCCTAGTTTGCTAGCGAATGGGCTAACCAAATCTCATTAGAAAAACAAAAATTCAGTAGGCAGAATCTTATTACATCTATAAACCAAGATGGCATAATATTCGAATGTCTTACCTTAAACATCCTTATATACATTATTTGAGAGTATTAACTGGAAAGGAAGAAAATAATCCTGATGCATAAAAGCAGATATAAACAATTAATCAGAATATTTTAGAATACCAAGCCAGTCATTTCAACGATCCTTGACCAAGCATTTATAATCATTAAATACTATATTCTCTACCTGCCTTTGATTTATATCAAATAATCCTAGAATTGGTGTCAGTATATTTCTTTCCCCAATCAGTTAATTTTGAGTCATGTTAGTATCTAAAGAAATCGGTGAATTATATTTTTTATCAGAAATACATCCTTTGTTCAAAGAACAAAGGATCATCATCAAAAAAGTAAAAAGACTACCCACAAAATGGGAGAAAACATTTGCAAATCATATGTCTGATGAGGGACTTGTATTCAGAACACACTAAGAATCCTTACATATGAATAATGAAAAAGGCAATTCACACATTTTAAAAATGGGCAAGTGTTTCAATACATATTTCTTCAAAGAAACAGTTTTGTAGTTTCTCAAAATGTTAACCACAGAATTAGAAGATGACTAATAATTCTATTCCTAGGTGTCTACATTAAATAAAATGAAAAGATATATTCACACAAAACATATACATGAATGTTCATAGTAGAATGCCTTAGAGGACTGGGACGGGGAGGGTGGGGGGACTCGAGGGAGGGTGGGGGGGAGTCAAGGGAGGGAGGGAATACGGGGATATGTGTATAAAAACAGATGATTGAACTTGGTGTACCCCCAAAAAATAATAAATAAATAAATAAAATTTTTTTAAAAAGTATAATAAGAGAAAAAAAAAAAAAAAAGAATTACTCATAGTAGCCCTGAAGTGGAAACACACTACAATGGATAAACGATATATGGTATATCCATATAATGGAAAATTATCACTGATAAAAAGGAATGAAATACTGAGATACACTAGAACATGGATAAACCTCAAAAGCACTGCCTAAAAGAAAGAGGCCACTCACAAACAGATATGAACTATTTGACTCCATTAACATAAAATATGCAGAATGGGCAAATCTATAGAGATAGAAATTAGATTAGCAGTTGCTTAGTGCTAGGTAAAGAGGTGAATGGAGAATGCCTGTTATTTGGTGCACTGTTTCTTTCTGGGGTGGTGAATATGTTATAACATTAGATTATGGTGATGGTTACATTACTCTAAATATACTGAAAACTGGTGAATTATATACTTTAAACAGGTGAATTTTATGATATGTAAATATTATCTCATAAAGCTATTTTAAAAATTGTGTCCTTTTCTTTCTGTATTTGTATAACCCATATCCTAGGTTTCTTAACTTCCTTTATTTTTGTTGCTGTTGTTTAGTGCTTAGTCTTACTTTTTTGAATATAGTTTTAATTTTCATATGGAAATAAGCCATCTAAAACCTGTTGTTGGATAAAAATTCACTTGTATTAGTAAACTTAATAGAAACACATTTATAGAAAAAACTCAAACTCTTTATAAGGAATATCAGTTTGGGGATTCCATGTCATGCTAGGAAATAGTAAATTTTCAGATTTGTATTAAATCTGTGGCCAACCTTTTGCATCTGTCATGTTTAAAGGTTTTAAATGTGTGTGATTTAGGAAAGGATGTTAAACTAAGATTCTAGGCTTCAGATATTTAAAAAAGGTGGCTATTATAAGGTTGAAAATCTGCTAAGTTTTATAGGTAGGAATGCTAGTGAAGGTAAGGAGAGGACCTCAGGGTATCTGAAAAAACTTTTCAGTAAAACCTATCTATTGAAGTCTCATAAAGGAAGAGAGAAGAAATGGAAAGTAATAAATGGGAACAAATCAGTAGTACATTTCAAGTATTTCTCTTGGGAGAGAAAGAACAGAGTTTAAAAAAAGAAAGAAAGAAATGGAACTAAAGAAACACAGCATTAGATGATTGATTTTCCTAACTGCCATATGATAAAAATAATTTGGGATGATTTTTCTATGATAAATAAAAGACTACTAGAAAAAACATTACCTTACTATTAGTCACAAGATGCATATTCTAGTCTTCAGTAGGTAGTAGGGCACAGAGGTTAAAAATGTGGTACCTGAAATCAGGCCACCTGTGTTGAATTCTACCCCTCTTACTAACAGTAACTTGAGGAAGTTATTTCTCTCTTCCTTGGTTTCCACATGTAAATATCATAGAGTAATGTCTTTACATCTCAGATACAATATATGATATGATATAATGTGATATGATATGACAAGGCCATTAGATATGACTCTATTACTAGCTGGTAGTTTAACAATAGAAAAATCACTTAAAACTCATTGATAAATGAAGAAGTAAGTACAATGATGTCTAAGACTCCCTCCAGTTCAAATTTTATGCCATCCATTTTTTTAAAAATTAGAATTTAGGTTTAACAGTTGGATCTAAAGGCTAGCCTGCAAGTGGTCAAGATCAAACCCATGAATTCTGTTTTCACCACTTGAGTAGCCTCAGAGCAATCTCAGGTAGAGATTGCCCAGTGGAAAAATCCTGAAAAAATATAAATCTGTGATGGCTTTTTTGATGTGTTACATTCATCACTACAACAATTTAAAGGAGTATAGCAACTATTTTGTAACATGCACACATTTTGTTCTGCTTTTTCAAACACTAGTATAGGTACTGCTGTGAGGGGATTATGCAGAAGTGATTAAAGTTCTAATTAGTTGGCTTTAAGTAAGAGAAACTATACTGGTGGGCCTGACTTAATCAGTGAAAGCCCTTTAAAAGAAGACTTAGGTATCCCCTGAGGCATACCCTAACAAATGTTGGTCTACAATTTATTTTTCCTTTATAGGATATTCCTTTCCTGATTAGTTATGACAACAGCTTCATCCAGTGGCCATGGGAGTTTCGGTCTGCTCATGATCTTACCTTTCTGAACTTCTGCCTTCTGGATGGCAGACTTCCTTCAATAATCCACACAACCATGTATTCCTTGTAACCTCCCTCTCCTTCTTTCTCCATCAACAGATGGATACATAGAGATACAGATACACTGACTACTTTTTAGATTAAACAAGGCATTTCTAAGAGTCCAGAAAATGTTTCTTTTTCTCTTCTCCACCCAATTTCCTAACTCATCTGTTCATGGCAGGCACTTCCTTCATAGCAATACAAAGGCCCAGGCTTAGTTTGTTGTAGCAGCCCAGTTAATGAAATTCTAATTGAGACGATAAGAGAAAATATAGTAATAAAAAAGACCAAAGAAACATATACTAAGTAAAAGCCAACAGATACAAATTCAAACCTCCTTATATATCTAAATTTTCACATTTACCCATAATATCACTGTTCTTGAGGTCCATTGTGATTCATGTGAATTTTAGATTGTTTTTACTCTTTCGGTAAAAAAGGCCAATGGGATTCTGATGAGGATTGCAATGAATCTGTAGATTGAATAATAAGGATATTTTAAAAATATTAAGTTTTCCAATCCACAAACATGGGATGTCTTTCCATTTATTGGTGACTTCTTAATTTTTTGATCAGTGTTTCACAGTTTTATGTCTACAGATATCTTATCTTCTTACTTAAGGTATTCCTAAATATTTTAATCATCTTTTTATTGTATTGCAAATGGAAAAAGAAATAAAAGTCATCCAAATCAGAGAGGAAGAAATAAAATTATTTCTGTTCGCAGATGACATGCTATTACATGTACAAAATCCTAAAGATTCCACATAACGAAAAAAAAAAAAGTCTGGTAGATCTAATAAAGAAACTCAGTAAAGTTGCAGGAGACAAAATCAACATGCAAAAATCAGTTGCACTTCTATAAACTAGCAAGAAACTATCTAAAAACAAAATGAAGAGAACAATCTCTTGTACTTTTAATTATTTATATTAATTATCTTTGGGGCATACAGGAGAATTTCCAGTGAAGAATGTTCTGGAAAATATGTGGTTCTAAAGCTCTACTATGAAAAAAAATGTAGTTTTGTTTGTAAGCAATTCCAAAAAAAAAAAAACCTCACTGATTCTTCATCTTAGAAAAGCATTACGAAATCCACAACTTAAGAGAGTCAGGATAGTGTTCAGTGAAGAGCTAAAAAGATGATTAACAACTGGAATATAGGAGCCATTTTAGAAACTAAAGAAACTGAGACTGTTAAGTCTGGAGATTGTTAACCAGAGGATGGTGACTTCTTGTTTTCCACTTTTCTGAAAACAAGACCAAAGAAAACAGATTTACACTGAATGAGCCACATTAAAAATAAATAAAATTGCCTTGGTAGTGAGCATTGTTAATCACTGAAATGATTCAGGCTATAAACTCTCCTTCACCAAAAGCTTATAAAAAAGTTTAACCTAGAGAAAAGGTAATGAAATTTGATCTCTCATGGCTCCTATCAAGGTTCATGAGTGGAAAACAATAGCTTAAATGAACTTTTGAAGAAATCAAATATCTCTTCCAAATAATTTGCAAACAATCTGAGTGATAAACAAGTGACTGGCAGGTATCTCAAGGCTACAAAGGGATAGTTTTTGTCCAACATACTTTAATGAATAAAGTTGAAATTTATGAATTCATGATTTGCTACATGTGTAATTTTGGAAAGCTCTAAAAATGTACTCTAAATGAAAAGATATACTTAAGGAAGTATACAAAGTTCACATTACATATTTCTATATAATATTGAAAGTACTTTCAAAGTTTGAGTATGGCAGATTGTTGCAAATAGAAAAAATGTTGTTAGGAAAGAAATCCAATAGAAGGATTTAAAAAAGAGAAATGATCCTTGTCCTTGAGAATTCAAAATCCAGGCATGAATCAGATTAGGAAATACTTAATTGCAGCATAATGCACAAAAATGTGATGTAGAAATACAAAGGGCTGTAGGTACATAGAAGATGCAGTTGGACTCTACTTGGGAACATAATATTCAAAATTGGTTTTAGAGAATGAGTAAGAGTTTTTCAAACACATAAGGCAGTGGGTAGACTAGGCAGAGAAAACCACAAAGCCATGGAGGAGAAAGAGAGGATGGCATGCCAAAGAACGTGAAAAGTTTAGTGTGCCTGGAAGTAATCAAACAGGAACAGCAGAATATCGGTTAGAACCAGACTGTAAAGATGTCAGGTAAGGTGTTCGGACTGAAACTGTTCAGTGAAAATTCATGTGCAAAATAGCTTTCTTGGCCTCAATCCCAGAGTTCTAATTGGGAAGATGATTTTGCTGCAGCTTCTCAAGGATTATCGTTTAAGAATCGAGAGTACAAGTCAATGAAGTTCACTGTGTGTTTTTGTGTTCCTGAGCAACCTAACAAACCCTTCCATAATTTTTGTAAGAAAAGCCAATTACGTCACTTTTCTTGATCCATAAATGGCTTCACAAAGTGTTCAACAGGACAATAATGTCAACTGCCCTGCTAGACTGGAAAAGAAAACAGACAAATCTACAAAAATCTCCCAGGTCTAAATTCACTTCACAGTACACTGGAAAATGGCTGTATTTTTTCAATCCCAAGGAAGCATAAGATGTACTTATGCAGATAAAGTAAGGTTGATTAATTTACATACACAGCTGCCTTCCAGGCTAACTGTCATCCACTTGACAGGATGAAGCAGCCTGACATTCCAAACATGAATATTTCATAGCAAAACCATCACTTTTACCAATAAATGGGGTAGGGAGTTGGCGACGAGGGCAGTGAGAAATGTTTATAGTCATGTTGCTGCTGAATAAATACCCTTATGTCTAAAGCTGGTTTTTGATGACAAAGCTTTTCAGAGGAAATATATGAGATATAAGGCTTTCAACAAGTCAAAGATGTTTTTTCTGATTTTCAAATAATCATTAAGTGCTCTTTTTTAACTTTTAAGAAATGATGTGAAAATTTTTAGACATAATATGAATGATCTTCTAGTGCTTATGTGATAAAAGAAAGTAAAGACAGCACATTTTAGGGGTTAATCCAATTTTACGGATTTGAGAAACAATGAACCTCAGGAGTGGAGATGACTAACTCACTATACTTGTATGCAGAATTTGAACTAGTAAAAGACTAAGAGTAAATATAGGAATATGTTTGAGGGTAGAAATATAAAACATTTGCCTCTAGGATAAAATTTTAATCATATGCCTTATGAAGTAAATGTAATGACTCTTATTGGAGCCATACCTAATTAATATAAGTAGTACAATTAAAATTTTTAAAAAACTTTGTAAACCTTTGCTTGCATTAAAAAAAAAACTCTTATAAATCATCAAACTTAAAAGAGGGAGCAGAGACTAGTTTAGGCAGGTCCTTTGTATTAGTCTGAAAGAAAACACACCATGAAAGAAAGTCCAGGACACCTGAACTGAATTTTAGAATGGGTACCTTCAACTTTTCCACCTTTTCATTGCAGTTTTATTGTTTCTTAAAGAATCATGAATTCCTAAAATATCATAAATTCATAATTAAGTATAAAAACAAAACCATTGATGAATTATCTGATTCTAAGTATTATATAATAGAAAATATTCTAGTATTTATTGTAACAAAAATATGGAAACAATAGAAAAATTGGATACTTCTTAAATGATATAAGAATATATTTGATTGTAAAGTTAATATTATAGATTTACATACGTACAATTGTTTACATTTAATTTTTAGTGTGATCATTCGCATAATAAATACACAATACTCAATTAAAATACATGTACACACTTATATTCACTTATTTCCTAACTCTCTTCTGATTTCAAAGTATGAATGACTCACCTATTATGCTAGCCACAAAGTGTTCTGCCTTCAAATTATCATTCTTATTCAGTAAGGGTATTTGTTGTTCTGAATGTTCTAAGTAATTATCTTAATTCACTGATTTTCTAGGTTATGTGTACAACAAATTCAGATGAAGTACATATTTCTCAGATACAGAAAAAATGTTTTCCATAATATCATACAAAATAAAATTTATTTCCTTCTCTGATCATTCTTCAGTACACAACAATCTACTTCTTATGAGTGCACTACCATTGAAAATGCTAATGCCCATGTTTGAGAGACAGCGGGCACAGCAAAAACTAAAATTTTGCCCATTTGAATTATAAAGATGCTTTATGTTATATCATTATCTGAGTATCAGTGTCTGATTGATCTAAATTTATTTTCAAAAACACTGATTTAGCTATAAAGATCAAGAATTTGGGCCATTAGGTAAATTCTCTTAGCAGTCTTCTGTGAAGACCAGAGGATGCAATCCTTTGGTAAAATGTCTGTAATATTAAGAAAAAGAATATGCAATTAAAAAGACATTATTCATTGCTAGAGTTAGGATGAGAGTAAGTTCCAGATAAAGAAATAAACTAAAAGCTATGTCCTATGCATTCTAGTTAGGCTGTTTTCTACTAAAAGTTTTTCTAATGAATCATCAAGAAATATCTGGCTTGTATTTACTGAATTTAGGATTTCTGAACCCCAGATAACAGAGATTCAGGTTTATACTGTCTGTAAATAGCAGGATACACAACATTCCTAAAAAAGCTCTTTTAATGAATTAAATTATTTGGAACATTTCAATGAAACTAGGAGAGAGATATACTACGCATGTAACAAATACGGGTGTATTGACTATGTAAGTAGCTGAGATCTGGCAGAAGATGCACAAGAGGAAGAACAGAGGAGAGAGTGAAAAGAGGTCCTGCAGTGGCAGTTCTTTGAAGGCACCCGAAAATACTTCCTGAAGGTAAGGTACTTATTCATTATGCAAAACAATTGTAAAATTAACTATAACTACAATAAACTCCAATGGGATAAACGGAAGATACGAATATGACATCAAAAAACAGATGTGGGAGAGGGAAGTAAAAAATTTAAATCTTTTACAATGAGTTTGAACTTAAATGACTACTGGTTTAAAACCGGTAGACATAGATATGTTAACATATATGAAATCCATATTAACTCCAAATCTAAAAAACACTTGATACAAAGAAACATAAGCATACCACACACACACAAATCATCAAATCATAAGGGAGGAAACAAAAAAGAAAAAATGAACAGAGAAGAACTATAATAAAAACCACAAAAGAAGTAAGAGGATGGCAATAAGTACATACCTAACAATTATTAGTTTAAATGTCAATGGACTAAATGCTCCAATCAATGACACAGGGTGGCTAACTGCATAAAAAACCAGACAAATGTATATGCTTCTTACAAGAGACTTAAAGCTAAAAACATAAAGATTGAAAGTCAGGGAGTGGAAGAAGATATTTCATGCAAACAGAAATGACATGAAAGTGAGGGTAGCAATACCAATATGAGTCAGAATAGATTTTAAAACACAATCCATAAGAAAATAAAACATAGGGCATTATATAATAATAAAGAAATTAATAAAAGAAAGGGATACTATACTTGTTAATGTGTATATACCCAATACAGAGCAACTAAATACATAAAGCAAATACTAACAGGCATAAAGGGATGAATTTACAATAATACAATAGTAGTGGGAGACTTTGGCACCCCACTTACATAATGAACAGCTCATTCAGACAGAAAGTCAGTAAGGCAACAGTGGTCTTAAGTGAGATACTAGACCAGCTGGAATTAATAAATATCAATAGGACTAACCATCCAAAAATAGCAGAATACACATTCTTTTCAAGTGCCTGTGGAAGTCTCCAAGATAGATCACATGCTAGGCCACAAAACAACCCTCAATAAATTTTAAGAGGAAAGAAATTATATCAAGCATTTTATATGACTACAATGGTATGACACTAGAAATCAATTAGAGAGAGAGATAAAGGAAAAGTACAAGCAGTGGAGACTAAAGAACATACTACTAAAAACCAATAGGTTAGTGAAGAAATCAAAAAAGAAATAAGAAAACACCTTGAGACAAATGAAAATAGAAATAGAACTTTCCGAAATCTGTGGGATTCAACAAAACTAGTACTAAGAGGGATGTTTATAGCATACAGACGTACACTGAGAAATAAGAAAAATATCAAATAAACAACCTAACCTACCATATAAAGGAATCAGAAAAAGATTAACAACAAGCCCAAGGTCATCAGAAGGAAGAAAATAATAAAGATCAGAGAGGAAATAAATAATATAGGGAACAAAAAGCAATAATAAAGATCAATGAGATAGAGCTATTTTTTTAAAAGGTAAATAAAATTTATAAACCATTAGTGAGGCTCATCAAGAAGAAATGAGAGAGAACCCAAAAAAACAAAATAAAAGAAATAATGGAGAAATAATAATCAATACCAGAGAGATACAAAAAAATCATAAGAGAATACTACAAACAGTTATATGCCAACAAATTGGACAACCTAGAAGAAATAGACAAATTGCTAGAAATATACAACCTGTCAAGATTGAATCAGGAAGAGACAGATGATCTGAACAAATCAATCACTAGCAGTGAAATTGCATTGTAATAAAAATTCTCAGCAAATAAAAGTCCAGGATTGGATGGCTTCACAGGGGCACACTACAAAACATATAAAGACCTGATGGCTATCATTCTCAAATGAATCTAAAAAATGGAATAGGAAAGAAAACACCCATATTCATTATGTGAGGCCACCATACGTTGATACCAAAGCCACACAAAGACACTACAAAAAGACATTAGAGACTAATATCTCTGATGAATATACATGCAAAAATCTCAAGAAAATATTAGCAAACTGAATGCAACAATATATAAAAAGGATCATACACCATAAAGGAGTGGAATTTATGCCAGGGATACAAGGATGGTTCAATATCCATAAATCAATGTGACAGACCACATTAACAAAAGGAATGATAAAAATCACATGATCATTTCAATAGATGGAAAATAAGCATTGGACAAAATTCAACATCCTATTCGTGATAAAAACTCTCACCAAAGTTGGTATAGAGGGAACATATCTCAACATAATAAAGGCAATTTATGATAAACTCATAGCCAGCACAACACTCAATGGTGAAAATCTGAAGCCTTTTTGCTAAATTCAGGAACAAGACAAATATACTCGCTCTCAGCACTCCTTTTGAACATAGCATTAGAAGTCCTAGCTACAGCAATGAGACAAAAAATAAAAATAAAAGGCAACCAAATTAGAAGGGATGACGTAAAACTTTCACTATTTGAAGATGATAGGATACTGTATACAGAAAAGCCTAAAGTCTACACCAAAAAATGATTAGAACTAAGAAATTAATTTATAAAAGTTTCAGGGTACAAAATTAAAATACAGAATCTATTATTTTCCTACACACTAATAATGAACTAACAGAAAAAGAAAGCAAGAAAGCAACTATATTTAAAATCATATCAAAAATAATAAAGTACCTAGGAATAAATTTAACCAAGAATGTGAAAAACATATACTCTGAAAACTATAATACTAATACGCTGATGAAGGAACTTGAACATGAGACAAAGAAATGGAAATATATCCTGTGTTCACAGATTGGAAGAATTAGTATTATTAAAATATTCATACTTCCCAAAGCAATCTACAGATTCAGTGCAACCCCTAACAAAATACCCATGACAGTTTTCACAGACTAGAACAAATAATGCTAAAATTTGTGTAGAACTACAAAAACTCCAATCTGCCAAAGCAATCTTGAGGAAAAAAAAAAGGATAAATCTGGATGTATCACACTCTCTGACTTCAGACTATACTACAAAGCCAAAGCCACTGTCATCAAAAAAGCCTGATACTGGCACAAAAAGATACACAGATTAACAGAACTGAATTAACAGCCAAGAAATAACCCATACAGACACCTATAGTTAATTAGCCTTTGACAAAGAAGGCAAGAATATACAATGGAGTAGACAGTCTCTTCAAAAAGTGGTGCTCAGGAAATTCAGTAACTACACGCAAAAGAAAAGATCATAACATTTTCTCACACCACATACAAAAATAAGCTCCAAATAGATTAAAGAACAAAATATAAGACCTGAACTAGAAGAGAACATAGGCAGAACACTCTGACATAAATTGTGGCAATCTTTTTTGGATCTGTCTCCTATAGCAAAAGAAACAAAAGCAAAAGTAAACAAATGGGCTCTAATTAAACTTAAAACTTTTGCATAGTAAAGGAAACCACTGACAAAATGAAAAGGCATTGTATGGAATTAGGAAGGATATTTTCAAATTATATGACCAATAAGGGTTTAATATCCTAAATATATAAACAGCTCATACAATGCAATATCGAAAAAATCTGATTAAAAAATACAAGTTCTGAATAGACATTTTCACAAAGAAGACATACAGGTGGCCAATAGGCACATGAAAAGATGCTCCCCATCACTAATCAGGGTAATGCAAGTTAAAACCACAATAAGGATAAACCTTCCAATGGTCACAGTGGTGGGAGGTGGTAGCTTATTGTGGTTTTAACTTGCATTTAAACTTGTATTTAATTTTTTATCATCAAAAAGTCTATAAATAACAAATATTGTTGAGAATGTGGAGAAAAGAGAATCCTTGTACATTGTTGGTAGGAATATAAATTGGTGAAGCCACTTTGGAAAACAGTAAGGGGTTTCCTCAATAAACTGAAAGCAGAACTACCGCATGATGCAACAATTTCACTCATGGGTATATATCCAAAGAAAATGAAAACACTAATTTGAAGAGATACATGTACCTCAATGTTCACAGTAGCACTATTTACAATAACCTAGATATGGAAGGAATGTGTGTTCCTCAAAAGACGAATGCATAAAGAATATGTGGTATATATATAATCACAATGGAATATTAGCCATAAAAATGAAATTCTGCCATTTGCAACAACATAGATGGGCCTAGAGAGTATTATGCTTAGTGAAATGTCAGAGAGAAAAAGGCAAACACTCTATGTCTTTGCATATATGTGGAATCTAATTTTTTTTGAAAAATGAATGAATATAGCAAAACTGAAACAGCCTCATCAATAAAACAAACTAGTAGTTACCAGTGGAGAAAGGGAAGGGGCAAGATCCAAGATAATGGTATGGGATTAAGAGATACAAACTTCTACATATAAAATAAGGAACTCAGATATATTGTAAAGAACATGGAAATATAGCTATCATGTTGTAGTAACTTTAAGTGGATTATAATCTATAAAAATATTGAGTTGCTATGTTGTACATCTGAAAATAATATAATATTGTATATCAACTCTACCTCAAAAAAAAAAGGAACATGAACAAACATTCCACTCAGAGGCCAGCAAGAGAAAAAACATGCTTGGGTTAGGTACAAGTTTAGCTTGTTTGAAGACAGAAAAATTTGCAATGTGAATACAGAGAAGTAAACAAAGACTAGAATGCTATGAATTAAAAGGTAAATGTGGACCTTTAATGTAGAGCCATCCAGAGCCTTGATGGTCAGGGCAAGAAGTTTGTGTTGCATTCTACATAATAAGAGAAGCCAACGGATGCTTTTCCATGGATGAATCCTGTGATCTGACCTATGCAAAGAAAATGCTTGATTCTGCTCCCTGGCTGCAAACGTTAGGGGTCAAGAGTTGAAGCAGAGAGGATGGAATTAAACTCAGGTGGACATGTGTATGGAACTTAGGGCAAAAACTGAATTATGGCAAAAAGATTTAGGAATCGCCTACATATAAATGCTATTTAAAGCTAAAGGAGTATGAGACAAATGAAATCACTGATGAATGAGAATAGATGTAGAAGAGATAATAAACACAGAAGTCATCCCATGGGCATGCCAACTTTTAGGACTGGGGAAGAAAAGAGATTCAAAGAGACTGATAGATTAATACATACAAGATAATGATAATTCTGTGCAAGTGACAGCAACTAATATAAAAGTAATACATTTGGAAAATATTTACATCAAACATGATTTTTAAAAGTGTTTATATGTGTTTATTAAAAATTACTTAATGGGGTCTTGCTCTTTAGTAGGCAAATATTAGGATCAAATAATTTATATAAACAAAAATTATAAAGACATGGGAAATGTACACTTTTGTCAATTATCAAGGAAATAGAAAATAAACATTTCTCAGAACACTACTGTATTCTCCATCTATGGGGAAAACGATGTTTGCTTAAGTAAAAACATTCAAAGCTTGTGTGATTGTGGTGAAACTAATACAACTGAACACAGATGTTTGCTTTGTAATAAGCAATATGTGGCACGAGACAACATGTTAATCCAATTTGACTCAGCAATTCTATCTTTGGGACTATGTATTCTAATACCATAATTCCACACAAGAGGACTACTTTATGCAGAACCAGATTTTCACTGCAAAAACTTTTAACTTTAAGAAACTGGAGAAAGTCAATAAAGCCACATGTAGAGAGCAGTTTAAAACAAGTATAGTATATGTAAATTAAATGAATATTTAAAAATTAGTAAAAATTATCATTAAAAGTGATCTATGAAAACCCAGGGAAATGTGTATAATATAGTAGGATTTTTTAAGACAAATGGCATTTGTATTGTTTTTAGTCTGTCCCATTCTCATAACCAATTGATGAATTTTTCTCTTTTATTTCCCTTCCCATTTCTAAGATATAAAATCCCAAAGGACTAGCTTCTGACCCATTGTCCTTTCCTAATATACACTTCTATCATTTACTCAATTACCCACTTTGTTTTCATGAATTTTAGGGATGTGGCTATGAGTGAGTGAGGACATCATTACTGATGGATATTCACTTGGAATAAGTCTTATTCATAACTATATAGCGATCTCATGAAGATCCAATAAATCAGAGATGGAGAGTTAGCCAGAGATAAGTTGTAGGGTGGGGCTGGAATTGACAACAGAGAAATGCTTACAGCAGAGTTAGGTAGAAGTCTGAAAAGGGGATAGGTTTAAATTGAGGGCATGAATACTGAATTATGAAATATTCTGAGAAATCAAGAAAAGCATTGTAATGAATGTCCTAATATACCATATTGGGCTGGGTATAGAGGTTTCAGAGAAGACGCCTTAAGCTAACTAGTTTGGGGATGGTTTCAATGGAAAGAACTAAACTTTTTTCTTTCCCCTACTGCAGTATTTTTTTCTACGAGAGTACTTGAGTCCTTTTGAATACTCAAAGAAAGTTAAAACTTTTTTCTCATCTTCCTCCTTCTTCCTGAATTATCTAACCTAGCCAATCGCCTTAGAACTTTGGTATCTATTAATTTGTAAGCAAATTCATAATATAGTAGTAATAGCTGCATTATTTTTCCTAAGTATAATGAAAATTAATATTCCTTGCGTGTTGAAGAAAGGGGTAACTATTCTTGTGCCCTATTGGTGAAAATGTAAAGTGGTTACAGCCAGTAATGGAAAACATTATCTCAAATATTAAAAACAGAACTACTATATGATCCTGCGATCACACTTCTGGGTATGTATCCAATGGAAATGAAAACAGGATCTCAAAGAAGTATCTGTAATCCCATGTTCACTGCAGCATTATTCACAACAGCCAAGACGTGTAATCTACCTGTGTCTGTCAATGGATGAATGACTAGAGAAGTTACAGTGTATTTGTATACAATGGGACATTTTACAACCATGAGAAAGAAAAAAGTCCTTCCATTCGTGACAGCATCTAGATAAAGTAAGTCAGAAAGAGAAAGACAAGTGCTGTATGATATCATTTATATGTGTGATCTAAAAATGCCAAACTCATGGAAATGGAGCCTAGAATGGTGGTTCCCAGGGCCCTAGGGGATGGGGGAAATAGGGAGATACTGGTCAAAGAGTACAAACTATCAGCTATAAGATGAATAAGTTTGGGGCATCTAATGTACAGCATGGTGATTATAGTTAATTCTATATTATACACTCAAAAGTTGCTAAGAGAGTAGATCTTAAATGTTCTCACCAAAGAAAGGAAATGGTAATTGTGTGACCTGATAGAAGTGTTACCTATGGTGGTAATCATTTTGCAATACATAAGTGTATCAAATCAACACATTACACACATTAAACTTATACAATGTTATATGTTAATTATAGTTCAATCAAGCTCAAAGAAAAAAATGAAAAAAAAAAGGTGATTCCTAATAGGAATTTTAAGATACCCTGGTGAGTGGGTTAATGGGAATTGTCACTTCACAGATTTTTTGAATCATTTCTCCAAATCATAACACAAAAGTTGGCCTAGTCTCAGAAATATTTTCTCAGATCTAGGGCCATTCCTTTGTAATGACTTAGGCACTTAAGGAAGCCCAGTGACTTTTTCAGACAATAGATAAGTAATTGAGCATTTCTGTACCCCAGGTGGATTTCCTAAATTATTAGCATGTCTCCCTATGTGCATCTCTGCCCTCTGGGGCATTGGGTCACATTGGAACTTAATTTCTAGAAAGACTTACTGAGTCCCAAGAAGAAATGAAAATGCATACTCTGCTTCATTACTTTTGTTTGCAAAGTGAATAATTCTCAATAAAGGAAATTTTAAAAAATCATAAAAATCAGGCTGCTTAGAAGAAGGGTTAGTTCAATGCTGAAGGAATACGCTCCTTATTCCTGAATGGTGTACAGAAACTTATGATTTGATTGAAGAATTCATAGCTCTGTTCAGTTTTGCGGGGATGAAGAGCAAAAGGAGAAAATAGCATGTTATCCAGAGGGAGGAAGTAAGAATACATTCCCCAGTTTCTATCTCACATTTGTTAAAAATGTATCCTTAGGAAAGTTGGGAATTCCTCAGACTTTTAGATTGCATACACCTGGGCATTGAGATGAATACTGTACGCTTTGTATGCCTTTGGGATCCAAAAGTTAGCCCTAGGACAGAAGCAAGAGTTGCAGGACACAGGCATGAGGCAAGGCGCTGTCAGGATACAGCTGTTGCAAGTCTGTTGGGGCCCATGCAGAGTAGCTGGCCATAAGAAGTGGCTGAAACAAGGTATCGTGAAGCAAAGAGGATGCAAAGTGGGAGAGAAAAACAGTGTTTCTCAAATTGTTGCAGGCATCAGAAGCACCAGAGGGCTTTTTAGAACACAGATCACGGAATGCCAGTCCCAGAGTTTCTGATTCTGTAGGTTTGGGGTGGGGCCAAGTAATTCTCATTTCTAAAAACTTTGTAGGTGATTCTGATGCTACTGGTCCCAGACTACACACAAGAAATATTGTGTAAGTCAGCATTCCATTGCATCCCTCCAACACACACTCCCTTAGGTGCTGTTAGGGTACAATAATGAACTGCTACAGTTCCTTCTGTGTGTAATTTGTTTTCTCCAGGGCATGGATTATACATTTCTGGTTATGCTGAAAGCTGACTCTGGTATCCACTAATAGGCAATGAAGATGGTAGGGGAGGGCTCTGAACAGATGCCATTTTCTGAGTTAAGAGCCTCGCGTGAGGTCTTTGCACAAATTGCGGGAGCAATGAGGTTCATTGCAAGGGGAGAGAGTTGCTTGTGGCAAGTCCAGAGGGTTCAATGGACTCCAGAAGATCAGCATACTTCTTTTCTGAATCCTAAGCCAAAAACTTCCTTTTTGTGGTTATCTATGTTTTCTGTTCAGCTACACATCGTGCTATGTTTTATGAGAAGACGGAAAGAATAAGATAAATTGTCTGCAAAATTTTAAGTTTATTTTCAGTTTACCAAGTTCCATTTTAAAATCCTTACGTGTTTGCAATTTAGACTTTTAAGAATAGTAGGGAAATATTTTATCAAAGTGCTAATTGAGCAATAAATGTATCTAGAGATAAGAAACCTTGATATAAAAATAGGACCCCACCATATAGATAAGTTGTGAAAAGCAGACTATGGATGGAGATGTGATTCTTTGCTTTTTATAAAGAGTATCTGTTAGGAATTCTTAGAGTTCCCTTGAAGCAATTAAGATAAGTATCACAAAAATTACAACATTTCATCCATTTAGGAACAAGTGTGCTAAATAAAAAATGAGGTTCAGAGGCACAGAGAAACATCCCATCACAGTTTTTTCACAAGCCATTGCTCTTGCTGACCTCACAGCAATAGAGTACAGGCCCTTCAGTAGCCCCAAGGGAGCATCTATTTAATTGAATTAATAATTTAATCATAACTAGCAGAGAACCTGTGAAGTCAAAAGTGAGGGATGAAAATATTCTAAAGAACACAGAACATTTGGACAATTTCCATTCATTCAATATTTATTGAACACCTGTCTTACATTAAGAACTTTGCTAAGTACTGCAAAGTGCAAGGATGATAAAAATTACTCCTATCCTCTAGAAGTTCATGGTCTATGCGAGATGATAAATAAATAATTCCAATAATTTGTACAAAGGACCTTTTTTTAATTTGGGGCAACTACAATAGAATTCCTTTCAGAAATGCTGTTTCAGTATTATGTAAGCCAGAATGTTCATTTCTGGCGTAAGTAAATCCTACATGCGTGGTAAAATGAATGTTCGCTCAAATCAAATAATAAGATGTATTTATGAAAATGCATTATACACACACACACAGAGAATATAATTCATGAGACACAATTTACAATCAGTGTACTCGCTCTGTCCACCTTTCCTGACTCTGACCTTTGTTCAGCCTGCCTCATGATGTAATAATGACATTAGTGGAAATGTGGTAGAATGGAAGAGGGGAGGGAAGAAATGAATTTTTTTAACAGTCAGATATGTGATTCTATGCTTTTAAATGTAACAGCAATTACTTGTTCTCATTAACTGTCTGATTGTTCAGGGTAATTCATGGAGTGGGAATTCTGGAAAGGTCTGTGCTCAAACTATGTCTTAATCACTTCTAAGACGTATAAATACAAATTAAGTCACAGATACTATGTGACACTGTAAGAAAAGAGGTAAATAGGATGCAAAGTATAAAGAGAATAGGATCCTAGAGGGAACTTTCTTTTAGGGAATTATTTTGTTTATTTAATAAAAAAAATACATATAGGTTAAAGTTAATAATGTAAAAATTTGCATTTTCTAAACATGAAACAATTAGTTTTTTAAAAGCAAAATTCATTAAACAATCATTAAATATTAATAGTATTATTAGATATGAATTATAGCTCATGGGGGCAAAGACAGAGAGGAGAAAACTTTTTTCTCTTCCTTTTCTTCTCCTTCTCCTCATCCTCTCCCCCTTTCTCTTCTCCCTCCATTTCCTTTCTCCTCATCCTCCTTTATTAAATATAAAGAGTTCTGGCTTAATCAAATAACAGCTGAGTGCTTGGGAAGCTCAGAGGCTGTGATATTGTGCTAGATGAGGTGACATTTGAACTTCACACTCAAGGAGAAGGAAGGGTTTATTAAGGAGCAAAATCACTTCGGTCAGAAGTAATTTGATGTGAGGACTGGTGTGGCCTGTCACGTATGGTGACCGGCATAGCTGCCTAACACAGGGTCTGCCTTCATGCCACAGAGCGCTTACACTTTTGTTACACTTTTTTCAATGCAGCCAATTACAGATCTTTTGATTAATAAGCATTCCCTTTTTAAACCTTTGATAAAATTGAAGAGGGAATACAACAGTTAAAACCAATTAGAACGATTTAGATGGCTTCCCTCTTAACACCTACTCGAGTGGCTTGCGGGACCTTGGGAGACGCCAGGGAGCGAAAGCAGGCCATGGACTTGGAGCGGAAAAGTCATGAGAGAAGCTTCATCTTCATTTCAAATTCCTTATTTCAACATTTTCCCCATGATTAACCATGAAGCCCTAACAAGGAGAATCTCTCTTCCTCTGTTTTCTGTTTGATTCCATGTCTATTCTCACGCTATTGCCAAAGCCAATTCTAAACTCAGCAGTAAGATGGTCCCCAATTGATAGTCCAGCTATGCTAAATATACACCAAAACTATTTTGATGGCTATATCTAGGACTCTTTGTAGTTTATAATATTGTTTCAATAGGAAAATGCATTCCTGATTTTCAAAGGAGCAACCTAGAAAAAGTTTGGTTTGGAAAAATCACTGGTATGTTGGACACTTACACGTGTAAAAAACCAAACGACATGGAATTCAGCTCTGGCAGTGTCAACCTTCTGAGTTGGATTTTTCATATCCAGTGAGCCTGGGCAAGGACAGAGTGAGGCAAGTACTAGTTGAATCTTTTATTGCTTTGAATTTCACAGTAGATAATGCCAAAAGGTGCATGGCTATTTAAATGTCAGCTTTACCTTTTGTTGATTAGTTCATTGCATAATCTTTTTATAAAGGTCTAACATAAAGTAATGAAATGATATTTGACTTTATACCAAGAGCAAACTGTGTAGAGTAAATAATTATGAAAGAAAAAAATGTTTATAGCAATAAAAGGCCCATGAGAAACCTAAAACTATACTAAAAGAACATTGCATTTACTATTTTAATATTGTGAATTAGGAGTTACAAGTATTTTAAATTCTGAATTAGAAGCTGGTTTTGTAATGGTTTTTCTTTTATTATTCAAAATATTCTTGAGGTTTTCACCAAGATTCATCCATTTTTTGCAGTTCTATGATCCAAATGTAACCTCCCAGCTGGCTTCCTCCACCTTTTTTTCTTACTATTTTACCTCCAATCTCCTCATAATCACCCACTGGCATCTCTTTTATTGATACTAAATGTATTACATTTTTCTTAAAACTTTGCCCTTAAACCTCTTTCATTGAAAATTATATCCTATTATCCTTTCTAAATCACCATTCTTATTTCACTTTTCTAAACATGCCAAAATAAATAAAACACTAATTTTAAGAAGTCCTTTGTTGGAAACTTCAGTATTTTTCTTTCCTTATTTATCTTTCTCCTGGAGATGGAAAGTATTTTTTAACAACTAATACTATTGACAAGAGATACAATGATTGCAGAGGAAAGAAATGCTTCTATTGCTTTACTTAGCTTCTGTGTTGGGATGTGAGTGAGGTGGAAACAGTGCAACTTGAAATTTAAAAATCCTTATTCTGATCAGTCTAACATCAGCACATTGAGTGTCTGCTATGAGCATAACATGGATTTGGGTTTACTGGAACTTTGAGAAATGAAGCTTTACTAATGCAACTCTAGCACTTGCAAGACTACTCAAAGGCACGCAAAACCTCTGCCTACAGAGTGGGAAGAACAAAGGAAACAGCAGATTTTTCAAGAGTACATGGATAAAAAGTGTTTCTTATTTCAAAGAATGATTACCTCCAAGAATTACTGGTGCCCTATCTAAACACCACACTTAAAATTGTATTAGTTTTTCCATGAAATAGAAACTGAACATATTAGAAAAATGTCCCATCCCAACACCCCTGTACAGATCCTTGAACTTTTTGAAAAATTAGACAGAGACTAGGCCAATGCTTCTGAGACTAAACTTCAGCCTTGAGTTTAACCATGAGAAAATAAGAAGTAAATTCCGTTATGGATTATACAGAGAACTGTCTATGTCTCAAATCCCAGATGGAGGGAATTCAGCCACCTACTTGCTATGCCAAACCTTCAGGAGTCCAGAGAGTGTATTGGACCCTCTTGGACTCTACTCTGCATCCTCTCGGGGCCAACTGATTCTTTGACTAGGTTCCTGCAGGATCGGATTTAGGTTTTGTTGATGCTACATTGGCTCAAACATGCTCCATGGAATTTCTGTTTTCTTTCAGGGCTTTTGCAATGCTGTGATATGGGGCAGTGGTGAGAGACAGTGGTGTGCACACATGCACAGCTCAGAAATACCAGACATTACTTAGCCACTCAGAGAAGCTCTGTGAAAATAAAAAATAAAAAAAAAATAAAAAGAGGTGGCAAGTTGCTTTCTCTTGGAAATCTCTTGTGGACGATTTGAGAAATATTCTGTTTACTCCTCAGAAGGTCTCCACAAGATCAGATTTCTATGGCCACACCCAGTGAGCACTCTGATCGTATATTCCTGTGTAGACTCTTCATCTTTCCCTATTTACCCTCACTATGTCTGAACGATCCTCCCTAGATTCATCTTCCATCTCTTTCCAAATAAACCACCTATATGCAAATCCTTAGTTCAGGCTCTGTCTTTGGTAGAAAACCAAACAAAGTTGGAGGGGAATTGAAATCCTATTTAGAATACTCATCATAATCTTGGGGTAACATTCAGTTTTCTCAGTCTGCAGAACCATCAAGACTCATACAGAGGTACGTGTCCAGGCACAAGAGTGAAATTTGGATTTTATTCAATGCTATCAAGGCTTTATCCATAGAATCTATCAGTGAAAACTTCTCATTATCCTTTTAATATTCTTTGGTTTGAATTATCTAAACTGAGCCACTTTGCTGTACAGCAGAAATTAGCATACTGTAAGTCAACTATACTTCAATAAAAAAAAGTTTTCAATAAATAAATAAATAAACTACCTCAATGAATTACAGTCTGTAAAAATTTCTTTTTCCCTTATCAAAGTGTCCTGTCTTAGGCTGTACTCTCCTAGCATCTTAACCAAACTGCTTCAGGTCCAGCCTGCCATTCTCCTTCTGGGTCTTCCTTATTAAATTATTATTTTATTTGGGAGTGACCTTAAAGTCAAAACTCATGAGTGTAATGGCTCAAAGTTCGCATAGTAGCTAACCCAAGGTATTCCAAATGGTTCATAGCCTACATAAACCACTGTCTATCACCTTTATCTCAAATGGACAAACAACTAAAATTATTTCTAGAAAATAATTTAGCATTAAATCAATACTACAATATTTCCTCCATGATGTTTGTTCTCATTATTTTCAGTCTTTTCCCTCGATTATAGTAATTGTTTTCTATTATGTTAATCAGACATTGTACTTCATCTACCAATGAGATACATATAGTCACAAATATTTTCAATAATTCAAATTATATATTTAACAAGACATTTAATAATATTAAAATGAAAATAACAAGTCTGACTTGTACAAAAATGATATGCATGTACTGTAGCCCCTTATTGCAATATAAGTAGATTAAGATAATGCTAAATTATCTGATTTGTTTTGTGTTTGATTGTTTGTTTATTAATACCTTCTAGGTCTCAGCTATAAGGGGCTAATTTTAGCCAGCTCTTCAGTTTATTGAACATAACCAACTTTGTTTAATGAAATTGTCCTCTCTTGCTCTATTCATTCACTCTCTAATTCATTCATTTATATGACTATAATTCACTTCTCCTTCCTTCATCCCCAGGCAACAATTTTAATGTATTCAATGTGTTTCTGTTTATTTTAATATGCTTTTACAAAACATGAATTGTATAATGTGCAAATATTTTAATTTACTTAAATGGCATTATGTTAGGTATCTCATTATAGTTTCCATTTTTTTCATTGAAGAATTATGCTTAAAGACCTATCCAGAGATTTGCCTCTGCTTAGAATGTGGAAAAGCACAAGACACCATTGCTCTCACCCAACAATAATAAAAGCTAAAAAAATATACAAAACCAGAGGTTTTCTTTCTTCTTCTTCTTTTTTTTTTTTTCAGTCCATCAGTAAGCTGAGGTCTCAAGGCAATGAGGTAAACTGAATTTCAAAGGGTGACAAACTCCTTCAAGGAAAAATAGAACATGCAAACAGATTTGCCCTGATAAAGCACAAGATAGAGAGGCAAGCACCCATTAAAATGGCGAGAAAAAAGAAATAATGGAAATGTTAACACAAACGTAAAAGCAGAGTACGAGCTAGTATGACAGCTTAAAGTCCCTGAAAGTCCCAGAAACAAAAGGAATCCCCAGGCATCTGCCAAATTTTTCTCATAACCCTCACCAGGCATCCGGGAGAAAGGGTGGAGACAGGAAAGGATAGCTGAGAAAGCCTTCCCTGGCAGTGAAAGCCTGCAGTGTTTGATTTACTGGCTGCTGCTGTGGAACAGACATAAAACCCAGAAGTGGCTGGGACACTTCTTTCATGTTAAGCCAAAACTCTCTTCCTTTAGGTATGGGGCAGGAAACCCTCCTAGAAATAGGTGAGCTGTCACTGGAGAAGGGATAAAACAGAAGCTGTCTGTTTCTTAGGGAAGAAGAAAACAGCCCTACATCCTAATCCAGGCAAAGGTTGGCTGCTGCTGGTGGAAGGATAGAAAGTCTCTTATTTTAAGCATCCTATGCAAATATGAAACAGGGTGCTGTCATCGCTGGAAGAGAAGCAAGAAGTTTGCTTGTGTTCAAGACTCCCTGATCAAGACTCCTCATCTGCAAATGGCAGTTTGGCTGCTGTGTGAGGAGGGAGAAAAATGATGAAAATAAGCCCCCTTGGTACTCCCTAGGGTTCAGGGTCACAGGAACTAGTGACAATATTGTCTTCATCCCCCACAAAACCTGCCAGAAGCAGGGCACACTGATTTCTAAGAGTGCATATCATCTACCTTAGTCTCTACTCTTTCTTTGCACAAATGTCCAAAATCTAATGAAAAAAATAATTACAAGAGATACAAATTAAAAAAAAATTAAAAGCAGTATAATTATTAAGCTATTAGAGGAGATAAAATGGAAAAATAAAAACATTTAATTCTAAAAAGGCATGGAAAAAGAAAATTAGAACAAAGAACAGATGGGATAAATTGAAAACAAAAAGTAAGACGAGAGATATAAATGTATCAATATTTGTTATCATATCAACATGACATATCAATCCTAACACATCAATAGTGCTTTAAATGTAATTTGCCTAAACACTCTAATTACAGGCAGAGATTGTCAATTTGGATAACAAAGCCATACCCAATTTTGTGCTACTTAAAACAGTGGAAAATGACACATCATAAAAAGAGTAATGAACAGAAAATTGTATTAGCTATATAAATATCCGGGAAAACATATATTTCAAAACAAGGAATTTTACCAGAGTAAAATACCTAATTCACGTTTAAAGGACATTCAACTCAACAATAGCAGAGTGCATAATATTTTCAAGAGGACAAGAAGCATTCAGTAAGAGAGACCATAATCTCACAGATCAAACCTCAACAAACTTAAAGTAACTGAAATCATACAAAATAAACTATCTGACTATAAATAAATGAACTGTACATATAAATAACAATATGTATGGAAAATCCTCTAGTAATCACAAAGTAAACAACACATTTCTATGTGGAATATGGTTAAAAGAAACCACAAATGAGACAGTATTTTGCATTGAGTGGAAATAAAAACATAACATCAAAATTTGTGGAACACAGATAAAGCAATGTTTAAAATCAAATTTGTAGCAGTAGATGTTTATAATTATAAAATAAGAAGGGTCTCCAAAAAATGACATTGGTTTCCAACACAATGAACTGAAATGAGAAGAGCAAATTAATCTGAAAGCAAGCAGAAGAAAGGAAATAATAAAGGTCAGAACAAAAATCAACAAAACAGGAAAGATAAAATCAAAGAAAAAAGTAAATAAAACCAAAATATTTTTAAAATATTAATGAAATTGATGAGATTCTAGGCAGACTAATCTAGAAAAATATAGCTTACCAATATCAGGAAGGAAAGAGTATGTAGCACTACATACAGGCAATTAAGAGATTAATAAGGAAAAACATAAACAATTTCATGGCAATATATTTGATAACAAGATGAAATGGACAATTCCTTAAAAGATATAAATAACCAAAACTTACTCAAGAAAAAAATTTATTACCTGAATAGTCCAATAGTAAAAATTTTAAATATATATTTCTCAAAAATAAAACTCCAGGACTTCCTAGGTGGTGCAGTGGTAAAGAATCCACCTGACAATGCAGGGGACAGGGGTTCAAGCCCTGCCCTGGGAAGATTCCACATGCCACGGAGCAACTAAGCCTGGGTGCCACAACTATTGAGCCTGTGCTCTAGAGCCCGTGAGCCACAACTACTGAGCCCATGTACCACAACTATTGAAGCCCACGTGCCTAGGGCCCATGATCCACAACAAGAGAAGCCACTACGATGAGGAGCCTGCGCACCACAATGAAGAGTAGCTCCCGCTCACAGCAACTAGAGAAAGCCCGTGTGCAGCAATGAAGACCCAATGTAGTCAATAAATAAAAAAAAAAAAAAAAAAAAAAAGAAGTCCAAGCTCAGATGCTTTTATGGTAAATTCTATCAAATATTTGATGAATAAATAATACAAATTAAGCATATATACAAACTCTTCTATAAAATAGATTAAGTAATGCTTTCCCTCACATTTTATGAGACCACACTATCCTGATACTAAAAATCTTCACCAAAATATTATCAAATCAAGTAAAATAATATATAGAACAATAGTATATTAGTGGCTTCATCAAGGAATGCAAGCATTTGTTGACACTTGAAAATCAATCAATATGATTAATCAACAACTATAGATTAAATAAAGTACAAAAGCACACAAGAATTTTAATAGATGCAGAAAACAGCATTTGAGAAAATTAAAATTCTATTCATAATAAAAATTCTCAGCAAACAGGGAGTTACCTCAAACTAATATTAAGATCACCTATGAAAAACCAAAATAGTGAGTATTTTACCTATTGGTGGAAGATGGAATTCTTTATCTCTCTGATTAAAAGAGAGAGAGGGAGAGAGAAAAGGATATTCAGTCTTACTGTTTCTCATTGAACTTCTACTGGATGTTCTAAAAAATTCATAATTTTGAGGGGTTGGGTGAAATGGTTAAGGGGGTCAAAAGGTACAAATTTCCAGTTATACAATAAATGTTCTGGGGAAGTAATGCACAGCACAATGACTATAGCTAATAACACTGTACCGTGTATTTGAAAATAGCTAAGAGAGCAGATCTTAAAAGTTCTCATCAGAGAAAAAAATATTGTAACTACGTGTGATTATGGATCTTAACTAGACACATTGTGGGCGATCATTTCACAATATACACATATATCAAAGCATCATGCTGCAACCCGAAACTAGTGTAATGTTATATGTCAACTATATCTCAATTAAAAAACAAAACAAAACAAAACTCTAGAAACCCAACAGTGAAAAAACAAACAATCCAATTAGAAAACTGGCAAAAGAAATGACACATTTTACCAAAATGTATATACAGATGGCAAATAAACGCATGAAAAGATTTCCAACCACTGATAAATGTGAAATATAAATAAGTAACACAGTGAAATGCCACTATACACTCAAATAGGATGGATACAATAAAAAAGGCAGAAAATATCAAGTACTGGTATGTATTTGAAGCAACTAAATCTTTCATATGCAGCATGTTAAATCATATAACCACTTAGGAAAAGTTTAGTGGTTTATTAAAAAGTTAAGCACTCACCTACCAGATGATCATGCCATTCCATTGCTAGGTATTTACCAAAAATAAAAAGAAATATATATCCATTCAAAAACATGAATGTTTGCATCAGCTTTATTTGTAACACCCCAAAACTACAAACAACACAAAAGTTCAGCAACATGTAAATGATTTGAACAAAATGATATATCCATACAATGGAATACTAATTAGCAGTAAAAAGGGTGGGGATATCAATAAATGCAATAGCAAGGATTAATCTCAAAATAATTAGAATCAGAGAAAGAAAAAAAGAAAAGAAAGGAAAATTATATGCCATGATTTCATTTATATAAAATTCTAAAAAATGTCAATCTATAGCAACAGAAGATAATAAGGTCAGTATTATATATTAAACATAGCAACATATATTTTATATGTAAACAGATTTTTAGATAGATAATTGACATACAATAAATAGTACAGATTTAAATGGATATATATTTTATTTAAATTTTAATATGTAAAGATTGTCTGGATTTCTAAAGAAAAGCAATTTAGAGCAACATTTCCTATTATTAAAAAAAAAGAAAGAAAATTTAATTAGAAAAGAAAAATAAGTGTAGAGAAAAACAAGAAATACAATTCTGTTCTTATTTGACAATATCTACCACATAGAAAAATCCTAAGATATCTGGGAAAGACCCACTTGAACTAATAAGTGAGTTTATCAAATTCACAGGATACAAAAATCAATTCTACATTTCTACATGCTAGCAAATGAAATATTTAACTTAAAATTAAATATATATTATATTAAATATAAATTACATTAAATATATATTTATATATATATATTTCATTCCATCAAAAAGCATGAAATAATTAGGGGTCAATTTAGCAATTATTTGCAATAGTTGTACACTAAAAGCTACCAAACATTTCTGAGAGAAATCAAATAAATGAAGAAAATGACATCTTGCTCATCACAAGTCTTATAGTTCTTGATCTACAAATTCAATAAAATTTCAAGCATAATTCTGGAAGTATTTTTGTATTAATTAAGAAGCTGTGTCTAAAATGTGTATTGTAAAGCAAAGAATATAAAAGAGCAAAAACAATTTTGAAAAAGAACAAAGTTGGAGGATTCATACTACTTGATGCCAGTACTTACTATAAAGCTAGAGTAATCAACAAATTTAAAAGGTTTTACATATAGGGTACGAAATTAGCTAGATAGATCTGTCAATGGCACAAAATAGAAATACACACAAATATATGTATATATGGTGCCAAATGAATTCAATGAAGAAAAGATATTTTCAACATAGTACTGGAAAAATTAGGCCTTCATATACAAAAAAGTTACCTTGATCCTTACCTAATACCATACACAATAATTAACTCAAAAATTGATCATAGACATACATTTAAATATTCAATATATAAAATACATAGAAGAAAACAGAAAAATATTTGTGACAACTAAATATGTCCTCAATATGATACCAAAAGCACCAACCATAATGAAAAAATTGGATAGAAAACTATATTGAAATTAAAAAAAAATACATATTCTCAAAGATAACTTTAGAAAATGAAAATACAAGCCCCTGGCTAAGAGAAAATGTTTGCAAAACACATATCTTATAAAAGGACTTCCAGGCACAATATAAAAAGAACACTTAAAGCTGAACATAAGAATACAAATAACCTAATACAAAAAGGGCAAAATATTGTTTAGGACACTTCAACATGGACAGTAAACAAATGGCTCACAAAGCACATCAAATTGATGCTCAAATGTATTAGCTATCAAGAAAATATAAACTGAATCCATAACACACCAGTAAACATCTAATAGGATGGCTAAAACTAAAAAGCTTGACATTAGCAGATGATGATGTAAACATAGAACTGGATTACTTATACATTGCTAGTGGGAATGCAAAATGGTATGATCAATTGGAAACCAGTTTGGCAATTTCTTATAAAGTTAAATACACATTTTCCATATGACCCAAGTATTTAATTTCTAGATATTTACTCAAGAGAAATAAAAACATATGTTCACACAAATATCTGTATGCAAATGTTCATAGCAGCTTATTCAAAACTGGAAGCAACCCAAATATCCATCAGTTGATGAAAGGATAAACACATTTTGGTTACAGCCCAATAAGAGAATACTACTCAGTAATATAAAGAACTGTTATCTTTATAGCAGAAGAATCTCAAAAACATAATGTTAATGGAAAGAATTCAGGCAAAAAGACCACATATGGTATGATTCAATTTTTATAATATTCTAGAATAGGCAAAACTACAAGAACAGAAAATCAATCAGTGGTTGCTTGGAAATGAGTGTGGTAAAGGGAATTAATTGCAAAAGGGCACAAGAGAATTTTGGGGTTGATGGATATATGTATATCTTGATTATGGTTGTATTTACCAGACTGTAGAGGTTTATTAAAATTCATCAAAATACACACTTAAAAACTGAATATAATATATGTGACTAATTCTTCAATAAACTTGACTAAAAAAAAAAGGATTTATCCATGTTGCTATATGTACATCTAACTCATTGTTTTGAATCACTGGCAGATTCACGATGTCAAACATTTACTTACGTGCACTTTACCAATGATGGTACTTAAATTGTTTCCAAATTCTGATCATCATAAACATTGTTGTAATTAATATCTTCACACATGCATATGAAAATTTCTATAGAATATGTGCAGAATAAGTGCCTGAGAACAGAACTGCTGAGTCATCAGATGCATGCAATTAGTATGCTTTAATACCATCAATGTGCTCACTTAAAAGACTACACTAATGTGTCTTAAGTTCTTCCACCTATGTGGGAGATTAAAAGACTCAGGGAAAATAATGTAATACATGACATTAACACATTGAAGAATAAAACCCATATGATCATCTCAATAGATGCAGAAAGAAGCTTTTGATGAGATTCAACATTCATTTATGATCTAAAAATCTCTCCAGAAAGTGGGCATAAAGGGAACATATCTCAACAGAAAAAAACACTAAATATGACAAACCCACAGCTAACATCATACTCACTGAAAAGGCTGAAAGCATTCTCACTAAGATCAGGGACAAAACAAGGATGCCTACTCTCACCACTTTTAGTCAATATAATTTTGAAAGTCCTAGTCATAGCAATCAGAGAAGAAATAAAATAAAATAAAAGGAATCCAAACTGGAAAGGAAGAAGTAAAACTGTTAACTGTTTGTGGATGATGTGATACTATACATAGAAAATCCTAAAATGCCACCAGAAAACTACTAGAGCTCATCAATGAATTTGGTAAAGCTGCAGGATATGAAACTAATACACAGAAATCTGTTGTATTTCTATACACTAACAACAAAAGATCATGAAGAGAAATTAAGGAAACAATCCCATTTACCATCACAACAAAGAGAATAAAATACTTAGGAAAAAAACATACCTAAGGAGGCAAGAGACCTGTACTCCACAAAGGATAAGATGCTGATGAAGAAAATTGAAGATGACACAGATGGAAAGATATACCATGTTCTTGGATTGGAAGAACCAATATTGTTAAAATGACTATACTACCTAAGGCAATCTACAGATTCAACGCAATCCCTATCAAATTACCAATGACATTTGTCACAGAAATGGAATAAAATTTTTTTCAATCTATATGGAAACCCAAAAGACTCAAATAACCAGAACAATATTGAGAAAGATGAATGCTGCTGGAGGAATCAAGCTGCCTGACTTCAGACTATATTACAAAGCTACAGTAATCTAAAGCGTATGGTACTGGCACAAAAACAGACACATGTATCAATGGAACAGGACAGAAAGCCCAGAAATAAATCCATGCGTGTGTGGTCAATTAATGTAAGACAAAGGAAGCAGGAATATACAATGGAAAAAAGACAGTCTCTTGAAGAAGTGGTGCTGGGAAAACTGGACAGCTACATGTAAAAGAATGAAATTAAAACATTCCCTAACACTATATGCAAAAATAAACTCAAAATTAATTGTATACCTAAAAGTAAGCCCAGATACTATACAAATCCTAGAGGAAAACAGGCAGAATGCTTTTTGACATAAATCATAGCAATATTTTTTTGGATCTATCTCCTAGAGTAAAGGAAACAAAAGCAAAATTAAACAAATGGAACCTAGTTAAACTTAAAAGCTTTTGCAGAGCAAAGGAAACCATAAACAAAACAGCATGACAGCCTATGGAATAGGAGAAAACGTGTGCAAATGATGTGACTGACTGACAAGAAATTAATTTCCAAAATATACTAACAGTTTATACAGCTCAATATCAAAAAAATAAAAAATAAAAACCCAAACAACTCAATCAAAAAATGGGCCGAAGATCTAAATAGACATTTCTCCAAAGAAGATATCCAGATAGCCAACAGGCACATGAAAAGGTGTTCAACAGAATTGTTAGAGAAATGCAAATCAAAACTACAATGAGTCCGAATGGCCATCATCAAAAAGTCTACAAATAATAAATGCTGGAGATGGTGTGGAGAAAAGGAACCCTCCTACACTGTTGGTGGGAATGTAAACTGGTGCAGCCAAAATGGAGAACAATATGGAGGTTCCTTAAAAAATAAAAACAGAGTTATCATATGATCCTGCAATCCCACTCCTAGGCATATATCCAGAAAAGAGGAAAAATCTAATTAAAAAATATACATTCACCCCAGTGTTCATAGCAGGACTTTACAATAGCCAACACATGGAAGCAACCTAAATGTCCATCAATAGATGAATGGATAAAGAAGATACACACATACAATGGAATATTACTCAGCCCATAAAAATATGAAATAATGCCATTTGCAGCAACATGGATGGACCTAGAGATTATCACACTAAGTGAAGTAAGTCAGATAGAGAAAGACAAATACCACATGATATCATTTACATGGGGAATCTAAAAGAAGTGACAGAAAGAACCTTATTTACAAAACTTAAGTAGACTCACAGACATAGAAAACAAACTATGGTTACTAAAGGGGAAAGGTTCAGGGTAGGGATAAATTAGGGATTTGAGATTAACAGATATATACTACTATACATAAAATAGATAAACAACAAGGACCCACTGTATAGCATAGGGAACCATATTCAATATCTTGTAATAACCTATAATGGAAAAGAATCTGAAAAAGAATGTATGTGTGTGTGTGTGTGTGTGTGTGTGTGTGTGTGTGTGTAACTGAATCACTTTGATGTACACCTGAAACATTGTAAATATGTCAATTTAAAAAAATGACTCATGGAAGACCATACCCTCTGCCCTAGGCGACATCCCATGCCTTTAGGCTGACAAGCTACCCAAATGTCTTTAAAGAGATGACTTTTTTCACTTCTATTGTTCCCTGTCCATTTGGTCCAAAATCATTGTTTTTTATCATCTTCCCATTGCTATATTATGCTTTCTGAAACTTGCCTTGGCCAATAAAATTTTGTCTCACTGCAGTTTTAAATTCTTCTTCTCTCATTTCTTCTCTCTTATCCCATTCAGTCTTGCTGGCTCTCTGAGAGATCATGTCTTTTCAAATTCCAGTTTCATTTCAAAATTTTTCCTCTGTACTGTGACCCATGATTCTTATTCCCAGAGAAAAATAAATGAAACTCAGTTTAGCTGCTCGGATTTTCAACAATCAGTTATCTTGAAAAAACTCCTATACTCAACTTCCATCTTAAATCTCTTGTCACATTTGGAAAAACTAATTGCATGATTAACATCTACACTGCACATATATATGAATATGCAATTGGGAGTTTCAGGCTCAAATTGTTTTTATATGAGCAAAACTAAAGACATTAAATTTTTTAAATTTATAATTACATAAGTGATTAGAATATCTATAATATGTTGCAATCCTTACATTTATGGCAATTCTTTTTTGCCTTTCTCAAAGTATTTACCAAATGAATCATGGATTTTTCTCCTAGCTGTTTGATCTATATTCTGAGTTCAATTTCCTGCGTTGCATATCACAAGTATAGAATAAAACTCTTCTGCTTTTCTATAATTAAGTACAAGAATAATTCTAGTGTTTCCACGTACTATACAATCTTAGGCATATCTAGGAATTTTATGGAGAATTTGCTATATAACAGCTATTTTCATTGTTAAGGAAAAAGTTTTAGTATTCTACATTCCACTCTAATGAAGTGAACAGACAGCAACATAGCTTAATTCATTTTATGAATTTTGTTTTACATGGTTTTGTGTGAATTAGACACTCACTTATGATTATTCTATTTCCAATAATAAATATTAGAGTAATAATCAATAAATGAAGCACTGATCTACATGGACTTAACACAATAGCTATTTTCAGGCACTTTAAGAGAAATTTTTTTACTTCCAAATACCTAACAATGTCTTATTATTATAGGCACCTTCAGTAATTTGTATTTCTTATAATTTACATTATCCTTTTTAAGTACTCTAAGTTTAATAAAATTTTACTCTCTTTTTTGTTGTTGTTTTTAACTTCATTAATTTACTTCTGAGCAAGTAGCATAGAATAATTTAAGAAGAGTTCCCTCCCTCTGACCCTGGGACAACACAATAGTCCTATTTTTCCTAGAGTTGATTGTATGCAGAATATATGAAGCAATCAATTATTTGGCTAGAAAGCAAAAGCACTTCAGTTTCTTCCGGCTTTGGTTAAAACGCACACGTTATTTAATCTGCCTGTTTAAAACTGTTCCCAATAATCCCAAATCTGCCAAAAGCAGAGGCAATGCAATACAAGGAATAGTCACTAAGTGCACGTTCAACAAATAGAAACCAAGCCAGTAGACAAACTTTGACTGTGCAGAGACTCCAGATGGATTGTTCAAAATCTACGTTTTAGGCACAACTGTTACTTGGACACCTCCTCCTCGTCACAACCTCTGGATGTTCCTTCACTCCAGTTTTTGTTTTTTTTTTTTTAAGACACTAAGTTTTAAGAGACTCAGTTTATTATGCAGCAATACATAACTTAGATCAGAAAATATGAGGTCAAACAGGAATGAATTATGTATTCAAACATAAAACAAGAAGCCATATAATTTGGGGAGTTTTATTTTCTGAGAGCAGGAACTACAAAATTTGAATAGAGAAGAGAAAAAAACAAACTAAAATCTTGCCAGTCTCAACATTTAATCCTTTTAAAGTCATTAATTCTAACAACTAATTTTAAGTATATCCTTTAATTTTATTTTCACAAAACTAATTACAACAAAAATATACTATAATGAATTTTGTTTGGGCTTTTTGTTTGTTTTTGTATGTAAGAGGATATAACCCTCCCTACTGCAACCACCTCAGGGGACACCCTAAAGGCTTGTTCAGGCATTCTAAGGGAGCACAAACTTGATAGCGTTTGCCAAGATGATAAAGCAAAACTTTGATGAGGGTGGAATAGCCTGTCAAAAGGTGATATGTACAATATACACTGAAAGCTCAAGGGATTTTAAGGTTAATTGGATAACTTATTGTATTTTCTTGGCATAAAACAATGAGCAGATAAGTGAAAATTTTCTCAGACACTATTAAATCCCTATGGTCTAAAAAACTGGCATTCGCTTCACTGTATTTTATGTTTCCCAAGTGGTTGTCAAAAGAAAAAAAAAGTGGAAGCCTAATTAGAAGAATGAAGTGCTATCAGTATACTTCCAACAAGAAGTTGCCTTCTCATTTTAATGTAGATGCATATGAGAAGGATTTATTTCATGATTGCTAGTTCACTGTGCCATCAAGAAACAAAAACCTCCTTATTACAGCATCAGAGACATCTTATTAATGGAAACTAGCATCTAAGTCTTAACAATCCCACATTATATCCAGTAGATAAAAAATTTCAGGCTCTATTTTTTAAAATACTTGAATAGTCCCCAAAGAAGTTTATCAGCTTCAGTTCTCCAAAGTAACATACACAGTTAAGTCGAACACATGTAACAAACACACTCCCCAACATACACACACACCTGTAATGCTATCCTGCTGATTATGTTATCTACTTAGTTAATGAAGGGTACTATTCAGTCATCAGATGTGAAGGAGCCATGAAGTCAATGCCATGCACTTGGACTTCAGTTTCTGACAGGGAAAGAAGTAGACTAACTACTCTAAAAGACTTCCTATTACAATACTACTAAAATCTGAGTAAAACTTGATTTGAAAGATATTGATGGGTTCGTGACAAGTAAGGAAAATCTTTAAGATTAAAAATTAAGCCAAAACAACAACAACAACTATGAACTTTAACCAGAGAAAGCAACTGTGAATGGAATATGATTGCCCTGGTTGGTATATGAACGGATCTGAAATGTTGGAATGAAGATGGAAACTCTGCGGTGGTTAAAGTGGCCCCCCAGGGTAATAGCAGGTTCTGGGCCAAAACAGAGAAATTAAATTCTCTCTGGAGGAAATATCCCTACAGACCCACAGTATTCTCAAAAATTAAGTTCAACCTAATACAACAATTTTTGGTCAATCACAAAAAAACACATCTATAAAATAGGGTAACACGAGAGACAGGAGAAACTAAAAGACAACTTTAGATTCCCAAGGACAACAGATAATGGAATTAGAAGATACATATATATATAATAATGTAAAATATTCAAGAGGAAAAAAAGTTTTTTGAGTGAATAACCAATAAGAAACTATTACAATGGAGAGACTGATTTGGCAAAGAACCAAGCAAAATTCTAGACTAAAAGTGTATAATAAATGAATAGGTAACAAAATGGTCAAAAAGGTTATTAGAGAACTGGAGGAAAGAGCTGAAGGAAGTATCCATATCCTCGTTCAGAGATACAAGTTAACAGAAAATATGAAAAAACATTAAGAAAAGTAAGGGATAAATGACAAGATCTGCCTTCTAACTGTAATTCTGAAAGGAGGGATTACAGACTAGATGAACCTAATGGTCCCTATGGAAAAAAGTATGAAATTTTACTGAAAGATATTTAAAAGACTTAAATGGAGCAATATATTATACTCATGGACTAGAAGACTCCTCCTTTTAAATATCTACCAGGCCACGATCTAAAATTTATCCTTTAATGTGACTCATAGTAAAAAGTTTGAACACTAGTTTAGAGAAATTCTTGCCTATGTATATCAGGAAAGAAGTTGAGAACAGTACTGTTCACGGTAGCAAAAAGACTGGAAACAACGCATTGACCAGAGTATGGATAACATTTTGCAACAGTCACAGTGGAGTATTTTGGAAGAAAGGGAAGAATAAATTACAATTATATAAAATAACATGGATGAGTCTGAAAAATATATATAGGGAAAAACTCAATTCATAGTAGATAACATAATGTTTCATATTTTTATACATCTCAAAAACAAGCAAACTAAGCAACACATTTTTTATTTACCACTTAAATTGTAGTAGTAGTGGTATTCAAAAATAAAACAAAGGGATAATATGCATAAAACTCCGCAGTAGTTAGTTTGGTAAGGGAATTAGGATACAAAATAGGGGAAGGACAAATAGTATCAGTATTATTGGTATTTGACAGTTCATAAGTTTGATAGTGAGTTTATAGATATTTATTATTAAACTCTCAAATTTACCTATGTAACATATATTACTATCAAATATTACATCAAAATAAAGTGTACAATGCCCTTCAAAAATAGTTCTGTTTGCTTGCTCAAGTCTATTTTTAGATTTTATACAAAATTTTACGCAAAATTTCAAAAAGCTATTTAACCACAGTCGTAGGCCACAACCAATCAGAAGCAACAGATTGAAGGGTAGAAGAAAAAGTTCCAAAAAGGCTAGTATGGACCAGTATCTATACAGTGAATAACAAATTTAATAATTTATACAGCAGAGGCTCAAGGGCCTCAAAATTATTGCCATTTGACACAGGAGCTTTTTTAATTTTGGACAGAAATTGGCCAGTACTTTCTCAGCCTTAGTACTACTGTGGAGTGTAACTGACTCTCCTTTGGCAACCAGGAGTCATCATGCTCAGGAGATACTGTTAAATTGGCAAAAAAGGATGTGGCATATTTCAGAATAAATCTCAACTAGAGTTGTTAAAGAAGATGTTAACATTTCGTGTATGATGGTGATGCCCCCTTCAGTCTGCACAGAATAATACTGTCTGCTTCACTTGTCAGGTTACCTGCCTGCTTCCTGAAGGCATCTGAGTTTTTGAACCACAAATTAGCAGCCTTTGCAAAGTTTGGTGCCAGACTGATGACTTTTTTTCCTAGTGTGGGCAACCAAAAGAGGCCTTGGCTGTGGGAGTGGGATTTGACAGGCGGAAGTAGGGAGATGCAAGGATGTCCAAAGAAGAGAAAACAGTGTGAGTAAAGGCAAAGTTGTAGCTTCCGTTCCTCATTCTCAACTCCTCACGTTCCTAACAGTTTGCTATTTATTTGGGATGCTCCTTCTCTGTGTCTCTTGCACCACATGAAATTCAGTGCCAGGTCCCTTGGAAAAATGAACACATAACTAAAATATCTGCGGTGCCTTTTACATCCCTTTTGGCAACTTTCCTATTTTCTGACATTGCATTTACCCAGACTCCTGGAGTTTCGGGGTATCATCCTACAATATTTTTTGCAGCTGAAGCTCCTCCAGATTTATTCTGTATAAATTGCCTGGAGTATCAAAATCATATCTTTCTCTTCCTAAATCCCCTCACTACACCAACCAAAAATAATTAATTCAACAATTAATAGTGACCAGTACATTTCTATGCTTTCCACACAATTAAACCCAGCTAGATATTAAAAGGAGAATAATTGAATTATCCCACTAAAATAAACCATCCTAAATTGCAAATGACTCATTTATTATTGAGTAATTCTCTCAGTGGCTTTCCATAGATTTTTGGTAGAGTACATGGGAGAAAAGTTTTTGAATGCCCTTTTCAGCAACCGTGGGCAAAATTGCAAAGCTTATGGTTAAAATAATAAAATATTACATTCTTTTATTATTTTAATATAATGATGCCAATTATGTAAGAGACACAAATATAATAGTCTTATTATAAGATGGTATACAACACGCCATATTCATACAAATAAATTTAATATTTTTCTCAAGTAGTAAAAATATACCAATGATGCTCAGTCAGGAAATTCTAGTTTCAGTTCTCGCTTTGCCATGAGGTAGATCAGCAACCTAAGTTTGCTTGGCCTTGACTTCCTACTTGTTACTTTGTTTTCCATCACTAAATAGAAAGCATAATAGTGTTTTAGAGGCAGATACACAGCAGGATTTGACTCCCTGTTCTGCCATTTACAAGCTGTGGATTCTTTACCTAATTTACTGAGGTCTCAGTTTTCTCATTCTCAAAACTGGAATAGTGCTAAAGAGTTTCAAATCTAAAGGATTCTTGAGATGGTTGAAATGATATTTATAAAGCTGTTATTATGATATTTACCTAGGACATGATAAGCACTCCAAAAATCTGTCTTTTATTAACTGAGGAGTCACATGAATAAAAACATGCAGTCAGAAACTTATACTTTTTAAAACCTCCAATGTTTCAGTTTGATTTTCCTAGTCTTGATTTCTGCTATTTTTTATAATAGTTTCTCTAAATCTTCTCTAAGACACAGATATAGATATAAAATACTAAATTGTAAAGATGTTTCATGTGACGCTAGAACACGATACTGGAGTGGATAAATTTCAATACTCATATTTTAAAATAGAGATTCCTCTGTCTAAATCCTTCAGCTCTAACCTGGTTTATTTTGGGCTGAGTTGCATTTCTAACGGCCAGGATAAAATGCCTGCTCTAAGATGGATAGGATGAGCCTTGTTCCTAAAAATGCTCCAGTGACTTGGGAATCAAATTAAGGAACATAAATGACAGTTTTAGCTTTAAAGCTTATTGGATTTTGACTGCTTTGGTCTTAAAAGTGTTTCTAGAATTTTCATGCCTTGAAGAGCTACATGAGACGGTTCACATAATTAATATTGTAACAAAAGTTCTTATAGACCACAGGGGCTACTTTAGATAGACGTGCTTAGCTTTCTTTTATATATTCTATAAGGATCACATTAATATAATTTTACGACAAGTATGTTTTTGGTTACTAAGTGGAATGACAGAGTTCCTTATTTGCCCTGGGAAAAGAGGGACTTGAACCAAAGGTCTCTGTCCGAGAAGGGAAAGCTTCTAGTGGCCTATTAGGGAGTTTCCATCAAGATTCCAAAATTCCTAGGGGAAGCTAGAGTGATAGGATGACCTTCAGCAAGAACATTCTCTTGCTTGGGGTTAGTGGATGCACTTGGAGACAATTCAGAGGCAAAATAAAGTAGGGGTGAATAAGAATCTTAGAAGGTGAAAACATATCTCATTCACTGTATAAACAATAGGGAGGGGAGTTGAGGTTAATGGGCCAGAATTGGCTGCAGCCAAAATATTCACAGCTTTGCTGAAATCCCCGGTTCCTTCATGCCAACATGTCTATTCCACAGTTCCCTTTGCTACTTAGGACTCTTTCACATTGACAAAGTTTACATCCATATACTGGAATCAAAACAGGGTTCTGTCCATTTCCCTAAATTCTGCTCAATATAATCCCTTTTTGCTTGTGCATAGTCTATAAAGAAGTCAATACAGCTCTGTAATTTATTGAGATGTCAGCTCCACAAACTTAGTTGGAGCCTGGAAAGACAGGCTACAGCTTCTTTCTCCCCTTTTAAAGATGCATTGACCTCATGCAGGGAACACTTCAAGGAGTTTTATTTGGATGATCAATACATTTCTATATTTATAAGCCTAATCAGAGCCCATCTGCTTTTCTGCTAAAGCACTGCTCAAAGAGAGAGTCACATAATCAAAATTATAAACTTTATTGCATTGATTTTTTTGTTCTACTTGTTACTCAGACCACAAAAATAATTAAATATTTTCATTTTAATAACTGCAACTTGACACAAAATCATTTCTTTGGGAGATATTTCCCTAACGTCAGGATTATGGCATTTTGTACTCCCCATCCTGCCATTTTTTATTCTAATTATTAGACTGTAACAGGTCTAAGATTTGTTTTAAATGCTCTAGTCTCAAAACTTAACAGCTGTTCTCCCGGCCATATATAGAAAGCCAGTCAGCTGCCTTGAGCTGACCTCAGTGGCGCAGTCACCCAGAGCCAGATCTCCACCAGAGACTCCAGCTTCACATTATAAATACTGCAGGGTCATCTATAAATATGTGCATTTCACCATGTTTCACCTGCTGTTGTTTTGCTGAGGCAAGTGCCTGCTGTCCTTATTCATGTAGCAGCAAGTACCTTTGGATATAACAGGGGGATAACAGAGTCTGTCAATGTTTAACTGGCTCCAGCAAAGTGTGGGGAGAGGGTTCAAAGAAGAGAAGTGAGGACTAGTTTGAAGGTGATATAACAAAATGAAAATGACATCTCCCAAGGGAAACGGTAGGCCGGCCTTTAATTTGCTGTTATGTTAAGTCAATACATCTTTCTGTAGTATGTGGCTAATCACTTCACACTGGCCTACGCACGTGTATCACATGATTTATTCCAGAGAGGGTCTACATGGGGTTGTCATCTGATCATTTCTGCCTGCCACATCCAAGCCATTGCCTCTGCTGCCCAGGATTTTCTCCATCAAGGCAGCTTTTCCGTTTAGGGAGATGAACTATACCTGAAGGCACCTGTGTGTTCAGCATTTTCACTTTGTATTTGAATATGCTCTTAGGCTAATTTAAGCCATATAGTGTCTTCATTTGGCAATAAACATGCCCTTTCTGACTTTTAGGCTTCCTCAACTATAGCATTCCTGAATCAAAAACTAGTTCTACTTGGCTTTCTTAAACACTTCAAACGCACAAATCAATCACCGTTTGTTTTCTCATGGGCAAATACTAAAGAAAATCAAAAGAGTAGGGATTGAAAATCAGTACTTTAATTTTACTTTTTAAAAGGAAAAATTAGTCATGAGTGCTTTATGAAATCCTTTAAGCATCTTTACCATTTTAGCAGAGATATATAATATAGCAACTGCTCTTATCTCAAAATTTACAAAGACTTTCCTGTGTTTTTTTCTTGTCAACATTCTCTGTGTCTTATGTTACACCAACATGTAAAATTTGTATTTTAATGATATATAAAACACACTTGCTATTGTAAGTAAACTTATGAATGGTGACCAACTCTATAAAGCTAGAAATGTACTGTCAACTTTCCAGATGCCAAAAAAAAATCTTATTTTTTTTCTTTATGAAATGTGTGTAGTTTTGCAAAATCTTCCCATTAAGTCAGTCTTTGAGGCCCTAACACAGTGAAACAAAATGAATTCCAATAATAGCATACCACGGTGGTGTGTTTCCAGTAAATAGATCTAAAATTCTGATTATGAAGGCAAGTCTAAATCTAGCTAGCACAGACCTGAGCCTTAATATGCAATATTATTTTTAAAAAATAAGGAAATTATTATTTTAGATGAAAAGTCTTTGTAGCAATTATTCAAGATGTGGTATTGTCTAGACATGCATAATGACAAAGAATGTGGTGACCTCCAAAGAAATCAAGAATCTGAAAGGTCATTTAGGCCAAACCATACATTTTATTACCTCTACATCATCTTCACTATCTACAGCACTTTACTAGCCTACAAAAGGATAGCTCCAACATTTCCTAAGACAGCTCACTTTGCACCGAGATAGCTTTCACTGTTCAATATAACATCAATCTGGAATCTACCTCTTTAGCACATGGTTACTCGTCATAGGTACTGAATAGATTCCTTGGAGCCAAGTTTACTCCAGTTTCTCATGAAAAGACAAAACATTTGACTCAATTTTGTATGCCCCTTAGGCTTTAGATGAAGAGGAATTGTTGGGCTTAGAGAAATAGATCTGGGAATAGTAATATACAGTAGTAGGCGTTGAAATCCTATGAATGAATGAGTTCCTGAAGATAAAGCATTAAACAGGAATGGAAAATATGATACTGCCATGCTGTAAAATGTTATGTGGGGCATAAATAAATACCTTAGCATTATTTAATCATCTGCACATAATATATATTTTACCTCAGAAACCCCAAATGTCTTCACTAGGAAAACTGTTTCCATGCACTGTCAGCTTTTAGTAGTGTTGTAACTGGGTGTGTCAATGGCTATAAATGACATTATATGACATAATACATAACAGTGGAATAATTCTGGGTCTTTTTTTCATCTAAAAATATAGCATATATAAATAATGGTTATATATTACTTGGCTGCCATGTATATGTATATACACATACACACATGCATATATATATATATATATATATACACACACACATACACATATATATTACATACAAACCCTCTATTATTCCCTTGGAACTTTTAGGTTAATTCTAATTTCTTTTACTATTATATCCATCCTAAAACTTGAAATTATATCATTTATTAAAGCACTAATTATATGCAAACACAAATGGAACTTTTAAATGATTACAAGTAAAGAATATTTTTGTTTTTAACTATAACAACAAAAAATGCATACTGAAATGGAGTTATTCTGCTAAATTTTGTGTACATCAATAATTTCTTAATTATTTCCTTACAGCAAAATTTCAGAAATGCAATTGATGTGTCAAAGAGAATGTAATCATCAGGCTTTTGATATTTATTACCAAAATTTCTTCCAAAACCCTGTATAAATTTATACTCCAATTGAAACTGCACTAAGATGTGTTTGTTTCAATCTTGTTGTAAAGAGCTTTATTGAGGTATAATTTACATACTATAAACGTCACCCATTGACATTTATATTTCAATGACTTTTACTAGATTTATATAGTTGTGTAACCACCACCACAAGAGCATTTCCATCACCCTAAAAGATTCATTCCTGACCATTTGCAGTCAAGCCCTGCTCCCACCCCTAACTCCAAGCAAACACTGCTTTCTGTCTCTTAGAGATTTGCCTTTTTAGAAATTTCATATAAACGGAATCATCTAATACATTTCTTTTGTGTCTGGTTTCTTCCACTATTTCATAACACTTTTGAGATTTATCAATGTCATACCATATCTCTACAGTCTTTTCATTATTATTGCTGAATACTATTCCCCTGTATAAACATGATGCATTCTCTTTATCATTTCACCAGGTGGTGGATGTTTGGATTGTTGGCAATTTTTTTTCTTGCAACTATGAGTAAATACCTATAAACATTTTTGTTTAAGTGTTTGTATGGAACATAGGTTTTTGCTGGTTCTCTCAATCTTGTTAGAAACATTTTAATACATTAGTTTTAAATGTGAGAATACGTACATTCACTTGTGATGTGTAAAACCAATAATTCCAATATTTCTAAGACTAGTGGAGTTTTTTTTAAAAAAAGGTATTTATTTATTATTTATCTTTTCTGATGTGTTTCCTTCTGTTGCTGTTTATTCTCCTGTGCATTTTAAAAACAGTAGTGGGGATTACATTACATATTCTGTTCTGAAATCTGCCTTTTTAACTAATAATGGATTTGACCTTCCTCCAGCATCAGGATATATAGCTAGTGTATCTGACCCCTTACGTAATGTTTGCATCATATAAAATTCAAAATTTTAAAATCAGAGTACCCCATATTATTTACCTAATAGTTTTCCCTGAATTTAATGCCTGGTTCCACACGGGGTATGGTTAGCTCACAGGGGTCTGGGCAAAAAGGTATTTGTTAAAATTAACAGTTCACACTCCAAAGTCATTTCTATAACTTAATTTTTCCTAATTTTGTTTTGTTAGAAGGAAGCATTCTTTATTATTTAGATTGAGAAGAGGTGACACTGTTTTTCCTAAGTCCTAGGCACACACTATTTTATTCAAAAATGTATTAGAAAACATTGCATTCTGATTTATACATGTAACTTGCATTTTATTTTTATGTTTTAAATTCATTCATCCATTCAGTAAATGTTTACTGACCACCTACAATGTACCAGACACTGTGCTCAGAACTAGGGAAACAAAATAAAACAAAACATGGCCCTTGTCTTTATAAAGCTTTACAAACTAAGGAGGCAATCACAGTTTAATGTATTAATGAAAAACCAGGTACTATCTACCAAACAACAATAGCCCTGATTTTAAAAACCTAGATCTACAAAAAGAAAACCTAATTCAACTTTAAGAGGTGTAGGAAGCATTGCCAGAAGAAAAAATATATAAGCTGAGATTTGAAGAAAGGGTGGGTTATCTAAGAAAGAGGATGAGAAAATTAGTCTAAGGCGAGAAAATAACAAAAACAAAGGCCTTGAGTCAAAAGGATCTGGTATCTTTGGGGAAATACAAATAGTTTTTACAGCCTAAGAAAAGCTTTTGAAAGAGCAACAACAACAGCAGGAGCTAGAGACACAAACTGGGGCAAAATCATGAAAGGATTCATAAGCCACATTAAAGACCTGTTAGCCAAATCTCCTTTCACTGAAGTTACCAATGTCCTCCTTGATAACTTCTGCCCATATTATCAGGTTCAGCTAAAACTTAACTTCCCCAATGAAAGTATTTCTGGGCTTGAAACCATGAGGGCTCATGATACAGGGTTTCACAGCACCCTAGGATCCTCCCTTAGAATTTAAGGGAGTTAGATGTAAATGATAGGTCTGTCTTCCCTATTAGGATATAAGCTCTTTAAGGCAGTGTATTACTTAAATACACTGATGTGTATTTAGTTCACCACTGTTTTAGTATTATGCCACACAGTAACTTGCTTATAAAAGGCTCTCAACAAATAAGTGTCGAATGCAGAAAGGAAGGGGTTTGCTCTTCAACATCCGGATATTGAATAAGCCCTGATGATATTTGAGCATATTTTTGCTTTGAAGAGTTCACTGTTTTGTGGAAAATGGTTTGAAGAAAGAGGGCAAGACTGAATGTAAGAGGACAAGTTAATACGAAGTAAGTATTCACAGCCAGACAATGTCCTAAGTGTTCCATTTTTTTTAACCTCTAAATTATCACAATGCTGTAAAGTACATACTATCACTATTTTCCCTTAAATCAGAAACTGAGACTCAGATTACTTAAGAAATTACTTAAGATCACACAGTCTATGTATTGGCTACCTTGGGAGCCCACAAAGTATCATAAGGACTAGAGCAAGATCTGGCTGGAAAGGTAGACAAGTCAGAAAGCATAGGTTCCTTCATGTAATCCAAGGTCAGGAGTTTGACTTTCATCCCCAGAGCAATGAGAACCAAATGAAGAATTTTTAGCAAGACAGTGTAACAATCAAACGTGTAGCTGAACAAGAACACTGTAAATGAAAATTGGTGAATGGAGAGAGTGGGGGAAACTGGTATAACTAGAGACAGAAAGTTGATCCAATTATTCCTGGGCAAAGCATATACCAATATCCTGGACAATAATGATGGTAGTATAGGTGGGAAACAGTGGTTATCTCTGAAAGTATTTAGAGAAAATATTTAGATATCCAAGCCAATGGACAGGTGACTCTGAAGAGCAGGAAGAGACCGATATGAATAACAAGTAAGACTTATCTCAGAAAAAAGAACCTTTTTTGTTTTCCTGAAAGAAAGGGGGAAAGGTTTGGTACAAATTCAAGTAAGTTAGAATGCTGTGGTAGAAAACTGAAGAAATTGTGTTGGATTTCATTACTCTTTGAAATAGAGAGATAGGTCATCTGCTGCGAGTGAAGGGCAGATGAGGTTCATTGTAAATCACAAGGGTCAAGAACCAGAAGTATTACTGTCTCACAACACATGGCTCAGCTGACTTTATGATGATGAGATAAGAAAATCACAGATATATCCTAAAGGACAGTAAGAGATATATCCAAGCTATTCTATATGCCATTCTTAATGGAACATTCAGTTTCACAAGTATGCCAATTCTTGTAATAAGTTTTAATTAAGAAAGTCACAATTAAAATGTCAACAGGACTTTAACCTTAGAAACAGAAAAAAAAAGGTCTAAGTTCATATGGAAAACTAAATGCCAAAAAGAGAAGAAAGTACTTTATTGGATTTAAAATGTTATAAAGCAATATTAAATAAAGCATGGGTAGAATAAAATATACAAAAGAGTACAGAAGAAGTTATATATGTAGAGGTATACATACTAATATATGTGTGTGTGAATTTAATATATGTTTAAATATTTTGCAAATGAATGCTGAAAATTGATTTTTCAATAAATGGTTTTACAATAGCTGCATGGACAACAGTCACTTTGGAAAATAAATATATTGAACCACTATTTAATTCCTGACACTGAAATAAATTCAAAATGAATGACCTATAAATGTGTACAAAATTATTTGTAAATTAAAAATAAAGAAAATTAAAAACTTATTGGAGAATGGATGATTTTCTGGATATAATATAAAACCCAGAAACCATAAAGGTTTAATGAATCTGCCCATTTAAAATGAAAAACTACCTTAATGGCAAAATAAAACCATAAACTATGTCAAAAGAAAAACAACTTAGAAAAAACAATACTGTTGCACATATCAGAGATGTAGGGTAATTTCCTTAACATACAAAATGCTCATTGAAATTAATATCGTCAAGGCTTTCTGGCCCATAGAGAGCTGCCTGAAGGCTGGTTGGGGTGGTGAGACCTGAGGCAGCTTCTGGAATTTCTGAGCAGCCCTGGTCAGTACAAGATGGACACAGTAGTCTTGAATTACATGGACAGTCTACTGTGGCAGTCAGATGTTTCACTATTGGATCCTCCAAGCTGGCTCAGTGACCATATTATTGGGTTTGCCTTTGAGTACTTTGCCAACAGTCAGTTTCATCACTGCTCTGACCACGTCTGCTTCATCAGCCCCAAACTTACCCAGTTCATCAAGTGCGCTGGCAACCCAGCAGAGATGGCCATGTTCCTTGAACTCTTGGACCTCCCACACAAGAGAGTTCTATTTTTAGCCATCAATGATAATTCCAACCAGGCAGCTGGGGGAACCCCTTGGAGTTTGTTGGTTTATCTCTAAGATAAAAATAGCTTTTTTCATTATGATTCTCATAGTAGGAGCAACTCAGTCCATGCAAAGCAGGTAGCAGAGAAACTGGAGGTTTTCTTAGGCAGAAAAGGAGACAAAGTGGCCTTTGTGGAAGAGAAAGCCCCTGGCTCAACAAAACAGCTATGACTGTGGGATGTATGTGATATGTAACACTGAGGCCTTGTGTCAGAACTCATTCAGGCAACAGCCAGAATCACTACTGCAGCTACTCACTCCTATATACATCACAAAGAAGAGAGGAGAATGGAAAGATCTCATTGCCAGACTTGCTAAAAATTAGCCACTGAAATACATTTGTGACTTTTGAAGTCTCTTTCTGCCTGTCCCCATGTATTGGATGGCTGCAATCTCAGTGCCTGAGGGAAGATGCCTGGTAGAGTAAAGCTTAGAATTCTTACTTTTCCCTAAGAGAATGTTATGCTTTGCATTATCCTAATGGAAAGTTTCACTTTAACCCTAACTTGAGAGCAATATGTTCTGTGAAAATGTCTTCAAAATATGCACTAAAACCTTAAAACTAAGTTATCCTAACACTTGTTACTTCCCTTTTGGTCTCCCTTATCCACATTGGCTTATTCCAAAGGAAAATCAGTGGTCTGTAAAACAAGTTAAGAATATGTGAAATCTAGAGAAATGCAAGAAGAAAATTATAGAAGAACCAAAATCGTATTGCACAGCCCACATATTTCAAGAGATCAACTGGCTAGAAGCAGAACAAGACCTAACCTAATTCAAGATCTAAATATTATGAGGGTCAGTTACTCGGTTCTGTGAGATCTCTTCCATTCACCATGCAAAGTCTTTCCCAGCTATAACTTTAGCCAATACTTGACAATGATGGTGTTAGCCCATCTTCCTCCACCTGACTCCTGGAGTGCTTTAAGAAAGGGGGATCTTAAATAACTTCGTTAAAATAAACGTCTTGGTGGACCTCTTAGTTTGCTCAGTGAATGAGCCATGTTGCTACTCTGGACTTATAATGCGCTTTCCTTCACTTTGTCAATTAGCCATGCACACACTCTTTCCTTATATCCAAAGCACTGTGGTTTTAAAACTTATAGCCGATAACTTCCCAAGGTTACCTGTTTCTTCAGATAAGTATTTCTGCTTTCTGATAGTCATTTTTCCTCTCCTCTCTATCCTGAATCTGGCAGATTTGTTTTCAGTTAGTCATGGTGATTTGAGGACTATTATTGTATCTGAAACTTGCAGACTAAAAGTTGGTTTGTGTTTTAGATATAAAGGAGAAAAAGTGACCTTTCTCAACCCTTTCACTTAATTTAAAATGCAGACAATGTAATTTTTAAAATGTGGAACCAAGAGTAAAAAGAAAAGCTATCCCTCCTAAAAAAAAAAAAAAGAAAGAAAGAAGAAAAAGAAATTCAAAAATAACAAATGCTGTAGAAAAATGGATAAAGGACATTGAATGCTTTCCCTTAAAAGAAAATAATAATCCTTGAATATATGAGAAGGTACATAATGTTTCTTATGCCAGTTAGAAGAGAAATGGAAGTTACAATTATATTTTATCTAGTAGATTGTGTTGAAAATTATGTAGGAAAATGGAAACATTAATATTGATGGGAATATAATTTAGTACAATATCAATGGAGAGAAACTTGGCAATGTCAAAATTTTAAATGTACATATTCTACTCAAGTTTAATTCTAAAAGCATATTTTTATATTTGAATATATATATATATAGATGTGCAATATACACACGTAAAAAGTTACTGCAGCATTTTGTAACAAAACAAATTTTTTTTGTTTAGTAGCAAGACAATGGAAATAAGCTAATATCCATCATAAGATGACTAAATAAATGATGGCATGTTTACAGAGTAGAATACTAAAAAGCCCCTTCAAAAGTGAGACAGATATATAAAAAGCTCTAAGTAGTTTTTAAGAGAAAGTTATCTTGTATATATTGTATTCCTATTTTCATAAAAAATCCCTACATACCATCCATCCATCCATCTTTGTAAAAGAATGGGTAGCAAACCCAAGAAACTGTCAATGGTGCTTATTTCCACAGAGAAAATAAATAAATGCTTGAGAGACATAGGTGGAAGATAGAGTTTCGTTTCCTCCTAAACTTTATTTTATTTGTAAAATATATTTTGCCAACTACCAAAGTGGATTGTGCTCTCTAGAAGACTTTTAAAAATAAATTCCAACTCCAATATGTGAAATTTTTAATATTTGACTGAAAAACTTTTAAACGTAGCATGATATTTGGCTTCCAATGAGGCATTATAATTTAAGGTAAAGAACATAGAGTCTTGAGTATTTTTGTTTTGTTCAAGATCCCTGCAGAAACAGAGCAATAAAATTAGAGTAATTTAAGGAGTGTTTTTAATAAAGAGATGTTTTATAAAGGTACTGGCAAGATATAGGGAAATCTTAGAGACAGTGCAGTACTCTATAGCTAGAAATAGTAGGCTTAAGTTAAAAGGACAAGGGAAGAAAGTGTTATCAGACAATAGAGGTGGGGGACTATCTAGAGACGGTGCTTCAATAAGAGCTAAAACAGTTTATCAAGTAGGACAGCCAAACTACAGCAACTCTTCAGGGAGAGAGCAAGGAGAATAAACAATTCACCATCCTCTCTTCTTCTGGTCTTGTGCTAGTATTCACCACTGGTTAACAAAGGACAAAAAATTCCCTTCATACAGTAAGCCTCCCATGACACCAAGAAAGATAGACAGAGATGGAAAGAGGATGCAGAAGGGTAAATGGATAGTAATATGTACAATAGTACAATTGGTTCTGATTCCAAACCCTACAAAAAGTTATCTGAGACCTTGAGTAAGTCAACTTCTTGAGCCTTAGATATTTTTATATGTTATATCAGTTAGGGTCCAGTTGAGAGGCAGAAACCTTATCAGTAATTTTAACAAAGAAATTTGATATAAAGAATTGTTAACTACTTAACATGTGGGTAACTACACAACAAAGTAAAAGAATATTCTAAGGGTGAAAAAATAGGAAAGGCAGAGAGCAGCACTACCTGAATGGTTGAGGGAGAGTTGAGAAATGAAGGAACTAAAATTTATAAGATATACCAACATTGAACAAGTGGAATTAATATTTAACAACAACAACAAAAAAACCCACAATACCATTTACATTAGCACTCCCAAAATTGAAATACTTAGGTATAAATCTAACAGGATATGTACAAGATCTATATGAAGAAAACTATAAAAAATATGATGAACAAAATCAAAACCTAAATAAATGGAGACATATGTTCATGGATAGGAAGACTCAGTATTATCAAGATGTCATTTCTTGCCAACCTGATCTATAGATTCAATATAATCTCCTCAAAATCCCAGGAAGTTATTTTGTGGATTTTGGCATAGAGAGACAAAAAATTCAGAATTGCCAACACAATATCAAAGAAGAAGAAAATGGAGCACTGACACTACCCAACTTCAAGACATACTATAAAGCTACAGTAATCCAGACAGTGTGGTACTGGCAAGAAAACAGACAAATAGATCAACAGAAAAGAATACAGAATCCAGAAATAGACCCACATAAATATAGACAACTGACTTTTGACAATGGAGCAAAGATAATCTCTTCAACAAACTGTGCTGAAAAAACTGGACATCCACATGTAAAACCACAAATGCAGACACAGACCTTACACCTTTCGTATAAATTAACTCAAAATGAATAACAGACTGAAATGTAAAACACAAAAATATCCTAAAAGACAACATAGAAGAAAATCTAGATGACCATGGACATAGTGAGGACTTCTTATATACAAAACCAAATGTATGATACATTAAAGAAATAACTGATGAACTAGACTCCATTAAAATTAGAAACTCTGCTCCATGAAAGACATTGTCAAGAGAATGAATAAACAAGACACATCTGATAAAGGACTGTTATCCAAAACATACAAAGAACTCTTAAAACTCAACAAGAAAACAACCTGGTTTAAAAAATAAGCAAATAATCTTAAAAGACATCTTACCAAAGAAGATAAATGATGGCAAATAAGGATATGAAAAGACGCCCCACATCATAAGTCATCAGTGGAATGGAAATTGAAACATCAATAAGATATTACTACACACCTATTAGAATGGCCAAACTGTGAAACACTGACAGCACCAAATATGAGGAGGGTGTGGAGCAACAGGAACTCTCATTTATGGCTGGGAGGAAGGCAAAATGCTCCGGCCACATTCGAAGACAATTTAGCAGTGATTTTCTACAAAACTAAACATACTCTTACATATGATCCAATAAGTATGTTCCTTGAGACTATACCCAAAGGAGTTGAAAATTTATATTCCCACAAAAACCAGCACATAGTTACTTAGCAGCTTTTTTCATAAATGCCAGAACTTTGAAACAATCAAGATATTTTTCAGTAGGTGAATGAATACATAAACTGTGGTAAATCCAGAGAATTATTATTCAGCACTAAAATGAAATAAGCTATCAAGCCATGAGAAACAAGGAGGAATCTTAAATGCATATTAATAAATGAAAGAAGTCAAGGTGAAAGGGCTACATATTATGTTTCCACTATACAGCACTCTGGAAAAGGTCAAACTACAGATATAGTAAAAGAGATCAGTGGTTGCCGGGGGTGAGAAGGGATAAATAGGTAGAGCACAGAGGATTTTTAGGGCAGTAAAAATGCCCTACTTAATATTACAATAACAGACACATGTCATTATGTATTTATCCAAGCCCACAGAATGTACAAAACTAAGAGTATACCACAAGACAAATATGGACTTTGGGTGATTTGATTATGGTGTGTCAATGTAGGTTCATGAATTGTACAATGTACCATACATGGATTCAACCAACCAAGGATCATGTAGTATTATAGTATTTACAGCATTTATTTGGAAAAAAAATCTGCATATAAGTGGACCTGCACAGTGAAAACTCATGGAGTTCGAGTCAATTCTAATGTAATTACTATTGTTGTACACATTTAAAAGATGACGTAAAGAAAGAAAAATTATTAACACCACCCTGATCTTGTTAGTATGAAAATTCAGAGATGTTATACCTAAAATACAAAAATGTAAAACATGCTGCCTGGCATATACATCATGACCAATAAATGGGGAAGGGAAGGAGAAGGGAGGAGACAGAGAGAGGGAAAGAGAGAGAGGGAAGAGAGAGAGAAATTGATTGGGACAGAGAAAAGGGGGAAGGGATGGAAGAAAGGAAAGAGGGAGAGAGAGAAATGAAAATTATGTTATTCAATTTCATATTTGTACAATGTACTTTACAATTCTTTTAAATGTGTCTGTAAATTGTCATTAATTACTTCTGTCCCACAATGACAAATTTAGACCAACTCTCTACAAGGGTCCAGCCCACAGGTTATTAGGAGCCAATATGAATTGCTACTATGGTGGTCAAAAAGCAATGGAATGGTATCTTTTATGTGCTGAAGGAAAAATGAATGATAATAAGTATATGGATATCAAAGTATGGGGGCTGCCGGGAACACAAGGTTGGTTCAGCATGCAACAGTCAATCAATATAATTCACTACATTAACAGAATAAAAGAGAACAACATCATTCGATTGTCTCAAAAGATGCCAAAAAGGCATTTGATAAAATTTAATACTGATTGTAAAGTTCTGCTTTAAAATCTTTTTCTAAGAAAATATTTCCATGTAAAAGTGTTAGTTCTGCTCAGAATTGAAACCTAAACAGCTGAAAAACTTAAATATGACAGTTATTTTCCATTGCCATCACTATTTTACTATTGAGCTCATCCACTTATTTTTTTAACTTGGTTTATTTAATTTTTCATGTTTAAAAATTTCCATAGTTTCTATTTCACCCTAAAATCTCAAAGGTATTGACCCTTATTGGAGCAAGGTTTTGAGAGTTGCTTTACAAGCTATGTGTAATAATTTCAACATCTGAGTTATCTTGGGTTTGGCATCTTTTGATTATTTTTTTCCATTACAAATGTTGACATTTTTTTTATTGTATCCTGGACATTCTGAAGTGCTATTTGACCCTGTTCCTCATGTGTTCCATCCAGGGGCCACTCTGATATTCTCAAAGTTTTTGGTGTGCTGTTGAGGGTCAGATTCTTGAAAAAACAGTTTGGTATGTATCCAGGAGTTCCTACTTCATTAAACGTTTGGGGTTCACTTTCTCATGTTTTCCCTCTTTGTAATCTTCACTCTCTCTCTCGCTCCCAAAGTGCCCCTTCCTGTAATCTGTCTATAAAGCTAGGATTTTAGTTTGCTTGCTCTGGTGTAAAATTCCAGTAACTATGCCTGCTTCTGAAGCCAAGACTTATAAGGATAAAAAAAAGATACCACCCCTATCACCACCACTCTCCTGGCAACAATTTCTTTGGTTAGAGGGATTCTCCTCCCATAGAGTTTTAAGTACTTGCCAAGCTACCACTGTCACTGCTACCACAAGATTACAGCTTTAAATCTGAGAATGGGCTGAGGGCTTGGACAGTTGGAATAGAAATAATAACTGAGAACTTTTTTCTGTTTTCTTTTTCCTTAAGGCCCTCTGTTTTGATCTCCAGATCAGAAAGAGAGGACTTCTCTTTGAACTCTTTCTGTGTGCACTGAGTGCACAATTCCAAAACTCAGGCTGCTTTTGAGTCCAGGATGGGAGAGATGATAAGAAATCAAAAACAAAAGCAAACAAAACAAATACAAGAAATTCATCACCAGATCAACCTCACTTTAAGTTCTGGTTCCCTTTCCCAATATGCCTGCTATCATTTATTTTTCAAAGTTTTCAGCAAGCTGCCTTGCACATTCTATACAGGTGAGAGACAGGATTTAACACAGTCAAGTGTGCTTTTTCCATCTTAACTGGAACCAGAAGACACTCAGCCATTAAAAAAAAAATACCTTTCAAAGTTTCAGATATTAATAAACTTGTATTAGGATTTAAAGTTTTCATGTGTGGTCCTGTTTTCCTTTACATTTAATTTTCAAGGTTTATTTACATACCCATTTTATTACAATAATGCTGTTTGATTATTAATAAAGTAAAGCATCTGATTATGGTTAAGTAATCTCTTTTTCCTTTGGTTAAGGAAACTCCATATTAGACCTGGTCAGAACTCCCTTATTTTGCTGTGATAATTTAGTCACTGAATATTTTATAGTTAAATTATAGAGAAACCTTGAGGAGTTGTCGGTTCTTTTTATAGCAGTTGCTTTTGCAGCAGAGTAAATTCTATTAAATGACACTGGAAATATGTGGATTATAAAAGCAGACATGAACTCTGAGACAAGGATAAGGAATGTAAGAACCTCAAAATTTTCTAAACTTTCCCTGGCTGTCATCTTGTCTTTCTTTCATGATAGTGACAGCAATGAAAAGCTTAAATGAAAAATTCTGGAGTAACTGACTTCAGGAGCAGCTATGTGGGTGGCCTGGAGGTTGGGTGTTAGGTAGATTTTGTCTTTCACTGTAGCAAAACCTAGCAGAGAAATTCCTAAAGGGCAGGTGTGTGTGATGGCAGCTCCTAAAGAAGTAGAAATCAAGCTGAGCATCTGTGGCAAAAGAGGAAAGAAAGTTGGCAGGGTTTGAAAAAAAGACCCAGGGCTTACATATTGGAAAGCTCTCCATGAGGTTCACTGACTAGTCATTAGTGCAGAAATAAATGGTTCTTTCTTAAGGTATTTATTTATTTTTTTGGTATTGAAAAGAAGAAACTTTAACATGCAAGAGGAGAAAGAATTAAAAAGGGGGGAAAGTACTTCACTGGTTTCAAAAAATATTGATTTATTCTAAACCTTGCTTTATATTACTAGGTTTCTTCTGCCATATTATTTTAGATTATGCATGGTTTGTCCCAAAGAAAGCTAAAGCAATACAAACTCAAGCGTGCTTTGACTTTTATAAAATCTGATATATTTTGCTCGCAAAGACATTGTTTAAAATGACACCTGAAACAACTGGATCAGTTTATTGGTTAATATTAAAGAAAAAGAAAGACATGGAGATGGTTTTCTTTTTCTGAAAAGACTCCAGTCTGGATAGTAAAGTTAAAATTGTGTATTTTTTAGAAGAGGGGCTTTCTTTCTGCACAATGAACAAAATATTGTTCCTTGAAAGGCTCTATGATGTTTATCCAGCCTCTCAAATCTGCTCAAGCAATCTACTGCCAACTCTGCCATCCTCATCTAAGCTGCCATTCTCTTTATTCTGGACATTGTAAATGGTGTCTTTTCTTTTTTCTTTTTTTTTTGTACTTTTAAAAAAAATTTATTTATTTATTATTTTTTTGGGGGTACACCAAGTTCAATCATCTGTTTTTATACACATATCCTTGTATTCCCTCCCTCCCTCGACTCCCCCTCCACTCTCCCTCGAGTCCCCCCCCACCCTTCCCGTCCCAGTCCCCTAAGGCATCTTCCATTCTCGAGTTGAACTCCCTCTGTTATACAACAACTTCCCACTGGCTATCTATTTTACAGACGGTAGTATATATATGTCTGTGCTACTCTCTCATTTTGTCTCAGCTTCCCCTTCACCCCCCGTCCCCCCCAAACCTCGAGTTCTCCAGTCCATTCTCTGCACCTGCGTCCTTGTTCTTGTCTTGTCACTGAGTTCATCAGTACCATTTGTAGATTCCGTATACGTGAGTTAGCATACAATATTTGTTTTTCTCTCTCTGACTTACTTCACTCTGTATGACAGACTAGGCCTATCCACCTCATTACATACAGCTCCACCTCATTGCTTTTTATAGCTGAGAAATATTCCATTGTATATATATGCCACACCTTCTTTATCCGTTCATTTGTTGATGGGCATTTAGGTTGCTTCCATGCCCTGGCTATTGTAAATAGTGCTGCAATAAACATGATGGTACAAGTTTCTTTTGGGATTATGGTTTTCTTTGGGTATATGCCCAGGAGTGGGATTACTGGATCATATGGTAGTTCTATTTGTAGTTTTTTAAGGAACCTCCAAATTGTTTTCCATAGTGGCTGTACCAACTTACAGTCCCACCAACAGTGCAGGAGAGTTCCCTTTTTTCCACAGCCTCTCCAACATTTGTGGTTTCCAGATTTTGTGATGAAGGCCATTCTGATCGATGTGAGGTGATACCTCATTGTGGCTTTGACTTGCATTTCTCTGATGATGAGTGATGTTGAGCATCGTTTCATGTGTTTGTTGGCCACCTGTATGTCTTCTTTGCAGAAATGTCTATTTAGGTCTTCTGCCCATTTGTGGATTGGGTTATTTGCTTTTTTGGTATGAAGCTGCATGAGCTGCTTGTATATTTTGGAGGTTAATCCTTTGTCCGTTGTTTCATAGGCAATTATTTTTTCCCATTCTGAGGGTTGCCTTCTTGTCTTGTTTATGGTTTCTTTCACTGTGCAAAAGCTTTTAAGTTTCATGAGGTCCCATTTGTTTATTCTTGATTTTATTTCCATGATTCTAGGCGGTGGGTCCAAAAGGATCTTGCTTTGATGGATGTCATAGAGTGTTCTGCCTATGTTTTCCTCTAGGAGTTTTATCGTGTCTGGCCTTCCATGTAGGTCTTTAATCCATTTGGAGTTTATTTTTGTGTATGGTGTTAGGAAGTGTTCTAATTTCATTCTTTTACATGTAGCTGTCCAATTTTCCAGAACCGCTTATTGAAGAGGCTGTCTTTTTTCCATTGTATACTCATGCCTCCTTTGTCAAAGATAAGGTGCCCATATGTGTTTGGGCTTACTTCTGAGTTTTCTATTCTATTCCATTCGTCTTCCTTTCTGTTTTTGTGCCAGTACCATACTGTCTTGATCACTGTGGCCTTGTAGTATAGTTTGAAGTCAGGAAGCCTGATTCCACCAACTCCATTTCTCCTTCTCAAGATTGCTTTGGCTATTCGGGGTCTTTTGCATTTCCATACAAATCATAAGATTTCTTGCTGTGAAAAATGCCATTGGTAATATGATAGGGATTGCATTGAATCTGTAAATTGCTTTGGGTAGTACAGTCATTTTCACTACGTTGATTCTTCCAATCCAGGAGCATGGTATATCCCTCCATCTGTTTGTGTCGTCTTTGATTTCTTTCATCAATGTCTTAAAGTTTTCTGCCTACAGATCTTTTGCCTCCTTAGGCAGGTTTATTCCTAGGTATTTTATTCTTTTTGTTGCACTGGTAAATGGGAGAGTTTCCTTAATTTCTCTTTCTGCTCTTCCGTTGTTAGTGTATAGGAATGCAAGAGATTTCTGTGCATTATTTTTGTATCCTGCTACTTTACTAAACTCATCAATTAGTGCTAGCAGTTTTCTGGTAGAGTCTTTAGGGTTTTCTATGTATAGTATCATGTCATCTGCAAAGAGTGACAGTTTTACTTCTTCTTTTCCAATTTGTATCCCTTTTATTTCCTTTTCTTCTCTGATTGCTGTGGCTGAAACTTCCAAAACTATGTTGAATAATAATGGTGAGAGTGGACACCCTTGTCTTGTTCCTGTTCTTAGAGGGAATTCTTCCAGTTTTTCCCCATTGAGAACGATGTTGGCTTTTGGTTTCTCATATATGGCTTTGATTATGTTGAGGTAATTTCCTTCTATGCCCATTTTCTGGAGAGCTTTTATCATAAATGGATGTTGAACTTTGTCAAAAGCTTTTTCTGCATCTATTGAGATGATCATATGGTTTTTATCCTTCAATTTGTTGATATGATGTATCACGTTGATTGATTTGCGTATATTGAAGAATCCTTGCATCCCAGGGATAAACCCCACTTGATCATGGTGTATGATTTTTTGAATGTGCTGTTGGATTCTGTTAGCTAGTATTTTGTTGAGGATTTTTGCATCTATATTCATCAGTGATATTGGCCTGTAATTTTCTTTTTGTGTGCCATCTTTGCCTGGTTTTGGTATCAGGGTGATGGTGGCCTCATAGAATGAGTTTGGGAGTGTTCCGCCTTCTGCAATATCTTGGAAGAGTTTGAGAAGGATAGGTGTTAGCTCTTCTCTAAATGTTTGATAGAATTCGCCTGTGAATCCGTCTGGTCCTGGGCTTTTGTGTGTTGGGAGATTTTTAATCACTGCCTCAATTTCCATACTTGTGTTTGGTCTGTTCATGGTTTCTATTTCTTCCTGGTTCAGTCTTGGAAGATTGTATTTTTCTAAGAATGTATCCATTTCTTCCAGGTTATCCAATTGATTGGCATATAGTTGCTTGTAGTAGTCTCTCATGATCTTTTGTATTTCTGAGGTGTCCATTGTTACTTCTCCTTTTTCATTTCTACTTCTGTTGATTTGCATCTTCTCCCTTTTTTTCTTGATGAGTCTGGCTAATGGTTTATCAATTTTGTTTACCTTCTCAAAGAACCAGCTGTTAGTTTCATTGATTTTTTCTATTGCTTCCTTCCTTTCTTTTTCATTTATTTCTGGTCTGATCTTTATGGTTTCTTTCCTTCTGCTCACTTTGGGGTTTCTTTGTTCTTCTTTTTCTAATTGTTTTAGGTGTAAGGTTAGGTTGTATATTCGATCATTTTCTTGTTTCTTAAGGTAGGACTGTATTGCTATAAACGTCCCTCTTAGAACTGCTTTTACTGTGTCCCATAGGTTTTGGGTTGTTGTGTTTTCATTGTCATTTGTTTCTAGATATTTTTTGATTTCCTCTTTGATTTCTTTAGTGATTCCTTGGTTGTTTAAGAGTGAATTGTTTAGCCTCCATGTGTTTGTATTTTTTGCAGTTTTTTTCCTGTAATTGATATCTAGTCTCATGGCGTTGTGGTCTGAGAAGATGCTTGATATGATTTCAATTTTCTTGAATTTGCTGAGGTTTGATTTGTGACCCAAGATGTGATGTATCCTGGAAAATGTTCCGTGTGCACTTGAGAAGAAAGTGTATTCTGTCATTTTTGGATGGAATGTCCTATAAATATCAATTAAGTTGAGATGGTCTAATGTGTCATTTAAAGCTTGTGTGTCTTTATTTATTTTCTGTTTGGATGATCTGTCCATTGATGTGAGTGGGGTGTTCAAGTCTCCCACTATTATTGTGTTCCTGTTGATGTCCCCTTTTATAGCTGTTAGCATTTGCCTTATGTTTTGAGGTGCTCCCATGTTGGGGGCATAGAGATTTACCATTGTAATATGTTCTTCTTGAATGGATCCCTTGATCATTATGTAGTGTCCTTCCTTGTCTCTCATAATAGTCTTTACTTTCAAGGCTAATTTGTCTGATATGAGTATTGCTACTCCAGCTTTCTTTGGACTTCCATTTGCATGGAATATCTTTTTCCATCCCTTTACTTTCAGTCTATATGTATCCGTTGGTCTGAAGTGGATTTCTTGTAGGCAGCATATAGAAGGGTCTTGTTTTTGTATCCATTCAGCCAGTCTGTGTCTTTTGGTTGGAGCATTTAATCCATTTACATTTAAGGTGATTATTGACATGTGTGTTCCAATTACCATTTTCTGAATTGTTTTGGGTTTGTATTTGTAGGTGTTTTCCTTTTCTTGTGTTTCCTACTTAGAGAAGTGCCTTTAGCACTTGTTGTAAGGCTGGTTTGGTGGTGCTGAATTCTCTTAACGTTTGCTTGTCTGGAAAGCTTTTGATTTCTCCCTCAAATCTGAATGAGATTCTTGCTGGGTAGAGTATTCTTGGCTGTAGGTTTCTCTCTTTCAGGACTTTCAGTATATCCTGCCATTCCCTTCTGGCCTGCAGAGTTTCTGTAGAAAGGTCAGCTGTTATCCTGATGGGTTTTCCCTTATATGTTGTTTGTTGCTTTTCTCTTGCTGCTTTTAATATTTTTTCTTTGTGTTTTATTGACGTTAGTTTGATTAATATGTGTCTTGGTGTATTTCTCCTTGGGTTTATTCTGTATGGGACTCTCTGTGCTTCTTGGACTTGGTTATTTCCTTTCCCATGTTGGGGAAGTTTTCCACTATAACCTCTTCAAATATTTTCTCAGACCCTTTCTTTGTTTCTTCTTCTTCTGGGATGCCTATAATTCGAATGTTGGTATGCTTAATGTTACCACTGAGGTATCTGAAACTGTCTTCTATTCCTTTTATTCTTTTATCTTTTTCCTGCTCTGTGGCACTTATTTCCCCCACTCTGTCTTCCAACTCACTTATTCGTTCTTCTGCCTCAGTCATTCTGCTGGTTATAGCATCTAGAGTATTTTTAATTTGTTATTTTGTTATCCATTGCTGTTTGTTTTTTTGAGTTCTTATGAATTATTTCTTGTACTTTCTCTATTTTGTTATCGAGATTTTGTATCATTTTTACTATGATTACTCTGAGTTCTTTTTCAGGCATTTTTCCTATTTCCTCCTTATTTATTTGGTCTTGTGGGTTTTTTTCCTGCTCCTTTGCCTGCATGGTGTTTCTTTGTTTCCTCATGGTTGTTCAAACTTTTGGGGTTGCTTGTCCTGGCGATAGAGGTGTTTATAGAAGGCTGTCCAATCCTCAGACTAATGTTAATATTTCTGTTTCCTTAGAGTCTCAGCAGTAAGTGTCCTTCTACTCGCCTTGGGTTTTTTTGCATTATTCTGTGGCCAGCAGAGCTTCCTTTATTGTTCGTCTGTAAGTGTCAGTGTGTGGGGAGGGAGAGGGTGCAATAGTGGCTCCTTCTCCTGGGAGTGAGTGAGCAGTGGCGCACTGTTGTTTCAGTTGGGCTGGAGGTGCCTGTTGCAGAGGGACGCCGGTGGCTCAGGTGTAAACAGAAAGTATCAGAGTTGGGCCTCTCTTGGGTTTTTTTTTTTTCTCTGCAGCCTCCCTGCTGCCAGCGTTCCAAAGGTTTTTGTTTTTTTTTTTTAACCATTTAGTGTTGCAGTAGTTTATTACACAGCAATAGATGATTGAAACAACTCTTCCATCTTTGTTTGTAGAATGGTCTGATGATAGTGGTAACAAGTAACCCAGATCCCTTAGTAGTCTGTATTGCCCTACCATTTTTCACTACAGCCTGGGGATTCATATGGTCTACCTCCCAAAATGCAACTGACAACAGTTTGACCTAATCACAGACCTGATCACAGCATGATCATCACCAGTTTTCTGGCATGCAGTATATGAGTCCTTGTTGTCCAGTGTACCACTCGCTTCCTTTAGTCAATTCTTTTTTTTTTTTAATTTTATTTATTTATTATTTTTGGGGGGTATACCAAGTTCAATCATCTGTTTTTATACACATATCCCCGTATTCCCTCCCTTCCTTGACTCCCCCGCCCCCACCACGAGTCCCCCCCCACCCTCCCTGCCAGCCCCGCCTGAGTGCCTGAGGGTCCTTGTTATCCCTGAGCGCCTTAGGTGGCCCACAGGGCATCTCTCCACTGCCTGCTGCAGGCACCAAAAGAGAGAGAGAGGCTATGCCCGCAACTCCTCTCCCCTGCCTGTGAGCCTGCAGCATCCAGCCGCCATCATGGCCGGGCAGCTCTCAGCGGCAGGCACTCCTCACCGCGGACCTCTTCCTTCCTGTCCTCTGGGTCCATCACCTTACTGGCAACAATTTTTCTCACCCTGAACCAGCTCTCTGGTTCCCACGCTCCCACTCCCAGACCCTCTGTTCAGCTGTGAATCAATGTCTCAGTCCGGGAACGCTGAGCTGCGGTGTGGACCCTCCACGTGTTTCTCACTCCCTCCCGTCTGCCACAGCTCCGCAGCTTCCCCCTCTTTGAGCCATTGTAGATGCCTCCTACCAGTTATGTCGGGCTGCTTGTGGTCCTTTCTGGTGTCTGAGGTCGTCTGCTGGTATTCAGTTGGTTCTCTGTGGGAATTATTGCGTCTTTTGGTGCATTCCCAATGTATCTGTGGAGAGGAATGCATTCCACGTCCCTCTGTTTCACCACCATCTTTTTCCAATGGTGTCTTTTCTTCCATTATATTTTCAATCATTTTTTGTTTGATTTAGGAAAGGATTATAAGTTTGTACCTAATTTTCTAATATAATACTTCACTGAAATCTTTGTTAAATTCTCTTATGGGCTGATGTGTGTACCTTAAATTTCGTAAGTTGAAGTCTTAACCTCCAGTACTTAGGAATGTGACCGTACATAGGGATAGCACCGTTTAAGAGGTAAGTAAGGTAAAATAAATTCACATGAGTGTGCCGTAAGTCAGTACAACTGGTGTCCTTATAAGAAGATAAGATTAGGACACAGACATGGAGGAAGACCATGTAAGACATAAGAAGACAGCCACCTACAAACCAAGGAGAGAAGCTCTCAGAAGAAAGAACTACTCTCACACCTTGAATTAAGACTTCTATTTGCCAAAACTATGAAGAAATACATTTCTGTTTTTAAGTTACCTGATCTGTGCTACTTTATAATGGCAGCCCCTGCAAGCTAAAACAAATTCTAATAATTTTTCATTGAGCTTTTTCACTGCCTAGGCTTTCCATCATGTCATCTATAAATGCCTTCCAATTTTTATACCTATTATTTATTCCACTTCTCTAATTGCATTGGCTAGTATTACTAGAACAATGTTAAATATAAGTGGTATTTGTGTTTACTCTTCTATTTACTTTGTTTATAATGGGATACATCTAATACTTCAGCATTCAACATTAGTCATGTTGCTGGCCTTCGACTTCTTATACTCATTCTTTTAACATATTAGGTATGTTCCCCTACTAATGTTTTTTCCTCTAAATCATTAAATATAATTATTTTATCACACATCTTTTACATTTACGGAATGCCATTAAATTACTGTCTTTTAACCTATAAATATTATATTAGTAGACTTCCTAGTGTTAAGTTACTCTTAGATCTTGGAAAAAAACACACTTATCATTCAACTGGCCTCTGAGTTCCTTACTGGTCGAAATGTCGCAACAGCAATTGCGTGGTAATTGAAGGAAAATTAGGTACAACCATAAAACAACACCAGAGTAGGTAGGATTTGGGGTTCATATTGTCACAAGCTAGTGCTTTTATGAAGGATACTCTCTAGCAGATTTCTAAGTTTCATTCTTAGTTGTTGTCCTCTTTTTATTTCATATATCTTTTAGTGTCAATTTGCAAATATTTTGATTTTCAATATTCCTTGCATAGAAAGCATAAATCTTTTCTTTCATAACCCATTTCCTTTTTCTCCTTGCCTATGATCTTTCTAAAAAATATTTGCTTAAATTTGAATTTTAAAATTTCCTTATTGGATCACCCATCATTTTGTCTATTATCTATTTATCTACTTTTTAAATAAACAGCTCTTAAAATTAGTCAAGTGATATGATAGCACTTTTCTGTATTAATAATGTTGCATTGTTTCTATCACTGAAGATTTCTATTTCTTCACTTCTAAGCTAAATAAAGTCTCAAAATTTAATTTTTCAGAGCCTACATTATCAAATATGTGGATATCACATACACACAGATAAATGTATACATATATTTAACCATATTTAGTATTTCCTCAAATAATTAATAGCTGTATTTATTTGTAAATGTGATACTCTACAGACATAAGGATTTGATTTCAAATTCAAGCTCAATTACTTAATAGCTGCATGAGCCCAGAAGAGTTACAAACTTTGATGAGCCTCAGTTTTCTCACTTACAGAATGGGACAAAACTTTGTAAATCATCAAAGATAATATATATAAAACCTTGACCCAAGTAAATAGCAGCTGCTATTACTATTCTATTTGATCTGTAACTGAATCAGTGGTGTAGTAAAATTTTCATTACTGTTTTTCCTTAGTAGGTCACTTTATTCCTAATTGCTTTTGCTTTGTGATTGTTGCTGTAGTTTTAAATGATGTTTGTGATATATCTGTGCCATAGACCATGCTTTTTTCAATGTAACATGATTCTGTATCATTAAAACATTTTTTCTTACTTGTGATACTAACGCTAGCTGCTTTTCTTGTCTTCATATTTATCTGATATAACTTCATCACAAAAAGAGGACTTCTTAAAGATTAAACCTTCATACTGAAATTCTTTGTGATTGGAGAGCTGTGCTCATTGAAATGTAGTGCCATATTGCTATATTATTTTTCGTCTATGCTTATAAAAGTAATTCTTTGCCATTGTCTTTTTGTTTTATCTTTGGCCATTCAAGCTAAATTTCATTGGTTCTTTTCTTCTTAAAGCATTTGAAGAAAACACTTATTTTTTTAATTTCAATGGTGAATACTTTTTTTTCAAAAACTCATATTTTAGTTTTATCAAATTATTGAAGTCAAGATCAAATCCATTTTGGTTACATTTCATGAGTGATGAGCAAGTCTCCAAACTGTCCTTTTATTTCTCAGTGGAAGAGAAAGCATGCATGGCTTCCTTCCTGCCTTACCAAATAAGTGGAAAAAGTGGAAAATAGCAAACATAAGCCCAGAAAGAAGCCCTTTCAGGATTCCCAAAACAACCACATATCAAGAAATACAAAGGATAACTACCACAGCTGTGTCTACAGGACAAAGCTCCTTCATTCATTTGAGGTACATCAAGGAGAATTAAAAGATGACAAATATACTATTATCCAATGCCGGTTTCTCTCACTATCATCTAGCATGGCTTTATATCTCCTGAAACAAACAAATTAGAATCACTTAATATTTGCCTGTGAAACAAATAAGCAAAACTCCTTTCAACCAGTCATCTTCACCCAGCGATAATCACAGGGACATATTTGCCTCATGGGGCTATTGTTTTTAATCCTGTGGTTTAGTTATCTGTAAAGTTATCATAGACATTGTTTATGGAAAGTGACGATTTCACTAATCATTTGAGGCTTGGTGATCAATGAAGCCTATGAAACCAAGGATAAATTTAAGTTAATTAGACAAGAAAGATATTTTCCTAACAATTTTAAGAATGGGTTATGTGATTTTGAAATTATTTACAACATCAAAATCGAATTAAAATTATTAAGATGCACATTGTTTCCTTAGTGTTGATGGGTTTGGAGTAGAAATGAGGAGCTGCTTGCAATAATAGAATCAGAATACAGTGGAATTTGAAGAGACACTAAGTTCATATAGTCCGAAATCCACAAGGCCATATGTCACAGGGGTCCCCAGTCCTGGGGCCACAGACCTGTACCAGTCCCTGGCCTGTTTGGAACCCGGCTGCACAGCAGGAGGTGAGCAGTGGGCGAGTGAGTGAAGCTTCATCTGCAGCTCCCCATCCCTCCTCTTCACTCGCATTATGGCCTGAACCATCCCTCCTCTACTGCCCTCCCCACCCCCAAGGGAAAACTGTCTTCCAAGAAACCAGTCCCTGGTGCCAAAAAGGTTGGGGACTGCTGATATATCACATGAGAATACCACGTGCTTGCCCAGATGCCAAAAGGTAATCGGCATTTTTTTTTTTTTAAATCTTTTTCTTATACACATGAATTTCCTTGACTGAGCTCTATACTGAGAATGCTTCATTGATTCTTTAAAGGCTTTGCTCACTGGATTGTTGAGTTTTAAAAGACCATAATACATTTGGAAGTTTGGCTATCTGATCCTCTGTTTACAGTGATTTTAATTAGTCAGTGACTCCAGCCTAAATATTTATTAGTCTTCTAACCTTTTGTTGGATTGCTACCATTAAATATCCTCTGACTGTTGTATTGATGTAAAGATAATACAGGCTGATTTAATTGTTTTCTAGGATATTTATTTTAAGATGTAAAGGTTAATGTCCAGTTGCTGTTCAGATAAAAATTTCTCTCTAAAATTAAAATTAGCATCTATGCCTACATAAATAAGAGGTTTTATTTTACGAAAATTAAATTTTAATTTGAGGCACAGCATTTTTTGTTCCAATGATAATAATCAGAAATAAGCAAATAATGAGTTGAAAGAGTTACTTATAAAATCAAAATGATATTTAACAAATGGGGCTATGAATGAGATCACTTCACAGTTGCAAATATTTGGCAAATTAAAAAAAATTTTAATGGACACTAGGGAATAAATAGATGACCAATCCTGAGCATTTTTCAGTCTAATATGCACTATTCTTTCATTTCAGCTTCTAAGCTAGTAAAGTGGAACTTAAACCACATTAAATTATACGCTAATCAATGATCTTACTTGTTATTCTTTATTCATTCATGATCTACCATAAAAGTGGTATCATAGACACTGACAAAGTATTTTATGAAATGATTTTATGCATGACATTTGTGTTAATTAAAAGAAGAGAAAGTAGCTTCAAAGCCTATTACTCATTTAATCTTACAGTTTAAATCCTACTTTTATAGATGTTTGAAGAAATGGCACATGTGCTGGATTTAATTGTAGATGTCTTATTTGGAAAGCCAAAAATGCACAACTGCCCTTGATAAGTTTCTAGGAAAATTCTTGTCCAAACAGATGAAGCTGAGCCAGATCGCCTGCCTATTCTCTTCATGAATGGCGTTGTACGTGGTATATCTGCCACTGAAGGGGCTTGCCTTAGCCCTTCTGCTAGACCCTTGAATAATTGACTTCTTGAGTTTTAATATCTATACACTCTATTTAGATAGTAACTTAATACCAAAGTTGTTTTTGATGAACAAAAAAAAGTGCATTTTAATCTTTCATCATCAGATAAACTTTCTGAATAAAAATTAACATGTAAACAATTTCAACTACTATTTTCAGAATTGTTCTGTTTTGTGAGCAAAATATTGAGATCTTGTTACTCTGTAAATGATTATTTTAAGGCAACAGAATAAGTTTTCATTTATAGATTTTAGAAAAACGTTCCTGAAGGTAGGCTCCCAGGGTTCTTAGAATTAATGTACATGAAAGTGCTTCATCCCCATATGCTATATTAACATTATAATGCTTTTATGTCTTTAAGCACTGCCCATATTTCATCAGATGTATTTTCTACATCATTCTTTCTAGCAAATAAAGTGAATAAAAAACACAATGAACTACCTAGAAATGAAGAAAAACATCTACTTAAATATCCTATTTTTAAAAACATGTCTTAGTTCTATGCCCCATTGAAACAGCTCTTACTGAAGTCAATAGTGATCTCGATTTTCCTAAATCTCAGTCTTCATTTTACTTTAATTTTCAGCACCATCAACACTGTAGAAGAATTCTTAAAACACTCTTCCTTTGGCTTTTATTACGCAATATTCCCCTGATTTTACTTCTGTATATCTTCTATCACTCATTCAATATTTACTTTGTAAGCATTTGATTTGTATAATATTAATAATTTAAAATATTTTACCCCAAAGCCTCTCCTCTTATTATACCATTCTTTCTCCTTTGACCATCTCACTCATGCACATGGCTTAAATTATCCCACACACAGATAATTCACAAATATATATCCAAGTCCAGACCTCTGCTTTGAGGTCTAGACTTTCTATCTAATTAGTATCTTGACATTCGATCTTCGATGTCTCAGAGGTGACTCAAATTCAACATGTGAAAAAGTGAACTTAGAGTCTTCATTCAAAACACTGGTTCTCTGCCAATGTTTCTTTTCTGCATGAAGGCATTGCCATCAATCCCCTATATTTAATCTATGACAAAGCGCTGACAATTTCACTTGATACACAGATATATCTATATTTATAGATACAGATATAGATATCTTAAATCCGAAGTATTGGCAGAGATGCTTTCAAAAAGGGAATTAACATTTGGGATTTAACTCTCTAAAGAATAATTTAACTATAAAAGATTCAAGAGAATTAAACTCAAGTCATTAGGCTACTAAATAGGCTGTTTAATACTGAGGTTCCTCCTTACTTTGAAATTCTAAAATAGTTTGCTGATTTGGTACCACAGTGCCTTCATCTGTAATTAAAAAAATAAACAAACCAAAAAAAACCTATTCTTTTACCCATTTCAGGATAGCCTAGGTTTTAATTGGTCAAAACACCTCTAAAATCTCAGTGGTGCAAAATGACATGGTTTAATTTCAATTTCTGCGACATGTACATCTAGGTGGCTGAGGACTCTCTTGTGCATCACTCATACTCTAGAGCCAAGCAGATGAAGCAGCCATGATTAAGTATGATGTCAGAAAGGAACTCTGGATCAACAATCAAATGAAAACTCTGCATCAGTCATCAAATATTGTAGCCCAGAAGTAACACACACCAACCCTGCTCACAACACATTGGCCAGCACTAGTCATATGTCCTCCCCTCTCATAAAAAGACCAGGAAGTATGTGTCTAGTAGGCAAAGAGCTGAAAATATTTGCTAAACAGTATTAATGACTTCTGTATTACTCAAAAGAATTGTTATTTTGAAATGTGACAATAAGCAAAATCTGAAACTTTAGATTCTTTGGATTTGCTCATTATGGGCTAATCCTACCGATGCCCAAATCATTTTTATACCTGAAATATACTATACAGGATCCAATAATGTTTTAGAATTTTAATTAAATTATGTGTTGAAGATAATTCCATTTTCTTAGCTATTAAAATGTAAGCCTTCAATCAATTACCAACTCATCAACCATTTAGAACTGATTACGTGAGTTCTCAATTACAATAACCCAATCCTTGGGGAGATCTCATGAAAAGAAGGGCTTGTCCAAAAAGGGAAACATCTTCCTTGAGCTTTGATCATTAACTCTCTCCTTCAGAACAGAGGAAGTCCTACTTCTTTGGGACTAAGGTCCAATGATATATCCTAAATCCTCACCAGCACCTGCTAGAATACCTTACTTGTAGATGTTAGAAGGACAGATTACATAAATTTTGAGATTCTCTTGGAGTTATTTAGTTCTGTTCTGCTTTTCACACACTTTGTCTAGTTTTTGTTTTTGCAAGATTCATTTGCCCCTTCTATTGAGTAGCTAGAAGCAAAATAACTGTATTTCCTCAACAAATTATCTTCATAAAAAAATTCAACAAGTTTTAAAGAAGAAATAATGCCCAGAATTTCAAAAATACTTGAGCTTTAGTCAAATTTCCCATCTCCTTCTCAGGAGAACAAGGAGCAAATAAGTCAAGTATACGCTGCTTCTGGCAAGCTCTTTCAGTGAGACTATGGGTGTAGTCATCTGTAACTTGGTTTCCTAACTGTGTCAGAAAATATTTCCTTTCCATTCAGTACGGAGGACCCTCCTTCCCAGCCATGAGAGTTTCCTGACAAGAAGATTTTTAATGCTGTCTTTCAGTGGAACACTGAGTAACTGCAATTCCCTGATCAGAGTACGGTATGCCTGATGGGCTAAGACTACAGGAACTTTAGTTAAATTCTTCACCAAGGAAAAATAGGCACTTAGATTCTTTTCCCACAGCTATAGCTAAATCCAATAACATGACTCACAAGTACAGATGACATCCCATTATGGTATTTCTGGGTTATAAATTCTATAAAAAACTGCCATGAGCCCGTCATGTCAATCTGCAAATGTATCTTTCATAGAATTCTTTCTAATGGAAGGAATTAATTGTAATGCAAAGTGCAAAATAATAGCTGCCCAACCTTGTGAACTATGTTATCATGTTTAGCCTTATAAAAAGCACTCACCCATTTTCCAAGGCCACTTAACTGTCACTTAGGTAATCAGAAGCTTTCATAAAATAAACCTGGATGTACCTCTTTTTGAGTTGCACATCCTCAAGGCATTTTATATACTTAGCTACTCAGTTTTGACTTATAATCCTAACAGAATAGGTAAGATTTCTTCCAGGGAATATTCCAGAATAAAATATTTTGGAAAGTAAAAATGGTAGTCAGAAATAATGAGTTAATAGCTGAGACATAAGTATGTGGTTCCTTACCAATGATTAATCACTAACTGGTATATATAAACTTTATGTAAGTGTTTGGGTTTTTGCTCTTTTCCTGTTTTTCACAGAATTAAAAAGGAATAGCTTGGAAGTTAGTTGACAAAGGGATTTGGCTCTAAAGCAGTGATGGCAAGCAGAGAAAAACATCAAGAAAAGCTTCTCTGTTGTGTGCTAATAGTAACTAATCAGTTGCATATTTGCTATTGGTTTTTCATAGAAAGCTGTAATAGTCACTTTATTTTTGTAGATCATTAAGATAGTTTTTATTTGAAATATTTCACCTCTCACGCTGATAAAACGTTAAAAAGCAGAGTGGGGAAAATCGTGTATTTGAAATCCCATGTTTCTAGCTGTGTTTACAAAGTATTACAACTCTGTGAAAACTGATTACTGACTCAGATTCTGGAACAGCCTTGTTATAATTCACTGTTATTATCTGTCTAATCAAAGGATAAAGACGGTGATTTCCTGTCCCTTATTTCTGTTTCCATTTTCAGTGGCTTAGTGCATTGCCCTGGTTTCTCATTTCTTAAAGATTGACAATCTCAAGATGAAACTCCTTTTTTCTGGGCCTCTGTCAGCACGGTGTAAACCTACTATGACATACAAATAGTACTCAGGAGCCTTCCATGAGAAACTTTGCTATGTAGCATATTCTATCACCTCCCCAAACTCAGAGTTCTCACAGCTGCTGTCACCACAGACAGCCATTGAATGAGCCTTGCAGGTGCTGTGTGTGATATAAAAACAGATCATATTGATTTTTTTTCTTATGAAAATATTACCAGATATACCACTTAAAAATATTTACAAAAATCAAATGGTAAATCTGGATATAACTCTGAAAAGTCTTCAAATCTTCAAGAAGGATTGCACCATTGAGGGGGTTCTTTGCATGTTTCTTTATATTTGGGGGATTGCTTAGAATGAGGCCATTATTGCTAAAGTTCTCTACAAACATAACTCTATCATTTGATAACAATGATAGAGGTGGGAGGATTCAACACGCTCTTTCTAATGTGGGACTCTATGTTCAAGGAACTTGTGAATATTCCAGAAGGAAATTGGAGGCTGAAATAATAAAAGAGAATGAAAAGAGACATTATTAGCAAAAAATTATTAATTATTTGGGGCTACATACCGTCCCCCATGAATAAATGTTGAGTTCATTCATGCCTATAAAAATGTTATCTAATGGTGAGCAACTGTTTTCCATTTGCACTGTAATGACTCTTAGAGAAAGCAGGTTTTTTACCTGAGTTGTCTCAATAATTGCTGCATTCGTCTGTGGAACACAAGTCAAAACAAGGAAGTAAAACTAAAGTGACTGTGAGGCTGAGGTATATCAACCTTCTGTAAACACTGAAGCTTCATGCCTATTGCCAACAAAGGAATGTAAGGACTAAAGATTTTTATGAAGAGGATCCAACCCTCTCTTTGGAGATGACTAAGTATAATTGTGTCCAAAGGCAGGAAGATGAACAAAGGACTTTGCATTTGCTTCCACCTCCATTCTTTCATTTATTCACTTATTCATTCAACAGTTTCCTGTCCTGTATGTCAAGCTTTGTACAAGGCACTAGTGATATGCAGAAAAAGGTACAGATCATGTCTCTAAGGTGTTTCTAGGGGATTTCTGTAAGGAGACGTGGTGTGAGCAGAGGAGGGATTTACTCAGAACCACGCAACATTTTGACCAAAGGCAAGTCTGGGGTTCAGAATGCAACATAATTATAATCAGAGTTAGTACTACAGGTTATACTTTGGACAAGCGTATTTGGTTTTATTCCCTTGCTTAGCTCTGACCTCTATCTCTTCTGAGTTAGTAACAGTACAGAAATAATTTAGAAGTTGAAAGAGTAAATAGTTACAGACTAGCTTTCAGAAAAAAAAATTCTCCAATTCAGAGAGACAATCCTTTTATAAATGAAAAGATATTTGAATCACAGTCATCCAAAGAAGTTTGGATTTTTTGGTTCTTATTTCTTCACAAGCCACATTCTTAGACTAAAGCTATATTATTTTGTCTATGGAGAAAGCTCTAAGAAAGCCCCTTGGAAGTTAACATTTCCTACTCTTTTGCTAGGAATCAAATTAAATTTTAATGAATTATTTTTATTTTTAAAAGTAAATTAAAAATTCTGATATTATAATATATATTAGGTTGAGCAGAACAAGGGGGAAGGCCATAGCAGCATGGCTAATTTTGGTGAAAATTTTCAATTGATATATCATAATCAACACATATAGTCTTAAATTATAATTCTCTGGAGATTATACATTTGAATATGATTTTTTTTTCTGCTCAACAAATATTTAGTGAATATCTACTCTGTGCCAGTAGTGGCCTAAATGCTGAGGATAAAAAGTAAGAAAAATAGGAAAAAAAAACCCAAAACCCTGGTTTTATGAAATGCACATTCTAGATGGGACATACAAAATGCAAATAGATAACTAATGTGTAAAATATCACATATTTGATTTTGATTATCAGAAAAAAGTGAGTAACCATTACAAAATTAAGACGGTTTCATGGATTCCTGGGGTGCAGCAAGAAAATCTTGCTGTTAAAAACGTTTAACTGGTCTTTGACTTTGAGTTCATTGAGTTATGTTCACACACTGTTTGGGAAATATTATGAGTTATTGAAATACCTACAATGACTCAAATACAGCATTATCATACAAAATTTACCATGATGGTAAAGAGAGCATATTTCCCAACTATGAATATGTTAAAATGCTGTTTATTATACTAAAATAAGACAATCATAAAGACAGATAAACAATGAATTAAAATGATTTCCAATGAGTTTCACAGTTAAATGGAATCTTGAGAATCATGAAGCCCAAACTGCTCTTTTTGTATAATGAAAATCAAATAAATAAGCCAACAAAAACAGAAAAACCTAACAAACAAAGATCCATAACAGATCAGGTCAAATAGACATTAAGAAGGGATTAAAAATAAGGGATAATAAAAATAATTATACACCCTGAACAACTGAAACTTATCAAGACTGGTATGACATTAGGAAATTGATTAATATACTCCATCATACTACTAGGCTGAAAAATAAAAATCACATGAGTGTAAAGATAAATGCAGATAAAAATATTTGACAAAATCTAATACCCATTCATGAAAAAAATTCTCAGTAAGCTAGGAATAGAGAGAAACTACCTCAACTTGATAATGAATCTGTACAAAAACTTTTAAGTAACATCATAACTAATGGTGAGAAATAACAAACTTCCTAAGATCAGGTACAAAGTAAGGATGTCCTTTCTCATCTCTCCTTTTCAACATCTTATTGGAAATACTAGCTAATGCAATAAGACAAGAAAAGGAAATAGAAAATATACAGAGTAGGAAGGAAAGAATAATACTATCGTTCACAGATGACATGATCCAGAATAACCAATGCAATATTGAAGGAAAAGAACAAGTTGGAAGACTGATGCTACCCAACTTCAAGAATTACTATAAACTTAGAGTAATCAGGATGGTGTGGTAATGGTGAAAAAATAGGTAAAAAGATCAATGGAACCAAATAGAGAATCCAGAAATGGACCCACATTAATATAGACATCTGATCTTTGGCAAATGAGCAAAGGCAATGTAATGGAGCAAAGATAGTCTCTTCAACAAATGGTGGTAGAACAAGTGGATATCCACATGCAAAACCATGGATGTAGACACACACATTACACCTTTCACATAAATTAACTCAAAATGGATCACAGACCTAAATGTAAGACACTAAAGTATAAAACTCCTAGAAGATAATATAGGAGGAAATATAAATGACCATGGGTATGGTGATGAGTTTTTAAATACAGCTCACCAAAGGCACAATTCATGAAAGAAATGATTGAAAAGTTGGACTTCATTAAAATTTAAAAAATATATTTCTCTGCAAAAGACAATGCCAAGAGAATGAAAACACAAGCCACATGGAAAAACTACTTGTCAAAGTCACATATAATACAGAAGTGTTATCCAAAATATATAAAGAACTTTTAAACTCAACAATAAGAAAACAAACAACCTGGCTAAAAAAAAGGGCCAAGATCTTAAAAGACATCTCACCAAAGAAGATATGCTGATGGCAAATAAGCATTTGAAAAGATGGTCCACAGCAGATGTCATAATAAAACAGAAATTAAAACAAAAATCAGATACCACTACACTTATTAAAAAGGCTGCAATCTGGAACACTGACAACATCAAACAGGAGGAGGATATGGAACAACCAGAACACTCGTTCATTGCTGATGGGAATGCAAAATGGTACCACCACTTTGGAAGACAGTTTGGTGGTTTCTTATAAAACTAAACCTAACCCTTAAAAATATAAAGGGAATCTAAGACCTAAATCTAGCAATTAACTCATCTTTTTAATTTCTCAGTGCGGAATTTGTGAAGTGCAACTATGAAAAGTCAAAAAAAAATTATAATGGTTACAATTTATTGGGCACCTACTACATACCACTTAACATGTAGGACTTTACTACAATCACTTGATTCACATATTTTATCCCCATTTTTACAGATAACAAAAATGAGACTAAAAGAGGTTTTATACTCCATGGTCAAACACCTAGTGAGTAGACCATCCATATTCCAACCCAGGTCTGTCTAAAACCAACACCTGTGTTTTTGGTAAGTTCTAGGTCAAAAGTCAGGTAAGCAAGGTTTAGCCTCATTCTTTGCTTGTTATCAATTAGTTTCTGCCTCAAATTTGTAAATTATACATAAAAAATCAAACAACCAACCAATGTATAAAGACATAAGTAAAAGGCTATATAATTCAAACTAGGAAGTTATAAGCCATAGAGAGAGAGGGAGAGAGAAAGACAGTAGAAGAGTACGTGAGAAAAAAATATATAAAGGTGAGTGGAGAAATGTGCTGAGATTAAGCAGAAATAGAAACAGACCAAAAAGAAAGATAATTGAGAAGTAAAAAGGGAAATCAACTCTTAAATACATGTTTCTAGAAAGAAAAGGAAGCAAAATAAAAGTTCAAGTCTATTGAAATGAAAAGGGAAAATGGCAAAGGTGGGGAAAAACATAGAATGGAAAGCCAAAAGATATTATGTTCTAAGAGATGTATGTAAAATTTGAAAATAAGAAATTTTCACCATACACAAAAAATAAATTCAAATTTCATTAAACACCTAAAAGTAAGGCTGGACACTATAAAATTCTTAGAGGAGGGCCTCCTAGGTGGCACAGTGGGTAAGAATCTGCCTGCCAATGCAGGGGACACAGGTTAAATCCCTGCTCCAGGAAGATCCCACATGCGAAGCAACTAAGCCCATGCGCCACAACTACTGAGCCTGTGCTTTAGAGCCCATGAGCCACAACTATTGAGCCCACATGCTCCAACCACTGAAGCCCACACGCCTAGAGTCTGTGCTCCACAAAAAGAGAAGCCATGGCAATGAGGAGCCCACGCACCACAACTAAGAGTAGCCCCCGCTCACTGCAACTAGAGAAAGCCCACACACAGCAAGAAAGACCCAACACAGCCAATAAATAAATTAATTTTAAAAAATAAATAAAATAAAATTAGACACTAAGAAAACTAAATAAACAGTATGAAAATAAAAGTTTAAAAAAATACAAAACTCTTAGAGGAAAACATAAGCAGAACACTCTTTGACATAAATTGCAGCAAAATATTTTTTGATCTACCTCCTAGAGTAATGAAAATAAAAGCAAAAATAAACAAATTGGACCTAATTAAAGTTAAAGCTTTTACACAACAAAGGAAACCATAAATAAGACGAAAAGACAACCCTCAGAATGGAAGAAAATATCTGCAAATAAGGTAACTGACAAGGGATTCATCTCCATAATATACAAACAGCTCATTTAGCTCAATGTCAAAAAACAAAACAACACAAAAACAAACAAACAAAACCAACCCAATCAAAAATGGGTGGAAGACCTAAATAGACATTTCTCCAAGAAGACATACAGAAGGCCAAGAGGCACATGAAAAGATGCTCAACATCACTAATTATTAGAGAAATGCAAATCAAAACTACAGTGAGGTATCCTCTCACACCATCATCAAAAAATCTACAAACAATAAATGTTGGAGAGGATGTGGAGAAAAGGGAACCCTCATACTGTTAGTGGGAATGTAAATTGATATAGCCACTATGGAGAACAGTATGGAGGTTCCTTAAAAATCTAAAAATAAAACTACAATATGACTCAGAAATCCCACTCCTGGACATATAAACCAGAGAAAATCATAATTCCAAAAGATACCCCAATGTTCACTGCAGCACTATTTACAATAGCCAGGACATGGAGGCAACCTAAATGTCCATCAACAGAGGAATGGATAAAGAAGATGTGGTACATATATATAAAGGAACATTATTCAGCCATAAGAAGGAACAAAATTGGGACATTTGTAGAGACATGGATGGGCCTAGAGACTGTCATACAGAGTGAAGTAAGTCAGAAAAACAAATATCATATATTAATTCATATATGTGGAATCTAGAAAAATGGTATAGATGAACCTATTTGCAAAGCATAAATAGAGATGCAGACGTAGAGAACAAAGGTATGGACATCAAGGAGGAAAAAGTAGGGTGGGATGAATTGGGAGATAGGGATTGACATACATACACTACTATGTATAAAATAGATAACTAATGAGAACCTGTTGTATAGCACAAGGAACTCTACTCAATGCTCTGTAGTGATGTAAATGGGATGGAAATCCAAAAAAGGAGGGGATATATGTATACATACAGCTGATTCACTTTGCTGCATGGCAGAAACTAACACATAATTGTAAAGCAAGTATACACCAATAAAAACAAACAAATAAATAAATAAATATTAAAAATATAAAAATAAGAAATTTTGCCATTTGCAACAACATGGATGATCTGGAGGGTATCACATTTAATGAAATAAGTCAGAGAAAGATAAATACTGTATGTTACCAGTTATACATGGAATCTAAAAAATAAAATAAACTAGTGAATATAACAAAATAGAAACAGACTCATAGACATAGAGAACTAGTGGTTTTCAGTGGGGAGAGGGAAGTGGGGAGGGGCAAGACAGGCATAGGGGATTAAGAGGTACAAACAACTATGTATAAAATAAAAAAGCTACAAGATTATATTGCACAGCACAGGGAATATAGCCAATATTTTATAATAATTATAAATGGAGTATAAGTAATAAGAGTTTTGAATCACTATGTTGTATACCTGAAACAAATATAATATTGTAAATCAACTATATCTCAATACAACTTTTTATAAATAAATAAATATGAAGAGAACAAAGAGAAAGAGGAGAGAAAAGTGGCAATGGGAAACATTTGTAGGCAGACATTAGAAAAATTCTGAACAGATATAAAACAAAATGCAATGAGTACAGTTGCCATTACCTTAGATATAATTAAAAAGAGGAAAATATGACAATAATGATTGAAAATGTGTATAGGCTTTTTAAAATAAGTTAAATCTTCTAATTGGACCTAATATTAGGTACGGAATAGGATAATAGGTTTTTATTATTTATATATTGAAACTAGGATGCTTTTGATAAGCTGAACATCTGCTGAAGGAATTACTTCTTGATGATACTAAATTTTTAATACAGTTAAACAACATTGAATACTCTTCTAAAATTGGTTTGAGTTGCCCAAATTCAATTTTCTGTGCATAATTTAGTATGTAAAATTATAAAAAAACAATACGAATCTTTACACACATCTCTGTTTCATATGTTTTTATATCCTCTATAATAGTCTTTTCTTCTTTCTCTGGCAAAACTGATTAGGAAATTGAAAATAGTTCAAAAACAAAATATTTATAATTGCAGTAAGAACAGTTAACAAAGATGTGGGGATGTTAACTGCATGAAGTCCACGCAGTCCAGAAACCTGCATAGGTAAACTGTAAGCATTTCTGCTCTCAAGGTAGGATACCCCAGAGGTCACTCTCTTTCAGGAGAGGCTCAGTTGTTCTGAGAGAGCAAACTTGCTAGGGAGGCACAGCCTGTCACACTAAGTCTTGGTAGCATCTCCCTTCTGAAGAATGTGCTATGGTTTAATTTCAGATCTATGATTTTTTTTCTTTCTTTTATCTACTATTAAATATTTATGGGGAGATAGAAAAGAAAAATTACCTTTAAATGCCACTGAGTATAGTCGAAACTATTTTTGTGTCTCAGTTAGAAACTTGGAAATGAGACAGAAAAATTGGAACATAAAAGGTACATGCTCTAAAATTGTCTGAGTTCTAATATCACAAATCACCACTTAGGTTCAGTCAACTTTCAAAGTCTGAATATTTTTCAGGAATATTAATAGTTTCCATTAATACGTGCTCTCTCCAAGTTCAGCACTGTGATAAGTAGCTCTCTGAAACTATTACGTATATTTTATTACCATCATTTTATTTTAAAAAATATCAAGTAAGTCTCAGAGCAATCAAGTAACTTGCCCAAGTCTACTCAACTACCAATGTTCATAGCTAGGAATAAACCTAGATATTAACAACTATAACTCTGTTGTTCAGTTTCATGAGTCAGACTGTTGGGATGTGGGGCCCATATTTTTAAAGATATTCTGATGCACAACTAGCACAAGTAATCACTACTTTATACCTACAGTGTGCACAAACATACCTGCAAAAGCCTTGGAAAGCTGAATCATCAGCAAAATAACTATATCTAAAAAAGAAAAAAATGAAAAAAAAACAAAAATGCACCCCATTATTTGGGCTCTGAACTTAAATCAATATTTCTCTAAACATTGTGAGTGAACCTAGTTATATAATTCAGTTAGTTTAGGCATATATGTCTAGTCAAGTTCAGTCTGATGTAGACAAGACTCTAAGGATCACTTAGATAGTAGCACCTTCTCCCCTTTGAGACATCTGGACTTCTCCCCTCTCATTTATTCATTTAAATGCCTGTGTCTCCAAGTCAAAATCTCTAAAGCAATAAAAGAGCACAAAAGAAATGCACTTGAAATCAGAATGTGTTATAAACATAAAAAACAAATAAATATAAGGAGGAATACATGTTATAAGAGTAAAGAGAAGACCCATATTAAGTGCAGAGTTATCTTAAAAAGGATCTCTAAAAGTAGAATTTCCAGTCTCCAGCCATGCTGTCGTTCTTTTTCTTTTGTCCACATTTATGGCATAGATGTTTTTCAAGAGCATTTTTAAGTATATCCCCTATTTTGCACAGTAATTCAGAATGGAGCAACAGTTTAGCAAGTGAAGAATTTTGCCTTATTGAAAAAAATCAGAAAAGTGATAGAAATAAAATTGTAGTAAATAACAAAATAGAGAAGATAAATGTGAGTTAGAGAAGCAGAAACACAACTATCGTGAAAATATGGAATTACAGAGCTAAAACAAAGTGGCATTTCCTCATTACTAAAAAAGAGATGGTTGAGCACTTTTACTCAGATTTATTTATTAACTTATACCAAAATTAGTCAAATAATAACAAAAGTAACAATCACATATACAGTGAGGTACTGTGCCAGACATTCACATTCATTTAATTTTTGTAACAATTCTCTAAAATAAGTGTAATTCACATTTTACTGTGGAAAAAAACTAAGACTCAGAGAAGTAATTTGTCCAAAATTGCCTGTCAAAAGTAGCAAAACCAGGACCAGATCAGGCATACAGGGAAAAAACCTTATAAAATGGACAAAAGACTTGTCTGGTAAGATCCATAAAGTAGTTATCAGAAGAAAGGTAGTGGGTGGATTGAAATATTTTATTAAATATTCAATCACACATGACCAATACCTACTTTGGCTCAGGCTTTCAGTAGAAATGGCCCCTTCCAGGTCATTAATATTGATCTGGAATAGGATGAGTGAGACACATGGATAAAGATTGGATCTCTGAGCCAATCTTTCAACATGAGCTAAAAAATGTTTTAAATGATAAATGATTTGAAAGAGCAAACTAATCCAGAACTGAAAAAAAAAAAAAAATTGAAAAAAAATTCACAATTGATATAATAGAATTCAGAAAAGCATTAGAAAAATCATTTTAGAATTTAGGACTAAACTATGAAAAACATATATGCATATAAGCACAACAGATAATGACTAGAAAGAACAAAAGGTAAAAAGAAAGTAATTTTTAAAAATCAAAGAAAAATGAAAAGAATACATAAAAAATATGAGAAAAGGTAACATGTAGGAAATAGACTAAATGATCCAAAACACCATCCTTATGTGATTCCCTGAAAAAGAAATCTAAATCAGAGAACAAAAATACTGAAAGTTATAATGCAAGAAAACTCTGAGATTAAAAAAACAAGGGGGGCTTGAAACTACAAATTGAAGGAAATATAGACAAACAAACCCATAATTGCCAATAGTGAGACATATTCTGGTAAAACTACTAGAATTAAAACAAAAAAGTCCTCTGGATAGCCAACAAAAACATGAAAACACTTACAAGGAAAAAAAATTAGGTTGTCAGACTTTTTAATAATAGTACTTTAGCTCAGATGATAAGAGAATAATATACCTGATACCTAAAGAAAGGAAAGGTGAGCCTAAGAGTTGATCTAGCCAAACTAACTTTCAACTATAAATTCCTCAGATTAACTGTTAAGACAACCAACTACTTAGGACATTTTGCTCCTGTTAGTACTTTATAAAGAATTTACTGGAGAATGAACTTTAGAAAACAAAATGAATGCAGAAACAACAAAATGCCTGGTGGTGAGCATTCAATATATATTTACCTGTAGGATTGTTAAAAAAAATATGGTTTTAAGTGATGGATTATAGCATGTAGCAGCTATGTGTTCTGACAATGTAGATATAGTAATTTATCAAAAAGGGTGGGAAATGAAAGGAATACATAAAATTTATCTCATGAGGAAATGGCTCACCTGATTATGGAAGTGCCACTATCTGCCATCTATAAGCTAGAGACCCAGGAAAGCCAGTGGTGTAATTCAGTCTGAGTCTAAAGGCCTGAGAAAGGGGGGTAGAGGGAATGATGATGTAAATCCCAGTCCAAGGGAGGGCAGGAAATGAAATATCCCAGCTCCAGCAGTGAGAAAGTGGTGGGGTTGGTGGGGGGTAGGTGAAATTCACCACCCTCTGAATTTTGTTCTATTCAAAGCGTTCAAAGGATTGGATAACATCCACCTATACTGGTCAGGGTAATCTACTGAGTCCACTGAGTTAAATGTTGATCTCCTCCAGACACCCTCACAGACACACCCAGAAATAATGTTTAATCTGGGCACCCCTTAGCCAGTCAACTTGACACATACAATTAACCATCACAGAAGCTCTCAGTAATATCTTTGTAATTTTCAATAAATCTAAAGCGATTCTAAAATTTAAAGTTTTTCTTAAAGAATTCAGAAACATATCATCCAATCAAAATGTATGGATTTTGATTTGATTCTGATAATTTAAAAATGATGACATTTATAAGGTAATTAGAACTGTCAACATTGATTGGCTATTTAATGCTATTAAGTGTTACCTGTAAATTTTTGGATAATATTTTATTTTCTTTAAAAAGAATGCTTTTTCAATAGCAATGCAAACTGAAATATCTATGGATGAGATAATTTAATGTCAGGGACTTGCTGTGGATTAGGGGAAGTTGGCAAATTTATGGATGGAGATAGACTGGCAGGAGTTAAAGGTTACTTGCAATAGGTTATGGGTGCATGGGTCTCACTGTATTGTTCTGTCTGCTTTGTATATTGTAGACATTTATCTAATGAAATGTTTAAAAAAAAGTCTCATAAAGAAACACGCACAACTTCTTAACTACTGTAGTGAGGGGTTAAGAATAAAATTAAAAACAGACCAAATTTCTCTCAAAGTTAATAAAGAATAGTTCAGCAAAAACACTTCAGAATTACACAAACTTGGATTCTTTAAATACAATAATTTCATTATCCTTAACAACAACAACAAAATACCCTTCATTAACAGACCATCTGGGTGCTGACCTTGCACATATACCAGATAAAAAAGAAAAAGGCTGCCCCCGATCTAATATTGAATTAAACTTGGAGATGGCAAGCAGCAGGGAGATGCACAGCTGCAATGCCAAGTAAGACAGCACAGGGGCTACATGTGAGTGAGGCCAATCATGGGATGTTAGGTACAGACTTTCTGCCCTTTCAAAAGCATTGTAAATAATTTGTAGTGGGTCTCTTGTTTTTGTTTTGTTCTGTTTTGTTTTAGAATAAGACTGGGAGAATGGATAAGATGAAAGTCTAAATTAGTACTAAAAATAAATTTTATCTTATCTCTTTTCCTAACCAGCAAAGCCAGTCTTTAAAGATAGATACATTATACTTAAGGTCTCTATGAAACTACAGATGAATTCACCCCTCCGCCCCCGACACACACACACATGCATTATTTTGCATTAAAAATCAAGAAGATGACGTATCAAATGTAAACCTCATATTTAAATAAATGCAACAAAAATTGGGGAGAAAAAAATAAATCCTTTATGAAATAGTAAAGAGGGCTCTCAGGTGTAACTGAAACTCAAGTTGTATAATAAAAGAGATTTAAAACTATTCTGGCTTAAGGCTTTTTACACATCATTAATATCTACCTCTTCAAGTCACTTCAAATTAGGCATTCTAGCAGTTAAGTTCATAGTTTCCTTGCTTCAAGAAAAGAATAAAAATGTGAGACCAAAAAAAAAAAAAAAAAAAAAGAAAAAGAAAAAAGATAAAAAAATATGGCATTTCAGTGGTGAAATATGGGTACATGCGGCAAGAAACGTAAGGGAATATAGAAAGATACTGAAACTGAGCACTTCTGGGCACAGAAGCCTTTCTGTGTCCCTTGTTTCTTGTTTGTAGGGAATAGGCTCCAGCCTCCATGACCTTCCTTGAGCAGGTTCAAATTGCTCCAAAGGGCAGTTGCTAGTCAGGGAAGGGAAGGGACGGGATGCAGAGACAAGGGAGGAGAAGCCAAGAAACAACAGTGCAGCCTTGGGACAGGGTTTTGGTTCCCCCTCAAGGGATACACATAATATGTTTAAGCTCTTCTACAAAACTAACCCCCCCCCCAACAAATGGAAGCTGTTAACTACTTGATGAAGCATTCTTCATTCCAGAGAGAGAGTCACAGTTTGATAACCTCAGCAGCTCATCAGGAGACAGCCTGAGGCCAGATTAAAGCCATGCAGGCCCTGCATACACTCTGATCCTTATCAGCAACCCAGCCTTTGAACCACTGTTATAAAACCGTTCACCAAATCCCCCCTCACCAAATTCCCCCCTCACACAATTTTTGAGGGCATGAGCCCACTGTGTCCCCATTTGCCTGGCAAAGCGAGAAAGCTATTCTTTTCTACTTCATCCAAAACTCTCTCTCTGAGATTCAATTCAGCACTGGTGCACAGAGGCCAAGTTTTCAGCATCAATACTGAATTGAAATTCTGTGGCTCCACAGATGTCATCTCACTTCTATAATTTTCAGCTTTGTGAAGATTAGCAATGGTTGAAAATGTGTAAAATTGTAAACCATGTTGAACAAAGGGGACAAGCCTCTATATGCTGGTAATAAGGACTTAAGGGAGACAGCAGTCACTAGCTGACTGAGTTAGGGTTTTTGAAAGCAGGCATCTCCATGTTGAAAGAGAAATGGGAAACTCTTACAATAATTTATTTTACTGAGACTTCTGGGGATAGTTTGCAATTTGAATTCATATGTGTGAAATAAAATTCACATTTTATGGCAAGAGAAAAAAAATTTAAACATAAAAAATATTCTTCTCTGCCTTTTGGCCTCCTCTCTCCCTTCACTGCACATTGTGTATCTACATTATGCATGGACCAAACCTCCCCCATCAGCAGGAATACCTGCTCAACCACAAAGAGCAACATTCTCCCAGCATCAACAAGACAACTGAAAAGATAACATTCCTTCTTGATCTTGTAAGGGGTCACATGGCCCACCAGGATGGCACTTAGATCTGGACTATGTAAACTGTTAATAATATATCACTTGATATAGAGCCCTCTGTCTCGAAAAAAACTTATATAATTGTGTTGTGATATCTAACTGGCTGAACAGTTCTCAGAGCTCTCTGAGATGCTCTTCCCAGATTATAATCCTTAAATTTGGCTAGAATAAAATTTTCCAATTCTTTCTTAGATTGATTATTTTTTCGTTGATATATGTTACATTTTGTTCTATGTTAACATATATCCACACAGATTTATATGCTATGTGCTATTATTTATGAGTAGAGAGAAATTTAAGCACAAGTCCTGATAACCAATTGTTTATTTTTTCCAGCATGAGCTTTCCATCTTAAAAAATGTATAAATGTGTGGCCCAAATTACAGCAGTGGGTATAGGTCATTTTGAACTGTGAAAGTTAAGGGAATGGAGAAGTTTTTGTAAACATTTCAGAGTCCAGGATATAATCACAGACATTATTGTGGTATAAATCATGGAATTTTTAATATTATTTATTATTATTTTATATTTTTATATTATTTATTATTATTTTAATAAATATTTTATAATATTTATTATATTATTATTAGAAAGATACAGGGAGGTTTATTTGTGAACAAATGGAAGATAACCAAGCAAATGGAAAAAGAAAATGGAGAAAGGTGAAATTATTTCTTCAATGTTGATTTTGTTGCCAAGAGTTTCAATTAAGGAAGAAAATGCAGTAGGCAAAATGGATTTAGTGATTGCTAAAGTTTTTAATATATGGCCTCAAGGCATCTTACTGAATATTTAACTCAAATTGGCTTGAAAATGAACACTGCCACCTCATAGAAACTGTAAGCTTGGCTGAGAGAAGATAAACTGAAAATGCTGATCAAATCAAGGTAAATGACGTGACTAGAACTGCAGACACTTAAGTCAATATTTGGCTGATTTTTCCCTGCAAATGTTTTCTCTTACAAACGTAGCTATAAGATGTTCACATGGGTGATATCCCCCTCCTCCTCTAATACGAGTGCCTTGGAAGAAGAGGTGATATGCAGATTACAGTAGATGCAGTCATGGTCTCCTTTTGTTGCAGTGAGGATGAAGTTCATACTAAATAAGTAAAGAGCACATATAGACAAGAATAGGAAAGAAAACTCATCCCCAAAATGGCACGTACAGTTTATCAGGATAAATACTGAGATGTATCAAGAAGAGTTAGGAGTGGAATTGACAGCCCTTATCTTCTCTGCACATGTGGTCAAATCAAATGTATTTCTAAATTCAAAAATGTAACTGAGCAGGACCCTTCCTGGGACAGACCCCTCCCCCATATCTTCCCCATTGGCTCCTTTCTGATGAACTTAGATAGCAGTTTCTGATGTACATTTCCTGAGTTGTTTTACAGAAGCTAAAACCCCCACCCAAAGAAAGACACTGTTTGGTAACCGTGAGCACATACCCCATAGGCCTACTAGGCCCCAAGGATTAATGATGTTAACCTCTGTGACATGGCCCCATTCCCTACCCACCAACTAATCAGAGCATTGTGCATGAGCTGATCACATACCCTGCAACTCCCCTCCCTTACCTTACCTTTAAAAATGCTTTCCTGAAACCCATCAGGGAGTTTGGGCTTTCTGAGCCCTAGCTGTCCCAGACAACTTATAGGGTGCCTCACAATAAATGCTGCACTTTCCTTCACCACAACCCAGTATCAGTAGATTGGCTTTATTGCATGAGGGTGAGTAGATCCAAGTTTGGTTCAGTAACAGAAATAGCTGCATTCAAGTGTATTTGAACTGGCTTAAGAGGTGAAAAATCATAGTTGCTTAAACCACCAGGATTTAGTCCCAGGAAAAGTCTGTTAATAACGAAATCACAGGGAAATAAGAAATGTATCCTGAAGGAGGAGGGAGAAAGTGACATCAGCACAGTTGAATGGGAAGCCTTTTCTGGTTGAAGTAGAGAAATGTATCCCATGAACATTCATGGTGCATAGCTCCAAACCCTTTGCTCTTCTTGTTGCAAGCCACCTAGAGTAAGGAAAGATCTATCTCCATTCAGGGCAGCTTGCTGGGGATGGTATCAAAGAGAATGTTGCAAAGAAAGATGAATAAGAAATAAAATTTTTATTGCCATTTGAGAAGGTTTAGTAGACATATACTGCCCTTTCTCTAGTAAGGACAAAAGGAAATTGTGGTCCAGGGTTAAGCTCCCCTCAAAGGATTTTTGACATCACTTTTTATTTTTTAATATTATGAGAACAATGAGGAAATACTAGAGGAGCTACGTGAAGTAAATTGCTCTAATATTTCTCCCCCTAAAAATTAGATTATGAATAATAATTTCATAATCTAACTCCAGTTCTCCCCATCTGCCTTTAAGATAAAGTTCATAAACTGGCAGCTTGTAAGTCTGATCCATGTGATATGCCACCAAAAATTTTTTTTAATAATAAATTTTAAATAAACATTTAAAAAATGGGTTAAAATCTCAATTTTTATTTTTTATTTGGAATAAAAATAGATTAGGAATCCTAGGGACATGTCAGCTGAAGCTGAGTTGCTACAGCCAGCTTTCCATAAAGCAGCTCTCTTTATCTCCCAACATTTCCCATCTGAGTCACTTTTTTCCTTTCGTTTCTACTGCCTGCCCCTGCAGTTATCTGAGATTGTGAGTAATGCAAACTCATATCCTTATTGATGTTTCACATTATTTAAGTAGAAAATAATTTTTCACTTATATTTGACATGTAATCTTTTTAAAAAGTTTTAGTTGCATAGAAAGGGGAAATAAACCACATTGAGTTTTCTGTATGGTCAATAACTACTGGCTGAAGACATTATTAGAATGTACTCAGGTAAGCTGGAGATTTAGGACCTAGGAAGGAGGACCTAGGTTCCGTGGTCCTACTAAAACTTAAAAAAGAAGAAAAGCACCTCATTTAATCAACCATCAAAATGGTGTGCTCTTCTCAAAGTAAGGATGGGCATCAATTTCCTTTGTAACATCTGCTATTTAACTACTATGCTCAACCAAATTTCTGGTAATTTCTTTCCCTTGTTAAATGTAAGTTGCTTTAAATCCTAAAAGACTGAAACAACTGAGAGTTCTGTATCTAAAGGAAAAACTTTGGCAAGAAGTAAATGTATCCAGAGAACTGAAAAGCCAGTTGGTGGAAAAAAGGACAACAGCTTGGAGAGAAAAGCAGGACTCTGAGAACATACTTACCAGAAACATTCCCCAGTATCTGCCGGGGATACAACCAAGCCCTGCATCTCAGAAGCGATTCAATTACAAATAGTCTACGTGACTATGTTCCCTTCTTCCATCTACCTCATGCTCTGCTGCTCTGCATAGCAAGACCTAACCCATCCATCACAGGTCTATGCCTAACTGAAGAGCAGACCCAGAGAGGGAGAGAATGGCTTGGGTTTTCAGCTTCAAGTGGCTGGCGTTCTGCAACTTCCAAGACTTCCGAGACTGCTCAAGAGAATGCAACCATAAAACAAGCAATAAAAACTTCACTGGCTTGACTCTAGGACCACTCCTGGCAGTTGTCCCAAAGGCAGGGATAACAGGGCAGGTGTGACAGAATCATGAGCTAGAAGCTGCCTGGAAAGCTCTGGCCAGGGCTCCCAATCAGCTGCCTCTGGCCCCCTCCGCACTGCTGGCCCAAATGCCCCAATTAGGCGCTAACAAAGAGCAAGCTGAGCAAATACATCAATCAGAGGGCTCCGCTGGGAAAGAGGTACATTCAAATCGATGCAAGCCCTGGAGCTGTTGAAGTCGAGCACTAGGTAAGCTCATAGCAAGGATTCCTGGAAGAAATGAGGGCTTGTTGAGTGTGTGTGAGGACTGCCAAAGCTATCAGGGCACCAGGTTATTCCACAAACTCCAGAGGATTGTTGTCTCTGCTCTGCCAGAGGGCCAGGAATCACCAAGAGAATACCAATGACAGATAGCCCAGGGCTCAGAGGTAGTTTGATAGGGGAGAGAATGAAATCACAAGTCGTGCAGTACACCAGTGTTTCCCCCGCTCTGCTTATTTAGAAGAAAGTACAAAATACAATAACTGGGAAAGGACTGCAATAAAGTGAACTAATGCAGTTTGCTGTATTTGTTGTATCATCCATTTTTTGTTAGAATGAGATTTTTTTTACTTCATTTGTTCTCCCAACATGGCTGTATGACTCTGAGCAAATACTGTTATTTATCAGCCATACAGAGAAAAATTTAATACATCACAAAGAATAACTCCGAGGCAAATATTCACGATTCCCCTCATCTATAGCATTCTTTTTAGCAATTATTCAATTATCTGATGCTGACTGGAGACCTAAAATGTGCTGTATACTTAAATGATGGATAAAAAAATATTAGGAAAACTCAAGAAATGCTTTAGAGCAAAACCAGCTTTAGTCAAACTTTCCTTTAGATACTCAACTATTTGGGTAATTTTTTACTTACTCGGAATTTCTACAATTAATTTGGCCATTACTTGATATTTACAGAGTACTTAAAAATTTCCTAGTGTTTTACAATCACTGCTTAGTTTTTCTTTACAACATTCCCGAAAGGTGGAAGCAATAAAACTTCTCGCCAGGAACAGAACAGGAAATTCTAAACTGCCATTAGAAAAGATATTCTTATAAGGCGTTCTGGGTGGCAAATAGAGTAAGGAAGTCAGCTGCTTATTCGTTTTACCAACTTAATTTGGAGTACAGTCTGCCAACATTTATTTGATCTCAGCTGTGACATTAATCTTTCATGGCATAATTATGATGAATTATAACAAATCCTGGCAAGGAACTAAAGTTTAATATAGGGGTCCTGAGATCCAGTCCAGAGTTGGAAGGACCTACAGAGGTCGGCAACTCCAGAACAGCTCTGAAACGCAGGCCATCTCTGACAGATGGCAATTGATTTTAAAGTTTTCCGAAAACACCCTTTCTTCAGGCCCTTCCAGTTTAATATCTTTCAGCACAGAAATATTATTTTCCTATAGCCAACTAAAATCCAGGCTTTAAAATAAGCCTATTTCTTCTGGTACATACCTCATTAGACATGCAGAAATTTGGTTACAAACTACTTAGAATAAACTTAAAAAGACATATTGCCACATGTTCCACAACTACTTACATTGTAATAGATGTTCTTGTTCCTAAGACGACATGACCTCAACTGAGCTTTTTTACTTTACATTTCCAGGCTCAGTTGGGACTGATCAGAACAGTTTCTATATATCGTGCCACAGCACAGATAATCTTTAAAAAAGGGGCAATAGTGATTGATAGGAGTTAAATAAATACTGAACTCAAAAATAAATCACAATGACATCATTGCAAGCATTTAATGAGCCTCTACTACATGCTTAATACTGAGAAGTGGGTGCTTCATGTTAAAAAAAAAAACTAATTTCTATGTACAAGAAGATTGAAATATATTATGAAAATAAAAGCACATTTTAAACATTCAAACAACTGAAAAATCATATAAGAAAAACACAAACTGTGATTGAGACAGAATTGAGAGACAGGTCAATGTGAAGTAAGAAAGATTCTAATGGAAGAGATGGGAATGAACTGAAACTTAAAGAAGTCTATATAACAAGAGAAAGAGAAGGAAAATACATTTTCAATAAAGGAAGCGACACATGTAAAAACTACGTAATTAGAATGGCCTGTTCTTAGGTCAATGATAGAAAATGCCTACATGAAATACTTTGCACAGTGAAGCAAAGATTAACTTGAATAACATAGGGGAAATTATCCTCCGATCTCATGTAAAGGACATAATTGTCCCATGCATGAAGTTTGATCTGGCTTGGAGATTAATTTAAAAAAAAAGGCAAGACGATGAGCAATGATGTGTGATGTCAGTAATTTAATGAATAATAAAGACACAAATAGGTCCACCGAGAAACAGATGAGATAATATGGAGGTGATTTGATGGAAAAATATTTTAAGACACAAGAGAGGAAAATAAAATTAGGTTTTAAAAAGTCCATTAAAGGTAGGTCTCTTAATAAATAAAGAGAAATGAAGACAAAAATTACTATAATTAAGGAAATCTTACTATAGAATAAATCTACCCTCTCTCGAACTATTGTAGAAGTGTCTCTTTAAGCTCCTCACTAAGATTTATTTGCTTCTTGGCCCTCTTATTTTCCTAGCTTCTTTACAAACTCTCCCTGGTTTTGTTTATTTATGCACTGGCTTCAACTCTTTTGACCAAAGGCACTTCTATAAAACAAATGTGGGTCTCACATTTACTCTTCTGTTTTTCAACCTATGGCTGAATGTTGTCAATAGATGTTTCATAGACCATCTCCAATACTCACTGCATCAAAAAGGGAATTCCTACATTTCCCCCAAACCCAGAGCCTGTACAGCAAACCTCCATGTCCCCTATTCCAAGGCTATCAAATAATTTAAGTCTATTTCTCTCCCCACATTCCTCATAGCAGCCTCTCACTTAATCTCTCTGCCTCCAACTTTTCCCATCTTTAATCTACATTTAAACCAAATGTTTGGTAAAGTTACTTCGCTACTACAAAATTGTAGTGAGGTTTGTTTTGTTTTGTTTTGCTTTTGGCTCTAGAACATATTCCAAATTTTACAGCATAACATCTAAGACCCCATTCTCCCTTTTCCACTTTTTCTTTCCAGATACCATACAACCTTACTCTCCTTCCATTTCCAGAATATTATCTGGAAATACCTCTCCAATATGGAGCCATTACTACAGATATTTGACCATATCTGAAAACCTTCAATTCTGTTCCCTTGGAAAATTTTTTACTGTTCAGAAGGCATCTTCTCCTTCGACCCCTCACCCAGATTTAATGTGCAACTCCTCTAAGTGACTGCTATACTTACATACAGCTCTACTGGCAATTTATTGAGTGACCACTATACTTGCATATTGTTCTACTGTCAGTTTATCAAACTATCAAGCTGCTAGTACACAAGTTTCAGACACATAGCTGTTCAATAAATGTTATGAGATTTTAACTGTGAGCTTTCCTGTAACTGATAGAAAGAGCATAATTCCCTGGCAGTAATTTCTAAAGTAAGAAATTACAAGTACTTATCCAATTTTTTTATGAACCTATACATTTCTTTGCTTGTGAGGTTCTTCCTACTCTTCCTATCACACTCTGAATAGTGTCAGTTCTTTTGGCACACACACACAAAAAATCAATCTACTTACACTGTTTCTATGACAAAGAAAGAAAAATAAATAAAATTGAGCACCACTGTAGTGCTATGCATACAGCAGCACTCTATTCATGTTGCTTACAAAGATTTCTAATATACCTAGCTAATATAACTACATTGGAAAGAATATTTGGATAAAGTATAGAATACAAGACTCCAACAGAGTTTAGGGGTTTTATGAAAACTGGATGTTACACAGACAGTAAGAGTTCAGGGACTGGAGTGAGACAGAACAACTGATATCTAACTTTTCAAGATTCACATACCTCATATGGCTGTTATGAAGATTAAATGAAATAACACATGCAGAAAAACTGGCATGTAGCTACCTATGTTGATCATTACAATGACTGTAGTTGCATTATCTATAAACTTTGGACAACAGAAGAAAGAACATGGGCTGGAGAATGAGAAAAGTCTAAGTTTAAATATTTGCCAAATGTGTGACCTAAGATAGTTAATTAACTTCACTAAATTTCCTTTCTTTTTTCTTAAGTGTACTTATAATAACATGAGATACAACTTCATATTTTTAAAATGAGATATAGACATAGCAACTAGAGTGGAAACTGGCACAGAGAAGGTACTAAAAGAGTTGCATCTTTTCTCTTCCCCTCAGGTAAAAGGCCAATTTTTCACTTTTATTTTTAATAGTTCGTTTTTAAAGACAAAATACTCTCTACTAGTTATATCAGAATTTAATAGCTTCTTTACTCATAATAGAGATTTCTCAGTGTTAGTTTTGGCCAGAGGCCCTTCACTAGAATAGTGTTTAGGTTCTGATTTTTCTAAAATTAATAATAAACAGAAATTTAGGAGACACAATTATGCCACAACAGTAAGAGATTTCAAAGTATAATCTCCATGATTATAATGAGTAGCCTCCAAATCCTTGAAACTCCAGCAATTTTTGTCCCCTTCCCAAAAAATTAAAAAAAAAAAAAAAACAAAACAAATGAATAAACAAATAATGAAAACCTGTGAATCCCTATTATCTGCCAATGTATTTCCACTAATACCTAGATTTATTTTGAGAGGTCTTTTTTTTTTAAGAACTTTTATTGAGACAGTTAACAGACAATAAACTGCATATATTTAGAGTGTACAATTTGGTATCCCAATCTCCCAATTAATCCCCCCCCAACCCTCCCCACTTTCCCCACTTGGTGTCCATATGTTTGTTCTCTACATCTGTGTCTCTATTTCTGCCTTGCAAACCAGTTGATTTGTACCATTTTTCTATAGTCCGCATATATGTGTTAATATACAATATTTGCTTTTCTCTTTCTGACTCACTTCACTCTATATGACAGTCTCTAGATCCATCCATGTCTCTACCAATGTCCCGGTTTCATTGCTTTATACAGCAGAGTAATATTCCATTGTATATATGTACCACATCTTCTTTATCCATTCATCTGTGGATGGACATTTAGGTGGCTTCCATGTCCTGGCTATTGTAAACAGTGCTGCAATGAACATTGGAGTGCATGTGTCTTTTGCATTATGGTGTTCTCTGGGTATATGCCCAGCAGTGGGATTGCTGGGTCATATGGTAGTTCTAGTTTTAGTTTTGCAAGGAACCTCCATACTGTTCTCCACAGGGGCTGTATCAATTTACATTCCCACCAACAGTGCAAGAGTGTTCCCTTTTCTCCACACCCTCTCCAGCATTTAATGTTTGTCGATTTTCTGATGATGCCCATTCTGACTGGTGTGAGGTGATACCTCATTGTAGTCTTGATTTGAATTTCTGAGAGAAGTCTTTTAAACAACAAAGTTTTATTAGTCATCCTGTTCTTGATGATTTAGACTTAAAGCCCTGATATTTTTCATTAATAAAGAGACGTTAGAAATATTAGAAGTAGTGAAAAAAGGAAAAAAGAACTCTTCCTTTATTAAACTCACTTATTTTTACCAATGTACTGCTAAATTCATTTGTATGATCTATAAATTTCTAGTTATTACACACTATTTGCAGTAGAGAACAATGGTAACTATCTGTTTTCTTTATGATTGGCAAATATTTAAACTTAGACTTTTCTTTATGATTTTAGATGTTAGCAAGAATTCAGTATGTCTTCAATAAGCCATGTGTCTTCCCTCTTTGAAATCAGTTCTTTAAGAGGAATAAATACTGATTTTTTTAACCAATTCTGAGGGTACATGAATATTCAGTTCCCAGACATTCTTTCTAGACAGACTAACAGAAACCTCTATCACTCTCACTGATTTGTGTTTTTTGTTTTTTTTTTTAAACTGAGGTCAATTTACTAGCAAAAATGGAAAAGGACAGAGAGTTTTCATTTCTCCCACCAGGATGTACTTTCTTCAATATCTCTTCTCCTGCAAATCTCATTTATAAAAGTTGGAGAAAATCATTTTGATTAATGACCTAATTTGAAGCAAAACGAGTTTGATTAATCAACATTTTCCTACAAAGTGTCACTTTTGGAGCAAGATCTCTTTGTGACAGATTATCAATATTTGTAATCTGTAAGTACCTGCTAAGCTTCCTAAATATACTAACTATAAGTTTGTCACAATTCATTGATTTAAAAGTATTTTGTATAGTTTTACAGAGGCACAATATAAAATTTGTCAGTAATATTGCCAGTCTCACAATCCATAGCTTTTGTAGAGTTGAATCAGAATCTGTTTCTTCCGTGTATATTGAGTATTATTAGCTGGAATACAATTAGATTCAACTTAAAGATGCCACTTGCTGCCTAACCACAAATTCCCATCCTCTTGCTGTTTTCAAGTTATTCTCTTTGTGTTTAGATTTCAACACTTTGACTATGATATGTTTACCAGTGATCAACTGATAATTGATCAAAAAATTACCTTAAATACCTTAAACTATTAAGTTCTCTATTAAGCAAATCGAGACTCAGAAATGGATATAATACCATAAACTTTATCCTGGAGGTGAATGTGGGCCTACTTAGGTCAATAGATTGTGTCTATTGACATTCAAGGGTAAAAGCTGAGTTCAGCTACTTGAGATTTAGCGATAACAAAAAAAAAAAATCTGGGAAATTGTTTCCTCAGATAAACACAAGTACCAAAACTATGCTTTGTAGAGTCTGGGAACGAATAAACTCTATTCATATTAGGTAACACAATTCCCATCTCTAGAGTAAGGTAGGAAAAGGCAGCATGGATTAAGAACAACCTTCTTCCCTGTTATGCTGTCATAAACTATTGCTTGAAGAGCTCTCAGGCCATTTGCTTTTATACAAAAAATAAAAAGAGAGATAATCTCAGGGGATGGTAATAACCACTTCTACCTATTATTTTTAAATTTGGTGTTACCAGCAGTGGATGCAGAGTTCCATTTGGCAGAAATAAGGCCAAAGAATTTCATTGTTGTGACTTACCCACTGGAGAAACTATTCTGTTCAAATCTATAATTTACCATAATAAAAAAGATATGTCCCTAAGTAGCAAAAGCAGACATAAAACATATGAAGTTGGACATAATAGAAGTATTAGGTACAATGAAAAGGGTCAAAAAGAAGAGGATATTCTTATCTAGATTATTCACCCAGTTTGTAAGTGAACCTCATTTTCAAAAGCAAAGATGAATTGTAAAAAGAATATCTTGACTTCTATGATAAAAGTCCTTTAAGAAATCAGAATTTCGTGTGAAAAATCTATGAAGATGGTACAGTCATAAAGCTAAATCACATTACATAATCTAAAATTTTTTTAAATAACGTATATAACATAGATAATCTATATCGAACTCCAAGCTGCCTCATTAAAATTAGATAATTATAAATTATTTGATATTGCTTTGGGAGCACTTACCATCCCATTCTTGCTATTTAACACAATCAAGTTTTATTGTTATTATTTTTTATATTACTGGCATTCCATCTTTAGTCACTGGCTTGTTTTTACTTTAATGTTTTCCAATAACTGCAACAGACCATGGGGAAAAATAAGTTCCAAAAGTGTTCTTTACTACTCTTTATGCACATTTTGATGAAAAAAGATGAGTTTGTTGCTTTGCATTCAGTCATAATAGCTCCACTTTTAGTCTACTTTTTAGCAGATGTGTGCATGTGTGATTCCTAGAAATGGTAAGGACAGATGCACAAACGTTTATGGCAACCCTTTCACCATGATACTAACATAGGGAAGTGCAAAATCAGAACACTTCCATTTCCAATGCATGTTGTATGATGACCAGAGGGGTCCAATAAGTAAAGAAATAAATATGCAAGCAAGCAAGGTTATCCTTCATCTCCTTTAGGGCCTTGTTAGATTGCTTTGATTAATTCTTAAACTAATCCTTTTCTTAAATTGCCCCCCAAATGTATCTCTGAACATAAATAGATGCAAAGTGTTATCTGATAAACCACCATCCAGAGAAAGCTACAGCAAAATAGAATGTGGTTAGAAGCATGACCTACAAATGAGGGAATATAAAAATTAAAGTTATGTAAAAATTGAATTTGCTGGTTTAAATTTTTCATTCTTTCTTCAATCAAAAATCTAAATGCTTCTTCCCTAATTCTCCACATGGGGCTGAAATCCTCCAGACTGTAATAGGTCACTCTAGAGAAACACTTTTCGTTAGATGAGAAAGAGGGAGGAACAGAGGGCCGGAGAGAGTAAAAGAGAAGGAACTAAGGAAAGAAGGAAGGAAGGAGACAAACATGCAATGCCTCAGGAAGCTAACAGCAAGTGGGAATACATTGAGTTACAGAGCAGCAAATTTTGATTCTTTATGCCAGTGCTGTCCCAAAGTATAGTAAATAACAAAAACATTACTCTTCCAGAATTGCAGGATTTGGAACACTAAGAAGTTGAACAGACATGTTAGCTGTAGTGCATTATATTTTTTAATGTATCTTTAAATAAAAGTTATACATATGGATACAATGCCCGAAATCCGCATGATCCCCTCTGAAATACTCCTACAGATTTGGGGGCACTGACAAACAAAGATACAGTCCAGTGTTGGTACTATCTAATTTGCATTTTTCATTTACCTGTGAACCTGAGATCAACATGAAACTGCACACAGAGGAACAGGAATTGAATTAGTTCAGCCTCTACTTTTATTAGTCATCTAAATGTTGGAGGTGGGTGTGGAGAGTTATATGTATGTGCACAGGCGAGAAAGAGAAAGAGAGTGGGAGGGACAGAGAAACTGAAATTTCTGAATACTGGAAATCTTGGTTTTAGTAGCTTTATGCATTTGCTAGATAATATAGAAAGCAATAAGAAAATATATAAACTTGGAAAAAACAAAACGGAATGGCCTTACTCAGATAAGAGAAACCTGTGGAAATTTGAATGTTAAAAGAAGACTTTCAGAATGTAAAGATGGTTTTCTTTACATTTTTGCAAAAGAATTTGCCTTATTTCCCCCTGAATTTTGCTGAGAATGAAGCAATAAAATTTATGTTGCTTAGCCAGAATAATTCATCTTCCCATTTCTGTTAGAGGTTAGCTTCTTTAACAAAATCTGTTTTTCCCCCTTATGTCACTTCTGCACTGATTTCTCTCATTTAAACAAGAACACACCTGATTAAGGAGCAGATGTCTTGTCCCTGGGTGGTTGGTTTATTTTTACATAACTATTATAATACAGAAAAGAGACTAAATTTGCTAATAAATGCACTTTAAACAACTCTTTGATCTAGTCTTTTCTACTTCTTTCAAGTGAAAGTATCATATACCATATGCAAAACCATAATAGCTGTTTTTGTAGCTGCCCTTACCAAAGTCAGCTGAGAGTTTTATAGGAAAAGGCCCTGACCTCAAACACAGAAATTCTTACCTGCTGACTAACCTTGGAAAGGTCCCTTAACTGTACCTGCTCTCAGGTTCCTAATCTGTGACACATAAGAGTGATGATACCTTTCAGGGTTGCTATGGAGGGTGAGCTATACTGGGCTATGGTTGCCATGAAAATATTTAAGAGTATTATAGTATTTTAATATTATGGTTGAAAGTTTCATGGCTTGAGGTAATGATTTCAGCTTGGACCCAAGAAGGGAATGGCTCTTCCTGCCCAAAATCATGTAAAAACTCCCTGCCTTGTTGTCCTCAAAACATACAGGGAGAGCAATCACCTTATTATTATTACTTTTTAATTATTATTTTTATTTTAATATATTTTATTTAGTATTTATTATTTATTTTTTTATTTTTATTTTTTTTTAGCAATTACTTTAAAGAACCCAATTCTGGGATCCATTATTGCATTTAGAAAGCAAAGGAGGTAAAGCACTGCAGAGTTTTTCTTACCCCTAAATTTATTGTCAGCTGGTCTTAAGGAGATAACAGTGTATGAATAAATGTCTTCTAAATGAAGGGTGAAAAAACCCACTCAAGATTGAAAGACTGTAAGTTAAATACATATGCAAGCAAAAACAAACAACTATTTATGATTTTCACAAAGCAAAAAACCCATTGTCCCACAGCAAAAGATGAAGAAACAAGACAGATACCTTGAGGCTGTATTAACTGTATAAAACACAAATCTGGCCTTTATAACATTTAAAAGTTCACTGTAGAATATCAAGATGGCAAAGGCCAAGTGTCAACTGCATTGTGAAAACACACATGGTGGTCTGAGTGTTGAAACATATGCTCACATGTCAAAAGGGAAGTTCCATTACCAGAGAGCTAAGAAATATTTTTGATTCCCTAAATGTGGTACCTATAGACATGGCTGCCTCTGGGTTCAACTACTGGTAAGGTTATAGGTGCAAGGCAGCTATTGGTGCAAGGGAAGAGGGCCAGGTAGTTAGTTACCCATTCTGTTGCTTGAGGACCAGAGAACTGAGCCAGGCACCCACTCTTAATTCAACCCTGTACGACCCCCATCAACTCTTTAGGACTAAAGTGAGGTGCCTATTCATCATAAAACATCGGTGCTGGAATGTGCTAGGTATACAGGGCTAGGAGTCAGTACATAGGCCCTTAAACAACTGTCTACCTTACATGTCTGTCTTATCAGCCTGTCTAAAGCACAGCTCTACTTCTCACTCCATGCTTACTCCTGCCAGAGAACAGCAAGGAGACACTGGGCCAGGAGACGGATACGTACACTTGCTTATTCACGTAGAACAAGCAAGCTTTAGATCCCCATTCTTGGAAAAGACTATGCTGGGAAGACTATGTCTGCTTGAACAAGGCTGAGGAAAAGCCTGAGCCTTTTTCCCAGTTGAAGCATCAAGGTGGTGCCAACACCTAAAGCTCAAAATCATCATTAGACATGTGATCACACATGGCAAATGAAAAGCGGCTTCCAGTAGTAAACTCATCGTTGGTAAAAAGTATGTATGTGTTTTATGAAAACCAAAAGCATGAATATTGATTCCCAAGACTGAATATCTTCCCTCACCACAGCCAGGACCATATGTACGTTAGGGTAAGTCACTAAGTTCAATATTGAAATGCCAACTTCTAGAATTTCAATCACCCTTTAGACACAATAATATTTTTTGGTAAAGACTATGATAAATAGAAGAATTATCACATAGGTAAAGTTACTATCCTAGTTACACAAGATCAGAAGCACTGGTAGGGACTTTCTTGGTCGTCCAGTGGCTGAGACTTGAGCTCCCAATGCAGGGGGCCTGGAATAGATCCCTAGTCGGGGAACTAGACCCCGCATGCTACAACTAAGAGCCTACATGCCACGACAAAGATCCCACATGTGGCAACTGAGACCCGGCACAGCCAAATGAATGAATGAATGAATAAATAAATATTTTTAAAAAATAAAAATAAAAGGCACTGGTAGTGCCTTATAAGTAAAATTTGGGAAAATTTTTAAAAAATTATCTGTAAGATGAATGATGTTTTTTATATAATTAAAATATTTGAGGATATCAAATAACAAAACATGCATTTTATTAATTTAAAATTTAAGTATGAAAAGTAGTAATTGATTATATTTCTTAAACAATAAAAGGTTTTAAAACTAAGAAGAAAATGCTTCAAAATATAATTTGGATTTTGCTAAACATAAAGCTTTTAAGAAATCTGAAGTAACGCATGCTGGAATTTTCTCAGCTCCTTAGAAGAAATAGTTGTCAAGGCTAACAGCAAGCAATCCCTTCAAAGGGCACGATGCAGACAAATGTTAGTGTCTTAGGAATAATGGTGTTAAATTACAAAATGATATCATGGCCTTATAATCTGTCATCATAGCTATCCTCTTTAAGACAAGAGAAGTCATTTGAGTGTGCAAAACAGGGAGATACAAGATAACATGCTGTCATCCATCTGTGGCGATTTATGCCAGCAGAAGGAAACGGAGCTTGGGAGAACCAGTACGGGGGTAGACATGCAAAACTGGCCAAGACTGATTTTGGGGTGGGATGGAAATGATCAATGGACACGATTGCAAGATCTTTCTGACAGATCTATTACCAAATATATAAAATCATTCTTGTACTTTTGAAAGTTGAGTTTCTTCATTATGCATTGCTAAAACCAAAAAGCTTTATCCCATTAATGATTGCTCTCTAGGCCTTAAATAGTGCTGTGGAAAGAGTGCCTTTACAGGTTTTATGTACAATGTTTTGATGGCTGTACAGTTATTTGTTGCTTATGAGAATGCACTTTGAAACTAGGACAGGAATTTGACCTTTTGTAGCTCATTTTTTTTTTTTTTGGCTTTGAAATAACTTATATGTACCCTGCTTCTTTAGTTAATTGTAATGTTGGTCCACTGCAGTAATAAAATGGTTATATATTGAGTATCTGGGATGGACCACTCTGCACTGCTATATTATAACTGTTTATAACTTTGCAATGCCTTCATAAATGTGATTCATTACACTAATAAACATGTAAGACAACTGCAGCATCTTGCTGTTTCTTTGCCCAAGTTGCTTGGCCTTGATACTTAGATATGACTTTTACCTCCACCTTGAACAGAACCTCAGAAAATCTATGCTTTGATTTCACATACTTATTTTGCTTTATATTTTTTCCAATACTGTAGAATCTCATCAAAATATATACACTGTAATAGGATGAGTTAGAATTACTCGTAATTAAAATCTCTCATGGGAAAATCTAAAAATTACTGGAAGGTGAAAAACAGAACCTATAGTTAAACGTTTAGAAAAAAATAGAAATTATTTAGACTGTAGTCAAGAAAAATGATAGCAAATTATTTGCTTTTCAATAAATAAAGGGTGTTGGGAGGGGCCAGGGAGGACCCAGTGAATATTTTTACTCTATTTCTGGTGCAAACAGAACTAAAAGAAGTGAAGTCAAATTGGAGAGCAGCTTTTGGTGAGGAAGAGAAGGGCAGAGTTTCTGCTTTCAGTATTTACGACTACTTATACTAGTAGAAGAACTATATAAAGGGACACTCTGCAAATACTCAGTGGAGATCTTGAAAACTTGAATTTCATTAGCAAAGAATTACCAAGCAATTTTTTTTCAAAGTAGAGAATAACTGAATGGTCTGTGTTTGACTTCAGCAGTCTGTTTTGTGGGAATTCCTAGCTTTATACAATCCTACTACGTCACAGGCTCTGATGTCTCAAATTAGTGCCAACGAGTTACAAGCACAGATGTGAAAAAAATAAGGCAAGACATTGGGAGTCTCATTCTCATCTACAAAGGAAATTAACTTGCAATGTCTAGTCGTAGCCCTGGACGATTACAACTACCGAGCTATGGCTCTACTCCAGCCCCATTCCACAGGTGTCCAGTTCATGTGATGGTGTGGAGTAGAGTCACACTGGATTTCTTAACTGGTCTGCAGTACAGTCTACTTGACGAAGGCCTTGATGTTCTACTCTTTTCAATCTCATAATTCAGGGTTTGGATCACACTTCTTAACACTCTTAGTTGCCAGGTGGTGTCCTCCCTAACTATATGAACTATCATAAATTCAACAGTCAGATGGTTGACATTTTTATCCATGAAATAACAATTATAAAACTTGCTTTGCTTGGGTTTTCATTATATACATATATGTGTGTGTGTATACATATGGCAGATACTCTAGCCATTGGTTCTTTCCTTCTTATGCTTCCAAACAATAACACTTACTATAAGCTCTGATGACATACTATTACCAGTACAATGGACCCCACTTAGTTGACAATAGCGAAAATATACTACAGCCCTCTGAACTTGATTAAAAAAATGTGCAAATTACATGAATAGACATTTTTCTAAAGAAGACATACAGAAGGCCAAAAGGAACTTGAAAAAATGCTCAACACTGCTAATCATCAGAGAACTGTAAATCAAAACCACAATGAGGGAGAGAAAAGATGGCGGCGAAGTAGAGAGACGTGGAGTGCATCCCTCTCCACAGATGCATTGGGAATGCACGGAAGGATGCAGTCATTCCCACAGAGAACCAGCTGAACACCAGCAGACGGCCTCCGACACCAGAAAGGGCTGCGGGGAGCCCGACATAGCCGGTAGGGAGGCATCTACGAGGGCTCAAAGAGGGGGAAGTGGCGGAGCTGTGGCAGACGGGAGGGAGTGAGAAACATACGGAGGGTCCGCACTGCAGCTCAGCCTTCCCGGACCGATACGTCCATCCACAGCTGAACAGAGGGTCCAGGAGCGAGAGCGTGGGAACCGGAGAGCTGGTTCAGGGTGAGAAACATTGTTGCCGGTAGGGTGACAGACCGAGAGGACAGGAGGGAGGAGGTCCGTGGAGAGGAGTGCACGTCCCTGAGAGCTGCCCGGCCATGATGGCGGCTGGAGGCTGCAGGCTCAACGGTGGTGGGGGGGAGGAGTCGAGCGCTTAGCCTCTCCCTCTCTTTTGGCGCCTCTGCAACAGGCAGTGGAGAGACGGCCACCTAAGGTGCTCAGGGATAACAAGCACCCTCAGGCACTCGGGCAGGGCTAGATTAAAACCCCTTGCAATGCCAGCAGCAGGGAGGCTGCTGAGAGAAAAAAAAAAAAAAAGCATCAAAAAGAAAAAACCCCAAGAGAGGCCCAACTCTAAGACTTTCTGTGTACGCCTGAGCCACCAGCGCCCTCTGCAACAGGCACCTCCAAGCCAGACTGAAACAACAGTGCGCCACTGCTCACTCACTCCCAGGAGGAGCCACTATTGTACCCTCTCCCTCCCCACACACCGAGGCTTACAGACGAACAATAAAGGAACCTCTGCTGGTCACAGAATAACGCAAACAAAACCCAAGGCAAGGAGAAGGACACTTACAGCTGAGAAGCTAAGGAAACAGAAATAGTAGTATCAATACCTATTGAACTGGTCCATTCTGGGATCAGTTCTGGATTTTTTTTTTTTTCTTTCTCTCTCTCTTTTTTTTTTTTTTTTTGATTTATTAAATACGATCTTAACCCTAAGGGATCTACAAGTTTTATAACATAATTTTTTAATGATTTTTTTTTTGCCTTTTTATATACTTCTATATCTAGCTAAGTTTTTGGTAGTACGGACAAAATATCTCTCATACTTTCCTTTCATCCCTATCTTTTATACATTTCTATTCCTTTCTTTTTATTTGCATATTTCCAACCACATTACGCTCTTCTGTTCCCCTTTCTTCCAGCCTTTTTAAGTTTATTTTATCTTAACATACTTATAAGCAACACTATCGGTCTACTCAGACTCCTTGCTCTATTCTCCAGATGACACACTGCCATGGTATTTAATATTAGGCTTTTGTCTTTATCTTAGTTCTTAGTACAGTTGTCTAATTACATTCTGAGAATCTCCATTCTCTCTGGTGGTACTCCAGCTCTTTTCTATATTTGATCCTAGCTTACAAAATCTCCCTGGATTGATGTTTGTATGTGTAGGGTGTTATTTGTTGTTTGTTTGCTTTTGCTTTTGTCTCTGATTTGTTCTGTTTCAGTTGTCAATTTCTGCTGGGTTTCTCTTTGAATATCTGATAGCACATTGGGGTTCTGTCAGGTCTTTCTAGAGCCTTATCTCCTAACGGATTCAGTAATTGTGTGTCTTATACATGTATGTGTTTCCTAGACTGAATATTCATTTAATCCAATACTTGGACATTAGCCTGAGGCTTGGACAGTCTTCTATAAAAACCTCTATCGCCAGGACAAGCAACCCCAAAAGTTTGGACAACCATGAGAAAACAAAGAAATGCCATGCAGGCAAAGGAGCAGGAAAAAACCCCACAAGACCAAATAAATGAGGAGGAAATAGGAAAAATGCCTGAAAAAGAATTTAGAGTAATGATAGTAAAAATGATACAAAATCTCGATAACAAAATAGAGAAAGTACAAGACACAGTTCATAAGAACTCAGAAAAACAAACAGCAATGGATAACAAAATAACTGAAATTAAAAATACTCTAGATGCTATAACCAGCAGAATGACTGAGGCAGAAGAATGAATAAGTGAGTTGGAAGATAGAATGGGGGAAATAACTGCCACAGAGCAGGAAAACGAAAAAAGAATAAAAAGATTAGAAGATAGTCTCAGAGACCTCAGTGATAACCTTAAACGTACCAACATTTGAATTATAGGCATCCCAGAAGAAGAAGAAAACAAGAAAGGGTCTGAGAAAATATTTGAAGAGGTTCTAGTGGAAAACTTCCCCAACATGGGAAAGGAAATAATTCACCAAGTCCAAGAAGCACAGAGAGTCCCATACAGAATAAACCCAAGGAGAAGTACACCAAGACACATATTAATCAAACTAATGACAATTAAACACAAAGAAAAAATATTAAAAGCAGCAAGAGAAAAGCAACAAACAACATATAAGGGAGAACCCATAAGGATAACAGCTGACCTTTCTACAGAAACTCTGCAGGCCAGAAGGGAATGGCAGGATATACTGAAAGCCCTGAAAGAGAGAAACCTACAGCCAAGAATACTCTACCCAGCAAGAATCTCATTCAGATTTGAGGGAGAAGTCAAAAGCTTTCCAGACAAGCAAAAGTTCAGAGAATTCAGCACCACCAAACCAGCCTTACAACAAGTGCTAAAGGAACTTCTCTAAGTAGGAAACTCAAGAAAAGGAAAACACCTACAAATACAAACCCAAAACAATGAAGAAAATGGTCATTGGAACACACATGTCAATAATCACTTTAAATGTCAATGGATTAAATGCTCCAACCAAAAGACACAGACTGGCTGAATGGATACAAAAACAAGACCCTTCTATATGCTGCCTACAAGAAACCCACTTCAGACCAAGGGATACATATAGACTGAAAGTAAAGGGATGGAAAAAGATATTCCATGCAAATGGAAGTCAAAAGAAAGCTGGAGTAGCAATACTCATATCAGACAAATTAGATTTGGAAGTAAAGACTATTACAAGAGACTAGGAAGGACACTACATAATGATCAAGGGATCCATTCAAGAAGAACATATCACAATGGTAAATATCTATGCCCCCAATATAGGAGCACCTCAATACATAAGGCAAATGCTAACAGCTATAAAAGGGGACATCGACAGTAACACAATAATAGTGGGAGACGTGAACACCCCACTTACATCAATGGACAGATCATCCAAACAGAAAATAAATAAAGACACACAAGCTTTAAATGACACATTAGACCATCTCGACTTCATTGATATTTATAGGACATTCCATCCAAAAACGACAGACTACACTTTCTTCTCAAGTGCACATGGAACATTTTCCAGGATAGATCACATCTTGGGTCACAAATCAAACCTCGGCAAATTCAAGAAAATTGAAATCATATCAAGCATCTTCTCAGACCACAACGCCATGAGACTAGATATCAATTACAGGAAAAAAACTGCAAAAAATACAAACACATGGAGGCTAAACAATTCACTCTTAAACAACCAAGGAATCACTACAGAAATCAAAGAGGAAATCAAAAAATATCTAGAAACAAATGACAACGAAAACACAACAACCCAAAACCTATGGGATGCAGCAAAAGCAGTTCTAAGAGGGAAGTTTATAGCAATACAGTCCTACCTTAAGAAACAAGAAAATGATTGAATAAACAACCTAACCTTACACCTCAAACAACTAGAGAAAGAAGAACAAAGAAGCCCCAAAGTGAGCAGAAGGAAAGATATCATAAAGATCAGAGCAGAAATAAATGAAAAAGAAAGGAAAGAAACCATAAGAAAAATAAATAAAACTAAAAGTTGGTTCTTTGAGAAGATTAACAAAATTGATAAACCATTAGCCAGACTCATCAAGAAAAAAAGGGAAAAGATGCAAATCAACAGAATTAGAAATGAAAAAGGAGAAGTAACAACGGACACCTCAGAAATACAAAACATCATGAGACTACTACAAGCAACTATATGCCAATCAATTGGATAACCTGGAAGAAATGGATACATTCTTAGAAAAATACAATCTTCCAAGACTGAACCAGGAAGAAATAGAAACCATGAACAGACCAATCACAAGTACGGAAATTGAGGCAGTGATTAAAAATCTCCCAACACACAAAAGCCCAGGACCAGATGGCTTCACGGACGAATTCTATCAAACATTTCGAGAAGAGTTAACACCTATCCTTCTCAAACTCTTCCAAAATATTGCAGAAGGCGGAGCACTCCCAAACTCATTCTACGAGGCTACCATCACCCTGATACCAAAACCAGGCAAAGATGGCACAAAAAAAGAAAACTACAGACCAATATCACTGATGAATATAGATGCACAAATCCTCAACAAAATACTAGCTAACAGACTCCAATAGCACATTAAAAACATCATCCACCATGATCAAGTGGGGTTTATCCCTGGGATGCAAGGATTCTTCAATATACGCAAATCAATCAACGTGATACATCATATCAACAAATTGAAGGATAAAAACCATATGATCATTTCAATAGATGCAGAAAAAGCTTTTGACAAAGTTCAACATCCATTTATGATAAAAGCTCTCCAGAAAATGGGAGGAAATTACCTCAACATAATCAAAGCCATATATGAAAAACCAAAAGCCAACATCGTTCTCAATGGGGAAAAACTGGAAGAATTCCCTCTAAGAACAGGAACAAGACAAGGGTGTCCACTCTCACCACTATTATTCAACATAGTTTTGGAAGTTTTAGCCATAGCAATCAGAGAAGAAAAAGAAATAAAAAGGATACAAATTGGAAAAGAAGAAGTAAAATTGTCACTCTTTGCAGATGACATGATAGTATATATAGAAAACCCTAAAGACTCTACCAGAAAACTGCTAGCACTCATTGATGAGTTTAGTAAAGTAGCAGGATACAAAATTAATGCACAGAAATCTCTTGCATTCCTATACACTAACAACGGAAGAGCAGAAAGAGAAATTAAGGAAACGCTCCCATTCACCACTGCAACAAAAAGAATAAAATACCTAGGAATAAACCTGCCTAAGGAGGCAAAAGATCTGTATGCATTAAGACACTGATGGAAGAGATCAAAGACGACACAAACAGATGGAGGGACATACCATGTTCCTGGATTGGAATAATCAACATCGTGAAAATGACTGTCCTACCCAAAGCAATTTACAGATTCAATGCAATCCCGATCAAATTACCAATGGCATTCTTCACAGAACTAGAGCAAGAAATCTTACGATTTGTATGGAAACGCAAAAGACCCCGAATAGCCAAAGCAATCTTGAGAAGGAAAAATGGAGTTGGTGGAATCAGACTTCCTGACTTCAAACTATACTACAAGGCCATAGTGATCAAGACAGTATGGTAATGGCACAAAAATAGAAAGGATGATCAATGGAATCGAATAGAGAACTCAGAAGTAAGCCCAAACACATATGGGCACCTTATCTTTGACAAAGGAGGCACGAGTATACAATGGGAAAAAGACAGCCTCTTCAATAAGTGGTGCTGGGAAAATTGGACAGCTACATGTAAAAGAATGAAATTAGAACACTTCCTAACACCATACACAAAATTAAACTCCAAATGGATTAAAGACCTACATGGAAGGCCAGACACTATAAAACTGCTAGAGGAAAGCATAGGCAGAACACTCTTTGACATACATCAAAGCAACATCCTTTTGGACCCACCTCCTAGAATCATGGAAATAAAATCAAGAATAAACGAATGGGACCTTATGAAACTTAAAAGCTTTTGCACAGCAAAAGAAACCAGAAACAAGACTAAAAGGCAACCCTCAGAATGGGAAAAAATAATTGCCTATGAAACAACGGACAAAGGATTAACCTCCAAAATATACAAGCAGCTCATGCAGCTTCATACCAAAAAAGCAAATAACCCAATCCACAAATGGGCAGAAGAGCTAAATAGACATTTCTCCAAAGAAGACATACAGAAGGCCAACAAACACATGAAAAGATGCTCAACATCACTCATCATCAGAGAAATGCAAGTCAAAGCCACAATGAGGTATCACCTCACACCAATCAGAATGGCCATCATCACAAAGTCTGGAAACCACAAATGTTGGAGAGGGTGTGGAGAAAAGGGAACTCTCCTGCACTGTTGGTGGGACTGTCAGTTGGTACAGCCACTATGGAAAACAATTTGGAGGTTCCTTCAAAAACTACAAATAGAACTACCATATGATCCAGTAATTCCACTCCTAGGCATATACCCAAAGAAAACCATAATCCCAAAAGAAACATGTACCATAATGTTTATCGCAGCACTATTTACAATAGCCAGGACATGGAAGCAACCGAAATGCCCATCAACAAATGAATGGATACAGAAGATGTGGCATATATATATAATGGAATATTACTCAGCTATAAAAAGGGATGAGATGGAGCTATATGTAATGAGGTGGATAGAACTACAATCTGTCATACAGAGTGAAGTAAGTCAGAAAGAGAAGGACAAATATTGTATGCTAACTCACATATACGGAATCTAAAAATGGTACTGATGAACTCAGTGACAAGAACAAGGATGCAGATACAGAGAATGGACTGGAGAACTCGAGGTATGGGAGGGGGCAGGGGGTGAAGGGGAAACTGAGACAAAGCGAGAGAGTAGCACAGACATATATATACTACCAACTGTAAAATAGTCAGTGGGAAGTTGTTGTATAACAAAGGGAGTCCAACTCGAGGATGGAAGATGCCTTAGAGGACTGGGGCAGGGAGGGTAGGGGGGACTCGAGGGGGGGGAGTCAAGGAAGGGAGGGAATACGGGGATATGTGTATAAAAACAGATGATTGAACCTGGTGTACCCCCCCCCCAAAAGAAATAAATAAATAAATTTAAAAAAAAAAAAAAAAAACCACAATGAGATATCAACTCACACTGTTCAGGATGATTATTATCAAAAAGAACACAAATAACAAATGTTGGTGAGGATGTGAAGAAAAGGGAACCCTTGCGTACTTTTGGTGGGATTGCAAATTTGTGCAATTACTATGGAAAACAATATGAAATTTCCTCAAAAAACTAAAACTACCATGTGATCCAACAATTCCACTCCAGGGTATATATCTGAAGATAATAAAAACACTAATTCACAAAGATATAAGCACCCCAATGTTCACAGCAGCATTATTTACAATAGCCAAGATACAGATGCAACCTAAGTGTCCATCAACAAATGAACACTGTTGTGGTACACACACACACACAAACGGAATATTACTCAACCAAAAAAAGAAGGAAATTCTGCCATTTGTAGCAACATGGGTAAAGCTATAGAGCATTATGCTTATTGAAATGTCAGACAGAGACAAATACTCTATGTTATCACTGATATGTAGAATCTAAAAACTAAATTGATGAATATAACAAAACAGAAATAGACTCACCGATACAAACTAGTGGTTACCAATAGGGAGAGGGAAGGGGCAAGCACAATAGGGGTAGAAGCACAAGAGATCCAAACTACAATGTATAAAATAAATAAGCTACAAAGATATATTGTGTAGCATAGGGCATATAGTCAATATTTTATAATAACATTAAATGGAGTATAATCTAAAAAATACTGAATCACCATGTTGTGTGACTGAAACTGACATAATATCGCACATCAATTATACTTCAAGTAAAGAATCCAACAAGATATGTGTAAAAGATTTGAAAAGACACTAAAAAATATATACATAGAGTGGAAGTAAGTGTCACAGTAAGGAAGATAAATAAATATTAAAAATGAGGAAATGAATGAAACTAGGGGAGAAGTCAAAAGTTGAGAAAGTTGAAATACACTATTTTCTGGGTCTTCTGATACAAAAGTCAAAGGAAGCTATTTAAAGTTGGTAAATTAATTTTAAAAAGCGTGAATATTTTTTAAATGAGATAAACTCCAGGATAACTAAAACATATAAGGAACTTCCAAATCTATACCTAAACCAATAATCATATATAAACACAATATAAAAAGTTTAAGTCTATGTTATAAAGATATACCAAATCAATGAAGCTTTGAAAAACAAAATATGTAACATAAAATAAGGAGGTAGAATTCAGATCAACCAAGTTAATAGATACATGTTAAAACTTAAATGTTAATTAAAAAATACTCTCAGAATTGATCTACAAGAAAAATAATTCAATTATTTACACATACCCATACATATATGAAATAATGCCCACAAAGTATTGGTAGAGTGTGTGACACAAAAAAGCTTACATAAATATTAACAACCATTATTATCATTGCAATCTGAATATACTCTTATGTTAGGCGTCTGAGTTCTTGCGAATTTTTTTTTTCCTATTGAAAGCAAGGCTGGGACTTCCTAGGTGGCACAGTGGTTAAGAATCTGCCTGCTGGACTTCCTAGGTGGCGCAGTGGTTAAGAATCCACCTGCCAACGTAGGGGACACGGGTTTGATGACTGCTCCAGGAAGATTCCACATGCCACAGAGCAACTAAGCCCATGCACCACAACTATTGAGCCTGCACTCTAGAGCCCATGAGCCACAACTATTGAGCCCATATTGCCGCAAGTACTGAAGCCCATGTGCCTAGAGCCTGTGCTGCACAACAAGAAAAGCCACAGCAATGAGGAGCCCATGCACCACAACAAAGAGTAGCCCCTGCTCACTGCAAATACATAAAGCCCATGTGCAGCAAGGAAGACCCAACACAGGCAAGAAAGAAAAGAAAGAAAAGGAAGGAAGAAGGAAAGGAAGGAAAGGAAAGAAAGGAAGGAAAAGAAGGAGAGGAAGGAAGAAAGACAGGAAGAAAGACAGGAAGAAAGAAAGAGAAAGGAAGGAAGGAAGGAAAAGAATCTGCCTGCCAGTTTAGGGGACACGGGTTGGATCCTTGGGCAGGAAAGATCACATATGCCGCAGAGCAACTAAGCCCATGAACCACAACTACTGACCCTGTGCTCTAGATTCCATGAGCCACAACTATTGAGGCCATGTGCTGCAACTACTGAAGCCTGTGCACCTAGAGCCCATGCTCTGCAACAAGAGAAGCCACCGCAATGAGGAGCCCACGCACCACAAGGAAGAGTAGCCCCTGCTCACCACAACTAGAGAAAGCCTGCACACAGCAAGGAAGGAAGGAATAAATAAATAAAGCCAATGATTTATTAATTAAAAAATAAAACAATGCTGCAAAGATATTAAGTAATTATGTCTTTTTGTACTTGAATGCTTCTGTAAGATGATGTCTTAGAAGTATTAAAATATGAATTTTATGCTTTAAAATTTTTGAATAATGATGCTAAACTTCCCTCTGAAATTGTTGTTCTATTTATATTGTATAAGGATGCTTATTTCCCAAGAGTTTGCCAATGCTAATTATTATTAAACTTCTTTCAAATGGTGCCATTTTGATGAACAAAAATAAAGCTTCATTTTTAAAGTTCATGCTTTCCTGACTAGTAAGGATATTGATGTGCTTGAATATATCTCTATTTCTCCTTAAATTACCTCCTCATATTCATTCTCTTTTTTCTAAAAAGGGGGCTATCTATATTTTATTACTTTGTTGAAGGTTTTTATGTATTTTGGGATACGAATGTTATATACAATATAGGGTGAACTTTGTGTTTGCTTACTTTCCATTCTAGCCCTCATCTGTAAACTTTCTAGAGGTGACTTCTGTTGCAGTGAAACACAGTGGTTTAGCACATGCTGTCCAGGGCCTAGTTTCATGTGGTCAAACCCTGGCTCCGCCACTTGCTGCCTGTGTGACTAGGTGTAAACTACTTAACTCTCTGAGCCTCAAGTTCGCCCCTTTTCTGAAATGGGTATAATAATATCGGTCAGTTCAGGTTTCAATGAGGATTAATTATTAGCCATTATTATTTTGTTTTTGTCTTTTATTATTCTAAAGCCTTTTCACGTATGTCTTGCTTAGTGGCCCTAAGCCATGACAAATATAAGCAGAACTGTGGATTATTGTTAATTTTTATTTTCTCCTTTCTATTTTTCCTTATCTATAGTGACTCACATACTATTTCCATAATACAAATAATTAAAATCCAGACACAGCTCTTTTTTCTAAAAACTATTCAACAGTTGTTCTCTGTGTGCCTGTTTCAATAAAGCAGAGTCATTGAAACAGGCAAAGGGTCTGCCTTTTTGTTAAAAACAGGGCAGTTACCACTGTCTACGCGACCAGGTAAAAGTCTGCATAGGAGTTTTGAGAACTGAATCTTCATATAAGTATCTACAGAGCACTTCATACAGTAACAGGTGGTCCATAGAACTTTATCGACAGTGTAAAATTGAGACTGCTTTTATTTCCTATAACACAAAACGAATCTAATAAGCAAAAGGCTTAGTATAGAAATGAGTGACCACAGCAACAAAGACATAAAAGGGAAGCAGGAGAGAGAGTAAAAATAAAACAACAGCAAAGGCAAAGACAATGCCTTACCCCTTTCAACCAAGTGTGTTGGATAGAGTTACAGACATTGTTTTTTTTTTTTTTTTTTTTTTTCTCTTCTTGATGTTTTCCCCATATCTCTTTTCCTTTGTTAGGTCTAAGAATTTTTGTGTTGGAAAGCGCTTTGGCAGTAATCTCTGCCCTTCCCCTATCAGAAGCAGGATAGATACCCCTGGATTCACATTGATGGTGAAACTCATTCCTTTGTGATAAAGATTGTTTCCTTTTTTTTTTTTTTGGTAATTTCTAAAAATGAGAATATTCATTTTTTTATATTGAGCCAGGTTTGTTTCCAAATCTTTCCACCCACCTTTCTGCCCTTGGAACCCCAAAAACAAAAGCATAGAGTCCCCGTTTCAGAAGGTCATCCTTCAAATATCTCCTGTATGACTCCACTGAATACCTCCTGTAGACTTCATCACTATCTTCACAAAACATGTTTTGATGTTTTCCATCCAAGTCATCCTTTCCTGGACATGCTAGACCCTGTCAATGTTGTCCTTCGGCCAGACAGAATAACCCAGATACGGTAGCAGCCAGAGCATAATATACTAGCCTGACTGTCTGCCTTGGTCTGCACATTATATACTTACAATCACTGCCCAGACTGCATTAACTCTGAGAAGCTGCAACTATATTGCTACATCATGTTGAGCTTGCAATCAGTCTATCTCTCTGGGATGAGCATAAGGAATATAATTCAAGCAAATTCAGGTTTTTCTTATACGCCTACATAATTGATTTTAAAAATTAATTTTACATGTATAAGCTTTAAAATGTACTTCTGACTTTTTATTATAATCTCTTAATTCGACTCTTGGTAGTAACATAGCATTTCCTATATCCAATAAGTCAGCAAAGGGTTTTACTTTTTACATTTCATTTACTATCTTTAATGCAGTTACCTCCATATTTACTTATTTGTTAGAAAACAGAGACTCTGCAAGACTAGGTAATTGAATGATGACCACAGAGAACAGCCAGGCTAGAGACTGAATCCAAGTTTACCTGATTCAAAAAACACTGTCTTCCATAATACTACACAGCCGCAGAGTGTGATAGAGCAGCAACTCTTCCATCCAACAGCATTCTTTCTAAAAGTTTGAAAAGTATGCCTTTCAGATCATTACCTGAGTTATCTATAAACAAGTTAAACACAGCAGTGTCAAGGACAGAGCTCTGTGGCATGCCATCAGGGAACTCTTTCTTTATGTGTTGGCAATGACCCATTAGGCAATACTCTGAGAAAAATAATTCTACCAGCCACAAGCTGACCTAATTTTGCTAAAGCCCAACCCATATATCAGCATCATATGTACAAGAATATCATAAAAGACTCTGTCAAAAGGCTTGCTGAAATCTGAAACTTTCTACCTGCAGCATTTCCAAAATTCTCTTACACTGGAGAATAAATGTGGGTCACCATTATTTAACAAAAATGTACCTGGTTTTAGTCCTTCAAGATTTTTCAGAGCCCTTACAATCTTAGTGTCCATTCTGATTCTGAGAGACAGAGTATTTGCTAGAATGGACTTTGCCAGAGACCCCCCTTTTTAAAAAAAAGCATGTACAAGATTTATTATAAGACTGGTGTCCTATGGAATATACTTTGCTAAATAACTGATTCACCAATTAATTTCAGTCTGGAATATCTGACACAATGTGAAATACAGTTAGTTTGGGGTAGCTTTATATCATTGATGGCCTGAGATAAGTATCACAAAAGCACTCACATTTGTGACTGTTACTTACACACACAGCCACACACACCACTAACAGGACTCTAGAATACTGGTAGGCATCCGCATCCATTTAAATAATTTTGTTTCCTTTGGGCTATTCTATATGCAGAGTGCATTTGTGTATCTATTCTCATTCCTCTGTGTAGAAACCACACATAAAAAGTGATATGTTTATTTCTACTCAGATCTACTTTTCTTGATGTTCTAAGAGCCCCATGAATCTCCCTAACCAAGTATCAACCACAGTCTCTATGTGATGTACTCACAGAGATGGTACATAATCGTATCTCCACAGAATCTTCAACCTCTTGAATTAGCCCGCCGCTCAATAATACCCTGCTTACTTGGTTCCAAATCCTTCCCTCTACTCCTGCATAAAAACTTTGAGAAATATCCTCTGCCCTCTTACGTTCTGTATATTCTCTCCAGTGTTTTGTGTGTGTGTGTGTGATTTATCATTTCTGCCTTTAGATTCATCCTATTTCGTTCTCCAGTGTTTCTCATAGTCCTCCTTTTAGCTCTTTGCATTCCAGAATCAGTGTTGCTCATGAAATATTAATCATGAGATAATGAAACAGAAATGTCTCTGAGCTTCTTATCTTTTATGTGGGAGGAAGATAAGATTAGTCCACAGTATTGAAAAGAAAGTCTATGGGCCACCTTTTATCCCTCACCTTGGGTCCTCTCAAACCATCTTTTATTCTAATCACTGCTGCAGTAGCCAAGCTCACCTTGTGTACCCTGCCAGCCCCTCACCTCTGGAGGATCCTGATTCACGAGATACCTGTGGAAACTCTCACGGCACTCACATATATGGAATCTGAAAAGGTGAGAGACTTACGCGTTGGTGACTCTTGACCTACGAGGCATGAGAGCTAATGGATAATGTGCCTCCCTATGTGTCTCAAGCAGACAATTCTGAGGCTCATTCGATATGTCAGAAGGTCACAACATGGTCAAGCCCCAGTTCCTCATAATGGTAGTAACTTGATTATGCACCTTTCAAAAATTATTTTTCCTTTCTCTGTTTCATTCTCTGCAGTCTCTTGCTTTTGCTCCCTGGGATTGTTTCACAAGTAAACCTTTTGGAGGCAAGCCCTTGTCTGTCACCCTGTCACTGGGGAAACCCAGGCTAGGACAGGAAGCATTATGGCCTTCATGTTTGGTACAGTGTGACATTCATTTTTAGCTCTTTTTTCCAAGTAGGAAGTTTTACTGCCAAAATAGGATTAAAACTCACTGTCAAGTGTCTCAATATACAGCGTCCCTTGTTGTGATCTCATATAGAAAATGCAGCTGCCAAACAGTACACAAATATAGATACGGAGGACATAGCATACTCAGAAGAGAAAGATAGAAGTGCAAGATCACAGCAATTATTGAGCTTAAGATGGGACAGAACTTAGAGAAGCAAACTTTTAGCTAAAAACCAATTGATGCATTCGGGGCTACAGTACAGCAGCAGCAGCATCTTCCTAAATCCAGAAGCACCTATCCCAGTGCATAGTGTGTGGGGCAGGCCACTGAGGCACATGGCTAGGGTGTGAAGACTGAGCCAGAATAGCTGCCTTAGCTACATGGGCTAGTAGGATGATGAACTGATTGAAAATATTTCTTATAAATTTGGTAGATATAAAAGCGTGTAATGGTCATTTAGAGTTATTTGCAGAAGCTGCTTCTAATACTGTTGTCCTCCTCTTAAAATCTAAAATTAGAACACCCGTATTTTAATCACAGTCTAGGTTCATACTGTGGGTTCATGTAGCTAATCTATCACAATTAGAATGTTTTTGATTGTAAGCAACAGAAACATCAGCTTCAATTATATTAAGGATTAAAAAAATGTTTTATCTGTTGTAAAAAGAAGACAAGTACAGTGGGTTCTGGGATTCATTGATCCAGCAGCTCAGTGATGGTAAGAAGGGCCTGGGTTCTTTCTGTCTCCAGGCCATTCCATGCTGTCAGCTACTTCTTCACACTGGTAACAAGGAGGCGGCAGCTGTCCCCAGGGTCATTTTCCCTCTGCCAACGTTCAGATGTGGAGCAAGGACCTGGGGCTTTTTTGTGTGAGTGCAGATTCTTTTATCCTGTAACTCTGATTTCTCATTACTAAGAATTTGGTCACATGCCCCAAGTAAACCTATTGCTGGCAATGGGAATGAAATGCCCACGGCTGACTTTAATCGTCTGAGCTGGCATGAATGTTGAGGAGTCAGCCACAGTGGACAGGACACACACTTTCTTTAATAATAAGAATCAAAATGCTCTTACTTCCAGAGTAAACAAAGCCAGATAAAGAGCCCCTTTAACCAACTAACGCTTGTTTTTACTACACACAACAGCACAAAATGATGTTTATGCCATAGGAAAACTTGGTTCGGAAAGATTTCTAGCACAATTTCCCAGATCAAAGTCTTCTCTGCAAGACCCAGATCATTATCTGAACACTGAGCATAATGAGGTCACTATAAACAACACTTCTTTTCTGTGTTTATTGGCTTCCATGTCACAAAGTTACACACTAGAGAAGTTCTTTGAAGTTCAAAAGAGGACAAATCAATAGCTGATGTAACGAACCTGTCTCATACCTTTTAAATTATATCTCTATATAATTTATGTATCCCATATGTCTGATTGGCTGTTGTGCAATTTCTGTCCAGAAATCTAATTGTTGGCTTCAGGTCAAGCCCCAAATGAATGAATACTTATTAATGTGCCGGTTGCAACTCATACTGTGATGAAGTTCTGACATTTTACTGGGGGCTCCTTTCCAGCTTGAATCTTCTGTCATTTTGACAATTGAATCTCATTTGCAAGGAAAGGATAAAAAAGACAAATCTACATCCTGACATCTTCTGACATCTCTCTGGAGGTGATGAATCCCTGTTTTGGGTAAGGCTCAAAATAATTGAGCAATGGAAAGTAAATGAGAGAACAGTTTTCACAGTAGCTGCAGTCTTAACAGTCTGTCAAAGCATCTTGACAGGTTACAAAACAATGATTTAAATCCCAAATGCAACTCATCTTGCACCCATGTGAGGTAGTTATACATGCGTGCTCAAGACCCATGCATGCACATATCAGAAATATTCTCCAAGGCTGTGGAATGTGCTACATTTTATTCCCATATCAGTAAATAACATGAAAGAAATCCCATATCCAAAAATCCAAACCACTATAACAAGGAAAATACAAATTTGCTATCTTTCTATTATTTAAAACTAATTTGGTGGACATTCTAGAAAAAACATTGACCTAAAAGACTAATCCCAGAGCTCCAGCTCTGCTGCAGATCATACGGCCATGACAGGACATTTGTCTTCAGAGGTTCTAAAAATTTTTCAGTTATAATACGTGTTAATGATTTATCATGTGTCTGTGCCTACAGAATGACCATTTCTTTACTTCAATTCAAAATTAAGTGTATCAAAAACACACATTCCACAGATCTCTCCTGATTTATAAAATAAATAAATAAAAATGTTATTTCCTACAAAATTCCCCGGAATATTTATGTTCTCCTTGCATTTCTCCCTTGAAAGGAAAAATAAATGTACGTTTTATAAATATTGGTTTAAAAAGGACAGCTGCATAAAGGCTGGCTGTCATTGACTTCAATCCTTCACTTAACAAATTTTATTTGTCACTTCCTTCTAAATGCTGGAGAAATCATAATAAACAAGACACAGTTTCTTGGCCCCAGTTGATCCTGTGCTCTAGTGCCTGAATTTGTCCATATGGGTTCTTGGATGGGGACCCTGATGCAAGCGTTGACTCTTAGTTCCCCAACCACCTCCAGCCTGGGAGGGTGAAGGGGCTGCTCAGTGGACCGGCAGTGAAACTAGTTCTCCTGCCTCTGGAATTAATACAGTGGAAGTCCTAATCTGACTTTTTAAATGGGAAAGTGCATTCCAACTTCAGTTTACAGTTCTTGAAAACTGTTGCCCTCCCATTGTCTTTCTCTTTGAAATATACTGAGCTATGTGACCTTAAAATCTGTTTCAGTAAATTGTGGCATTTTCAAAGTACTACTTAAAGAAGTGAAATACCAATATGCAACATTAAAAATTCAAGTAAATTTTGTCACCAATTAATTGTCCTTTCTTCTTTTGCCAGTGAGGAAAGGGTGGACATCTCTCAGAAATGTAAAAGCAACTAAAGTGGATAAGAAACGATGGTTCTCACAGAATTTCTATGCCAATTTCAGTAAAGAATTTTTATTTAATTAGGAGTCTCAAATCATGCTTCTCATTTAAAGAGAACTCTAAATGTGTACCATTATTATTTGTATTATCTAATAGTGGCAAAAACAGTGACAGTGTATTAGGAACATTTTATACTTCTTCAACAAATATTTATTGAGCAATTACTATGTATATGCCTTGTTTTAGGTGCTTGGGTACAAAAATGAACAAAACAAGAAACCCTTGCTCTTGAAAAGCTTACATTTATTTAACACCCCTTGAACATTTTGAAGTGTGTGCTACTATTAATCCCGTTTCTTAGAAGATAGCATAATTGAATTTAGAAGTTAATTAATTTATTAAGTTCACAGGCATTGAATCTAGGTCTGTATGCATCTAGAGCTTGAATCCTTAATTTAAATATAAAACTCAATGATCATACATTCTAGTTGACCAGAAACTGGTAGCAATTTCCTTAATCTCAGAGTCTGTAACATACAAAAAATATGGAATTAATTATGATATAAAGAATTAACCTGGCAAATCAGCTACTTCCTTCTTGAATCCCCCATTGTAAAGGATCATGGCCATGGTAGCAAACACTAGAGACAGTGTGAAATATACATTAAGTGCACAGAGTTATGGAATCTGAAAAACTTAGCATCTGTTGTTTTCATGCTGCCTGCTAGATGTGTGATGTTGAGCAATTACATAATGCCTCAAAGCCTTGGTTTCCTCACCTGGAAAATAAGAGTCAACAAAGCAAGCCACTGTGCAGCTTAAGAAAGGAGGCTGCATGTCCAGAACTTAGCATCATGCCAGACAGGTAGTTTGCACTCAATGGAAATTAGACCTAACTCTTGCTATGCTTATCTCTGTGATAACCACGTAAGGCAGAAGAACTACCCATATTGCAGTTAAAGATGCCTGGTACATGCAGTGAGGATCAATCTTGCCTTTTTATAACTCTTGGTTTTTCACAGCCTTAGAAGTTTCTCAGGCATATAACCCTGAGAGAAGAGAGTTGAAGTCTTCATCTTAAACACACCTAATTATTTGCCTGTTGCTTAATCTATAGGCACATAAAGCATTCATTTGTAATTTACAATAGGTACCAAAATTTGTGGAGAATTACCTTAAACTAAAAACACTTTTATAATGAAACTAGTTATGTTTCTGGTAAATAATGCATTAAAACGTTTTCAAGGAATATTTCTTAAACTTAAATAAAAATTGATGACCACATTGCTTTTCAGCTTTAGCTTTAAAAGGCTAATTATCTGTGTGTTTATGTTTGTATCAATATAAAATAGATGGATATTTATACACACACACATATACATATATCTTTATCCATATCCATATTATTCTTAGTGCCCATATAGAGTGTGGGCGGTCTAGAAAAGCCCTAATAGGCAAGATTGATGTATTTGACATCACAGAAAATGAAAGTTCTACATAGAAAAAAAGGCAATAAACAGCATTTTAAAACATATTATAGACGGGAAGAAGAACAGTAACACATATGATATACAAAATTATTTCAATATAAATAGGTCCCTAATCACTAAACAAAAAATGACAAATTCTTAGAAAAAAAGTAGGCAGATGACATGGAACTTATTTCACATGAAGGAGAAACAAAACGATAAATAGCAATGAAGTTTCTGAAAAAGTTAAAATTTACTCATAATTGAAAAAATATATATCCAAAACAAAAATAAAAGGCCATTTTTTAACCAGTATGAACAGCATATATCAAAAATTAAATTAATGCCCAGTATTGGCAACATGGGAAATACAGGTGTTCATTGTTCATAGGGATATAAATTTGTGAATCTTCTCTGGAGAACAACTTGACAAAGTATTAAACAAATATATAATGAAATACTAAAATGGAAGTATCTTTTTACTCAGTATTTCTATTTCTGGATTTTATTTTACAGATATATAGTCTATATATACAAAGATATGTACCAAAAAATTGTACCACTGTTTATGGGAGTCAAGCCTAAAATCTGTGTAAATTGCCATCAAAATTGAAAAGCAAATTATATTAAATCCAATGGTATAATAAGTAATAGATCTATTTATACAGGTGATAATGAAATTATGTCCAAAATATATTAAGGGGAGAAATCACAAAGCAGGGAAACTTATTTATCATACTAAGCTCCCATTTGGGTAAAATAAAAGATGTATCTGAGTTGTACACAAAAAGAAAAGAGAGATACTTATGCTTCACATCATCACTGTTTACTCATCATATTTTTAAGTTAGTAAAATGTATATAAAAAGATACTATTTAAAGAAAAAGACAAATCTAAACACCCAGAACAGACAATGTTGAGAGAGAGAGAGAAACAGAAATGGAAAATAAAAGTGTAATAGATAAGGAGGACCAATTTAGGAGGTTTACAAATATCCATTTATTGTGCACTCTGAAAAAATGTTCTGAAAAGATGAGAAAAATAGTCATATAATTGACAGATAAAAAATTTCCAAAGCCAAAGATCCTTATCTTCAGATAGAAAAGACCAAGTTAGATGAATGAAAAAGAGATTACCACCTAAAATGCAGCATTTCAGAATACACAGGTTAAAGAGAATGCCCTAAAACATTTCAGAGAAAGAGGAGGAAATATGGTTACCTCTCAGGAACACAAATCAGGTTTACTATCAATGATCTTATTTGCTGTTCTGGTTTCTAAATACAGTGATGGAACCTATCAAAGCTCTGAGGAAAAAGCTAATTACTGATCTATAATTCTATACCCAACCAAAATATCAGTAAGTGTGAAGGCAAAATAGAGAAGGACTTTGTCAAACATAAATACACTCAGAAATATTATTATTTCCTATGTATTCTTCCTTTAAAATTCACTAAAGGATGTATTTCAGAAGAAAACAACAATAGTAAGAAGACATGTGATTCGAAAAGGAATAAAAGTAACACCAGAAACCAAAGAAAATAAAGCCATGAATAATATCTATATAACTATCAAAAGAGAAAGTCTCTCCAAATTTGGATAGCAAATCACAGATTCCCTGGAAGTATTTCATTAAGAAGAATTTAATTGATTTGATTGAGCAGATAAAGATGTTGAAATATTTTAGTAATAGAAGAGTGATCATTTATTCTGTTCCTCTGATCAAAGTAATATTTAACTCCTAAGATTATCCCTCCAGTATGTCTTTCTCTGCAACTATTACTTCATAGTCTTAGCATTACATGGCTTATGTTTCACCATTATAAAGCACTTTTAAAAATCATCCTATTTAATACTGGCAGTAGAATACTTATTCAATTTAGTAAGCACTTTGCTTACTCTAATCCTATGGGATTAGATCATTTAAAAGGGAACAGTGTCATGTTTACAAGTGACTTCATGCAGAGCTGACCAAAACAAACAAACAAATAAAAAAGTCCTAATACTAAAATGTCCAAGAGGTGGTATAAACAGCAACAGAAATGAGGAGCTGTGGGTTCAACGACGTGTCTTAAAACAAATAAACAAACAAACAAAACCTCATTAATTCCTTATGAATTGGAAAGTACTTGAAAGCTATATATTTGAAGAAACATGCCGTGGTACATTATGTGAATTTAGTTTGAGTTAAGAAAAAGAAAAAAAAATGAAGTTTTCTTTATGGAGATTTAAAAAGTAGAAATCACTGGGATGCAGTTACAGCCAGCCCAGCTGACACATAGGAAAAGATAAAACATCACTTTGTCATCAGCTTCATGGCTTTGGTTTAAGTGATGTTTAGAGAAAGAAAATGTTCAATGTGTATAATTATTTGATTATATCACACTGCTGTGCAGAAGTTCTGATAGAAAGAAAACAGTTTTAAGTTACTTTCTCTAGACCTATTCATTTGATTCCATCATCCCTCTTTCCTCTCATCACCAAAGACCTATACATTTTATTAAATGCAACTTTAAAGCAAATTTAAGCTAAATTGGATTCCCAATACCACATAAGGCCTAGGAAACCATATGTTAGCTGAGAAGCATAACTGAATATTCCATAAACTAATAGGCAGCTGTATAAATTAATACAAATATAAAAATTTCTTGCCTAAAAAAATCTAGGTTATTCTTCAGGCTATTGATAAGCGCTAACATCTGCTACCTCAGAGAAAGGGTTATGAAATTGTGTTAAGACATGACACTATGACTTGTGAAATCTGTTCATATGCTCTCCCAGGCTGCCTCTGTAGGTGGGTAAGACAGGCTCAAGGATGCCCCAAATGTAAAACATGCTAGGGTTTCCAGGGACTGGTGTTTAGTTATCTTTTCCATGATCAAATCCAATAGAATAAAGTTTTAGATGATTAACAGAACCAGTATCTTACAGATGAATAAATATTTCTAGAATTATGATTTATCTCAAAACAAAAAATGCCTATGTTATAATTGCAGTAGTGGATAACTGATGGTGTGACACCCAAGGCTCAGAAAACTCAACTTATTATGTTGGACTTAGGGCAGCCAGTTCAAAACTTGTCTCCTTTCTCACTCCACCCCTGTGAAAGAAGGCTGTTGCTTCTTGATCAATCAAAATAGCAGATATTTATTTGGATGAATCAGAGAATAGGATTTAGTGGGAGCAGAGGAAACCATAGTGTGGCACGTGCCCGTTCTCTGGCTCTTAATATGTATTTCCTTTCTTGGGTCTTGAGGGGCAAGAAAGAGCAGAAGAATGCTTAGCCCTTTGAACTGAGGAACAGTGTGTTGTGAGAAGCCTAGGCTCCTCTTATCTTCCCTTCTTTCGGCTTCCTTATCCCTTTCTCCGGTGACTGACAAGGTAAGCTGGATCTGACGCCTTTTACTCAAATGAAGTGGACCATGAGTGACCTAGTCCAGCTCTTTGCTAGACAAAGAAAAAAACTCACTTCTTTTTAGCTCATGTAGTCTAAATCTAGACTGGACATTCCTTACCACCAAAGCCATAAAACTGCACATAGGAATTTAAAAGAGGGTGCTCCAACTAATAAGGCTATAAATCTAAACAAATTCGTCTTTTTATGTATTCCTACCTGCTCACCAAGAGATTGCATGGGGATTGGGGCCAAAATGTTTGCTAGTAATAAGTGTTCCTTTGCCTGACCTTGTCCCCTATTCATATATATTTTTTTAAGAAACAGAGAGGGAAAGAAAAAAAAAGAGCTGGTAAAAGACAGAGCAATCCTCATTCACAGCTTGATACTTCTGCTTCTATGATTAAATACCTATTGGAACTGCTCTGAAATTTAGAGTGGAGCAAATTTCCCTTTTGTTTTGTTTCTTCCTGCATCACATTCCCCATATTAGAATTTTAGACAATAAAGCAGAACAAATAAAACAATTTAAATACTGCCTCTCTCAATATCATTTTCCTAGAACTGAGATTGCTTTGAAAACAAAGATATTTTCATGTATTTGTAGTAAAAAGTGTTCAAAATGTCACAATCAAAATCCAGAGAAATTATTATGCATGTGCATATAAAAATAGACTTGTGGGATTAATGTTAAACATACCAACAATTGACTTTTATAGGATATTAGAAAGTGGAGAAATGAGTCTCCTAGGAAAGCAAATGTCGGAGAGCTCTTCTCCAACACATAGGCTATTTGATACATTAGAAATCTTCACTTTAACCCCTGGCCAGTCAAAAGCAAAGAAGATATACAATGTTGATTAATATGGAAAATGATACTGGTTTATTTGTGGGGAAAAAAATTACCTACAAAATGAATTTTGAGGAGTTTAAGACTTACTCAAAAGCATATTTTCTCTCAAAGAATGACCTTAAGTCACAGTGGATATTATCACTCATAAAAATTCACGATTAACATTTTAAATCATACTATGTTTACTTTGAAATAGTTTATCATTTGTCCCCCATCAAACTATCTTCTCAAAAAGATCTTTAAATAGTTTCTAAATAACACCAAAATACTCTGGGTGTTAGTTTATTCCTAATATAAAGAACACACTGATGGATTTGGAAACTATATTACTATTTTATGGAATGCCTTACTATAAGAGTTAAACCTTGGGGTTAAGGTTTTGAACTCCCTCCTGTTGGTCCACTGATAAGTCCTAACTTGTCACAGAATTCTACAGTCACAAAGAGACCAATGATGCTTCGCTAATGATATAGCACCTCTACTCCCACAGACCCAGTTCCAGAATGGAAAAACATACAGGAAGAGCACTGGTCAGTTTCAGGGTGCCATAACTCTCAGATAATCATAAGTGATTCCCTTTATGTTTAACTAGGGAGAAATGACAGTGTGTAGTATGTTTTGGAAAACAGAAATTCTGAGCGATAAAAATACCCTTCATTTTTATTCATCCTTAGCTTTCATATATCACATAGGATGAGAACTGCATTAAAGTCTGGAGCCGAATTACCTCTATTGATGTTTCATTACTAAGAGACTAAGAATAAAGCAGGATGAATGTGAAATATATCTGGTATATATTAATATTTGAAACGTACTAGATTGCATCTTTCATTTTCCTATTGGATACTTCTTTTTTTATACTTATTTTATAATTTGACAAAGCTCTTTGTAGCAGAGGTACTAGTGCACCATGAGGAACATGTATTATGGATAAGAACTGTCATCTCACTCCCCTCATTCCCATTTGCAGCTGCTCATGAGACACACATAAACTATTTTATTTCTTTGTCCTTAAAAAGATAGGTAGGCACAATGTCAAACTGTAAATCCTACCTAGCTTTACTCAAAATAAAGCTTTCTACTAATATTAAGGAAATGAAAAATTATTACTCTGTACGATGCTTATTCAGATGAAAAAAGGAGCAAAAGAGATCTGTACAAAGGAAAAAGGAATTTCTGAGGTATTAAAGTTATTGGTTTTTTTTTTTTTTTGATATTGACATTCATGGCTGAAAGTCATATTTTTATTGACAATAAAGAAAAAGTTTCTATTTAAAAGAGATATCCAATAAGGTTGAAAAGTTAACCACTGATGGTTATTTTTTTAAAGATTCACCTTAAATGATCTCATTAAAGACCTAGCTTGCGTCAATTTTCAAATACATTTACATCACTACTTAAACTTCAATATCTGCATGTTTAAATGAAGGCCAATGTTCACATAGCTTTATTCATATTAGCTCAAAGCTAGAGTGAACCCAAATATCTGTCAACTGGTAAATGGATAATGGAAATCTGGCATACCTATGCAATGGATACTGCCGGACAGTAAAAAGGAATGGACAATGATATCAGTACAGCACAAAGGAATTCAAAAACATTCTGCTCAGTGAATGAAGTCATATGAGATCAAACTATCCCTCCATTCATACTACATTCAAGACAAGGAAAACTAGAGAGACAGAAAACAGACCATTGATTGTCAGGGGTCAGGGTTAGGAAAACGGAGGGAGCAACTGCAAGGAGGAAGGAAGCACTTTTTGTGGTGGTGAAAATGTTTTATATCTTAATTGTAATGATGACACAATTCTGCACATACATCAGAAATCATCTAGCTTTGTACTTAAATTGAGTCAATTTTGTTGTGCTATACTGTATTTCAATAAAGCTGATTTTAAAAATTCAGGAAATTTCTATCAAGGGGAATACAGAGTAGAAAACAAAGCTAAAAAAATTAATAACAAATATGTGTACACTAGCTCCTCAAAGCAGTTTCTGCTCAAAGTAAAGTGAAACAAGCTAAAATGTCAGTTCCACCACATCCGAGTTCTGCAAAAGGGGGATAATAATTTTTATTACTTTTTAGGATTAAAAAAATTAAATGAAATGTTTAACATGCTTAACAGAATACCTGGCACATAGCAAGGACTCAAAAAAAGTAGCAATTTCATTAACACCAAGGCAAATTCTTTAAGCAACTGTTTATAGCATTAATGTCTTTTTAATCAGGCTTCCTAATATTTTATGTTATGTTAGTCCCATCTCCTGCATCTCAGCGAAAGATCCTAATTTATCCAAATGATCCTGATTTCTAAGTTTCTGCTATTCTTTATTCATTCATTTATTGAACAAATACTTACCTGTCACTTCTATGTGCCAGGTGCTTTGCTCAGTGCCAGGGATTAACTATTAAAGACATCACATATGACCTTCTACCCTCATGGGAAGGCATACATTAAACAAATTGATAATTAAATAATTAAGTTCAAATTATGAAAAGTGCTGCAAAGTAGAAGAATACAGTATTGTACTGGATTATAACAAAGAGAGCTCATTTAGATTAACAATCAGTGGGAGCCTTCTCTAAGAAAGGAGTCCTTGAGCTGAGACCTAAAAAATAAGAGTTTGAGAAAAAGCATTCTGTGAGAACAGCAACGATCCTGCAGTATAAAGTCTGACCAACTCAAGGAAATGAAAAACAAAACAAAAAACAAGTGTGCCTAGTGGGTAATGAGAGAAGAAGAAAGCTTAGGTGATGAGAATAGAGGGGTCAACACAGGCAGATGATGGAGAGGCGGGGGGCAGGTTAATATCATCTTTCAAGTATCAATCTACTTAACAGCAATAACGTCTATCAAGTGACTTCTAGCTAACAGTATTACACGTGCTTTACAAGAGCTATTTCATTAAGGCCTCACAATAACTCTGTATGGTAGGTATTTATTATCAGGCCCATTTGATAACACACTCAACTAAATTTAAGGAATATGTCCAAGATCACAGATGGAATACAAACAGCAAATAAAGATAAGAATCTCTAGCTTCAGAAGCCACTCACTTCACCACCATGCTATGTAGCTCCTCCCTATGCTATACTGCCTCTCAGTTTAAGACTAAAACATGTTGCAACAGGATCTACTTTACTAATTGAAAAATTCACTCCATCTGCTGTGGGAAGGACAGATGATAGAGAAAAAAGAACGAATGCAGGGAAAACAAAAATTAACTGCATAGTCAAAGCCAGCTTCAAGGCACACAAACTGTGCCATTGCAAAGACCCCATACTTAGAAGGGCACTGCTCTTGGCTTAATTCTGCTGTAGCTGTCATGAAATTCTAAATAATTGTTGAACAAGGGGCCCTACATTTTTATTTTGCACTGAGCCTCACAAATTATATAGCTAGCCCTAGCAGTAGTCTGTGCAAGAGGCTCAAATGGCTTGGGTTTTTAAATTAATTCACTCACATCTGATGATTAGGGCTCTGTATTGCCCTTACCAATATCCTTCCTTTGGGGCTGAAGAGAACTGCCATTTATTAAGCACTGAGCTAGGCAAGATCCTAGAGCTTTACCTATAAGATTTAATTAATCCACACAACCATTTTATAAAGTAGATTCTATGATCAGCATTTTGTTAAGTGAGAAAACTCTGGCTCAGAGACTTTAAGTAATGTGATATAGCTCAGAGATGAAAGCTAAGGCTATAAATTCAAACCCATTCTTCCAAACCAAATCTTTTCCCCAAGGCCCGCGCTAGAACACTATCGCCAAGCTGTGCCCACTGTATGGGATATCTCACTATTGCTTGGAGCCCAGGGACCAACCTTTCAGCCTAACCAGTCACTGGAGGTTGCCCTCCGACATGAAACCCACTGTCATATCTGCCCCCTACTAGAGCCTAGACTGACCATTTCCCAGGCCCTAACAATCTGCAATTTAACACACATCTTTCAACAACATTTTCTTAGAACAAATACGATAAAGTATGATGAAAATCCCCCCAAATTTGCAATGTTTTCTTCAAAATTCATCCTGGAATTTCTATGCCTATTGGATCCAGAGGGTTACAGAACCGCAAAGCTACAGACAACCACACAGCTTTTTTATTTGTGCATCTTGTCTGCCCACTGAGACTGTCTGTGGATGTGGCAACCCTGCTTCATTGAATCATAGTCTATCTGAACTCTAGACACCAAGAATTTGCCCAGTGCCAGGGTGAATCTTTATTTCCACTCCCATTCTCCTTAATATCAGACAAAATTTCATACATTTCAGCTGAACTCTCCTAGTGGCAAGCACAGCAGGACCATAAAAACCAAATTCAGTCACTGAGGGGAATTCTAAAAGTTTTATTATGTAATGTAAATATTTTTGCCAAACATAAAAGTAAAATATGTCCTATTTACTGCCCAAGTTTTGGATTTCAGTCAGCTATTAAATATAAGCAAAAAAAATTGTTACAATCATATTTTAAAGCAAATTTTAATTGTAATAAAGTAGTTAATTAATCAGTGGAGTTTTCCTAACAATTTTTTTTTAGTCATACAAAATAGAAATTAATGTGGTAGCTCTAATTACATAGAACAATATTCAATATGTGTTGCAATTACTAATGAGAATTTGGTTCTCAAAATTTCCATTTCCATTCTGTTACATGCCTCAAAGGAGAAAACACAATTCTATTACATGATTTTGAATACTGGATAAAAGAAAGATTTTTAAAAAAGTGCTATCTTTTGCTGAGAGGAATTTAAACATGTATCATTCCCCATTTACTGGATATTTATCCCTTAGGTCAGATACCCACTGAAAGGTGCAATTTTCTATTCTTTTCAAGAATGGAAGTCTCATACTAATGTAGACCTGATTTGTTCATTGGAAGCAAAAATCAGGTAATTGCTAAGGATATTGTACCTAATAGCATTCAAACTGAGCTCTAGGCCTTCTACACTGCTCAGAATGAAATTCAACTTCACACTTTTCATTTCCATGAAGTTGACAGTTTCAGCCTGTTGGAAAATTTTCTGGAACTTTGAGTTCCAGTGTAGGCATGAAGGCCACCTGGATAATCTCCCAATTACATTAAGTGGAATGCTTCACCAAGATAGAGGAGGCTTTCTTTTTGGTTTCTGGTTTATTTAGCAATTAACACAGAGTAAAAACTTTTCTTTCAGACTAATATCCTTTATTAGGCATCAAATGGGTTTTTTTTGGTCTGCTGTAACCATTCCCTGGGTGAATGGAATGAGTCATGAAAATTCCCAAATTCATCTCTGCACGCCTGAACTACTATTAGGATAGTATACTAAATAAATCGGGATCAACTGGCATTCCATTTGAACAAAATAGAAAACTACTAAACAACATATAAAAAAATGTCATGTTGAATTTATTCAAAGGTGAAAAAGTTGTGAGGGTGTTTAAAACCTGTAGTTGGTATGATAGCAGATTTTTAGAAAATACTAGAGTGGGTAATTCACATTATTTGCTCCATAAGTGACATATCCTCTAAAGATGAAAACTATAGGTCACTGATTAAAAGTGAATAGTCTTATGGTACAAATCAACCAGTTTGCAAGGCAGAAATAGAGACACAGATGTAGAGAACAAACATATAGACACCAAGTGGGGAAAGCGAGGAGTGGGGGGGGGGGGGTGGAAGTTGGTGGGGAATGAAATGGGAGATTGGGATTGCCATATATACATTACTAATAAGAAAAAAATATCAAATTATACACTTTAAATATATGCAGTTTATTGTATGTCAATTGTATCTCAATAAAAGTTCTTAAAGGAAAAGAAAGGGCACACCCCTACTTCTGCTGTATTCTTACTAGAAATACATAACGTAACTAGGAGAAAACTTTTAACAAAATACCTGGCCAATACTCTTCAAAAGATGTAAGGTCATGAAAAGCAAAGAAACAATAAGGGACTGTGTTGGAAGTTTCTAAGGAAACACGATAACTAAATGCTTTATTTGATTCTGAAGCAGAAAAAAGAAATTCATTGGACAATTAAATTAATATTGGTAGACTACCTATTAATATTGTATTAATTTAATTTCCAAGTATTGATAGTTGGTTGTATAACATGTTAAACTTTGAAGAAACTGGATAAAGGATGTATGAAAAAAAGGAATAGTCTTTTGATGAATCAGTCAAGAAGTGTTAATCAAAATTCTAAAAATCAATGAAACTAAAAGCTGGTTCTTTGAGAAGATAAACAAAATTCAATAACCCTTTAGCCAGACTCATAAAGAAAAAAAGTGAGGGGGCTCAAATCAATAAAATTAGAAATGAAAAAAGAGAAATTACAATAGACACCATAGAAATACAAAGGATCATAAGAGACTACTACAAGCAACTGTATGTCAATAAAATGGACAACCTAAAAGAAATGGACAAATTCTTAGAAAGATACAATCTCCCAAAACTGAACCAGAAAGAAAGAAAAAAATACATATATGAACAGACCAATCACAAGTACTGAAACTGAAACTGATTTAAAAACTCCCAACAAACAAGGACTTCCCTTGTGGCCCAGTGGCTGACTCCACACTCCCAATGCAGGGGGCCCAGATTCGATCCCTGGTCGGGGAACTAGATTCCACATGCATGCCACAACTAAGAGTTCACATGCCACAATTAAAGATTCTACATGCCGTATTAAAGATTCTGCATGCCACAACTAAAGAGCCCATATGTGGCAACTAAGATCTCACACACAGCAACGCGTAACCAGTACACAGCAACAAAGACCCAGCACAGCCTAAATAAATAAATCTTTTCTAAAAAACAACAATAACAAAAAAGAAAACTTCCAATAAACAAAAGTCCAGGACCAGATGGCTTCACAGGCAAATTCTATCAAACATTTAGAGAAGATTTAACACATATCCTTCTGAAACTATCCCAAAAAATTGCAGAGGAAGGAACATTCACAAACTCTCATTCTATGAGGCAACCATCACCCAATACAAAAATCAGACAAAGATATCACAAAAAAGAGAACTACAAGCCAATATCACTGATGAACATAAACACAAAAATCCTCAACAAAATATTAGCAATCCAAATTCAACAACAATACATTAAAAGGATCATACACCATGATCAAGTGGGATTTATACCAGAGATGCAATGATTTGTTTTAATATCTGCAAATCAATCAGTGTGATACAGCACATTAACAAATTGAAGAATAAAAACCAGATGTTCATCTCAATAGATGCAAAAAAACCTTTTGACAAAATTCAACACCCATTTATGATAAAAACTCTCCAGAAAGCGGGCAGAGAGGGAACATACCTCAACATAATAAAGGTCAATAATGACAAATCCACAGCTAACATCATACTCAGTGATGAAAAGCTGAAAGCATTTCCTCTAACAACAGGAACAAGACAAGGATATTCACTCCTGCAACTTTTATTCAACATAGTTTTGGAAGTCCTAGTCAAGGCAATCAGAGAAGAAAAATAAATAAAAGGGATCCAAATTGGAAAAGAAGAAGTAAAACTGTCACTGTTTGTAGATGACATGACACTATACATAGAAAATCCTAAAGATGCTACCAGAAAACTACTAGAGCTCATCAATGAATTCAGTAAAGTTGCAGAATAAAGTTAATACACAGAAATCTCTTGCATTTCTATACACTAACAACCAAAGATCAGAAAGAGAAATTAAAGAAACAAACCCATTTACCATTGCATCAAAAAGAATAAAATACCTAGGAATAAACCTACCTAAGGTGGCAAAAGACCTCTACTCAGAAAACTGCTAAGATGCTGATAAAAGAAATAGAAATGACACAAACGGATGGAAAGATATACTATGTTCTTGGATTGGAAGAATCAATATTGTCAAAATGACTATACTACCCAAGGCAATCTACAGATTCAATGTAATCCCTATAAAATTACCAATGGCATTACTTTGCAGATCCAGGATAAAAAAATTTTTTGAAATTTGTATGGGAACACAAAAGACCCTGAATAGCCAAAGCAATCTTGAGAAAGGAAAATGGAGCTGAAGGGATCAGTCTCCCTGACTTCAGACTATTTATAAAGCTACAGTAATCAAAACAGTATGGCACTGGCACAAAGACTTAAAGATCAATGAACCAGAATAGAAAGTCCAGAAGTAAACCTGCACATATATGGTCAATTAATCTATGACAAAGGAAGCAAGAACATACAATGGAGAACAGACAGTCTCTTCAATAAGTGGTGCTGGGGAGAACTGGACAGCTACATGTAAAAGAATGGAATTAGAACATTTTCTAACACCATATACAAAAGTAAACTCAAAATGGATTAAAGACCTAAATGTAAGACCAGACACCATAACTTTTAGAGGAAAACATAGAACACTCTTTGACATAAATCACAGCAATATCTTTTTGGATCCACCTCCTAGAGTAATGAAAATAAAAACAAAAATAAACAAATGAGACCTAATTAAAGTTAAATCTTTTGCACTGCAAAGTAAGCCATAAACAAAATGAAAAGAAAATAATGTGAGAAAATATTTTCAAATGACAGGAGATTAATCCCCAAAACATACTAACAGTTCATTCAGCTCAATATCCAAAAAACCCCAAACAACCCAATCAAAAAATGGGCAGATGATCTAAATAGATGTTTTTCCAAAGACATACAGATGGCCAAAAGGCACATGAAATGATGCACAACATCACTAATTATTAGAAAAGGCAAATCAAATCTACAGTGAGTTATCATCTCACACCAGTCAGAAAGGCCATCGTCAAAAAGTCTACAAACAATAAATGCTGAAGAGGGTGTAGAGAAAAGAGAACACTCCTACACTGTTGGTGGGAATGTAAATTGGTTCAGCCACTATGGAAAATAGTCTAGAGGTTCCTTAAAAAACTAAAAATAGAGCTACCATATGATCCAGCAATCCTACTCCTGGGTCTATATCCAGAGAATACCACAATTCAAAAAGATACATGCACCCCAATGTTCATTAAAGCACTATTTACAATAGCCAAGACATGGAAGCATTCTAAATATTCATCAACGGATGAAAGGATAAAGAACAGTAGTACATATATACAATGGAATATTACTCTGCCATTAAAAATGAATTAAATAATACCTTTTGCAGCAACATGGATGGACCTCGTGATTATCACAGTAAGTGAAGTCAGACAGAGAAAGACAAATACCATATGATATCACTTATATGTGGAATTACAAAAATGATACAAATGAAGTTATTTACAAAACAGAAACAGACTCACAGACTTAGAAAACAAGTGTATGGTTATCAAAGGGGAAATGTGGCAGCGGGTGGCGAGGGATAAATTAGGAATCTGGGACTAACATATACATACTACTATATATAAATAACCAACAAGGATGTCCTGTATACCACAGGGAACCCTACCCAATACTCTGTAATAACCTATATGGGAAAGGAATCCGAAAAAGAATAGATATATGTATATGTATAACTAAATCATTTTGCTGTACACCTGAAACTAATACCACATTGTAAATCAACTATACTCCAATATAAAACAAAAATTTTAAATATAAAATAAAATTCTAAGTACAGCTTATAACTAGGGTGATCATACAATTTATTATCTAAACAGAGACATTTTTAAAAGTAAAAGGAGGGCTGAGTAACTATACTGAGACAGCAGGAATAAAATGGGATTCTCATGGGCAAACCAGGAATATACACCTTAATCATAGATGGCTTTTACCTTCAGCACATACCCAATTTAAAGAAGACCACTTAAGAACTAAAAAACATAGTGGATGTTCTATAGAATATTGGATAATTTAAATCCATTAAATATAAATTTGCACATAAGCAACACATGTATTTCATCCTTAGAGGCAGAAGTGTGAGCCACAGCTCTAGTAAAAAAAAAAAAAATACCATGAAGCACATAGGCTTTAACTAAAAGGAAGAAAGTCCAGAAAAAGAAGGAAGGTTAGAAAAAGATCTAGGAGACATGACACGGAAGAAACATTTGAAAAGCCTGAGGAAGTTTAGCCAGGAAAGAGAAGATTTAGCAGTGGGTCACGAAAACTATTTATAAATCCTTTGAGGACTGTCATGAACAAGAGAGTTATACTTATTTTCTGTGCCATAAGAGGTCAGAGCTAGGATTTAGGGCTGAAAAAAAGAGGGGGATAGGTCTTTAGCTCAACAAAAGAGATCGTTTTTGAAGAATGGAGACTGCTCAACAAAGGAATAGGATATCACTTGAGTGTCTTCCCCAGCACTAGCCGTACACAGGTAGAATCTGGACAATCATTGATCATTTTCCTAGAATACGTAATATATGCCAGGCGCTTTGATAAACACTTGACAAGCAAAAGCCTATCTAAAAATCACAACAATCCTATACAGTGGTCACTATTATAATCATCTCTGTTTTATAAATGAGGAAACCAAATCATGTCCAAAGACATAGATCTAGTATGTATAATACAGAATTGAACTAAACTGATTTCTACACTTTCTTCCGTTCAAGATAATTTTCGAGCCCTGATTGAAATTGTCTTAAAAAATGAGGCAAGTATGTCAAACAAGGAGAACTTCAAAGATAGCATAGCTATAAGTATGCTGCTTTGGTTTTCTCTCATTATCTTGACTCTGACCTTTTCCAAGTGCTGGCTTCATCCACAAGTTTGTTGCAAGATATTGCATTAATGCCAGTCATCATATGCAGAATAAGAGCATACAGAAGCAGAGAAGAGATCTTCTCTGTGGTGTCTCATTCTTACATGTGAAAACTATTTTCCCAGATCTAGCAGATCTCTGCTCACATCTCAATGGCCAGATTGCTTCCAACCTCCCACTGGCAAGAAGAACAGGACCATCATGACTGAATTCTACCAAGTAGGACTCATCCTTGATTCAAATAGGGAAGACACGGGCACAAAGAAAACACTTCTGTTAATAAGGAGAAGAGGTCAATGGGTATTAATGAGATATGTAATAGACTTTATAATCTCACTTCTCCAAGTATCTATAGCACCTGGGAGCTTGGTTAGAAATGCAGAATTCCAAGCCCCACCCCAGATCCATTGAAGAAAAATTACGTGCTTAGGAATGTGATTTGTGCTTACACTAAAATTTGAAAAGGTCTTCCCTATAGTGCTGCTATAGGCACCTCCATATTGTGTAATCTTATCAAAATATCCTATAGAAGTAAAATCACAATGACAGAAACAAAGTTTGAACTTGGGATCTGGGTATGAATTGTAGAGTAAAAATCTCCTCAGAACCCAGGTCAGTCAGCCATGTGGATACTGGATATTTTATTTTTTTATATTAATACATGCTGGCCATCCTCATGCCAGTTACCAAGGGTCTTCATGAAGATTGGGTATATCTGTGTATGCTTATATACATATATTTTCATCCTTCTGTTGGTGTGACCCATCGGAGTGCTCTCTGAAACAGTCATGCAATCACAAATATGTTTGGCAATTCCACAGCCTCTTTCATCTGCAGATTGATCAAATGCTTTACAGATAACGGGCCTTTGGGGGGAAGGTGGAAGACAGTGGTGATTTGTAAATTTGTATTTGAGGTTGGTTCATAGGAATATTACCATCATTTTGAGATAGCTAATATGCAAAAGACAACATAACTCTGTGAAACCTTTTATGGGATGGCACAGTAATTAATTGGTTGCATCATGGCCAAAGGTTATTATGTGAGCAGCTGCTTCTTTGCAGAGCCTACATAATCTGTAGCCAAAGTGTTATCATTAAAAGAAAAAAAAAGGTTTGTTTACTTGTGATAGTATTGGCCCTTTTCAATTAGGAATTTATTTTATGCCTGTGCAGGCCTTCTGCAACTTTGTGTAGGAGTAGAAGAAGCAGTTCATGTGAATACAGATATCTATATCCTATTTAGAGTTCACCTCTCACCATAATATTGGATCCATGCATCCTTCCTTTGGGGACATGGAGAACCATACATGATTCTGATTTAATAAGAACAGTGCATCCTCAAAGATGTCAACTCGTCATTTCAAAGTCTTTCCTCTGATCTGGCACTTCAGCTATACCTTTAGGAGGCCATTCCAGCACTCTATGAGCCTGGTTGCTTCTGGCTAATAAAATATGTGATTCCTCCAGTGGATTCCAGGGTCATGGCCAACTCCTAACCTCCTTCATTGTTAAGCAGGTTTCCTGGTTGGATGCTATACTGTGTGGTATTCCCTGCCTGTGTGGGACAGGCACTGCATACTATCAGCCAGTGATGCTGGCTGAGGTTATGCAGGCAGTAAAGGCAATTCCATGCCTGAAATAGATATCTTCCTCTGTAAGGACAGAATACTGGCCCTTCTAAGATGGAAGAGCCCTAATGTGGTCAAATCTACCAAGTTGGTCTCCTCAAGGAAAGTGCCATATTGGAGACTCAAAGTTCTTTTTTCTTTACTATAGACAGGTTGATATATCAAGGAAGCAAGAGTAAGATCAGCCTTTGTAAGAGGGAGAAAATGCTGTGAAGCCTTTTCATAGCTTTTGTCTATGCCACTATAGCCATGTTATTCATGTGTCCAGCATGGCAGCTCTGGGGTAGCCAATGGCAAAAGCTGGCTTATGTCAACTGGTTGAGTTGTTCAATTCACGTATCATGGTGAATGCTTTCTTGTGGCCAATACTGTGTGACACAGAAATCTCCACATGTTTTGCCCACTTCTGCATGTCCATCCACATCGCAGACCTGCTTATCACTGATCTTGCAATTCTTCATCTTTCAGGCTACTGCCAGAAGCAAGGTGACTGGCCACTGCCAAGAATCATAAATATTCTCACAGTGAACCACTTCCCCTTTCACACAAAGCGTATAACCTTGTGTACTGCGCACAGCCCTATTCACTGCGAAGATTTTTTTCTCCCCTGTATTGTCTTTCAGGATCATCCCTGCATGTGGCTGTAAAGTAGACCACATTCATTCTTGGCTTGCACCCAGGAACTAAGCTGACCCATCCATAAACCAGTTTCACACTTTTCCCACCTCTCGTCGTTGATCGTTTAGAATCTCCCATATGCTATAGGTAAAAGTTAGGTGAAGAACACTGTTAGTAGGTGACATGTGGGTCTGCTCATGACCTCTGATCCTACAGGGGCTTAATCCTAGATGTGCCCAGTTTCATCTTACAATGGACTGACTGATGTTTGGCCCATCCAACTTTATGGTCTAGTGAGTCCAATAGATCCTAGATCATAATAGAAAATTACAGACACATGGTTACTTTGTGCCCATGGTTAAACATTCCATCTCCAACAGGGCCCAGTAAAGCCAAGAGCTGTTTCTCAAAGGACATATGATTATTTGTTTGAATGGCATGGTCTTATTCCAGAATTTCAAGGTCTACATTATGATTCTTCCACTGAAGCTTGCCACACAGGTCCGCACCGCCAATTATACTTCTAATAACATAGTCCCTGGCAGATCACATGGGCTAAGTGGCAGGGCTGCTTGTACTGTAGCCTGAAATTACTGCAGTTCTCTTTCCCTCTCCAGACCCCATACAAAGCTGGCTGTCTTCTGCATCACCTGCTATATGGACCTCGAGAAACCAAAAAGGGAAGCCAGGTTTCTTTCTTTGTGGTAGGGGATGCAAGTTGCAGCAATTAGTCTTTTACACTGGAGAGGATGTCCAAATACACTCTTGATTACTGGACTCCTGTTGATATGGCCTTTTCCTGAATCTTCACAGGATTTATCTTTCACCCTTCGGAGTACATGCATTTTACTGATGTTTCCAGCTTTCTAGTCAATTCTTGCTTATTCTGCCCAATCAGAATGATGTCATCAATGTTGTGATAGATCAGTATAATTTTCAGTGGGATATACATGCAGTTCAGATCTCTTCAGACTATGACAGAGGGCAGGAGAGTTAACATAGCTCTGAGGCAAAACTGTCAGTGAATATTGCTGTTTGTTTCACATGCATACAAACTGTTTCTGATTCTCTTCTAATTGGAAGGGGAAAGAAAGCAAACACCAAATCAATGTTGATATAATATGTACCCAAGATATTATTAATCTGTTCAAGAAATAACAGCACATTTGACCCAGCAGCTGTGATAGGGTCTAATACTTTTTTAAGTTTCTGGTGGTCTATAATCATTCTCTAGTGTCCATCAGATTCCAAAGGTGTCAGACTGGCTAATTAAACAGGTGTGATAGGGACCACTGCTCTGCATCAGTTAGGTCTTTAGTTGAGGCATTAATCTCTAGGATTTCCTATTGTTTTCTATTTACTATCTTATCCAAGGAAGGCAGTTTCAGAGGTTCAATTTGCCTTTCTTCATGGTGATAGCTCTTTCTTCACAGATTAGGGACAGGAGCATTAATCCAACTGCCAAATACACTAGTTTTTACTATGTCCATGAGGATTGGAGAAATGACTAGAGGATGGGTCTGTAGATGCAATACACTCATTGATTCTCTGGCCCCCATATGCCTTTGCTCCAACAAGGGGACTATAATGACAGTTGAGTCTACAGACATCAATGCCAACTCAACTCATGTTCAGAAGTCCTAGCAATGCCTGGGTTTAGTGCCCCCCCCCCCCACCTCCCCACCATCCAATAGTATATTCTTGTGAGTAAATGGTTGTAGGTCCTTGAAAAAATTGGGGGAAATCATTAGAGCTTATATTTGACATAATGTTGCAAAGCCCTTCTTCCTCAAAGGGTTTTCAGTGCAAAAATTGTTTCAGATCTGAAAACTTGACCATAGTTTTTTATTGAGGTGACCACTCTCTACCTTTTGCTTCTACACTTATGCCTTTTTAAAAAATTATATTTGTTCAGCAGCACCTCAGACACTATGCCCCCTTGAGATACTATTATCTATTAACCATTTCACAACTTTTGGCTAGTAAAGACCCTTGGCTCTTCCTCATATCTTACCAACCATTACTTTAACTGTGGTCTCCTGGCTTACAGAAGTGAAGCACTACCACCTGGCCATTCTTACTTTAAGGCCACATCAGCCCATGTAGAAGAAAGAGCCCAATTCTGTGACCCACATCTTCTATCATCTGTCTTGGCATATCATCAGACTTCTTAGTGATGTTAGTACCCTTCCCACCACACATTACCAACAGTCGTGGTGAATTGTATGTTCTCTGGGCCTCCTTGTGGAATGCGATACTCTGATGGCTCTTCTGGACTTACATAATATATCCATTACAGTATATCCACTTTCACTGCCTCTTTATTCCTCTGTCTGCCATTTCTCAGGGCAACTCAGGCATTTCTACTTCACTCAGAATGAGCTACTGTTTATTGCAGGCATCTAAGAGCTAACCCAGTGATAATTTGCCCCATTTCCTGGGATTCTTGCTAGAACATTAAATAATAAGTCCCAAGAGAATGGCCTTGAAACAATAGTTCTTGTTCATCCAGACTTACATTCCTGCCCCTTGATCAAATTTCCTCAAAATCTAATCCTAGTATTAATCTCCTGGCTCCTGCTGGCCTATGCAAAGTAGTTCTTGCAATTTTTTAGGTTAAAAGACTTTTATTCCTTACAAAGCACAGCAGATCCTTAGCCAGATTGTGTTAGGATTGAACCCTAGTTATCAGCTTCACGACCAGGAGAGAAGGTGGGGGCAGCTCCTGAGGGAGACACTCATTGCCTGATGTGGAAGAGACTTTTGCAGCTTCAATTTTTTGAAGTTTCAATTTTTCAAATGCATCACATACCTGCCACAGCATTTCTCTCCACTCTGACATTTCCCTGGGTCATTACTGGGAAATCCCTGTTGACTGAGTTATGCCATCTACCCATGCCCCATCCAATGAGTAGGATGGCGTCCTCTTCACCTGCCAGTTAGTAGGTGAGCCAGTCCCACATCCTCATCTTACTACCTGTTTTCTCAGACCACTTAGTATCACTCGTTAATCTGTGTGAAAGAAAATAGCCAGGTAGCTGGGGAGAGTCCTTTGACCGTGATGTGTGACCCTAAGTAAAGAAGAGGAGAGAGAAGTCTGGGTGAAAGAGACCTAGACTGCTGAGCAGTCTAAGAAAAGTTTGGTAAGACCATTCAGGAGGCCTTAAGCCAAAGTCAGCTGTCAATAAGCTCCCTTGTATCTCACGAATGGGCCAGTCTTTGCCCAGCCATATTCATTTCCTGCCTGGGAGCATCCCATTGGAAACATGACCTTGACCAGAACACAGGGATGGATTTCAGAGTAAAGCACCTGGGTTCAGGGCCAACGTCATGTGTATGCAGCTTGGCAGTCATACAGGGCCCTGCACTTGGCGGAGACCTGCACTTATTTAAGTGCTCTGCTACTGTCTTGACATTCTGAATAATTTTATCTTTGAACTTGTGTCTTGTAAAGAACAAGGGAGCATGTGCACTAACAGAGAAACAGAGGCAACAGTAAGGTCTACCATTCCTTGCTGCCCATTTACATATGGGGCTCATGATGTCCCACAGCACAGAATTATGGTAGACCCATGATGTGTTTAAGCCAGACTCAAAATTAGTTCGAGGTAAGTTTGTTACGTCCATGATGGAGTAAGCAGGGTTATTGACACAGGCCAAGAGGCCACCAGAACTTGCCTCAAATCAGAAAGAAGAAAAACTTCATCACTTATGTGACTATTCTGTATTCAATAATCACCCATGCTGAAAATGATGGCATAGAAAGAAAAGGAAAAGATAGAGCAAACCATAGTTCCTGTTCCTTTCAGTTTTTCCTTACTTGTAAGTAAGCTGAAGGTAGAGAATGCTGGTAGAATGAGTGTGCATACCAAGAAGTAAAATAAAAACACTTGAGCTACTTTTGTGCAGCTTCTGTTTTTCTGGTGAGACAAAATACGTATGCATGCACAAGCTACAAACACAAATTGTACAATTCAGTGATCCTGCGCTAAATTAAATTTTTTTATAGTTGCATTTAAAACTGGCATTAAACAACATAAATGGTGAAATTCAAGCTAGTAATTTAAAATTTTAAGTATTTCTTTACTTAGGACAACATGACATATCAAATTTACAAAACACCATGAAAAGTCAAGAGGAAGATTAAAGAAGATAGAAAACAGATTTATATTTTAGTACCTTTCTTGACACTTTGCTTTTCAAACAGTGGTCCTCATATTTTTATTTTGAAACAGGTCTTACAAATAATATAGCCAGCCTTCCCTGAGGCCCTTGGCAAATTATGGTCCTTGTAGTTGGAGATAAACAGATTGCACTGTCATAGCTGTCACATGGGTTTTGGTTACAGAAAAGCCAGGATGCAAACCTAAGACACCTGAATCTTAATTATTTGTTTATTTCACCAACTCACTTGTTTTCTCAGTATAGATGCCCTCCTCTTTTATTCTATCAAAGCATATTTAAAACTCCTAGGAGGTACTCTTCACTAATGTTCTACATCCTTAACCAACCTAAGTGACAGGTGGTGCTGATCACATGTATAAATCATACTTGGAAAGGGAGTCTACTCTGTCCCTGCATCAAAGTGTAGTTCACCTGCTCAAGGGTTTGTTTTGTATTTTTCCTTGGAGTATATGTTAAAATATTGGGCTTAGTGGTCAGCCTTCTTAGGTTACAATTCTGATTCCATGTGACCTGATATTTTTCAGAGGCTCTGAAAGTTTCATATTCTTCATCTATAAAACGAGGCTATTATTCAGACTCATCAAGAAAAAAGGCTAGGGTGCAAATCAATAAAATTAGAAATGAAAAAGGAGAAATTACAACTGACACCACAGAAATACAAAGGATCGTAAGAGACTACTACTACAAGCAACTATATGCTAATAAAATGGACAACCTAAAAGAAATAGACCAATTCTTAGAAAGGTACACTCTCCCAAGACTGAACCAGAAAGAAAGAAAATATGAACAGATCCAGTCATAAGTACTGAAATTAAAACTGTGATTTAAAAACTCCCAACAAAAAAATGTCCAGGACCAGATGGCTTTACAGGAAAATTCTATCAAACACTTAGGGAAGAATTAACACCTATTTCTCAGAAACTATTCCAAAAAGTTGCAGAGGAAGGCATACCCCCAACTCATTCTATGAGGCCACCATAGAATGGTTTGGTTCTGATACCAAAACCAAACAAAGATATTACAAAAAACAAAACTATGGGCCAGTATCACTGATGAAAATAGATGCAAAAATCCTCAACAAAATACTAGCAAACTGAATCCAGCAATACATTAAAAGGATCATGCACCATGATCAAGTGGGATTTATCCCACAGATGCAAGGATTTTTCAATATCCACAAATCAATCAGTGTGATACAACACATTAACAAGTTGAAGAATAAAAGCCAGATGTTCATCTCAATAGATGCAGAGAAAGCTTTTGACAAAATTCAATACCCACTTATGGTAAAAATTCTCCAGAAAGCAGGCATAGAAGGAACATACCTCAACATAATAAAGGTCATATAAGAAAAACCCACAGCTAACATCATACTCAATGATGAAAAGCTGAAAGCATTTCCTCTAAATCAGGAACAAGACAAGGATGTCCAACTCTCATTATTTTTAATCAACATAGTTTCGGAAGTCCCAGCCAAGGAAATCAGAGAAGAAAAATAAATAAAAGGGATCCAAATTGGAAAAGAAGTAAAACTGTCACTGTTTGTAGATGACATGACACTATACATAGAAAATCCTAAAGATGCTACCAGAAAACTACTAGAGCTCATCAATGAATTCAGTAAAGTTGCAGAATACAAAGTTAATACACAGAAATCTCTTGCATTTCTATACACTAACAATGAAAGATCAGAAAGAGAAATTAAGGAAACAATCCCATTAACCATCGCATCAAAAAGAATAAAATACCTAGGAATAAACCTACCTAAGGAGGCAAAAGAGCTGTACTCAGAAAACTATAAGATGCTGATGAAAGAAACTGTAGGTGACACAAACAGATGGAAGGATATACCATGTTCTTGGACTGGAAGAATCAGTATTGTCAAAACAACTATACTACCCAAGGCAATCTACAGATTCAATATAATCCCTATCAAATTACCAATGGCATTTTTCACAGAAATAGAACAAGAAATTTTGCAATTTGTATTGAAATACAAGATACCTGAATAGCCAAAGCAACCTTGAGAAAGAAAAATGGAGCTGGAGGAATCAGGCTCCCTGACTTCAGGTTATAGTACAAAGCTACAGCAACTAAAACAGTATGGTACTGTCATGAAGCTAGATTTATAGATCAATAGAACATGTTAGAAAGCCCAGAAATAAACCCATACACCCATAGACAATTAATCTATGACAAAAGAGGCAATAATATACAATGGAGAAAAGACAGTCTCTTCAATAAGTGGTGCTGGAAAACAAACTGAACAGCTACATATACAAGAGTGAACTTATAACACTAACACCATATACAAAAATAAACTCAAAATTGATTAAAGACCTAAATGTAAGACTGGATACTATAACTCTTAGAAGAAAACATAAGCAGAACACTCTTTGACATAAACCACAGCAATATCTTTTTGTATCCACCTTCTAGAGTATGAAAATAAAGACAAAAACTTAAAAATGGGACCAAATTAAACTTAAAATCTTTTGCACCACAAAGGAAACCATAAGCAAAATGAAAAGACAAACCACAGAAGCAGAGAAAATATTTGCAAATGATGAAACTGTCAGGTATTAATCTCCAAAATATATAAACAGTTCATGCAGTTCAATATCAAAAAAACCCTAAAGAACTCAATCAAAAAATGGACAGAAGATCTAAATAGACATTTCACCAAAGAAGAAATAAGATGGCCAAAAAGAACACAGAGAAATGCAAATCAAAACTACAATGTGGTATCACCTCACAACGGTCAGAATGACCATTATCAAAAACTCTACAAACAATAAATGCTGGAGAAGGTGTAGAGGAAAGCGAACACTCTCACACTCTTGGTGGAAATGTAAATTGATACAGCCATTATGGAGAAGAGTGTGGAGTTTCCTTAAAAAAACTAAAAATAGAACTACCATATGATCCAGCAATTCTACTCCTGGGCGTATATATGGAAAAAGACACAATTTGAAAAGATACATGCACCCCAATGTTCATTGCAGCACTATTTACAATAGCCAATACAAAAAAGCAACCTAAATGTCCACCAATAGATGCATGGATAAAGAAGATGTGTATATATATATACAATGGAATATTACTCAGCAAAAAAAAAAAAAAGAAATAATGACATTTTCAGTAACACAGATGGATAATCTAGAGATTATCATACTAAGTGAAGTAAAGCAGACAGAGAAAGACATATTGCTTATATGATATTGCTTATATAGGGAATCTAAAAAAAGATACAAATGAACTAATTTACAAAAAGAAAGTCACAGATTTAGAAAACAAACTGGGTTGGGGAAGGATAAATTAGGAGTTTCAGATTAACATTTACACACTGCTGTATATAAAATAATCAACAAGGACCTATTGTATAGCACAGGGAACTCTACTCAGTCTTCTATAATAACCTAAATGGGAAAAGAATTTGAAAAAGAATAGACATATGTACATGTATAACTATGCTGTATGCCTGAAACTAACACAACATTGTAACTCAACTATAATATAAATTTTTAAAAAATGTTAATTAAAAAAATGGGGCTATTATGAAGCACTTTGTAGAGGAAAAATACACTTATCATGATGGCATGAACACATTTGTCAGTCAGTGTTATCTACTGTTAACATTCCCTTTTAGGGCTACTTTTAACACAAATTCTTCAGAAACCAGTATCTATTTTCCCAGCCCAAAACCTATAAAAATGCACCTTTACAATCAAAGCCCATCCCTTTTGAGCAATTAAGCTAATGATACTTGAGACCTCTCAGATCGTTACCTTATTTAACTCAGCCTTTGCTCCAAACATGTTTTTGAAAATAGTTTATTCCCCTAAGAAAATTCATCAGAGCTTATTTTCCCTTTTCAGATTACCAAAGATTAAATTAGAAGACCACTCAGTGCCAATCCTTGGGATATGGAATCTGAATAGAATCAAACCAAAGTCCATGTTGCTTCACTCTTCTGGCCTTTGCCGTGATCCTGATGATAAACGGATTAGCACATGGTCGTTTGGAAATGCATCCTCCGCTCTCATTTGGCATTTCTTCTCTTTACAAGTGCCTCGGTTTCACTGCAGTCTAAGATCTTAGAGTGTGTAAAAATTTTCATAGGCTAGTACCTCCAATGGTTCTTCCTCATTGCAGTGTTATTGCTAACTAAAACTTGTGTTGAGCTGCAATTTTGTCAGAAAACAAAAACAAAATAATGGCCTTGGTCTACTCAGTCAAGTCCCAAGATCACTGTTGAGAGTTCTAGTCTGGCACATTGTAAACACAGTACAAATATATTTTTAAAGAAACGAATAGAAAAAGGGAAGGGAAGGGGAAGGGAAAGGATAGGGAAGGAAAAGATTTGCTAATAAATGAGGTAGGAATTATTTTATCCCCTGAAAATTCAAACCTCTTTTATAACTATCTGATTTATTCTCTTCAGCTTCCTTTTTCCATGCCTCACCCCAAATCACAGGCAAATACACATGGAATGATTGCTATAATATTTGTAAAATTCTGCCTAGGCTTCATTATTCTTTTCAACACTATTCAAAAACACACAGGGACAGGGAAAGACAGTTTTATAGTCTAATTAGCTGTGCTATTGATTAATATAATACTTTTGATTCATGGTTCTTTAATGAATTAAGGTGAGTGTCTCAGAAATTACTGAATATTTTCAAAAGGAAAACATCTACAATACCTTTCCCAACAGCCGATTCCCTCACTCCAAGCAATTATACTGGGGGAAAATATATATGCACACACACACCAGAGGAAATAGTATAGAAATTATAATTTTTTGTAACTTAGGTAAAAACACAGTAAGATAAGAAGGGAAACTTAGCAAGAACTGAAATGCTACATGAGTAGTTCACAGTATCAGTGGACTAACTGGCCATGAAGAATAGTCAGTAAGTAATTTATAACAAATAATAACATCTCTTTTTTAATGTAAGAATGAGTAATCCCTCTTTATTTTTCTTCAGTGCTGAAAAGCATTAAATGTTGGAGGAAGTAATCTATCGACCAATTAGTTGGATTTTTTCCACTTTCTTATGACTTTTAAAGATCTGTATGGGAAGTTGTTGTATAACAAAGGGAGTCCAACTCGAGGATGGAAGAAGCCTTAGAGGACTGGGGCACGGAGGGTGGGGGGGACTCGAGGCGGGGGGAGTCAAGGAAGGGAGGGAATACGGGGATATGTGTATAAAAACAGATGATTGAACCTGGTGTACCCCCAAAAAAATAAAAAAAAATAAAAAAAATAAAAAAAAAGATCTGTAAACTGTCTTAAAAGTGATGAGACAAACCTTTTAAAAGAGCAAATACAGAGATCTGAATTGGTCAGACAAATGTAATGGCTGAGAGAATACATTCAAACATAAAAGATTTTTTTTTCCTTTTTTAAGAGAACAATAAGTAAATTTATAAATCCCAAACTATTCCTGGATTTTAATTAATTAAGGGAAGCTATTTTTCATTGGGAAGACTTGATGTTTCTTCCACTTTCCCACAATCTTGTTAATTATTTAGGCCACTTTGGTGTGTGTGTTTTCCTACTCATTGGTCACATAGCTGCACTTAGCTTATAGAGAAATTATATTCCTTATAAAATATCTTGTTTTGACTGATTCCTTATCATTTTGATTTGGGTATGGACCATAGGCAATTTATTTTTTGCAACCGACTCATTTTTAAAAATTTCTTTTGACTTTTATGTTCCTTGGAAAACAACTAAATCAGATACAAAGAAGAAAAACAAAGGAATTTTATATTTAATGATAAGCTTAAAAGCAGCAACTAAAAAAAATCCATAGAGTTTTTGCATTTATCAGCCATACAACTTCATATTTTGACAGTGTTTAATAGGATCACAAGTAATATAAATTTTCTTTTTAATTATATTCCTCAAAATTCATATATTGAAGCCCTAATGCTTAGTACCTCAAAATGTGACTATATTTGGAGACAGGGTCTTTAAAGATTTAAGTTAAAATGAAGTCATCAGAGTGGGCCCTAATCTGATGTAATTTCTGTTTTTGAAAGAGATTAGGACATAGACACACACAGAAGAAAACCAGTGAAGAAATCAGGAAGAAGAGACAGCCATCTACCAGCCAGGGATGGAGACCTCAGAAGAAATTAACTATGCCAACACCTTGATCTCACACTTCTAGCCTCTGAAATTGTGAGAAATAAATTTGTGTTGTTTAAGTCACCCAGTCAATGGTACTATGTTATGGTAGCCCTAGAAGACTAATACAGACTTCTATCCTAACAACCACCATGGGTAAGGATGAGGAGATGTGATAGAAACCAATAACAGTTGTTTGTTCTGTACAACAAATATAGACTTTATGCTGAGAAAAGTTGTACCATAACTTTTCTGGATAGGGAAGTCTAGCATATGATCCTTTTCTACTTAAGAGTCTGAAAATAAAGCTATTCATCAGATCTCAGCTCTTGAACCTACGATCTACTGGAGTGTCCCATCCTAAGGCCTTAACCCTTGGCCTCTCTAATAATACATGTGTTGTGGCAGAACCACCAATAATCATAATATCTGTAGGAGTAGAAGGGAGCAAGATTCCTATCAAACCCTAAAGTGACATCCTGAAGGTATTCAGCAAGAAGAACAAAACTCCCATGGGAAAGAAGACTTTGATTACTTTGACCTTGATGACTTTTCTCATATTTAATTGTAAAGCTTCTGAGATAATATGGTATTTTTAAAGCACAATTGCCCTGAGTAGATAGTCCTGACTCAAGAGCCTGAATCTTTACAGTAACTTTGAATATCATTACATTCAGGACTAAGGACAATATTTAGCTTAGGAGCTGCTACATGAGATCTTTATTTACTTCTTGGAACTTAAGAGAAGATTATAATTTTATACAACTTTATACATTTTGAATGATGATAAAAATTGCATTGCAGCTAAAAAATATTTCAATAGAGGTATGTTTAAACACTGGAGCTGTAAGTGATGGCATATGTCATAATGAAGGGGATGTGATGCTGGGAAAGAATCAGCAAGCAGTAGAATATTTTTTTCTAACTTACCACTGAAGTCCTGGTGAGTTTACAGATTATGTCAATACAGTTTTGTGATACTTCAAATGAACAGAAAAGAACTGAGCTTTAAAAATGCCTTTGCTTGGCTAACAGAGAACCTGGAACCATTTGGCTTACATCCATAAGACAGTGCGGTCAGTAGGACAGAGGCAATACGTGCCACTAGGGAACTAAGAGCAACAAATGTGAAGCCTGAAACCGACAGGCAGTAACTCACAAGTGTCCAAATCCTGCCCTCAGATACTCTTGGGCAGCTCCCACTGGGGCTTTAGCTGGGGAGTCAATTGAATTTCAGTGCCTGAAAGGAACTCTTGGCCTTCTGGGAGCAACTATTCTCTGCTGAAACATGGGCAAGGAGTTTTAGGTAATAATCAGACACTAACAGTAACCATCTGGATAAAAATACAATTGTTCTCTCTCTCTAACTAGCTTTAGACCCAGGAAAACATATCCAGAAGTAACTAAACTAAAATTATATCTTTAGCCTCTATTTCATATTAATTAGACCTCATACATCCTGCATGTGAGCTTCACTTACTATTCCAGTCAGCGATGGGAATCTTACCAAGACAGCACTCTCACTCTGGGAGAATCTGAGCCCTCTGACCCTTGCCACCCAGGAGAAAGGGAAGTACACATGTAAGAGACCACAATTACAAAATAAAATATTAAGGAGAGAAGTCAATCCAAAAATAATCATCACATTTGAAACAGCTTCTATGGCTCTATGGCCAGAAATGGTCCAGGAAAATGCCATACATATGGGTATTCTTACAAACAACGTGATGGTGAACTCTTCATTACATCAGTCCATCAGGTACCATTTATGGTAATCCACCATCTCCATGTTTCTGTGTAACATATACTCTAGGAAAATATAGTAAAAGTAGAAAAGATGGTCTTGGAATTTAAATCTCAATGAAACGCACAAATGAAATCCTAAACATGGATTTCCATCCCTATGTGCTGAAAGGATCCTAGAACAAAGGGCACAGGTGTGAGACTGTTAACATGGACAGGTGTGGGGCAAGATGAATTTTAATCATACAACTTTTAGAAAGTGGGACATAACTCAGAGGAGAGAAAGCAAACTGATCCCTGGGAAAAAATGTGCATAGAGAAGAGACATCCTAAAGTCATAGGCAATTTAACCAGTGAATTTTCTCAAAGTAAAACTTCTTCCAGTGCATGAAAAGAAACAAAAACAGGCAGATTACTGTAGTTGAGGTTCTTTTTCAATACATAATGGAATAGTTACGATTACTGAAGACAACTGAAGCCCACTGCAGATCTCTTAATACCAAGTGACCTGGTAAAAACAAAACTTCTTGAAGTTTTTTTTTTTCCAAAATAAAAATGTATACATATTAGCTTAATATTTGGATGAGCGCAGTCATCCAGGTTGTTTTTGTGAGAATATGTATGATATACCATGTAAAGATCATGTAAATCACCATCTCCAAATTTTTTTCTGTTGGCATAGCTGAGTCCAAACAGAATCTTGAGTCAGGATAAGGTGACATATTCCTTTAGTAGTTTGTTTAAGACACGTATGCTGTATGTACTTTGTTTTGCCTGTTCTCAAATGTTTGTCCCATAATGAGCCAAACATACAGAACATCCTGAATAATTAGTTGTCATAATAAAACTGTCAACAGAGATATCCAGGTGGTGAGTATCTGCTCTGGTGAATTATCTATGGACAAAGAAATTATCCACTTACTAGAAACACTATATCTGATTAAACCTTCCCCTGAAAGGGATTAGATAGTCACACTTGGAAGTACTTTGCATTGAGCTAGAGATTACATTTGGCAGTATCTCCAAATTCAAAACCAGTTTAAAACGAAGAAGCATTTGACATCCTGAATGAAATTTGATGTTGTAGTTTCCAGTATTTAAACTGCAGAAAATTTGTACAGAATTTCAAAAAAAAAAAGGATGAGAAGGAAGTGAGGGAAGGAGTAAAATGGGGAAGGAAAGGAAGTGTTTTAAACTCACGGGAGTTCATAAAAGATCTCTGGCAAAGATTAAATGAATCTGTTGCTGCCTCAGGTAACACAAAAGCTACCATTTGTTAATACTGGTTATGGTTATGGTGGATTCTTTCAATCAGGACTACCTAGTACATAGGTGAAGAAAAGCAAACAAGACACCCTAAGCCAAGTGATGTAAATGGAAGGTCAGTTTTTCATCAAAACATAAGGAAAACAAAATTTTCGTCTTACTGGAGCATACATCAAATTTGAAATTCTAAGGAAATGCAAAACTCTCTAGTTTTGTGGTGATTTCATGGTGCACATTTGTAGAAAGAAAAATTAACCAGGCTTCCTGATAACTATATCCATATAGAAGAAAAAAAAATCCTAGGAAAATCATTTTTGGAATAGTTTTACAAAAAGTACAATTATTATTTTCTAATTCCATCCTCTCTATCCAAGCCCCAAATTTAAATAATATCTCCTTTCTCTGAATAACTATAGTGATTTTTAATTGAAATGAAGCTTATTATTTTTTTCTCTATCATGCAGGATTAAAATCATTTTGTGAAGAAGGACCCTCACTCAATCAACTTAGTTTATTTTCTCCAATATCTAACATATATAGTAGCATCTCCATAATTGTTGATAATAAAAAGTGATTGCATGATGATCACAAGAATTAAATCATTTTAAAATTTAAATATATTTGTCTTTAACATGGCAATACTATGTGTTTCAAGAAAATATCAGCCTGTATTCGAAAGTAATATCTTCAAAAAATTTATAAGAATTTTAAATTTGTATCTGTTATATTTAAGATTTTGTTCAATCCTAAATTCAAACTCATATTTGAATGTCCTATCTCAGAGAAGTAAGTTCCAAGTTTTCTAGCAAAATTTCAAAGATTAAAGATACTTCCTATCAGCAGTTCTAAAAAGCCAACTGAAACATGAAGAAAAAATTTTCTCTGAAAGACATTTGTTTCTCTTTACTTATACATACGTTAACTATTTCATCAGAAACATCTGCCCTAAAAAAGTTTTACTAGCAATAAAACACACACACACACACACCTTTTCAGAAATAACATTGGTTCCTCTAAGTGCCATTTATTATCCAGAAGTATTTCAGATATGGTTTGATGCAAGTTAATTGTTCAATACTATTTAGTACAAAGGAAATGGAAGATAAGGCATCTAATTGATGCATTAGCAGCCATTCCCACCTCCAAAAGTTGCAGGAGGCACTTTTAACAGCTGTCATTTTCTTTGCAGGGGATCTGCTGTGAACAAAATGGAATATTCACTATTTGTTCCTTCTTACATTTATTTAGCAAGAGCCATTATCATCCATCCCAAGTACACACTTCTACAGAACAAGAGATGTATAAAGTAACAATGTTTTGAATAAGCAGTTCTTATCTATAAAGTGCTTTCACTTTTGTCTTGGGACCTTGTCAACTTGAGCAGGTTCTTCCTCTGAGGTCCACAAATGGCCCTTCTATATTCTTTGCTATTTATTGTTCATCTACAGTGATATAGAAATCAGCGGATTCTTTCTTCTCTCCTTTCCTAAGTAATATTCCTATGGAGTTAGATCCTAATAATTAGTTTTGGGGGAAACGAATTAATAGAATTATGCTGATACTACTTTCTGTGATTCTGTGAAGTGAAAATATGTCAGGTTTCCCATCATAAATACCCGTCTTTAGAATTTTATGCAGCCATTGTAAAAATAATCCCTGGGTTGGAATTTAATATTTCATCTAGAAAGTCTTTCCTATTCTTCTGCCTTGAAAGAAATGGAAATATATTCTGAAGAAAAATTAGTTTTCTTTTGCTAAAAACGGCAAATGGAAGAAGACAATATTGTTAAACTTACATCAAGGTTAATTGTATTTTTAAGTAATGTGCAAAAAGCTGCTTGCCCTGAAGGAGGACTTTTCTCTAACAGTGATAACAAAACAAAAAACTGTGTATAAAATCTGGCCTTTGAAAATACTATTGCTCCCTAGTGAAAGGGCTCTCTCTGTTGCCTCAGGTTCCAGAATGTTCTGAGGTAAAAGTTTAGAGTAAAGTATGAGATTAGACCTCCTTTTCCCATATCATTTCCAACCTCTAACATTCCAATCTAAAACTTATCCAAATTAGCACAGGGTTTCTGAAAAAGGCAAAGTCTCTGGGGTACAGTTTAAACTCTGGTCTAGCAAGGAATTAAGGAAGTTGAATAACATCTCTGAATGTCAGGCTCCTCTTCTAGAGAAACAGTCATCAGAAAATATTACATTTCTACAGAGTATAGAATATACTATACTATATATATTATACTACACTCTATATATTTTTATGTAAGATATATAGAATACTTTACATTCTACAATAATAATGGAGTCTTTCTATCATAAAGACTCCTTTATTATAGTAGGGAGTCCTGAAATGTTTACCTATTAAAAAAAAAAGAATAAATTATACTGCCTACTTATATACAAGCACACTCAATCCTAAATATTCTTATGAATTACCAAGATGTCACTGGGCAACCCCGCTCAATGATTTATTCTTTGATTCATCAATTTATTCAATCACTCAAGAAATACTTACTGGGGACTTCCCTGGTGGCACAGTGGTTAAGAATCTGCCTGCCAATCAGGGGACACAGGTTCGAGCCCTGGTCCGGGAGGATCCCACGTGCCTCGGAGAAACTAATCCTGTGTGCCACAACTACTGAGCCTTCATGCCATGACTACTGAAGCCTGTGCACCTAGGCCCCATGCTCCACAACATGACAGGCCACCACAATGAGAAGCCCGTGCACCACAATGAAGACCCAACACAGCCAATAAATAAATAAACAAACAAATAAATAAATAAATTTATAAGGAAGAAATAAGAAGAATTACTTACTGGGTACTCAACATGTGCCAGGTTACATGATACAGTCAAAAAAGTAAACTAATTCCTGTATTTAGAATTTACAGCTTAACAGAGAAGGCAGATATTAAGTAATTAATTGCCACAAAATTGAATCAATATTATGATAGGCTAAAAGATTTTCCTATCTTGTATACATACACATGGACAATAAACTGTTCAATGACTCTAGTATCGTCCAATAACAGTGAATAATACAACACTCACTTATTTTGATGAACCTTGTGGAAAATTAGGGAAATTCTTGGAACAAATAATAGCCCAATAGCTTTTCCTTTCTACTGACACCTAATATGTTTAATAATTACCATGGAAAATGTTCAAAACTCAGCTGAAATCTCATTTTATTGGTGTTTTAGTCACTTCCTAAACAGATTTATTCAACTATAGAGGAAGCAGAGAGGTTTGACAATATATCCTTCTAAGGAAAACAAAATGATACTTGATAGAAAAAATTACCAGAATCCTCAACAGTAATCAATGCTTTCCTCACTTAGAGGACTCATTTTGCTTTTCTTCACTTATTTTATTTTATTTACCAAGAGTAGTGTTGTAAATGGCAAACTATGACACGAGTTGTTCAATTACATTTTTATCCAAACTTTTATTTTATTCATATATAAATTACATTTGATCCAATATAAATTTCTCCTTATGCCTCACTGATTTCTGCTGTCTGTATTGTCTTCAAAAGATTTATAGCCTCCAGAAATATTCAATCAATGACCCCTAAAAAATGTACAGTAAGAAAATAGTTGTCGCACTCTCAAAGGAAAAAAACTGTGAAACAACCAACTAAGCTGCAATCGAAGAGACAGCTTACTGAGTGTTACACCTAAAAGGATGAAAAAGTCCAGAGGCATCCAGGCCCATGTGTTATTATTGATGTCACTGCTTCTTTTTTCTTACTCCCTTATCTTTTGAATATTGCACACAATAGTACAGAGATGAGAAATCAGTAGAAAGATTGGTAATAGTAGAAATACTACCTGTAGCAGTCCACATCTATTTGTAAATAGTTACAAAATAAGTGTATAAGAAAGGATGAAAAAGTACATGCACTAGGGTTGTGTTTTGATTGGAATTGTGACTTGCTAGTTGAAGGCAATTGCAGTAATGCATATATGCTTCAGCCTTGGTTTTCACTCTTTTTTGATTACCCAAGCTTTTGTGCACATAAAAGTAAAGGAAAGAAGCAGGAGGCTAGGCAATTTATTATTTCTTTAAAAGTCGCAAGAGGGGGAAAAAAACTTGCCAGTAAAGCCTGAGAGGAAATCTGGCTTCCTTTTAGTCCTGTTCCATTCTTGCTTTTGTGTTTACATGTTCACAAATAAATGATTCCAATTTCTAGTCAGAATTTAAATCTCAAGTATTTCACTCACTGAGAAAAGGAACACACATAAAGGCACAGGAGAATTCTGTATTCAACTTTTGCTGTGACAAAATGTTCCCTTGGAAACTGAATAAATTATTGGTGTATTTTCAACTAGGTTTATTCACAATATTGACTGGGAAGGGCCCGATTTTTGCTAATATAAAGAGGACCTTTGAAATTCATTTTTTCTTCTGTCTACAGAGTGGAATTTGCTTAACGTTAGTTATTAAGTACAGAACACAATATTTTATGTGCAAACTAGATATCTTTATAGGATCATATTGACTGGTCAGTAATTTCAACTCAACCACCACTGCCTGTCTCCAAAGTGCCCAGCACGGACAAGGACCTTTGATTACAAAGATAATATGGACAACCTCAAGGATTTCTTGGTTTAGTAAAAGAGCTAAACAGATTAACAAACCATGAAATTCATGGAGAACATACAAATGAAAATTTATATGTTATGATGGGCAATTTTGAATAAGAGGTTTGCTTCATTTGGAAGATAGATGTGTAAATAATATTGATGGTGATAATACTGTGATGCTGACTACTCAGTGTATCCTGGGCAGTGGTGGCTAAAAGTTGGCCTCCCAAACAGAGCAGGGTGATTTACTTTGGTGGTTAGATTAGGCTGATTGAGGAACCTTGATAGTTGAGGCAGCCCAGTGGGTAGGCGAGAGGGACACAGTATCAGAAGTTTTAGAGAAAGGGGAGAGACATTAAGTAACAGCCACAGTACTGCTGAAAAAGATGAGTAGGCCTGGGAAAGATTTTGTGCAGATTCTTCTGGCCTAGGTGACAATATTACAACTTGAACAGACTTAATCAAGACGTAATTTATTGATTTGCATAACTGAAAAGTGTAGGCAAGGCCATGCTCATGAGGTCATCATGAATCTATTTCTCACTTTCCTCTGGGATCTACATTCCTGTGTTAGCTTCTTCTACAGGCAAGCTTAAGCCAGCGACAACAATGGGCTACTACATCTCTAAATGTATAATCTGCTAGATTAACAATCCAAGCAAAAAGACAGAATTTTCTTTCTCCAAATGGTCTGGCAATTAAATGCTGATAAATCAAAGCACTGTCTGTATCATCCCCATCTCAGAAACAATCTTTGTGAATCAGGTAGAAATTTTAGGAATTATATTCATCTGCTATAATGGTGATGATTGAGGTAGGTGCAAGGTTTATTTCTCCATTGCATTGAAAGACCCAAGGCATGTATGAGGCTAGCATGCCTACACTATAGTGTAAGATGTAAGTATTGAAGACAAAGACACAAAACTGTCATTATTTGCATTTGATAAAACTGTCTGAATAAAAAGTCCAACAGACTCTACACAGAAATCATTATAAGTAATGTAATTGGCAACATTCTGCATATAAAAATAATAGCAATCAACTACATCCCTATACATTGGCCACATAGAGTGATAAAATCTTATTAAGCAATTTAATATTTAACACCAATATCTTTAAAAGCATTGGTATACTTCAATAGTCTCATCTTCAAACTCTTAGTAATATTATTAGGAATAATGCTAACAATATGTATATGTATAATTAATAGCAATTATAATATAGTTATTGGTACTTCCAGAAAGATTATAAAACATGTTGCTATTACTCTTGTATGTTCTCAGATTCTTTTTGGGGGGGAAAATCTTATTAAGTAAAATATAAAATCTTGTTAAAGTATATCATTTTCTATAGCAATAGAAATATAAGGTACCAGACTAAACATAAGTGATGTGAATAGTATTAACAGAAAAATCACAAAATTTTACTTAAGTAAATGTAAATATATACATGTTCACAGATAAAATAATTCAAAAGGATAAAGCTATCAGTATGCCCCAAATTAACCTAAAATTATATGGAGTTTCAATCAAAATCCCCAACAGATTTTTTCTTCAAGAAACCAACAAAAAAGTATATAGAAAAGCAGAAAGCCAGGGATTTTTTTCAGGAAACCTGTCAAGAAAATTTATATGAAAAAGCCAACAACAAAGAGTAGTCAAGACACAAACTATTTGTCCTATAGACAAGAGCCTATCATGAAACTAAAGTAATTATAAACATGGTATTGTCACAGACACAAGGAAATTGACCCATGAAACAGAAAATTCATACAGGTAAGTATAATATATAAATAAACAGTGAAAATCATGGACAGAGTGGGCTAATTATTTAATAAATCATACTAGGAAAATTGTTTATTCATATAGGAAAAATTAAATTGTATCCTTATCCTATAAAATAAAAAACAAAAATCAATTCCAAATAAAAAGTACGAGTGTGCAGGTTTAAAAAAAACTTTAAAACTTTTAAAAGGAATGTCTTTATGGAATTGATACTGAAACTTTTCTAAAAATGACATAAATATCATAGGTACAGAGAAAAACACTGTTAAATTAGGTAGTATATTAAGTTTTTAAGTCTTCTGTGCATCAAAAGGCATTAAACAATGTTTAACCTTAGTCACTGGAAGAAGATTATTTCCAAACTGAGTAAATGCCAAAAGATTGTGATCTACAATATATAAAGAATGTTTTTAAATCTATAAGAAAAAGACAAGTAATTCAACAGAAAATCTGACGGTAGTTACATATGGTCACTCTACAGAATCAGAATCTAACCTGAATAAGAATCAATAGATATCTCAAAAAATGAGCATCAGTAATCAAAGAAATGCATATTCCAACCATAATAAAATACCATTTGGTGTCCAACAGTTAGTGAAGACCTAACAGTAAAAAATGCATGTAAATGAGTTGAAATATTAATTTACACTAGTAGAGCGCAAATTGCTATAGTCAATTTGAAGAGCTATTTAGCAAAATAATAAAAAGTAGATTTAGCAATTTAATCCTACGTACATATTCTAGATAAATCCTCACACATACAAAAGATGCGTATAAGAATGTACATAGCAAAAGTATTTGTAACAAAAAAAGTAGAAGTAACATAAATCTTTATGGACTAAAATACATATATATATAATGGTATATTCATGTGGCAGTGTAAATTAATAAACTCGGTCTATATGTATCCACATAGATTAATCTTAAACACTCAATATTTAGTGAAAAAGACATGATACATGTTGTATATATTACACACACACATAATTTTATAATAGTGAAACAGAACTCCATTTATTAAGAATATACACAAAAATTTGGAAGAAGCATAAGGTTATCTAAGAGAATGATGAACAATAAATGAGGAGAGCATTTCTCTGAGTGTAGGGAGTTGAACTGGATTAGGAAAGGACACTTAGGCCACTTCAGCCCATATTTGTAATATTTTATATTATTCTACCTGGGTAGCTGTTACTAGGTATTTGATTCATTATTATGAATACATTTTTTATATATCATACATGTTAATACATTTAAAAGATATTATTAAGGAAGATCAAAATGGTGGAGTAGAAAAATGTGGAACCCTCATTTCCCCTAGGAATACATCACAAGGCACATGAAAAGATACCCAACATCACTAATCATCAAAGAAATACAAGGCAAAACCACAATGGGATATCGCCTAACACCTGTCAGAATGGCTATCTTCTAAAAGACCACAAATAATAAATGTTGGTGAGGATGTTGTGAAAAGGGAGCCCCAGTACACTGTTGGTGGGAATGTAAACTGGTGTAGCCACTGTGGAAAACAGTATGAAGATTACTCAAAGAATTTTAAATAGAACTACTATAAGATCCAGCAGTTCCACTCCTGGGTTATACATCCAAAGAAAATGAAAACACTCGTTTGAAAAGATACATATACCCCAATGTTCATAGCAGCATATTTATAATAGCCAAGACATGGAAACAACCTAACTGTTCATCAACAGATGAAGGGGTAAAGAAGATGTGATACACACACACGATGCCATGTTACTTAGCCCTCAAAAAGAATCAGTTTTTGCCATTTGCAACAACAAAGATGGGCCTGGAGGGTATGTGCTTAGTGAAATAAGTCAGACAGAGAAAGACAAATACTCGATGTTATCACTTGTATGTGGAATCTAAAAAATGAATGAATATAACAAAAGACAAAGAGACTCACATATGTAGAGAACAAACTAGTGGTTTCCAGTAGGGAGAGAGAAGAGGGGAAGGTAAGATAGTGGTAGGGAATTAAGAGGTATAAACTAGTATGTATAAAATAAATAAGCTACAAAGATATTTTGTACACTAGGGAATATAGCCAATATTTTACAATAACTTTAAGTGGAGTATACTCTATAAAAATATAGAGTCGCTAAGCTGTATAACTGAAGCTAATGTTGTAAATCAACCACACTTCAATTCAAATGAATAAATAAAAATAAGAAAAAAAATCTTTATGAACCAGTTACTGAATTTACTCAGGAAGAATAAGTAGGAAAGGGGTACATAAGAAGACATTAGGAAGAGGCAGATGCAATAATCTAAATCAGAGGTCTTCAACAGCAGCCCATAGGCCATACCCAGACAACTATTTGTTATTTTTTAAATAAAGTTTTATTAGAACACAGTCATACTCACTTTTTCACATAGGGCTACTTTTATGCTACAATGGCAGAGTTGAGTAGTTGTAACAGAGATAAGGCCACCAAAGCTGAAAATATGTACTATCTCACCCATTGCAGAGAAAGTCTGCCAATGTTTTAAATGGGTATAGACTTTGCTATAATAACAAATTTTAGCTTATTGTATAAGCACTACAAATTGGGATTTTAAATGTAACTTCTCAATTTTCAATATTTGAGAGAATGTTATTATTATCCCCATATTACAGATGAAGAAACTGAGATTGAGAGAATTTAAGTAAATTTTTCAGTGTCATTCTGACAGTAAGAGACAAAAATAGGTTTCTCTGACGCAAAGTCATATACTGGTTTAAACCCCACCAGAAAAAGATAGAGATGGACTCCAGAGAAAAGATAGAGATGGACTCTTTTTTTTTTTTTTTTAAAGAACTTTTATTGAGATACAGTTAACATACAATAAACTGCATATATTTAGAGAGTACAATTTGGTATTTTTTTTCTTATTAGTAATGTATATATGGCAATCCCAATCTCCCAATTCATTCCCCCCCAACCCTCTCGCTTTCCCCACTTGGTGTCCATATATTTGTTCTCTACATCTGTGTCTCTGTTTCTGCCTTGCAAACCGGTTGATTTGTACCATTTTTTGATATTCCACATATATGTGTTAATATATGATATTTGCTTTTCTCTTTCTGACTCACTTCACTCTGTATGACAGTCTCTAGGTCCATCCATGTCTCTACAAACGTCCCAGTTTCACTGCTTTTTACAGTTGAGTAATATTCCGTTGTATATATGTACATCTTTTTTATCCATTCATTTGTGGATGGACATTTAGGTTGCTTCCAACTCCTGGCTATTGTAAATAGTGCTGCAGTGAACATTGGGGTACATGTGTCTTTTTGAATTATGGTTTTATCTGGGTATATGCCCAGTAGTGGGATTGCTGGGTCATATGGTAACTCTGTTTTTAGTTTTGCAAGGAACCTCCATACTGTTCTCCATAGTGGCTGTACCAATTTACATTCCCACCAGCAAGAGGGTTCCTTTTCTCCACACCCTCTCCAGCATTTACTGTTTGTAGATTTTCTGATGATGCCCATTCTAACCGGTGTGAGGTGATACCTCATTGTAGTTTTGATTTGCATTTCTCTAATAATTAGTGATGTTGAGCAGCTTTTCATGTGCCTCTGAGATGGACTCTTTATTTTCAGACGACACTGTTTTACTCTGTCAAAATGGAGAATGTTGAATCAAAGATTGGCATTAAGAACTAAGATGCATATGAAAATTGAAATTATAAAGAAGCATAAACTTTACCCCAAATAATTAGCATTAAAATTTGCCCCCCAAAAAGGTATGACACTAGCATATCCACACACAGTTTTTCTTTTTGTCACTCTTTATCAGATACCAAAACACTGTGTCAAAGTAAAGAGCCAATTATATGTCACAATCGAACTCAACAATTCTGTTGAGTATCTGTTTCAGACAAATCACTGACAAAATGTATGAAAATCACTGACATAAATTGAGCTTTTTACAATGAAGTAGAAGAGATAACCCCCCCCCCCGCCATAGACTATAAATGGCTTGAGGATTGCAACCATGAGCGTACTCAATACAAACATCCAGGAAATTAATCATACTTAATCAAATCTGTTCAAGCAGTATTTTGAAAAGCCTCTGCCTAACACAGAGTCTTATCCTAGTTCAGAGAAAAGAGAGAGATTTAGCAAAATCAAGGCAAGGGGAAGTGCCTTAAGAAAATATACCACCCACTCAGACCATCCAAAGAGCCAGAAAAGAAGAGATTTTTACAGGAAAACCTGATAATGATGCAGTCTGGAGGTGAGATTAATGTAACTGTGAGCCTTGAAACCTGAAAGGGTTGGGGTATGTGTAAGAGGGAGGGCCATCAGTGTCAAAGGGAAAAAATGCACAAAATCTTGAAGACAAATGAAATCAAAGGGATGATACTAGTGAAGTTAAAGTTTTGGGTTTTTTTTTACCATTTCATATTTGTATTATATATTTGATTTCTTATGAATATTTCCAAACAGAGACCAATCCTTACCACATGCCAAGAAGACGGAAAGGAAATAACAAAAGTCTTGAAGTCAAACATTTAAGGCCAGCCAACCTCTTGCTGCTATAAGAAGGATGGGATTTGGGAGAATCCCGGACTGCGTCGCAGGAGAAAATCTCTGAGGGTCTTTGCATGTGTCCTGAAATAAGGCCCTTCCTCATGCAAAGCCTTTCCTTGCTGCCGCTGTTGTTGAAGAACATGGAAGTGGGGTCAATTATCCTTGAGATTACTGCCTTTGACACATGGATTCAAGAGCAACAAATTAGCAATTGCTATATTGTTAGTAATTTATCCTTCATTCTTACAGAAGTAAATTATAAAAAGAGATCTACTTAAACTCAATCTCCCAAACAATTCCTTTAGATGGGCCTTTGAAGAAGAATGTGTGGGAGACAAAATCGAGTTTGGGCATAGTGATTCCCGATTCTCGGTGATGTTGGCTTTGGAAACTCTAGGGAGTTCTGCAGTGACACTCAGACCTTAGTCATTGAGTACACAGTGACTTATGCTTCTGGGATACTAGGATGTTGTGCTATTGTAATTTATTACACACTGTCTTTCATTTCCAAAAACTCTAAAAAAAGAAAAGGTCACACAGCAATCAGTAGCTATGTGACCTTCAAACTGTCACCTTACTTGATTGGGTCCTGGTTCCTGAAACTGAAGGGATTAAAGATGGTCTACATTTGCAACCTTCTGTTTCTAGGAATTGAAAGAGCTTGTTAATAATGCAAATACAGCTCAACATAATTACAGAAAAGGATAAAACTTCTCTAATGTAAAGTCACCTCAGACTCGTCCCTCCGGAGCAACTGCGGGTTTGCCATTTAATTGCAATGGCACACAGAGTACAAAGATTTCAAAGCTGGATTCTGAAGAGCTGGGGGGCAATGTTGTGCTAATGTGTGCTCCGGGCATCAAAACCCTTTCAGGGATTATTTTAGAGAAATAGGAGATTTAACTAAAATGTGGAAATAAGATTACTTGAAGTAGAAGAGGACTGAAGATGTGGAGAAAAAAATACCTTAGGTGGAATTAATTTAACTGTGGGCAAACTCTGTGTGAGGGGATAAGAGAAGATGGTGTGGGCGGTATAGCCCATGGCAAAGAATTAATTCTCTTGAAAGGTGAAAGAGTAAGCCAAGTACATTTTAATGTACTCTTTCCAAGAGGAAAGGGGTGAAATAAGTTTCCAGCAAGCCTATGTATTAAAAAATATATTATGGAAAATTACATTTATTTTTATGATTAATTTTGAAGCATACTTTGGACAATAATTGCAAATTTAATAGTTAAATTTACTTTTCAATGTTTTAATTTGATTTTCACAATCTCTAAGAGTTGTTGAATTGAAGTTTTAGAAGGAGAAACAAAATTCTGTGAGTGGAGTAATAATTCAGTCATTAGGAACTTCTCCCCCTGTAACCCAAGAGCGTAATGGTAATGAGGTTTCACTCAAGGGTGTGTGGAGACTGCAGTTCTAGACTTGAACTAACCAGAGAAGTGTCTGCTAACTCAAGGGAGAGAGTTCATCAGGCCAGACAATACAGACTGCTTCCCAAATGTCAATTAAACCCTTTCCAACAGGACTTGCACAATGCAGTATCTTAAACTAAGAAACATCCTTTCTATTAGCTCTATGACCTCAGGCAAACTCTACATTCTTCCAGAATTTCCACTGCTGCATTCTATCACATAAATGCTGTTTTGTGTTTCAGATTCATTTCTCGATCACACCTCTGCCATCCTGTCCTGTCCTGTCCAAGGATGCTGACTCCTGTGGGTTACATCAACAGGAGCCACTGCCTTCAGACTCTGGTTGGACGTGGCAAAAGGGAAGCTCTGGTAGCAGAAAAGGGGGCCGGAGGAGAGTGATGTCAGGATCTTGGTTTCCCTGCCTGTCCACTCATCACGAGTGGCTGCCCCATCCCACATGCCATTCTTGACACAGCTCTCTCCTTCCAAATTCTGCTAACTGCTTGCTGCCCTCATACCTTCAAGGCTAGGGATTGTAACAGTTCCTCTGCTGTCATCAGGTCCCATTCCTACACTAAATGTGGTCCCCCTACCCCACCTCCACAATTATAAATAGTCCCTTTGTAAATAAACCCTCTGAATGATCCCAGTGGGAGAGTGACACTGTTTCCTGCTGGAATCTTGACTGCTTCACTTCATTAGAAATGTGAATATTATTAATAACCATCTCATAACAGTGTTATGAGGATTACACAGCCAAGTACTGGTGGTACAAAGTCGTCAATTAATGTTCTGTGTTCTCTAAGGACTAGAGCGTGAGGCAAGACTTAAGTGTGAAGGCTTTACTGAGGGGAGAGCAATCTCAATCAGTAAAAGTAAGCAAAGGAAACTGGGTCCAGAAAGGATGGGAAGCAATTCAAAGATGATGCATGACCTCCCCAGCCACTTCTTCATAATAAGCTGCAAAGAGGCATAATTTTGGGCAGGTGACCCCAGGCACAAAAATCTACCCTAGGCTATATGGAAAAGCTATACCTTAAACAGTGCTACAGAGAGAAGATGGAAAGGATGCCTCTTCTGGATGCCCCTTTCTTAATTTTCATTGGTCTAATTTGGTGCTCAAAAACATTAATTCCCCAGGCTTTCAGTTCACATCATCAGTCACACCAGGGGCTGCTTGGGAACCCAGATTTCAGGGTGTGGGTTTCATGCGTATTCAGAGTTACCAGGTGATTTGAGGCAATAGTGGAGGCAGAGAAATCATTTATGGGAGTGGAAGAAAGATGAGCCATTAAGAATCTGAGAAAGTACATAAGATCCACTTGGTTCTTGGATAAGGCCATGATAAGCAGCAGTAGCAGTGAACCCAGAAAAGCCAGCATGTCATATAATCCCACACGAGGAACAGCTAACGAAGGATGGAGGGGAAAAAGGGCATCGCCTAGGGGATCTAACCAGGTTTTCTTTTCTGGGAATTTTAAATTAGAACAGTGATTTTAACAGATGATGGTGGATACCTAGAAAATTACTGAAGAAAGTAACAGTGACTACTCAAATTGCAAGCCATAGAGATGTAAGACAACAAGCTACATAGCACTTTGAGGAATGACAGTAATCCTGGTCCTCATCCTAGGTTACACAGTAGGAATAAGCCACTATTATGCAGAAGCAGAGAAGTCATGTGTATACATACAGAGCAGGTTCACAGAGAAGAAGAACGGAAGCAAATTATCAGTAAGCAGCAGAGGCAAGAGGCCACCAATTCCACAGGGAATCAAGAAGGTAGACCTGGCTTCAGCTATTCTCTATCAACCAACTGTGTCCTGCTTTCCATGCTTGGATTTTTTGACAACTTCATGGTGCCCTATGTAATAGTCAATTTTAAAGGTTATAAGTGACAGACTCTATTGAGAAAAACAAAAACAAACAAAAATAACATATTGAGCCATAAGTCTGGAATAGCTATGAATGTTTATCTTCAGGTTACAGCTTGATCCAGGAATTTACTGATGTCCTTAGGAAATCTAACTAATTTTTTCTTCCCCCTTGGCTCTCCTTACCCCTCATAGACCTCACTTTCCATTTGTTCTCTGCAAAGTGGCAGCAATGATAATCCTTAACGATCTTCAAGAGTCTTCATCTCTAGAGAAAGAACTTTCAGTTCCAAAGTCCATGTCAATCCCTCAAAAAGAATTCTGACTGGCTTGTCTCGAATCAATCAAGGATTCCAGAGGGATAGGGTACTCTGGACAGCCCAGCATAATTGCCAAGCACTTTAGTACTTAAAGTGAAGCTATGTGACTGTCAACTCCATCAGGTAGGGAAAGGAAAATCTCTACATGGAAAAGATGCTGAACAGACTAAGAAGGTAAAATACATCTATTACATTCCTCTACTTTGGTTTGGGGGATGAAACAATCCCTGACTGAGAGATCAACACTTTTTTGTAGCCCCTGACATATTTAATCCTTAAAAACAAACAAAAAAATAAAACATAAAACATTTCTGAGCACTGAGTAATTGCTGAGTCCAAGTCCACTGATGGACTAATAAACAGGTACAGAATTAAAATACAGTGTGGTAAGTCTGATAGCAATGTATGTAGAAGATACAGAAAGATTAGCCAGGACATTTAGATTTTCTCTAATTCCTTTGGTTAATCTTGCTTTCAGATATATGCCATAAATGCCAACTTAAACTGCAAGGTTTTCTGGATTCATCACATTTTAAGAAGAATCAAATCTAAAATGGATGAGCCTGTGAACAGATATATGATGGGCATTAATTACTTATAATTCCTGTAAGACTGTGAATGTTGACAAGAAAGAAATATTTGTAGGAATAGAAAAGAAACGCAAAGGGACTGTTATTGAGGATCTTCTATATTCTTGCTAGCAGGTTGTCTTCTCCTAAGATTGGTCCTGATTTCTGTTACCAGAAATCTTTTAACAACCCTAAACAGGGATTGAGTAAATGTGAGAGATCACGGCATAAGGTTTCTGTTAACTTGACTGTAGCCTCTTATGGCAGGGGGTGTTTTTATTGGCTGTGCTCTCCCTGGCCCTTTGGATGTTTCTGGAAAAGAGATAGAGGAATCTGTTCTCTTCTATGTTGTCTCAGAGCCTCTTTCTTCCTGCTCATTTGGCTCTTTGGGTCTTCAGCTGCCAAATTCAACTTTTCCAATTGATATTTAAATTCTTTTAAAAGTTCTGTGACACATCTTAGGATTTTAACTATCCTATATATTGCAAATGTGTACTGAAATTGCTTAATAATCCTGATGTTGGGAGGCAATAACAAATCTTGTTAAATACAAGATAAACATAATATGTCTAATTTTATAATATAAGCTTTCATTGGCATTCATCAGGCACATGGTAGATATCAATAAAAGATAGTTTCCTCCTGTTCTTGAGAATTATTTAACTTGGAGTGTGTGTGTGTATGAGAGAGAGAGAGAGAGAGAGAATGTGCTTGAGTGTGCATATATTATGGAAGTTTTATTCTTCTAAAATAGCTGTATTTTATTTTTCAGAAAACAAAGTATTTCTGGTATGTTTATTTTTATAATTTTTCGAAGGGAAAAAAGTCACAGAAAAGAAAGTAATTTCATAATCTGTTAATATTTTGAAGACTATAACACACACATATCTTCAAAGATAGAGATCATGTTACATCACAATTTATTAATGAGTCCTTTTATAATAGGATTGTTTTATATTTTTGCAGACAAGGGTGAAATTCTATACTAGGATTTAATTTAAGCCAGTGTTTACATTTCATATCCAAAAAATCTCTTGAAAGGCCCACTAGCTATAAATCCCATTTCACCCTTATCTTCATTTGAAAAATAATGTTTAATTTTTCCTTAGAATCACCACTATACTGAAATCACTATATTGAAATGCCTAGGCATAATAAAGAAAACCGTTTGGTAGGAATACAAAAATTGTCAGATAAATGGCAATTTGACTCTATAAACATTCAATCTGTCCAGAAAGTGTGCACTGATTGAGTCAGTTTTGACAGATAAAGAGGGCTCAGTGAATATCCTTTCCTGAGAAACATCCTTCATTAATATTTACATTTCTCTTGACAGCACAATTGCTGCAAGCATAGGTTGGGTGAATATAGCCTGCATTTGACAAACATGCATAGTCATAGGCCTGCATTTGTCTAAGAATTCAAATACTTTGGGTAAGAATATGGGGCTGATTGCTTCTGTGGACTTCCTGGACCCAGAACCTTAGGGCGGCACTAATGTAAGAAAAAAAATCCATAACACTGATTTTGAGGCATGGGGCAATATATCCAGTTAACCTGTGATAGAAAAAGAACAAAAGCTTCGATTCCCATATCCTCCCCCATTTTTTTTATCTCTTCTTTATTTTTTATTCCACCATAAGCAGTCACTAAAAATATATCTGGTCAATAGGGGCAGGTAAAATTGGAAGGGTTGCTATAGGAACACACAAAGTGATGCAGGGAAATAACCACTCTAATTTATGCTGTGTTTTCATGTTGCATTTTCATTGTAGTTAAACTCAACCTCAAAAGACATTCCTTAAGAAAGACGCTAGTTGAAATGCAGGAGACTCTCAGAGAATTTTATACACTAAATTTAAAAATAATAAACTCTCAGTCTGAGTAGAGCTACAAGAAGAAAACTGGCATTTCTTCAATTTATTCCATTATACTTTCAATGCATTTTGACTAAACTCACTTCTGCACAGTGAAAGGCCTGGGAACGCATTTCAAGAGGGAGGAAAGCGTGAGTAAGGAGGAGGGCGGCCTGCAGCAGCCCACGCTCCCTTCTCCCATTCCGATAGGCAGCATCTATATTCAACCCTGAGACCCTCCCCATTCCCAATCCTGTTGAATTATCCCGCTCAAAAACGATGCTCTCCTCAAGTCTTGTTTTTTCCATTGGTGACAGACACAGCTGCCTTGTTTCTGACCTCCATTTGATAACGCCAGTGTAATCACTGGAGGCCTTTCAGATTGACATACCAAAAGAACTTCACATTCACCAGGCCCATGACTGAAAGGACAGGGTCATAGCCATCACAGCCACGTGAAAATCTTCTAGAGGGAAGGGGCGCTTTCTTTGTGACTCAAAGCCTTTTATTTGAGAGAATGATTAGCTCAACCAAAGCCTATTCATAACTGTTCATTTTCATGTGTCCAACTCATAAGTTCAGTTAACTTTCCTTTTTTTTCTCACCCAAAAGTGGTGGGAGTAGCCCATGGGCTATATATTCTCAAAATGTGAGTGCAGGAGCATTTTCTAAGCCAGTGGTCCAAAAGTCCCACAGATCAAGATAGCTCAGGAAACAAGATCTTTTAGAAAATCACATAAATGACATGGCTAGACACTAGAGCATGTTCCTTCCTTCTCCGGTAAATCTGAGACAAAGGTCAAATGTTCACACTTTCCTTCTTGGTGGTGGTGGTGGTGGTGGTGGTGGTGGTGGTGGTGTGTGTGTGTGTGTGTGTGTGTGTTTTAAAGAGAATGTTTTCTGACTGACAGGAGAGGAACTGTGGTTAATCTGACAGTGTTATTGCTCCATTTTAGTCAGTTCAGGAAAGTATATACTCGAAGCATGGGGTTTGAGGAGGGAAAAAGCAAGAAGGAAAACAAACTCCCAAAAGATACATGTCACAAGGTTTTTTTTTTTTTAAACATGTAAAATGACTTATGGGAGAGGGATCAGTAATTAATACATTTGCAAATTATGCTTTTTGTTATGGAATAAGCAAGCACATAGTATTCACTTGGGGTATAATACTCAAAAGTTCAGTACTAGTTTATCCTGCCTATTTAACGGCTATTTAAATGATGTCTTTTTAAAAGCTTTTAATAATGAGTATATAAGCATGTTTTGGGGAATGGGCAGAAAAGAAGCATAAAAGCAATTTCTCTGCTGCATTTTCCTGACCAAACAGAAAAAAGCTAAGACCCAAGGTTGTGTTTGTCAAATATCCAATGCTTGCTTTACTGAAGCACCTAGTGTATATTATAACATTGCCTACATTTTGTAAAATTGTACACAGAGTTCTGGAATATGTCTTAAAGACTTTTCCAAGAACTGAAGCAAAGAGTTTACCAAAAACCTTGGACTGGAAATGTTTTCCAAAAACACAAATGTCTAAAGTAGAAACACTTCCTAAAATCCCACCAAAAAAGCTCAGTACCATAAAGGACAAACAAAATGTAACATTCCAGAAAATATTTCTCATGTTTAGAAGATCCTGTTTTAAGCTGAATAATCTTTTCATTTCGAATCACTGACAAGGAGAGTTGGGGGAAGGGATGGATGAGGGTATTTGAGCCTTCAAAGGCAAAGAGGGACCAGTTTATAAACGATACCTTTCATCTCCAGAGCTGTTAGCTGGAGGGCAACACCAAATGTTTAGTCTGAAAAATGAATTCAAATCACTGCAGAATAAAGTTGCAGAGTTAACTAACAGCACTAGATACTGTGCTTTCCAATACAACCCATCTTGTATTTTTAACTATGCTCAATCTATAATCACAAAATTAACACATTTTTGTTTGTCTTGAGAGGAACATTCACATTTTAACATCTATCACTGCTGCCCACATAGATAAAGAACTAATTTTAGAATTAATGAACTGGCTTATGTACATGTGCAATTATTTACTATTTACAGTTCCTTGTTGAGAGCACAGCATTCCTTCATCTGTGGGATGTTGCAGTCAGTGGAGTTCCCCTTTACTCAATGAGCATTTCCAGTTTCTTGGGCATTGATACACCTTTACTGCCACATGGAGAAAGTAAAGACTGCTCTGTTGGGGGTTGACACAGTCTAAATAACTACCTAGTCTCTTACCTGCCTACATTCAGAACCAGTATGGAGAGTCAGAGAGATGTAAGCTTTCAAATCACCTTTATTCTCTTTTTTTTATATAAATTTATTTATTGGCTGCTTTGGGTCTTCGTCGCTGTGCGCGGGCTTTCTCTAGTTGTGGCAAGCGGGGGCTACTCTTTGTTGCGATGCACAGGCTTCTCATTGCGGTGGGTTCTCTTGTTGCGGAGCATGGGCTCTAAGCACACAGGCTTCCGCAGTTGTGGCTCGCAGGCTGTAGCGCGCAGGCTCAGTAGTTGTGACACACGGGCTTAGTTGCTCCACGGCATGTGGGATCTTCCCAGACCAGGGATCAAATCTGTGTCCCCTGCACTGGCAGGAAGATTCTTCACCACTGTGCTACCAGGGAAGCCTAAATCACCTTTATTCTTAATTAAACTGATATTGGGTCCTATTCTTTAGGTTTACAAGGCAGGTGGGATTCACCTTTGAATTACAAAGACTCACCCATCCCAGGCCCTGGATGTTTGGACTGACCACAGGCCCAGCTGCAGGAGCTAGGTCTTCACATTATAACCCACAACCTGGAGGCTCAGAGAGGAATATGTACATCCTGATGCTGGTTGGCTCCCAAAGAAGAGAATGAGAGGCTGCACAGAGTGGGCCCAACTTATCCCTAAGTCTCCAGTCAGAGAAATAATTTCTTCTGAGAGGTAAATCAGCAGCTTAAAGGCCAGCTCTATTACTGCTCTGAGCCCCTTCCAGAAAAAAGCAGGAAGCCAAGCAGAAAAGAGAAGCACCCCCGCCTCCAATACAAGTGCCTTTCCCCACATAATATGCTACTGAAAAAAGTGTGCTAAATCGAAATTCAACAGTCTGAAATAATGAATTTGCTTTGGTAAGTTCCTAATTTAATACAAAGTGACTTAAATATCAGAAAAAATTAGCTCATTCATTTCTAACATTAAGCCATATTTCTACTAGCATGGATCCTTTGATATTAACCTTATCTATATGTTAATAAAAAGAACTGGGGTAGAAGTTTAAAATTGTCATACGATTGATTGATATCATTTTACTCTCAGCAAGAAAGCAACGTGTGCACACACAAACTAGGGATACTTTGCTCAGTCCATTGTATATGAATTAATGTTTAAATAAATCTTCCCAAATATCCCGCCCCTGCTATAATATAGCAAAACTTGCTTTGTTTAAACAGAGCTTATCTTGTCCCTAGAATGTCCGCTATGCTTTACCTTCTTCTGTGTAAAGGCAATGGGGTCTCCTTTAAGCTATGCCAATATTTTTGTGCCTAATTTTGTCATTGATAAAACAAAAGTTTAGCTGACATATTTAATATGAGTTGCAGAATAAAAATGCTTACAGCCTTAAAAAATTCTCCTTGTCTTTGATTCCCAAATGCTTTGGTTTAGCCAAAAACTTTACATATAAAGAAAAGATGACAAAGAAAGAAGTAGTTTATGAGTTTCAACTATTCTCATATCAGCACAGAAAATCCTAACTATGACAGAACTGTACTATCACACTCCCTCAGACACGCTACATCCAAAGTGACCTTGTGTCAGTTAGATGGGTGATGAAGCTGGCCAGAATGAGCAACTCACTCTTCCCTTGTATTACATACAGTTGGAAAATAATCAAATGCACCATATCAGGTGCTGCAGATACAAGACAACCCAAGGACTTAAAGGTGTATATGAATTACCAAGAAGGTCAGCTTATACAGAGTTATCTATAAATATTTGTCATTGGAGATACAAGCATATTGTGGTTTTCTTTGTTCAAAGTAATGATGGAGGTTTCCGAGAGGAAAAAAAAATTACCTGGGGCCAGGGACACCATGGAAAACAATCCTGGAAGAAGCAGCAATAAAGAATAAGATTTGGATCAACAGACAGGAGCAGTACAGTCATCCAGGTGGGAGAGGAGAGGAGAACTCTTTGCACCAAAGAATGAGACAGAGATGAACCTGGTGTCGTAGGCTGCACTCCCCAGAAATCAGAGGCTAGGAAACAGGCTACCTAACCTAGGAAGTAAGGGATTGAGAGGAGCGAATCAGGGAAAAGGGAAGGACCAGTATGAGGATACATTTTTGTAACCGGTGCTGCTAAATACAACTGATTGTTCCATCATTGGGAACATTTCCCCACAGACCCAACGTCATTTCAGAACCAGATGACAATGGATGGAGAAAGTAGGGAAAAGTGGGAAATTTTTGGCTTCCAACTCCCATTGGCCAAAAGTCCTCTCGTTGTGACATTAACTTCTGCATACTTTCAGGTTGCACGTGTGGGAGTGTGGACACCTAAAAGGCTCTCATGGTAGTACCAATAATAAAGCCCCAGGGCAAGCATCTTCAATAGTACATTCAATTTTAAGACCCTTACTCTATGAAACTGCGAGAGTGAGTTATAGGTGGAGCTGGGAGAAGGGGACCGGAAACAGGAACGCATGTTGTCATGCGTTTGTAAGCCACTCAGCTGAGAGGTCACATGGATCAGGACCAGGGCTGTGACAATGGGATTGATAAAGGTGCTGGGCAAGGAGTGAGGGGACCTGACTTCTGGTCCATATTCTGCCACCGACTCACTTTCTGACCTCAGATGTGGGAAATCACTTATCCAAGTCAGCTTTCTTGCCTACAAAATGAGATCAATGAACCTGCCTCACTTGCCTCATGAAGTTTGAGACTCAGAAGACAGTGTGAGAGGTCATTATTACCTCCAGAAGCTATGAACAAGGAGAGTAGTACCATTTTTTACTGTAATATTACTTTCTCTAGACTCACAGAGATTGAACATCAAACATCAGGAAAAATCCTTAGGTTCCTATGCTCAGCTTTGTGTAAATAGAGTATGCTTATTGAAATCAAATAAATACGCTTGAGACAATTACCTAATTATCACAAACTCCAGCAATTAAAACAAAAAATGTCTGTGTTGAAGGAACAAAATTGTTCTCAATTGAACTCTTCTCCAGATTGCTTGCAATAAACAAATTCCCTGACTTCTAAATTCTCAATCACAATTTGCTTTGTAAGCACAAAATGTCTTCATCTATAACTTACAGAAATTTAATAACCATTGCTTTGCCTCTACTAGCAAAACTAAATTTTTTTTAGATGAGATAATTATTTAGGTAATAAAATCCTAAAACCCCATTCATCTTAATTTTAGGAAAAAATATGGCCCTTCACCTAGATTATCAAGATAATTACTTCAATGTGCACTTAAGCAAGCATAGATCTCCCTGTATTTATCTCCATTATCTACCTCAAATCACTAGGGCCATTCTGGCTCAGCTCCATCATTCAACTGCCCCTACCATCTTGTCCTCACATTCCACTTGTATCCCACCTCACCTCCAGACAGTGGAAACAGCATGGACAGTAAATGGCATTTCCAAGGAGCAAGTAATACCAATAGTTTCTTTCTCTGGTTTTAGCATCTAATAGATATAGGACTTGATCTCTGTAAAGCAAATGGCACAAAGCCCTCAATGAGGGGACTTGTAATAACTGAGACATTCTGAGTTATCGCTGGTCCGTAAACCAAATAACTTCTGTTCTGCTTCTGGTTCTTCTAATTGGTTGTGACCTTGGGCAAATAATGTAACTTGTTTGAGCCCCTGTTTCAGCAATTATTATTAAACAGATTAGACTGGATGTTCTCTAAGATATTTTCAAGCTGTAATATTCAATAGTGATTTAAGCAGTAGTATGAAATGACTTTCCCATGAATAAGACCTGTTGTAATTAAGGTTTAACTAGTCAAACGTAATATTATCAAGTATTAAAGGAACAGCAGCCACCACAACTAAATGGGATAAAACTTGCTAGAGTTGATCACTAAATTCATACATGTCTGAGTCTGATACTTCCATTGTAGGGACAAACATTTGTGATGAAAACAGAACAGCTAATACTACAAAAACCAAATGCGGTAAATATATATATGTCTGCTCCCATTTCTTAGTGCAAAATAATCTCTGATACATGCAGGAATACACAGCCTCAGTCCATTTCCTATAACTACTTTCATTTCCTACAAGTCTTTTTCCTTCCGGTATGGTTGGTCAAAGCCGGCCTTCTGATTCTCTTATTGAAATGGGCCTAAACTTTAAGTGTTTACCCAAGTCCATTCTTTTATAAAAGTTCCCAGTTCTCTTTATTTTCTATTCCATCCATCTTCTTATCTCACTAACCTTCTTTGGATTCTCTGCTATGATAGGTTGAAACCATTTCATCTTTACCGACCACTCTTCTTTCAACAAACCAACCAGCCAACAAAACCCAACTGTATATTTTTTGCATTGTTTCAGAAATAATTTAGGGCATTTCATGAAGAAACACATAGAGCAGAAAAATAAAATGTTTTTAATTGGGGAGAAAGTTGAGGCAATGACAAACTAAGGTTAATAAATGTGAATGTGACAGAAGACAAGTTAACATTTATGCCATACAATCCTATGCACATAGTAAAGGGAGATCTCAAATTTGTCACTTTCTATCAGTCAGCAGGAAGAGTAAAATATGGCTAGTGCTGTAATTTACAGTGTTTATAAGATAAAGATATACCAGTTGCTCTGGAGAGGCACAGAGCAATCTCTCTTCCAGACTCCTGTGAGAAGGATACTCTGTCATGTGGTGAACCAGCAACTTAATTCCTACAGTAAATACAATATGTCACAGAGTGCAGCCTGTTGTTTCTGATGACATCTTTCAATACAAGGTAATGACAAGTCGAAGGGGCATCATAATACAATTGATAACACATGGATGTTGATAAAATGTAGTGATCTGTTTTAATCCAAAGATATATTTTACATTATTGAGACTATTTTATTTTTCAACCAGGTTTTCAATGGCTATTATGTGGCAGTACAGTTCAGATGATGTGCTCAAATATGTACCTGAACTGTAGGGTGATGTTTAAGTGACCAGCCAAAAGTTTTATCAACCTGCCAAGCCAGGAGTAGAACTGCCATTCTTTTATCAAAACTGAGATTCACAGGGGTAACTGCCTGCATGGAAAACCAAGCCACACATGCTCTAAGTGTACTTACAGGAGACCCCACTGGTAGGGCAAAATGTCTCCTTGGGAAGAGTAGTTACCACAGCAGACAACAGGGCAGATGAGAGCCCCGAATTCTATGCCACAAAACAGAACTGCAATTTAAGTCTGTGAAAATTTTAAACCAACTAAAGCCAAACTTTCTACCTTGCCCATTAATAATAAACCTCTAGAAAGCATCCATATTAAGTTTAGAGCTTTGTGCAATATAACTTCCTGCTATGCCTTAGAAAGATGACACTGTTGCAAGCCGGATTCCTAGGCATCAACTGGATGAGATGGCCTATCACAGATCAGCATTGTAATTTATACACCAGTTTGGAAATAGAGTTCTTTTGAAACAAACATGACATCTTAGTTTTCAAGAGTTGATATGCGATCCCTTCCACTAAGAAGGCTGTTTCTGTTATGGTATTAAAACCTTGCCATCTGCCTGTAAGAAAATGCTTAGCTTCCATTATTTTAGGGAAAGCGTATGGGGTGTGGGTGATGGGTGTGGGTAGCAGAGTAGTTTTAACATATATTCAGTTGTTTATTCATATGGTGTCTGGCAACTCCCCAAACCCTAAGGTTCTTAATTTCCTTTTTCACCTCCGTATTCCCTACTATTAAAACAGGTTGGCATTTAGAAAATTGTCAGCAAATACTAACTGAATGATAAATATATGTCCAAATAAAATATTCATAATTTACTCCACTGAAAGTAGTCATTACATAACAGATTTTGCCTTTCTAGATTAATGGTACAATTTCTAAAATCCCTTGATAAACATGATGTTCCTTGCTTTACAATTAGAAATTATGATCTATTTAGTTTCTGGTGGGGTTACAATGTCTGCCTTTTAACAGTCATCCCAGGTAATATGGATTCAATAGATCCAGAATTAAGGTTTGAAAAATACTGCAGCAGATGTTAATGTAGGTTCTCCATGAACACTGTTAACCCAAGTTTTTAGCCCATATCCAGTTCCCACCCATGATCAAAGCACTATAGTGGTCAATAAAAGCTTTAAACAATCATTAATATTGACAATAAATCCTCAAGTTGGTAAAGTATAAAGTAGAGGTCAATAATGCTGTACCTGTGTCAAAAATCTATGCTTCTTTTGTAAAAACTTGCCTGAAAAACTCAGGCTTATAATTTATTAAGCAAAGCATTTTAGAAGGAATAGATGTTAGACTAGTAAGTCTATAATTTGGGATAAATAATGGGTATACCTATCTAAAAAAGAAACTTAATTACACCCTGGATTTATAAGCAAGTATTATGATAACCCAGCAAAACGGCTGCCCGAGGTCCACAAATTTCAGAACACTAGCAGAACTTTCAGCCAAATTCAACTGCCTTACATAGATTTATTGTCCCCAAGATTTCGCTTTGTTTTGCATCTTAATTTAAAACTCAAATAGGCTCTGGGGTTATCTAATGATTCTAACGTAAACACTGTTAGGGACAAAACTAAAACTCCTTTAATTTTAGGGTCCAGATATAAAAAGTCTGGCAATGGTAGTAGTTATAGGTGGCTATTTATTAGCAGAAAATGAGTGTCTCTGGAAAGGCAACTCTGACGCAGTCAGTTTTCCTACGTAGCAACTAAGTGAAGTTAAATTCTATACCTGGTGACATCAAGTAAGTGTTGAGCTTCTATTAAATATCAAAAACTCTGGGACTTCCTAGGTGGCGCAATAGTAAAGAATCCACCTGTCAATGCAGAGGACACAGGTTCGAGCCCTGCCCTGGGAAGATTCCACATGCCACGGAGCAACTAAGCCCCTGTGCCACAACTATTGAGCCTGTGCTCTAGAGCCCATGAGCCACAACTACTGAGCCCATGTGCCGCAACTATTGAAGCCCATGCACCTAGGGCCCATGCTCCACAAGAAGAGAAGCCACTACAATGAGGAGCCTGCACACAGCAATGAAGAGTAGCCCCCACTTGCAGCAACTAGAGAAAGCCTGTGTGCAGCAACAGACCCAACGCAGCCAATAAATAAATAAAATAAATTAATTAATTAATTTTAAAAAAACACTCTGGTAGGTGCTTCAAATGCAAAGGTGAATCAACTCAAGTCTCTACTTCAAAAAGCTCACATTCTGTGACTCAGTTATAATAATATCATGATACAGGCACACATTGTCTAAGGCATTGTGAGACTACCTACCCAAGAGTGGCACTATCTTAGGCTCAAAGAAAGGAACGTCATAAAAAAAAAGGGGGGGGGTGTCATAAAATAACCCTAGAAGAGGTGATACTGCAAGTTAAATCTTAAAGGCAGAGTAGGAGTTAGATAGGAGGGGCTGGGGAAGACAACATAAGGCATTCCAGACAGGGAACAGATGAATAGAGAGAGGAACAGCATGGAAGACTCGTGGACTTACATCAGTATTATGTTATTGGAGCATAACATCAGAGCAACTGAGTGATGAGACATGAGGCTGGAAAGTCATAAAGGAACCAGACATGGTGTATTTTACCTTATAAGCCTTTGAAATGTTAGTATCAGACCTTGGACTTCTCAGTAAAACAGGGAATCAATGAAAGGACAATGTATTAGGAACCTATTTTAATTAGGAAAGTATGACCTATCATGAATATACTTTTCATTTAGGAATATTGGTCCCAAGAAAGGGAGATAATTAAGACGATAGGTTTCATTACTAAAATGTGCAATTATATCAGGAAAAAACTCTGATCCTTAGTGGAATAAGACAGAATCATGAAGTGTGATGATCACTCTTGGTTCTCATTTTTAGTCCTTCCTCTAGAGATAAATGTATTCATAACTAATAAAGGGTTATTGGTCACCTATTTTCTAGGGCTTCCCAGATCAAGGGAAAAAAACCAGCAACCAATATTTGTCTATTTATTTATGTTTTTAGTAGGTTGGTATTATAGCATTTATTAAAATAATGCTATGGGTTAATAGAAACAGCAAAGAACCAAAGAATTAAAATGCAAGCTATGTAAAATCCCAACTAAAACCCCAAAGTGTCTAATGTATTCATTCATTAGCTAACTAAAAGCCCAAGAAAGACAAGATGCCCAATATAGTAAAGTACTACAAAACAATTGGCAATTTTCCATTATCAAAATTGTGGATTTTCCATTTTGCATCCTTTTCTCAATCATGAAAAAATTCTTTTTGAATGTTATAGAACACATAAAACAAGATAGAAAAATACATTTTAAACTTGTAACAATGGTTGTAAATACATTATCTTATGTTTCTCATAGGCAATAGGTTGGTTATGGTACATAATTAGCATGAAAACACTGAGATAATAAAGAACAGACAAAAACACGTGTCAGCTGTACGATAACATACATGTGACACTCCCATCTACCCGCACTAAAAAATCACATAATACTGTCAGAAAAAAAAGTCTTAAAAACTACATATTTTAATAAGAAATAAATTCAATAAAGAATGATAATACTGAAAACGAAGGCATTCAGAGATTTCAAAAGTCATGCTTTTTTTCAGTTGATCCAAAATTTTGTCAACTAAGTTTTCAAATGTTTGTTCAGAGCCAACATTACTCATAAATGTCACACATTTATTTCATACATTTACTTTCTTCCCATAAAAGACCTTTGATAAACATCTAAAGTGTCCAGGTATAACACAGTTGAGATGAAACTGGATCAAAAACTGGTATCATTTTTAAACTATCACCTCAACTGTTTGTGTCGCAAATTTATCCAATCAACCGAACAAAATAAAAATCAAAATGGCACAGCATATATTGTAAACAAATCAAAACAACTGTATGTGTAACAGAAAGACAAAGCAGTGGCACATTAAACCAGAGCTAGCTGAATACAGAACAATGAGTGTCTATTGCATAGTAAATAAACTGAAAAGGTTTCCGGGTGAGACAAGATAATGGAGGAGGGTAGTCCCTCCCATCAGGAAGCACGGACGAGCCTCCTAGATACTTTCCTCAAGAGGGCAGACAGCAGTATCAAGCAGTATCAAGCAGTATCAGCAGTATTTCGTTTTGTGGAACTGAAAACCACAGCCACAGAAAGAGAGAGAAAATGAAAAAGCAGAGGACTTTGTACCAGATGAAGGGACAGGATAAAAACCCAGAAAAACAACTAAATGAAGAGGAGATAGGCAACCTCACAGAAAAAGAATTCAGAATAATGATGGTGAAGATGATCCAGGACTTTGAAAAAAGACTGGATGCAAAGATCGAAAAGTTTACCAAAGACCTAGAAGAATTAAAGAGCAAACAAACAGAGATATGCAACACAATAACTGAAATGAAAAATACACCAGAAGGAACCAATAGCAGATTAACGGAGGCAGAAGGGCGAATAAGTGACCTGGGAGACAGAATGGTGAAAATCACAGATGAGGAAAAGAATAAGGAAAAAAGAATGAAAAGAACTGAAGACAGCCTAAGAGACCTCTGGGACAATGTTAAACACACCAACATTCGCACTATAGGGGTCCCAGAAGGAGAAGAGAGAGAGAAAGGACCCAAGAAAATATTAGAAGAGATTATAGTTGAAAACTCCCCTAACATGGGAAAGGAAATAGCTACCCAAGTGCAGGAAGCACAGAGAGTCCCAGGCAGGATAAATCCAAGGAGAAACACACCAAGACATATAGTAGTCAAACTGACAAAAATTAAAGACAAAGAAAAGTTATTAAAAGCAACAAGGGAAAAATGACAAATAACATACAAGGGAAATCCCATAAGGGTAACAGCTGATTTCTCAGCAGAAACTCTGCAAGCCAGAAGGGAGTGGCAGGATATATTTCAAGTGATGAAAGGGAAGAACCTACAACCAAGAATACCCTACCCAGCAAGGATCTCATTCAGATTCGAGAGAGAAATCAAAAGCTTTACAGACAAGCAACAGCTAAGAGAATTCAGCACCACCAAACCAGCCCTACAACAAATGCTAAAGGAACTTCTCTAAGTGGGAAACAGAAGAGAAGAAAAGGACCTACAAAAACAAAAACAATTAAGAAAATGGTAATACGAACATACATATCAATAATTACCTGAAATATAAATGGACTAAATGCACCAACCAAAAGACACAGACTGGCTGAATGGATACAAAAACAAGAACCACATATATGCTGTCTACAAGAGACCCACTTCAGATCTAGGGACACATACAGACGGAAAGTGAGGGGATGGAAAAAGATATTCCATGCAAATGAAAATCAGAAGAAAGCTGGAGTAGCAATAGTCACATCAGATAAAATAGACTTTAAAATAAAAATGTTACAAGAGACAACAAAGGACATTACATAAAGATCGAGGGATCAATCCAAGAAGAGGAGAAAACAATTATAAATATATATGCACCCAATATAGGAGCACCTCAATACGTAAGGCAAATGCTAATAACTACGAAAGAGGAAATGCAAGGCAGAAATAGAGATAGAGATGTAGAGAACAAACACATGGACACCAAGTGGGGAAAGTGGGGTGGGCTGGGGGGAGATGAATTGGGAGATTGGGATACGAAACTGTACGCTCTAAATACATGCTGTTTATTGTCTGCTAACTGTATATCAATAAAAGTTCTTAAAAAAAAAGAAAAGATGATGGAGGAGGTCACCATGAGGGTGCTTACTGAGCTTACTGCTGACCTTTGACCGTGAAGCTGTGAAGGTATGTAAGAGAGAAGGAGTTGATGAACCGGAGATCCACTGCCACTTGATATTTGCCACGTCTGGTACTGAGCAGCTAATGATTACTTAAGAGTGCAGATGTAGGCTTTGTGCACAAATTACTCCAACTACAAAACTAGTTGAAAATTTGGAAGTTTAACCTCACATGTAGTTGAGTATGACAAGGACAACGATGCTAGTTTTTCACATTCTTCTAAAGTTAAAAGGGGGTGGGGTAGTTTAGTTTACTTAAACCAGGGGAGACGGACAACCCAAGTGATCTCGTAGAAATAAGTCTCATTAAATGTGGGCCATTTAAAAACATTGTTTTCCAGAATGAAAATCACAAAGATTCATTTTTGTGAAAAATATCACTAAGTATACTATTACCTCCAATTATTAAGACAGAATTAAACACCATCCTCCCCCAAATAAAATAAAGCTCTAATTTTGTCTGTAAAATGGTGTTCAAATCACATATAATTTTTATTTCAGAATCCTTTGGACTAACATTAAATATTGCAGTAACCAAAAGCACTCAATTATGATTTTAAAAGAATGTTTTAAAACTTACTTGTTAGGCATTAGAAAAGTTATCAAATTTTTTCACAGTGTCAGCTTTGGCAAATTTATATCAAGGTAACGTGGCAAAAATCATATAAATCAAACCATCAACTCATTTGTCTCCCCTCATATATTCTTTCACTTACTGGGTGACTGAGTAACATGCATTATCTTGTATTCTGAGGGAGGAGCTGATCTTATAGTAGACACTTGACTAAATGACCATGAAGGAAAATAAGGCACTTTCTTTTCTTTAGACTTATTCCAATACTTAAAAAATAAAAAAGAAAGACAAAAAGGCTCTTTTGGTCTTTTGTTTCTTGATAACCACCAGAAAAAAATCATTTAATGAAATAAAGGGTTTCTTTGTTTTTTTTTTATAACACTTGAAAGTATAAAATGCTACGTTTCCAAAAATATATATTTTTTCTGCACCAGCACCCTTGTATAGTAAAAATATCTACTTTTTGTTCATTTGTTTCAATGCACTACACTTTATCTACAACCTCATCACATCTATACAGCAAATGGGCAAGCATGGCTTTTACATCCTTAATGATTTTTTTCTATACAGGGAGGTTTAAAAAAAAATATTTGAACAGTTTGCCCAGGAATGTGACACATAATGCATGTACCCTATCCTCACATTTTTAAAGGAGGTGTAAAATAAAGGTTCAGTAATTTTAACTCCAATATTTATCTTTTAAAAAATAGTGCTGCAGTTTTGCTCTTTGCATTACTTTTCACAACTCCTTAAGGTTTCTCTCATGGCACACTTCTAAGACTTCAAATTTTGGCAGGCGATTTAAAAAAGGGTGCAACATCTGCCCTGTGAGGGCACTGTAGTGACTAAACAACATATCAAATTTTGAATACTATTTGAAATCACTTGAGCAATGACATCCCCGACCAAAGGTTCACACATGGTGCATCATCACACAGCACATTCAGAGAGCTTTGACTCGCTATGAGAAGAAAAGATTCTCAGAAGTCTCTCAGAGCAACTGCCTATGTCACTGAGTAGTGAAGGGCCATCTGTCTCCCCTTCTGAAGTGAGGCCTTACCGTTCGCTTGGTGGGGGACATTAAAGGATGATCAGTGCTGTGGGATGAATTGGGCCTTATTGCTTTAGTACTATTCAGTGCAGGTTCTAGAACAACTTTCACCCAAACAGAAAAAGAAAAAAACAAAAAAAACAAACAATAGCTGAGTTGGAGGACAATTTCTTTGTCTTTTGTTTGGTTAGATGGTAAGACAAATGGACAAGTGCCTCAGCTTGGTGCACTGACGACAGGCAAGAAAAGGTGATTACCAGTTAACTGATCAGCAGGCAGGCATGGTCAGGTCATCATTGGGTGAAGAGTTCAGAGGTCAGAAGGTCATAGGTTAATTGCCGATGGCGGCTTGGTCTGCGGTCACAATCCTTTAGTAAGGATAGACACGCACATCGATTGTATCTTTGAACTTTAGTAGCCACTGCACCTAATACACCACTAGGTTCAATAGGATGCAAAATGATGGGGTCAAACGCAGGAAAGAAGAAGTAAATTTTCATAATCATTGGGAGAATTTTAGTTTTTTGAAATGTCCTAGCAATAACATTTTAGGATTCTATGAGCTTCCAGCCTCTTTCATTCTTGTGTCTCTGTACTATCCATTTTAACAACAACCTGTATCATTACTCCACTAATTTTCCCCCTTTTTTTCATCATGAGATGAACATTCTATTCAAATTAGAACTAAAAGCAACTTAAATTGAAGAATATCCTTCCATAGAACCATTCATTTTTAAAGGAAATTAGGTGGCGACAACAAGCAATTAGAGAAGCAGTAGGTATGCATTAAAGGGTACTTGTCCTACAGATTTATCTTTCACTCATGGATGACCCCATCATAGAAAGAAATTAGCATAATTTATATCAATAATTTGTTTCTGTGATGTGTGAAGAAAATAATACCTCATAATAAATTAAAGATGCCTTTACGACTGCATTTTATCAGCTTATTTACCCTTATTTATATTTAGAGCTCCAAAGTCATATTAATAGAGTTGTGAAAATGACCCTAGTGGTTTCCAGTACAATAGGAATGGTACTATCTTACCTAAGCCAGTAGAAAGGCTTTGCTCAATTTGACTTTCCTGACTGTTGGAGGCTGCTTCTAATTCTCTAGTTTCCCAAGGCTTGAGGTCACCTAAGAGGAGTTGCTTTCTTTTGTGTAAAGTAGTCAATCGCTTTGCCAAGCAGATTCATTTGATTTGCCTTTTAAAGTGACCTTTTGACTTGTAATCATACACTTTCTCTTCATGCTTTATTTCATGTTATTTTGCTGGAGAGCATTTTAGAATGTTTGTCATGAAAAGAGCTACATAAATATTAATGTATTGATAGTGTTATGGCTTTTCAAACCTATATTTTATGTCATGGGTTTTAAGAGCTACAGAATTTACTGACTACACAGAAAATATAAGTATAAACAGACTTACTGAAATGCCTCAAATGTGATAAAATATATGAATTATTAATCCCATGAAAGTCAGTATGATTCTGTTTAAATGCCAAATTCTCTAAACTATTCTTGGATTTTTTTTTACTAGCAAGTTAAAATTTGGGATGTTAAAATATATAATGAACCCTCTCATTTTTGAAGTTTAAAATTAATTTGGAGGTAAATATTATAAAGTAAACAAAAGTATAAATTAGGACCTATCTAGAGTGACAAAAGCACTTAAAGTTGCACAGGCTCAACTGGTCTGGCTGTGTGCTCTTACTCTGAACCCTATAAGGGGCATAAGGTCAATAGTCAACGGGTTAAGAATTGTCCTATAGCTATAAGAAATTTTCAAAACAAATGTTTTGGATAGAACATATAATCACACTTAATGAGCATTCAATATAGCCTAAAAGGGATAAAAATAGCTCACCTTGAGACACTCTACCAGTTTTAGCAAAGGAGAAAATTCGAGGGTAGATTCCGTACAAGTGCTATATTTAAATACACAAATTTTTATACTTAACTGTATAAATCTGTATAAAACTGACAATTCCCTCAGCGCCTTACTATCATGTAGTAGTGATAGGGCAAGACCATCAGAAAGAGAAAATAAAGTAGCTATTCCATCTTCTACAAGTTCTTGCCCAGTACCGACAAAAAAGGGATTGAACTGTACCAGGCCCTGTAAGAAACACAAAACAAGAATACAGAGCTTCTGCTCTTAGTGAAATTAAAATAGTGTTCAGGGAGACAAAGCAAACATAAAAATATACATGGAGGAGACAAACATTAACATTCTGCCTGCTGGGTAAGAGTATTAACCACACTGGCAAAATGGTTAGTCATGAAGGTTGTCTGGTGCAGGGTCTTGACTTTGGTTGGATGAAAATTATATTAATGCATTAATGAAGAATTAGCTGGAGGCTATACTCAACAGGAAAACGCAGCATGACTCGAGCCAGAAGACTAAGAAGTAGTGAGATACTTGAGATGTTGAAGTAAGCTGTTACACTTAAATGAAAGATTAAATAAGGCTTCTGTTTTCACCTCAGCTGGATGGAATACACATAGTCCTGGCGTAGCAATATGCCAATATTTCAATAGCAGTTTCCTCCCTGCCACATTCATAATACTTTTTATAGAGCACACGCATAGGCTATGCCCTGTGATAATAAATTCATACATATTGTCCCGTGTAAAGGATCACATCAATTCTATGAAAGATTTTTTTTCCTCTTTTGACAGAAAAAGGAACCGAGTTTTATGAAAATTATAAACTATGTGACAACAACATGGGTTAGGGTGAGAAGACTTCATTCAAATTCTCCAAAAGCTTTTCTCAAATATGTGTCTTTGGGCAAATCATTAAATTCTTAACTTCGGACTTCTGTTTTGAAAATTAAAGGCATTAGACCTGAAGCCACAAAGCTCTTCTCAGCAATCCCTTCCCCTTTGCTTCTTTCATCCTCTTTCCCAAAAAAAGAGTAGAAAAGGCGATGGGCCAAATTTTAAGATATGTAAGGCAAAGTCAATTAAACATCAACCTAATCAGTGTATCTGCAGAAGACAACCCAACAGATGGAAAAGGAAAAGTTAGAATATGCAAACATAGATGAGGACAAAATTTGCTGGAAATAAAGAAATAAGCGAAATCGCTCACTGAAAAATAATCAAAATTTAATGTAATAGGAAAAACAAATTATACAAAATGATCAATGAAGACACATCTGGTTTGAATAGCAGGAAAAATATTTGTTTTTAGGTTTTAAAGTAGAAAAAAAATTGAGAAACTTCAGAAAGGTGCTCTGGAAAGGGTGGGGATAGTGTGTGGGGTGGTGCTAGCTTGAATTTCTCCATAGCAACAGTATCAACATCCTGAGGAAAAAAAAAATAGTTCTAACCAAAAATTGTTTTACACAGTCAGATATTCAAATGTAAAGAAAAAAATTTTTAAATGAACAATATGGGAAACTATGATCCCTTTTAGAAAACAATACAACATAACTGAGTCAGACAAAGTATAAATTGAAAAGACGAGAAAAATAAAGAAGATCAGAATCTGATTGAACACAGCAGGGGAAAATGCATATATATGTATACACACACACACATATGAAGATTAATCTACATGGAAAATAAAATTTTAAAAGATGTTTAAAAATTCAGTGAAGAAAAATCACATAAAACTCTGATGGCAAAGAGGCATAAAATATCCTAACATTATAAAAAGACTCAAGTTGGTTCAAAAACATAAAGTTTACCCTATATTTTATACAAAACATCTAATGAAACAAGCTGCTTAAGAAAAGGTAAAAGTAAAAAGATGGACAAATGTAGACCAAACAAATGCCATTAGGAAGAAAGTTATAGCAATATTATTCATTTCAAAGAAACTTTAATACAAGACAAAAGGTGTTAATGAAGCAGGGAGAACAATAAGATTATAACTCTAACAAATCTTTATACAACAAAGTATCATAACACCTAAGTAATGAAATGTAGGAAATATGCAAAAAATCAATAGCAAGCAGATATTAACTTATATCAATAAAGCTGTGAAAAATCTAGTCAACAAAATAAAAGCATGTAGCACTTTTAAAGATATGCATTTATTTATACTTATATGTTTTGATATTTGTTACATATTATTTAATTATATTTAAATTTATTTTATTTGTATATGTATATACTAATGTCCAGATTAAAGTCTACGCCTCTCCAATAAAAGATATACATTCTTTTTTAGCATCCCTAAAGTACTTTTTAAACTGACCATATTTTTGTACATAATGGAAATGTTTACCTATTTTCCAAAGTATACGTACTGCAGACTGTAATTATACGTCAATGTAAAAATTCTCTCTAACAAAAGGGTAAGCAAAAATACATTTCAAACAATCCGTAGGTTAAAGAAGAAATCAAAACCCAAATTGCAAATCTGCCAGCAACTAATGATGCATATCACATTATATATGATATAGGTATCCCCGGAAGTAAATGTGTAACTGAAATAGACAAATTAAAATTAGTCAACTAAGAGTCTGAATCAAGAAGGTAGCCTTAAAATGACCCAAAGAACAAAAACAGATCCTGTAGAAGAAATCTTACAAAGAAAATGTTTTAAAAATTTATTAATAGGAAAGATAGCATTAATACAGGTATAGTTATTCAGAAAAATATATATAATGGATTATGCAAAGCACTAATTAAGAATAAAGGGAAAAAAATCACCAAATTAGTGGTAATAAACATAACACTAACCACAGATCTTGAAGAAATTAAATTAATCATAATGGATCTATTTTAAATTTTTATATTAAAAATTTTTAAGCTGAAGTAAAAAGTGGTTGAATGGACCAGAAAAGAGGTCACAATAAATTCCAATAAATAGGGGATTTTGGTTAAGCCTAAGGACGGTATAATAAACTAGTGGGGAAAAGATGAGGTCATACTGGATTACAGTGAGTTCTAATCCAGTGACTGGTGCCTTAAAGGAGAGAAAACAAAGACACAGACAGAAACAAGGGAAAGTGCCGTCCAAGGATGGGGGCAGAGATGGGAGTGGTATCTCTACAAGCAAAGAACATAGAGGATTGTCTGGTAACCACCAGAAGCTAGGAAAAGGCAGGAAAGGATGCTTCCTTGAGGGCAAAGTGCAGCCAACTACTTAATGTCAGATGTGTAGACTTCAGAATTGAGATCAAAAAAATTTGTTGACTTAGGCCTTTAAGTTTGCAATATTTTGTTATGAGAGCCCTAGGAAACTAATCTGACATTCTATTATAATTTTGATGTATTTACTATTTTTTAACAGAGGGTTTTTTTCTAAACAGAGCATAAGTGTGTTTATCACCTTGACTGTGGTGATGATTTTCACAGGTTTATGCCTATCTCCAAATCCATCGATCTCTATCCATTAAATACATCCAGTTTTCTAGTATATAAATTATATCTCCATAAATTATACCTCAATCCAGAAAATAAAAATCTTCTATGTGGTTTGAAAAATACAGTCAAAAGACTAAAATAACTGGAAAAAAATAGCAATATACAACAAAGTCTTATTGTCTTTAATTTATGAAGGGCACACAAAAATGAATATGAAAAAGGATGGGTAACACAATAGCAAAAAATGGTGAAAATGTGAGAAGACGCTTATGGAACAACGAGGTACAAAACAAAGATACACCCAAAAAATGGGTCATAACTTGGTCAGTGGCATTATTAAGTAAATGAAAACTAAAACAAGATACTGTTCTTTCATCTATCAGAATGACACATTAATTTATGATGTTCAATACCAGCAAGTTGTAGGGAAATAGCCAATCTCTCATATTGTTGGTGTAAAATAAATTGCACCCTTTTTTGTAAGCAATTTGATGTTACCTATTAGATTTTTAGACACACACAGCAATGACATACCTAAGAATTTACATACAAAATTATTTCAAGATATGTGTGAAAGGACATTCTTTGCAGGATTTTTTGCTCAGAAAAAATGAAAACCTACAAACAACCTAAATGTCCATTTATATGACACTAATCAATTTAATTAAGACACATCCAAATTAAGGAACAAGAAGCAGACATTTAAAAGGTGGCAGTACATTTCTAAGTATTTATATGAAAAATATTTGATATTTTAATGAACAAACTTTCAGGAGCAGACAGGTAAAACTTGTTCAGTCCTTATCACAAATTCACAAAATGTTTTTCAGGAAGAAATCACAAATAATAATTAACAGTGTCTATCTTTGATAAGGGGGCTTTGGGATATGGGAAAGAGGCCTCTTTCTTTATATATTGCCCTTCTGTAAGGCTTACCTAAATGCAGATATTTAGACATACACATAAAAACACATACAAATATCATGCCAATTTATATTATACAAAAGGTAAAATGATGGGCTTTTTATTATAATTTTCTGCACTAAAAATACTCATTTTATAGTTTCAAAAAGGCATGAGACAAGGAAGAGATCCAGACTGAGGAGTGGGAGGACTCGGGACGCACCTCCACTAAATAACACATCAAAAATACATCTCCTTGGGGAACAATTCTTACTGAAACCTAACTGGAGTCTGGCAGAAACCAAGGCTGTAAGCAGATCCACACAGAATCTGGAAGGAAGGGAAGCGAACCAATCAGATCATAACTTGTGCCCCTGGGAGGTGAGTCAGAAGAGGAGGGGGATTACAAGGGTGGAGATCTGCCCTGGGGAGTGAGCAGTTCAAGCCACATATTGGCGCCCCAGCCCTGGGGTTCAACAGCAGGAAGGCGAGCCCCCTTGGCTGGTTGGAGGGCCGGTGGGACTGACAGGGAGGCTGTAGGAAGCCTGGACTCTGCACATGAGGAGCTTGAACAAGCTTGCTTATTCCTCAGACAGGGTGGAGAGGCTGGATTAAGTGCATGGGTCTCTGCCTGGTTTCCATGAGGGCGATGGTGCACACCCCAGTCTGAGCCAAGCGCCCACTCCAGCCCCGCTTGCTACACAACACCGCTCCACACTAGGACAATGACTGCCATGGTCAAGGGGAAATCTCAGCTGAGAGACACAAGGGTAGTTCAGACCTGGAACAGCGTCCGAGTGGGGTGGGGACAGCCATTACTGGTTCTTACGTAGGCAGTGCATCAGAAACTGTCCAGGTCTCCAACTGCAACTTGGACTGCCACAGCCTGTGCCCCCACCACACCCTCTTGCTCCAGCACTGCCCCGCTCTGAGGCGAGGGTGCCAGTGTTAGAAGGGTGGAGAGCCTAGATACTTAAAGGGAATGGAGCCAGCTTGGACCCAACCCTGAGGGCTTCTGCTACAGCAACGAGGGACCCAACACCACCCCACAGTGTAGTGATGGCTACTGAGCAGAGGGGAAGTCCTGGCTCACCCTTAGTTCTGGACTTAGCCCTTTCATCTCCAACTCCACCTCCTACCAAGGTGATAGCTGCCAGCCCACACTAGGAAAGACTTGACTTGTGTTCACGTCAAATCCAGCTCTCCCACCAAAGACACTCGGCACACACAGACTGTATAGGCATCCTACCACACAAGGATGCCCTTCAAGACCACAACAAGTGACTTTTTTTTACCTAATTTCATAGAGACAGAGAAAGTTAATAAAATGAGAACACAGAGGAATTTGTTTCAAATAAAAGACCAAGAGAAGACATCTGGAAAAACAACTAATGAAACAAAATAAACAATTTACCAGATAAAAAGTTCAAACCATTAGCAGTAAGAATGCTAACTGAATTAGGGCAAAGAATAGATGAATGCAGTGATAATTTTAACAAAGAACTAGAAAGTATAAAAAGGAACCAATCAAAACTGAACAATACAAAAACTGAAATAAAAAACACCCTAGGAGGAATGAACAGCCAACTAGGTGATGTGGAAGAAAGCATAAGTGATCTGGAAGATAGAATAATCAAAATCACCCAATCGGAAGAGCAAAAAGGAAACAATTTTTTAAAAAATTAGAACAGTTTAAGGGACCTCTAGGACAATCAAGAGTATCAAAATTCACATTACAGGGGTCTTAGAAGGAGAGGAGAGAGAGAGAAGGGGGTTGAAAATTGCATTTGATGAAATTATTTCTGAAAACTTCCCAAACCTGAAGAAAGAAACAGATATCCAGGTACAGGAAACACAGAGGGTTCCAAACAAGATGAGCCGAAAGAGATCCACATCAAGACATATGAGAGTTAAGATGGCAAAAGTTAAAGAGAGAAGGTAAAGCCAGCAAAAGAAAAACAAAGGCTCATAAACAAGGGACCTTCCGTAAAGCTATAAGCTGATTTTTCGGCAGAAGATTTGGAGGCCAGAAGAGAGTGGCATGTTATATTCAAAGTGCTGAAAGGGACAACCCTGCAACCTAGGATACTCAATCCAACAAGATTATAGTTTAGAATTGAAGGAGAGATAAAGAACTTCTCAGACAAGCAAAAACTCAAAGGGTTGGTCAATACTAAACCAACCCTAAAAGAAATGTTAGAAGGTCTCCTCTAAGTGGGAAATAAAAGGCTACAACAAGAAATAAGTATCTATAGAAAAGGGAAAATCCCACTAATAAAGCAAATATATAGTAAAGGGAGAGGATCAATCACTCAAAAAAACATGAGACAATTAGCTTTCTACCATTAATTGCTTCACAAACTGTAGAAGAAATAAATACATACACACATATATACACATCCAGATACACATACACACACATGCTTTTGCTACTACACTTCTTTGAACTCATTAGCATAAGCAAGTGTTTTAATTCAGAAGCCCTTGAGTTTAATTCATCCTTGGATTGACTTCCCTTCTTAAGTTTTGGCATCACCAACTAACCAACCGTTCTCCAGTGGGTCTTTCCACATCACCACTCATTGACATGAGAAGAGTTAAGTGAAAAAAGAGAACTTCCTCATAAAATTCTGGCTTAAGAATTCACTTTATAAATCAAGGAACAAGAACTCCGCATGGTAAAAAATAGCATAGTCACCAGTCCCTGCACTTCTCTTAGAATCTGAAGAGACTCATTCTGTAAGGCTGCACTTGGTGGTCTGTGACAGCAAACAGCTCTGGGGAATTTGGATTCTTCATCTTTCAGAAACTGTCTTTATCATCACTTGCTTCTAACAGCTCCGCAAAGCAAGGTGGGAAAATATGTGGATGAGGACGGATGTTTAGATAATGCAAGGTAAATAATTTACTCTATATCACACATGACAGATGACAGCTAAGAGCTCAAACTATGGGTCAGGGGCTCTGGCTTTACATCCCAGCTCCACTGTGACTCAATGTATTGGCTGCAGCGACCCAGCTTCTCTGTGTGTCTTTCCCCATCAAAAACAGGGACAGTACAAGCCTCTTCATAGGTTTGTCTGAGTATAGAGTGAACTGCTGCAGGTGCTGAGCACAGGATCTGGGAGACAGCCAGCATTTTTTTAATGCTGGTCATAAAAAATTACACTAGAAATATACATAGAATCCAGTTTTTTACTCTATCAGCTATAATAAATGAAACAGATACCATGAACAAGTCCAAGGGATCTTGCATAAAAATTTCATTGTAGCTGGCTGCAAGTTAGGGATAAAAACTATTATAAAAGGAACAGACATGCATATTTAAATGATGTTAGAATTAAATTATGTGTCATGTTTTCTACATATTGGACCCACTTCCACTCCATAAAGCACATTTTAACTTCTGATTCAGAATCTGTGAGCCCAAAACCAATAACAGAATTAGAAAGATAAAAAAGAAACATTATCCCATATTTCAACCCAAGTTGAAATATGCAAACCTAAACTTCTACTTAGCCTTTCTCACTTCTTTCCTACTTCTACTCATGAGGATTTAAACTGAGCTTTCAATAAGGGCAGGGAAATTGGAGTATAAATATCTTCACTTATAACTAATTCATGGTTACATGTTAGGTGCTCTAGGAATGACCTAGATTGCAGTGACAAGATAGGGGCTGTTTGGCTTTCATAGTGCCGGTTCCTTTGCTTGTTTGCATGTTTGCTTTGTGACCCCTGGTGACACTGTACTCCTAAGGGAGGTGAGGTCCTGATAATCCACTATGTTTGTAAAAGTCATTGTTTTTGCAGAACCAGCAATGTGCAAGACCAAAAAAAAAGAATGGCTTCCTTTAACTGAGTTTTATTTTATACTGATAGATATTTAAAATCAAAATGGTACTTATTTGTTTTTACCTCTTCCTGAGATACATCCTTTCACAGTTTAAAAGGACACAGTAAGTCGCCTGCATGAGGCTGGGGGCTGTCACCATACCTAAGTAGAATTGCAGTGAGATGCTGGGTGCTCACCGAGAGCGACCAGGCACTCATAATGTTTTCCCCTGGAGCAGAGAATTTTAGGGGTCTACAGACACTCCCCCACTGAACTGGTATGTAACATTTATGTGTAGGTACATCACTTTCATCAGCTATTCAGAGAGGTCCTTTATCTAAAAATGATTGAAAATCACAGTTCTACAGAATATGTACACCCCAAGGTATTTTCGAGCTTTCAACCAAATGAAGCCTGGCAGTGCTTATCACTGAGGCACAGAACAGACTGAGAGACAGGTAACATATAAAGTGAACTGTGAAAGGGTACTGTTTGTGTTTAGAAGGAACTTGAGCAGGGTAATGAAACTTCCATTCTAAATCTATTGTTTAGATTTGAATGAAATCTATGAAATGAAATCGGCTATTTGCTGAATGAAGAGGTCTTGGTTTTGCCTAACTCACAGAGCATGGCGAATTGGTCACTAAATAAGCTTAATTACGGTTGAACGTTAACTTAATGTTTGTTTCTAATTCTGCTTGATTTCTTAGCTTTAAGTTTAATAGACAGAAAACCATTTTGCAAACCTAAACTTCTACTTAGTCTTTCTTACTTCTTTCTCACTTCTACTCATGAGAATTTAAATTGAGCTTTCAATAAGGGCAGGGAAATGGGAGTATAAATATCTGTAGATTTCTAATACCTTTGCCCTTGCAGCTGGATGTATGTGCCTTTCACACAAGAGAAGAGTTAAGTTCAAAACATTCAAAAAATTTTAAGGAAAAACAAATATTAAAGCCTCAAAAGGCATGGGATGTACAAGTTTAATTTGTGTGGGTATTTTTTAATCGAATTATAATTAGTTTGATATAATTGGAAAAGACACTGAAAAATAAAAACTTGTCCTGTTGTGACAGTATGTCATGAAAAAAAAAAAACATTTGTAGGTTGGCTTTAAAAGATTTTTAGGGTTATTCATGAATTTTTATTCTCTACAATATGGACTTAGAATCATCATTTAAGTTGTTATGGAATTTGATAACAGTACATTCAAAACTTCTCTCTGAGGGTCTGTTATGGAAAGGAGTAGGAGAACTCTATTCAGGTTCAAATTATGAATGTTTTCACTCTATTTGGGGCATGTGATACAAATTATGCATCCTGGTCAGTGCACTCCTTTTGGGATGTAGCTGCCTGTTCTTATGATTGTCAATGCCTCGTAAACAAAGGAGGACATCTCTTCCAATAAAAGATTTTAAGTACACAATTTACAGTCCTGAGTGTGAAATGCCCCAAAATAATCCAGATAGACAAAGCAACTTAAATTCCCTTCTGATTAGAGGTCATAAAATATGAACATGCTGTTTAAATAGCACTTGAGAAGAAAAATGGAAAACAGACTAGAATTTCTTATGGTACAAATGCTCAGCTTTACATACATTTGTGGAGGAAAAAATTAAAAGCATGTAAGCCAAATGCATGCTAACAACAGATTCCTATGAATTGCACCCTTTCCTTGGCAAACATGCATAATCTTCCATTTCTCAGCTGTATATGAATTAGAAATATCACACATCTGATGTGTCTTCCAAAGCTAGCTTTGTCTTGACTTTATCTCAGCTCTTTTTCCTCTTGTGTTCATTGGGCAAATATTTTTTGTTGTCACCCAATTGTCACTCTCATTCACATTCTCTCCACTTAAGAAAGCTTATAAATGGTTTAAAACAATCGTCGAGGGCTTCCTAGGTGGTGCAGTGGTTGAGAATCCACCTGCCAATGCAAGTGACACGGGTTCGATCCCTGCTCCAGGAAGACCCCACATGCCGCAGAGCAACTAAGTCCGGGTGCCACAACTACTGAGCCTGCGATTTAGAGCCCGTGAGCCACAACTATTGAGCTCATGTGCGGCAACTACTGAAGCCCACATGCCTAGAACCCGTGCTCCGCAACAAGAGAAGCCACGGCAATGAGGAGGCCACACACCACAATGAAGAGTAGCCCCCACTTACCACAACTAAAAAGAAAGCCTGTGCACAGCAAAAAAGACCCAACACAACCAATAAAATAAATAAATAAATTTATAAAATAAATAAATAAAATGATCGACGATATATTGATCACCTAGCTCGTAATATGTGAGATATGTTCACAACTCCTGAAGATGTCTCTTTTTAATTTAAATCTGGCACTTTTCTGTGGAGAGCTAATAAATTCTGATTCAATAGACATCTCCGTAGAATATAAGATTTCATAATCACCCTCCCCAAGTAATCAACCTGAGTGGGCATCTTGTCTAGAGAATTTACACACATTACAAGCTAACCAAAAGTCAGTCTCCTATCATTGCTGTGAACCAGACATTTACAATAGTATCAGTGATAAGATACTTTTCCTGGAAAAAAAATCTTTTATTGGTCTAAGTTCTAAACAAATGCTTTGGTTATTACTGAGTTTTAATAATTCTTTAACCTTCAAACAGGCACATTTTTATTACTTGCCCTATAAAGTGTGTTCTACAGGAGACAACTCCTCTTATGCTTTCAGCTCTGACAGATGACAGGTGTGAACTCAGGTACACACATGCACTGGAGAGTATGTCTATAATGACTTCGAATTGTTCAACTTTGAGTTGACCGCAGTTCATATCTCAACCTCTGTGATACTACATATTCCTGAGCTCAATAAAGATCATTAGAATAGTCACAAAGAGACAAAACTTGAATATGTCAATTCTTTCTTTGAAACCACTTAGCGTTTTTACTTATCTTTAAAATTTAAAATAGTGAAATAGAATATGAAATGTGAGGTGTAATACTTTCTTTGAGATGGATAAATTTTAGTTCACACATTAAATATCTTACTTAATTTAAATATTGTCTGTAATGTTGAGATTTATTATTTTTTTATAATTTTAATTGTAAAATTTTAAATGAATCCAGAACATTTTTGAATAATATTGTGACATGATTATTGCTTAAAATATCGTTTTCATACAAAAGAAGGAAGTGCTGGCATATACATTAACTATGCTGCTGGGTGTAAATTTAATCCCATGTTAATTATAAAAGTAATAGTTAATAAACTAAATATTTTGTGACTCATGATAAATCAAATATTGTATTACTAAAAGTACTGAAAGAGTTACATTATATAAAATAGTTTGCATCAACAAAATCTGCTGTCTCCCAGAATCTGAGCATTAGGCGTTTTTGAGATACACAACTCTTTCAGGCTGTCAAGTTCAGAGATGACAACTTAATGGGAAATTAGACTTTGTGGGAAAATGAAGAATCTTACTCACCTAGGCCATGTGTATATACATACACACACAAACATATATGCACGAACACACAGAATAACACAAGCTTCCCAGACTCCCATTTTGGAGCTGTCACCCTTGTTGCCTTTTAACAGGTTCAGTTACAGGATTCAGTTTTATATCTCTGCCCCAACTTCCCTTAATCTGGACTTTTATCTCTCATTTCTGGATTATCTCTGTTTTTCTCCTATCCTTCAACATATATATCCCTAATGTCCTAAAATTATCCCAGTGGTAATTAATACTAATTTGACGCTGAAAGCAGCTCAAGTACCCATTACACACAGATGCAGACACACACACACATATACATATATATATTTTCAGATTCCTGTATACTATCCAGAAAAATTATTTCTAAAGCAAACAGTTTGTTTTGAACTGGAAAAGCTCTAGCAATTTTTCTCTACTGCAAGCGGCACAAAGGTCACTTTGCCCTTAAAAACTATTTAATCAAAGACTGCATGCTCTTATGCTGTCCCATCTTCAAGCTACATGTGACCAGATTTCTAGTGTACTTACGACAACCTGGGAAATAAGAAACTAAATGTGCCCTGATTGCGACATGTATCAAGGTTAGAACCTTTCTGATGTTATAAGTACAAGATCCCAGGGCACTGTCATGCTGCCATCTCAACTCTGTCTTCTATAATATATAATCTGTTGTTAGTAATGGGATATAGGACAAGAAGATATACTTTCTTTGTTGGCATAGCTTATCACTTCCGAAAGGGCCATCTACAGTTCTTTTCCAAAGTATGCAGATATTTTGCTAAAATGTGGACTATTTAGCCAAGGCCATTTTAAAACTGGGCATGTTCACGCCCCATAAAAACTTAGAAGAGAATGTGTGGCCTCTGGAACCTGTTAAAATGTCATTACTGCCAAGAATGTGATGTATGGGGATAATTAGCGACTGTATTCACCACGGATGCTGTAGACTGTACTCTGGAATGTTATGGAGCAAGTCTTCTCAGCATAGTTGACATAATTTGGCAACCTTCTTTATGAGCAATTCTAAAACGAGTAGGCCACAAATTAACACAATTAAAATTATATTAAAAATAATTTCGCGTTCTCTCATTGTTCAGTTTCCTCATTCCCTGCCAGTTTTAGAGCAGCATGGTTTTTTTGTTTTGTTTTGATCTTGAATGGGATATAGCTTCTCGAGTCTCAAGAAATGGATTGGAATCCACCCTCAATGGCTGTGGATCTGCTACATTTCTAGTTATCACTGATTTAGGTAAACTGTCTAAGCAAAATATACGTCAATGGATTTTGAGGTGATCGTTCCAGGAAACTCTAACATTTTTACATGACCAGCTCTCACTTTTATATTTTCCTTAATTAAACCTCAATTGCATGTAAATAAATCTTTTAACTAATATTAGTATGATCTTGTTGTCCATTCTCAAAGTTAGGGAGCTGCTTTTTATGAATTCAAACATTTATTAAACCAGCAGTTGGCAAACTACAGCTCATGGTCCAATCCAGCCCACCTCCTACATCTGGAAATGAAATTTTACTAGGACATAGTCACCCCCATTCATTTGTGTATTGTCTTTACCTGCTTTCTCACTACAAAGGCAGGGTTGAATGGTTGTGACAGAGACCCCACAAAGCCTAAAACATTCGCAAGATGGCCAACCTTATATTAAATAGACATGTACTGAACAGCTGTTTTATACAAAGCACTGTGCTGGACGCTGAAAATATAACTAATAAAAGTTCCTCAAAATTCATAATTAGATTCCAAGAAAGTATGAGTAGGAAGAACAAGGATATAAATTATATATAGTATTCAGAGTGATAGTGTAAGATCAGAAGAGGAAGGCATTCTCCATAGTAAAAAATATATTGAAGGAACCTATTATGCATTCTTGAGCAGAGGAAGAAAGGCACACAACTTTAACCTAATCTTTAGTTCTTATGACTCCTGATATTATTGTCTGCAAGGACCACATGACTGGGGAAGCTATCCATCAGTATTCCACCAGGGGATTATATTTCAAAGTGATATCTGACGAAGGAGAGAAAAAAATCAATTTTTTATGTGATTCCCTAAGGCTTTTGTTCTACCTGATAATTATTTTATATATTTCTTCTAACAGAGGTAAATCAGAATAGCCAATTTTTCTTTGTACTGTGAAGGTTAGGCACAGAGATGAGCATGACATTGTCGACATTTATGTACAATTTACGTATTTCTTTTCTTTGAAACAATGTTTATATAGCTATTTCCATTTAACTGCTTTCTGTGACAGCAAGCCAGTCATCTCTTCACTGGCCTGACCTTACCCACTTCCAACTCTGACTTTGATGTTCACCCATATAGAAATACAAAACAAAACAATTAGGTTATGCAAAGCAGTCTATTTTAAGAAATATAAATTTGAAATACACATAAATGACTTTAATATGTCTGAGGAGCAACGCACATTCCAACTACTGTCCTTGTAGTTCTTTTCTGATCTCCAAAGTATTAGAAAGATATGCTTCCTTCTGAACCTGGTGTCATTATCTTCTATATTGCAGAAACTGATACATCTCCAAGACAGAAGATAACTTAAATTTGTTGGTCTTAATAAGGCTATATTTTTTGTGGAGTTCTTTTGGTGTTTATTTCTTTAAACATAACTCAAGCAAGTTTTTAGAAAAAACTTCTAAGAGGTCAAGAAGTCTACTATCCAAATAGGTGTAAATAATCTGATGTGAACAACAATCATCAAATAATATTTCCATTATAACTGCTATACCCTCCCTCTACAAGGGATGTGGAGTTACCTATAATAAAAACTTGGCTACAAGATGTCTGCAAACAGTTAATGAAGACTAAAAGCAGGGATTCATGAGTAATTTGGAAGAGATGGAGATAGCCAATGATTACAAAATTGGCAAGCAAATTAGCTACACATTGGTAAGTAAATGCGTCAGAGGGAAACCATGGAAATATAATTTCAGATTTAATGAAGAAATGTAGTTGCTATAATGCAAACGTTCTTTTTTTATTATTTTAGAATAACATAAGGTTTGTGATTGAGTTAATAATATAATGTCTAGCACACTGTAGGCATTTAAATATGTATCAAATAAATGGACAGATTAGTTTAGAGCTAGTTCTGATGGAGTTTATTATATGCTAAACACTAGTTCAATTTTTCTGTGGGTGACTAATGAGGACATAACATTGACAAGGCAATCTTGTATGAATTTTAGTCCACATAAGATTATGTTGTATTTTTCTCATTGTCGGAATATTATATTCTCTTCTTATTTTCTCAACTACCTCATATTGATGACATTATAATAGGAAGTAGTCAAATGAGTTGGTTAGCTCAACATCAAGGTACAAAAGCTACTGTAACTAAAATAAGTATCTCAGCTTCGTGAAATCTCTTGAGACATCTCCCTCCCAATTCTTCTGGATCCTACTCTCTTACATTATCCTAACTTTGAAGAGATACTGCAAGGATGGGGATTCAATTTAGATTGTACATCAGCCACTTTCAGTATCAAACTTTGTGGTTTGATTTTTTGAAATCTTCAACATACAAATAAAGACGAAAAAGCCTTTTTCAGAGAAATCATAGAAGCTTCTTATACAATTTATGATCTAATTTAGTATGGATTTGCACTTAATGGAATCATACCATATATGTTCTCTTATAACTTGTTTTTTAGCTCAATATTATATTTCAGGGGTCATTCATATTGATGCATGCAATGGTATTTATATCATTTTGATTGATTTATAATATGCTATTGTATAGATGTCTATCATTTACTTATACATCTAACAATTGATTAACATTTGGAATTTGTTTGCACATGTAGTGTTTTTAGTAAACATTTCTCCAGTGCAGTTATTCAAGCTGAGTTTGGAGAACCATTAATGGAATATAAAATCAAATTAGTAATATATAACAAAAATCTTTTGAAAATGTCATGATAGAACTAAAAACATTAAAACATTAGGCATAATAAGAGTAATAATTGTTTCATGACATCTTACCTCTATGCTTGTGTGTGTACATGGTCACAATGTAAATCTCATAAAAAGATCTGAAAAAACTCTACATTGAATTATAGCTAGGAAGGTAATTATACATGTTTGGCTTTTGCATAATGTATACTTCCAGTAGCAGTGTATAATAGTTTCTCTTTCTCCACATCTTCACCAACACTTATCAGAATGCAAATTTTGCTGTTAAGAGTACACTAGCCTCATAGAATGTACATGGGGTTTTCTGTTTATACTTTTGGAATAATCGCCATAAGATTGAAAATATTCTTTCTTGAGAATATTAATAACTCATTTGTAAGATCTTTAGAGTCTTCATTTCTTTATGGAAAGTTTTATATAACAAATCAATTTCATCTAGGTTTCCAAATTTATTGGCAAAAGCATCATAATTTTCATATTTTTATAGCTTCTGCATCATCTGTACCTGTTTTTCACTCCTAATATTTTTTATATATTACTCCTCTTTTTCTTTGATTAATCTTTCCAGGGCTGTGTCTTTTTTTATGAGCTTTTTAAAAAAAACAACTTTTGCTATGTTGATTCTGTCTACAGCATTACTGGTTTATATTTCATTAAGTTCCTCTTTTTATTGCTTGATGATGAAGTGCCCATGCCCCTACCAACATTGTGGCTCGGTGGCCATGAAAACATTGTCCTCATAATGAGCAGTTCAGGTCACATAATAACCTGAAGGTGGATTTAAGGAAAACTAGATAGTAAAAACAGTCACTGTAATTGAGAAAAAGCCAGAAATCAGAAGAAATATTAAAAAGAGAAGCATAGGAAAGACATAATATTGTATTTAAAAGTTCAAAGAAAATTAAGTGGAGACACTTTTTTTTTAGCGCTGAACACCAATAGTGACTGAATATATGCACTGTATTTTGGTTCATAAAGTGGAAAATGGTTTGTTTTAACTTGGAACCAAATCTTCTCTTAACAGTAGACTAGGAAACTGGGATGACTTTCTCACTAAGGTGACTTTAAAAGTTTAAAAGTTGGGCACAATTAAAAATAGTTTTTAAGACTTCAGAAAGATACTAAGTCTTCAAAGGATTACAAGATTCTTTGATGGCCCAGATGTGGGAAAGGATTCCCACTGAAGAACTAGAGCCATACTCTCAGATTACTTTTGCCCCTACTTCTGAGATACTGAGAGGCAGGGTATCACTTGTAAGTCACAGCATACACAGTTAAGAGGAAAGGCATTTGAGTCTAGGGTCAAGGAGAGATAAGGAGTTTTTAAACTTTTTTCTTTTTTTTTAATACACTTTTAATTAATTAATTAATTAATTTATTGGCTGTGTTGGGTCTTTGTTGCTGCACATGGACTTTGTCTAGTTGCAGCGAGCAGAGGCTACTCTTCATTGTGGTGCATGGGCTCCTCACTGCTGTGGCTTCTCCTGTTGCGAAGCATGGGCTCTAGGCCCATGGGCTTTAGTAGTTGTGGCACACAGGCTTACTTGCTCTGTGGCATATGGGATCTTCCTGGAGCAGGGATCAAACCCATGTGCCCTGCATTGGCAGGCAGATTCTTAACCACTGCACCACCTAGGAAGTCCAAACCTTTTTCTCTTTAAGTTGGGAACCAAAGTTGCTATTCCTGGGAGTAAGACTAAACCAAATGTAGACAGGTAGTTGCAAGGACTGCAGCTCAGCTCAAATAATTTCAATTCCTAAATTTTATTCAGGTAATCCCAGCATATTAGAATTCCCAGTTAAATAGCATTAACAAAAGAAAACCATTTCTGGTGGAAGATAATATCCTGAGCTTCAAATTGATTCAGGATATTATAATAAAATATCAAGCCCAAAATGATATGAGAAACCATGAAAGAAGACAAACTCAGCAAAAATAGGCAATATGAACAGTCCAATAGGAGAACACAGATACAGGGACTGTCTGACAGAATTTAAAATAGTTTATTTGCTCTATGCAAAAACAGAAAAGACAGTATTAAAAATTATTTGGAAAGATGGTTCAAGAGGGTGGACTAAGAGGATGTGAGCTCACTCCCTCTTGCAAGCACCCTGGAACTAACTGCTGAACAATCATCGAAAGAAAGACCCTGGAACTCACCAAAAAAGACACCACACGTCCAGAGACAAAGAAGAAGTTGCAATGAGACAGTAAGAGGGGTGCAATTGCATTAAAATCAAATCCCATAAATGCCAGGTAGGCGACTCACAAACTGGAGAACAGTTATACTGCAGAAGTCCAGCCACTAAAGTGAGGGTTCTGAGCCCCATGCAAGGCTTCCCAACCTGGGGGTCCAGCAACAGGAGGAGGAATCCCCAAAGAATCAGACTTTGAAAGCCAATGGGATTTGATTGCAGGACCTCCACAGGACTGGGGGAAACAGAGACTCCACTCTTGGAGGTACACAAAAAATAGTGTGCTCACCAGGACCCAGGGGGAAGGAGTGGTGACCCCATAGGAGACTGAACCAGACCTACCTGCTGGTGTTGGAGGGTTGCCTGCAGAGGTGGGGGGCACCTGTGGCTCACCAATAGGACAGGGACACTGGTAGCAGGGGTTCTGGGAAGTGCTCATTGGCTGTTATCCCTCCTGGAGTCCCTCCCCATTAGCCCCACCAAAGAGCCTGTAAGCTCCAGTGCTTGGTAGCCTCAGGCCAAACAACCAACAGGGTGGGAACACAGTCCCACCCATTGGCAGACAAGTGGATTAAAGTTTTAGTGAGCTCCACCCACCCAGCCCTACCCACTATCATTCTCTCCGATCAGGAAGCTTGCACAAGCCTCTTAGACAGCTTCCTCCACAAGAGGGCAGACAACAGAGTCAAGCAGTATCAGCAGTATTTTGTTCTGTGGAATTGAAAACCACAGCCACACAAAGACAGAGAAAATGAAAAGGCAGAGGACTTTGTACCAGATGAAGAGACAAGATAAAACCCTAGAAAAACAACTAAATGAAGTGTACATAGGCACCCTTCCAGAAAAAGAATTCAGAATAATGATGGTGAAAATGATCCAGGACTTTAAAAAAGACTGGATGCGAAGATCAAAAAGATGCAAGAAAAGTTTACCAAAGACCTAGAAGAATTAAAGAACAAACAGAGATATGCAACATAATAACTGAAATAAAAATACATGAGAAGGAACCAATAGCAGATTAACTGAGGCAGAAGGGCGAATAAGTGACCTGGAAGACAGAATGGTAATAACCATTGATGCAGAAAGGAATAAAGAAAAAAGAATGAAAAGAACTGATGACAGCCTAAGAGACCTCTCAGACAATGGGCAATGCGCCAACATTCACATTATAGGGGTCCCAGAATGAGAAGAGAGACAGAAAGGAACTGAGAAAAATATTGGAAGAGATTATAGTTGAAAACTTCCCTAACATGGAAAAGGAATAAGCACCCAAGTCCAGGAAGCACAGAGAGCCCCAGGTGGGATACACCCAAGGAGAAACACACCAAGACATATAGTAATCAAATTGACAAAAATTAAAGACAAAGAAATGTTATTAAAAGCAGCAAGGGAAAAATGACAAATAACATACAAGGGAAGTTCCGTAAGGGTAATAGCTGATTTCTCAGCAGAAACTCTGCAAGCCAGAAGGGAGTGGCATGATATATTTCAAGTGATGAAAGGAGAGAACCTACAGCCAAGAATCTTCTACCCAGCAAGGATCTCATTCAGATTCAATGGAGAAATCAAAAGCTTTACAGACAAGCAACAGCTAAGAAAATTCAGCACCACCAAACCAGCCCTACAACAAATGTTAAAGGAACTTCTCTAAGTGGGAAACATAAGAGAAGAAAAGGACCTACAAAAACAAAAACAAAACAATTAAGAAAATGGTAATAGGAACATACATATCGATAATTACCTTGAATGTAAATGGATTAAATGCTCCAACCAAAAGACACAGACTGGCTGAATGGATACAAAAACAAGACCCACATATATGCTGTCTACAAGTGACCAACTTCAGACCTAGGGACACATACAAACGGAAAGTGAGGGGATGGAAAAGGATGATTTTCCATGTGAATGGAAATCAAAAGACAGCTGGAGTAGCGATAGTCATATTAGATAAAACAGACTTTAAAAGAAAAAGTGTTACAAGAGACAAGAAAGGACATTACATAAAGATCAAGGGATCAATCCAAGAAGAGGAGAAAACAATTATAAATATATATGCACCCAATATAGGAGCACCTCAATACATAAGGAAAATGCTAACAACTATGAAAGAGGAAATTGCCAGTAACACAATAACAGTGGGGGATTTAACATCCCACTTACACCAATGGACAGATTATCCACACAGAAAATTAATAAGGAAATACAAGCTTTAAATGACACAATAAACCAGCTTGATTTAATAGATATCTATAGGACATTACACCCAAAAACAGCATATTACACTTCTCAAGTGCACACAGGACATTCTCCAGGATAGATCACATTTTGGGTCACAAATCAAGCCTTGTTAAAATTAAGAAAATTGAAATCATATTAAGCACCTTTTCTGACTACAATGCTATGAGATTAGAAATCAATTACAGGAAAAAAAAACTGTAAAAAACACAAACACATGGAGGCTAAACAATACGCTACTAAATAACCAACAGATCACTGAAGAAATCAAAGAGGAAATCAAAAACTACCTAGAGACAAATGACAATGAAAACACAACGATCCAAAACCTATGGGACGCAGCAAAGGAAGTTCTAAGAGGGAAGTTTATAGCAATACAATCCTACCTCAAGAAACAAAAAAAAGTCCCAAATAAACAATCTAACCTTGCACCTAAAGAAACTAGAGAAAGAAGAGCAAACAAAACCCAAAGTGAGTAGAAGAGAAATCATAAAGATCAGAGCAGAAATAAATGAAATAGAAACAAAGAAAACAATAGCAAAAATCAATAAAATTAAAAGCTGGTTCTTTGAGAAGATAGATAAAATTGATAAACCTCTAGCAAGACTCATCAAGAAAAAGAGGGAGAGGACTCAAATCAATAAAATTAGAAATGAAACAGGAGAAGTTACAACGGACACCACAGAAATAAAAAGCACCATAAGAGATTACTACAAGCAACTATATGCCAATAAAATGGACAACCTGGATGAAATGGACAGATGCTTAGAAAGGGATAACCTTCCAAGACTGAATCAGGAAGAAACAGAAAATATGAACAGACCAATCACAAGTAATGAAATTGAAACTGCGATTAAAAATCTTCCAATAAACCAAAGTCCAGGACCAGATGGCTTCACAGGTGAATTTTATCAAACATTTAGAGAAGAGCTAACACCCATCCTTCTCAAACTCTTCCAAAACATTGCAGAGGAAGGAACACTCCCAAACTCATTTTATGAAGCCATCATCACCCTGATACCAAAACCAGACAAAGATACTACAAAAAAAGAAAATTACAGACCAATATTACTGATGATTTATATGCCAAAATCCTCAACAAAATACTAGCAAACAGAATCCAACAACACATTAAAAGGATCATACACCATGATCAAGTGGGGTTTATCCCTGGAATGCAAAGATTCTTCAACATACACAAATCAATCAATGTGATACACCATATTAACAAATTGAAGCATAAAAACCACATGATCATCTCAAGAGATGCAGAAAAAGCTTTTGACAAAATTCAACACCCATTTATGATAAAAACTCTCCAGAAGGTGGGCATAGAGGGAACCTACCTCAACATAATAAAGGCCATATATGACAAACCCACAGCAAACATCATTCTCAATGGGGAAAAACTGAAAGCATTATCTCTAAGATCAGGAACAAGACAAGGATGTCCACTCTCTTCACTAGTATTCAACATAGTTTTGGAAGTCCTTGCCACAGCAATCAGAGAAGAAAAAGAAATAAAAGGAATCCAAATTGGAAAAGAAGTAAAACTGTCACTGCTCGCAGATGACATGATACTATACATAGAAAATCATAAAGATGCCACCAGAAAACTACTTGTGCTAATCAATGAATTTGGTAAAGTTGCAGGATAAAAAATTCACACACAGAAATCTGTTGCATTTCTATATACTAACAATGAAAGATCAGAAAGAGATATTAAGGAAACAATCACATTCACCATTGCAACAAAAAGAATAAAATGCCTAGGAATAAATCAAACTAAGGAGGTAAAAGACCTGTACTCAGAAAACTATAAGACACTAATGAGAGAAATCAAAGGCAACACAAACAGATGGAGAGATATACCATGTTCTTGGACTGGAAGAATCAACATTGTGAAAATGACTATACTACCCAAAGCAATCTACGGATTCAATGCAATTCCTATCAAATTACCAATGGCATTTTTCACAGAACTAGGACAAAAAAATCCTAAAATTTGTATGGAGACACAAAAGACCCCAAATAGCCAAAGCAATCTTGAGGGAAAAAACCAGAGCTGGAAGAATCAGACTCCCTGATTTCAGACTGTACTACAAAGCTACAGTAATCCAGACAATATGGTACTGGCACAAACACAGAAATATAGATCAATGGAACAGGATACAAAGCCCAGAGATAAACTATGGTCAACTAATCTATGACAAGGGAGGCAAGGATATACAATGGAGAAAAGGCAGCCTCTTCAATAAGTGGTGCTGATAAACTGGACAGCTACATGCAAAAGAATGAAATTAGAACACTCCCTAACACCACACACAAAAATAAACTCAAAATGGATAAAAGACCTAAATGTAAGGCCAGACACTATAAAACTCCTAGAGGAAAACATAGGAAGAACACACTTCAACGTAAATAACAGCAAGATCTTTTTTGATCCATCCCCTAGAATAATGGAAATAAAAACAAAAATAAATAAGTGGGACCTAATGAAACTTCAGAGCTTCTGCACAGCAAAGGAAACTATAAGCAAGAAGAAAAGACAACCCTCAGAATGGGAGAAAATATTTGCAAACGAATCAACAGACAAAGGATTAATCTCCAAAATATATAAACAGCTCATCCAGCTCCATATCTACAAACAATAAATGCTGGAGTGGGTGTGGAGAAAAGGGAATCCTCTTGCACTATTGGTGGGAATGTAAATTGATTCAGCCACTATGGAAAACAGTATGGAGGTTCCTTGCAAAACTAAAAATACAACTACCATATGACCCAGCAATCCCACTGCTGGGCATATACCCAGAGAACACCATAATTCAAAAAGACACATGCACTCCAATGTTCATTGCAGCACTATTTATAATAGCCAGGACATGGAAGCAACCTAAATGTCCATCCACAGATGAATGAATAAAGAAGATGTGGTACATATATACAATGGAATATTACTCAGGTGTAAAAAGGAATGAAATTGGGACATTTGTAGAGACATGGATGGACCCAGAGACTGTCATACAGAGTGAAGTGAGTCAGAAAGAGAAAAGCAAATATCGTATATTAACACATATATGCGGAATCTAGAAAAATGGTGCAGATCAACTGATTTGCAAGGCAGAAACAGAGACACAGATGTAGAGAACAAACATATGGATACCAAGTGAGGAAAGCAGGGTAGGGTTGGGGGGTGGGATGAATGGGGAGATTGGGATTGCCATATATATATTACTAATAAGAAAAAAATATCAAATTGTACACTTTAAATCTATGTAGTTTATTGTATGTCAATTGTATCTCAATAAAAGTTCTTAAAGAAAAAAAAATTACTCCTAATAGTAAAAAAAAAGAAAAAGAAAAGAAAAGAAATTATTTGGAAAAAAAGCTCTTCAAAAGGTACCCTAGAAGTGAAAAGTGCAGTGGCCTAAATTAAGAATTCAGTAGATGAGTTTAACAGTGAATTAATCACAGCTGAAGAAAGAACTGGTAGAGTGGAAAATTAGACAAAGAAACTATCCACAATGAAGAATGAAGAGCTAAGACGATGGAAACTACACTGATAAAGTAATAGACATAAAGAATACAGTGGGATAGTTTAAACCTTATAACTTAACTCCTGGAAAAAATAGAGGAAGAATGGAGCAAAAGTTCTCCTTTAGGAGATAATGGCTGAGAATTTTATGAAACTTTGCAAAACTGGAGATTGAACATAGCTCCACACATTTAAGAAGCCCCATGAATCTCAAACATCCAAGTACATTGTAAAAAATTTTAAAACATGCAGATTAAAAAAGTATTTTTTAAATACCTTTAATGGGGCAACAAACAGCCTATTTCTCAACAACAACAGCAAACAACAGAAGCCAGGAGACAATGGAATGATATTTTCTTGCAGCAAATTAATGTCTAATATAAATTTTCTTTTACCCAAGAAAATGTCCTTTGACAACAAAGGTGCAATAACTACTTTCACACCAGATTGAAAGAATTCATGCCTAGCAGGCATGCATTTAAGGCAATTTGGGATGGTTGTCAAGTAAAATGCAAATAATCACAGGTGGAATATTAGAGATGCATTAAGAAATAAATAAAAAGTGGTAAGAATGGATTTTGAAGTGAGTTATTACTGAGTTATTTGGTAAAAATAAATACTACTTTTTGAATTAATAATTATTTCTAGGGTAAGTGTAAAGTTTTTTCTGATTATTTTGGAGGATGCTGGCTCTTGGTTAGTCACTGTCACACTTTTGACCTTTCCTAATTGCCCACGTTACTTCGGTTTGAGACCTGCTCAATTTCATGTTGTGCGTGCAGGAACCAAACCTCACACAGTTCAGCTCTCTGCAACCCACAGGAGGTCCCTGACCAGCTTGGAACTAGGATTTCCAAGTAGCCTGTATACTCCATAGGATAAAAGCATCCTTAACCTCAAACTAAGAGAATCTGAAACATAAGAATGAAAAGAATTAGCATCTATTCCTACTCAGCTGATTCAGAGACTATAAAAAATGTAACTTCATTTTATTTAAAGGTGAAGCATAATTTATTTGAGAGGGTCTCTGGTTATAGGCCAAAACCTGTGTTCTCTAGGATTCACAGCTACCAGCTGACCTTTGAAATCTTTTTTTTTTTTTTGGCTGGGGGAGGAGGTCAACATCCACATTCTGGGTCCCGGACATAGGAGCAGGCTGAATTTATTCATACCACATAAGGTAATCAATGTTTCTCTGCGTCATCAATGAGGTAGCTGGCTTAGCTCAGTCTCTGCAGGATTAGTGAGAGAAGACCAGTCCTGGCTCTCGACCACCTTCAGTCATGTCATGTCTGTACTAAGGATAATTAGCGTTGGGGAAGGGAGTTTCAGAAAGAATACAAGTCACAGGAAATAAAGAGAGAAGCATGTGAAAGTAACTATAAGATTTCAGCACAAATTTTATCTATTTGTGTGAATTAGTACGAAAACCAAAATGATTCAGTGAAACATTTAAATCACAAAATATTTAGTAAAATGGCCTTACTGTTCAGTTAATATATAATAAAAAATCTGCCTTGTAGGTATATGGCAGGTCTCTTGAAGAAAACAATTTGTCATTAATATGTCAGATATAGATGGTTGATTGATCCTGAGTCCTAAAAACACTGTACATTGTATATTTTCCTGGAACTCTGTTTATACTAGCAAGTTTCCTAGTAAACTGTTTTTATGTTTTAAGTAAAATTTTTAAAGTTTGGCCCACTCTTTTCCAATAAAAATAATACTCACTGTAAGTAAAATACAGATAAATGAATTTATACTATAATTTTAAAATTGCTTTAAAGGCATCCCTACATCTGACAGATTCTATGTTTAAGCTACAGGGAAATAACTTCTTTAAATTTAGTAGTCAACTTATTTAAGTTATTTGCGTAGCCTTAAAAATAGAAATACAGCAAAATTCAACAGGGCTCAGATATGCTTGTGTAAGATGTCTTTCTTTTTTTATTTTAAAAAAATCTATTATTCTCTAGTGGCTTGCTATTTATACCATAGGACATCCTCTGGAATAATCCATATTTTCCCAATGACTTTCTCGGCAGGTGACCAAACTGCTTTGGAAAAAAATGCTTTTTAATCCTGGCCAATTTACCGCTATACCAGCGCTCACCAGTAACATTCATAAAGGACAACACTGCCAAGTATCTCAGACTTCAGAGGGAATCCGAAACTTATTGTTCAGTGCTTTCTTGAACCACCTTTATGCACATTTGATTCCACTGTAAGAAACACTGCTTGCAGCATCTGAACTGGAAACAAAGAATGACTGCCCACTGCCCCTTCTTCAAAGAGATTTTTATACTTATTAACTCAGCAACATTGTCATGGAAGTGCTCAGAAGAGAACGGTGGGGAATATTTTTTTGCACCGCAGCCAGCAAACATCAAAATATTCCTTATTTATTATCCTCCTGAAATTGTTGTCATAATGCAATTATGTAAATGAGGACTTGCAATCACACTGAGTATTTGTTCCGGTTTTGAGGCAAATACTTATTAGATCAGAGCAGTTTAAAGAAAACAAGGACTCAACCACCAACAGAATTCAGGGAACGTGAAAGAGCATGAGAAATTCCCATTGGAACTGTTCCCAACGTGTTGCATAAATAAAGGTAGGGTTTGTTGAAGCTTCCCTCCAACCCCCTCCATTTTCTGAGAAAAAAAAAGCCTGCTTAGTTTGAGGAATGAAGCATGGCTCAGGCCGTCATCCCCACCTCTTCTATCCTGAGTTCTGCTGTGTGGGTTTTTTTTCTCCCCTTTTTATATCCACCAGTTTCTCTAGCTTTCTCCGGGGCTCCTCGTACCCCTCCTCAAATCCACAAAGGATTTCCAGCAGAGAGCAGCTGGTGCCCCCAAATTTGCTACTTTCCCCAGACTCAGGGGGGCTTTCACAGAAAATCAATGGCTGCTTATTTTCCCCTGTGCTGTGGTTTTCTGTGTGGACTGACATGGCCCCAACCATACCAATCCATTCTGCAGAGCTCTTTCCATTCAGATGTGCCTCTTTACAAATAGCGGAAATTAGCGGAGGGCCAGTGTCAAACTGCTTGTCACATCTTGTTTTCAATCTGTTGAAATCAGGTTTATAGTGTCCTATTCAGAAACCTATGGTCCTTTTGAGTCTCACAATGCATTTCAGGAGTTCCATCAGGCGATAAATGCCGAACTTCACGTTGCCATTAAAAAATAATCAAAATGATTAGGCTTTCAGATTTTTTTTTTGAAGGAACTTATTTGCATGAAATTTGTTGTCTTAATTGCACAGCGTCATTTATTCCTGGGTATTCATCTCTCTGGTGTGTAAAAGTATTCCTAGTTCATTTGTCAGTAGTAGAGCTGCGTAGTGTGAATGTGTTCTGGTGATTTAGTAGCAATGAATGAATGACTAACCAAGTACTGAGAGCGTGAATACAGTCAGTACCACACCGCACCACACTTCAGTATCCCTGAAGCCTTCTAACAAATAGTAATTAACATTTCTTGAATGTGTGGCATGGACCAGGGCCACCAGTAAATGCTTAACAAGTCATTGAATTCTCACAACAACACAACTGAGGCAATTACTATTATGATCCCCAATTTATAGATGAGGTAATTGAGGTTTAAACTGATCAAGTAATTTTCTCAAAGTGTCACAGTGTATTAGAGGTTGAGCCAAGCATTTCAACTCCAGAGTCTGTAAAGTAACTCTTATGCACTACTGATTCCTTGTAAAACATAGTTGATTTACCTTCAGGGTTATTTTTAATATTAAATATACAAATGTACCCTGAAAGCTAAGCAATTCCTATATTTGAGACTGGCACTGGAAATGACCACAGTCTACAGATAAAAATGCAAAGTAAAACTCGTTACATTTGATGAACTCCTTAGATCCAGTTTGGGAACTTCCACCAGAAAATGGCAGGTTTTAATATGATGCTAAACTGTGATGGAGAGGGTTAACCAGGCTTAAAATAAGAAGATAAAGAAATCAAAAAGACCTTCTCTACAATAGGGCAAAGCAGCAGAAGCATTCTTTGGAATAACCCACAATCCAATATTTCTAACAGGAACTGGATGCTGCCAGAGGGAGTATAACCCATTGGGAGACTCTGATTGTTAGGTTAGAGAGGGCTGACTACTCTATAATCTGAGGCTTGCTCTCCTATCCAACATAAAACAATTTTTCATCTACTTTTTAAAAGAAAAATACTTAAAGAATTAGTATACAAAAGAAAAGTAATATTAAGGCAAAACATGAAGGTATTTTTGCAGGGGAGGAGGTGAAGAATAAGATATTATAGACAAACTTAAAATCTCCTATGATCTTCTCTCTTTCTTTCCAGAGACAACCATCATTGTAAGTAATGTAAATAACAACTAGTACATATTTTTATACTCTTACTACCTGAGGATGAGGATGCATCCAGAAACATCATACAAATTTATTTCATCTATTTTGTAAAATTTCCAAATGATAACATACTATACTTAAAATGTATCTTACTTCATCCTACTTTATGTTTTGAAAATCTAGGTTGAATATTAAACAGCTGACCCTTGAACAACACAGGCTAGAAATAGGCAAATGCACTTACTTACACATGAATTTTTTTCAATAGTAAATACTACAGTTCTACACAGCCAAAGGTTTGTTAAATCCTTGGATGTGGAACTACAAATACAGAGGACTGGCTAAAAATAAAACTTGAATTTTTCAACTGCATGGAGGGTGCGTGCCCCTAGACCCCCATGTTGTTCAAAATCAAATGCATATCTATTCTTGGACACTTATTTCAACTTCTGTATGTGGAATCCCACTTAATGAATATATTACAATGTATTACTTTGTTTGCTGATAGGTATTTTTATGGTTTCCAGTTTGTATGATTTCTATTACAAATAATACTATGAGGTAGAACTCTGAAAATGTCCCCTTGTACAAATATATAGAAGTTTCTTTAGAAAATACTCTTAGGAATGGCAATGCTAGGTCATGAGGTATGGTGAGCATTTCTAATTTCAGTATATTTTTCCATATTGTTTCCCTAAGTAGTTGTAACAATTTATACAGCTCCCAACAATTAAGAGTTCTTGTATCCCAATGGCCTCTTTAACATATTGTATTGTAATTGTTTTTGTCTACATGATATGTTAAGAAATGATAGAGTTTACATTTTCATTTCCAAAATTATTAGTGAGTTTAGAACCAAGCAGAACCCTGCAGCACCCCTCCGCTTGGTTTTTTGGTACGAAACCAAGGAGTTAATGATTAGGACAACAGTCACAGACTCAGTGTCTGATGTGTATTCCTGAGTTGTTTTATAGATACTATAACCACCACCAGAGGGAAAAAAGCCAACTAACTGCATGATGACCAGACTGTAGCCATGACATAAGCTGCTCCATCTTAAGTAGTACAGAATCTATGGCTAGCATAATTCCAAGAACTGACCTCAAGAGAATGGGATTAACATTATAGCTCATAATAATCTATATCTTTGTGGGCCTCAAAATAGTTGTAGTTTGCTCTGCCTGTATGTATAAGCAGGCAACTAAAATTGTCAGCAAAGAAATGCTACAGACCCAGGTTGACATCTCCCACTCTGAGAACATGGCGCCCTATGTCAGCATGAAGGAGTTACAGAAGATAGACTTTTGTCCCTAGTCCCACAGAAATGGAATGATGTTCTGACAAGTAAGGATTTATAAGCAGCTCTTTGCAGGAAACTGTCCTCAGCTGGAAGCCCCTTTTCTTGTCACTTTAGCAAAGCTATATTGTAACTAACTTTTAAACCAGGCACCCCCATGCTGTACTCCTCTCCAGCACAAGCACACCTTTCAAATCTTTTAATCACACAACACCTTGCTAACTTATTGGTTCTTTCCATAGATCAAAAAAGCAGAAATGAAGAACAAATAATTAACAGATGACCAGATCTCCCTAGCTTCTACTTCAGTCATCTCCCGAACAAGCTATATGACCAAACTGTGTGAACAAGATAACATCTAGAGGAAGATCACAAGAAGTTGACAAGCCTGAAAGTAGTGGGGGGGTGGGGACGACTCTGAACCCCCCATCTCAGTGATAAACTGAGATTACGTCCCTTCTTCCCTTTAAAACTTTCATGGCCAAGCAGAATCTTCGGAGGTGGTTTTGAGGGGATGCTTGAGTCCACCATCTCCCCAGATAGCCAGTATTCTGATTAAAGGCACTTTTCCTTTCTATCAACACCTGCAAGTGTTGATTTTGTAAGTGGCGAGCAATGGGACCCTCATTTGATAACAAGGTTAAAGATATTTTATCATGATTATAGCCATTCAGGTTTAAATCTTTTCCCCATTTTTCTAAATTTTGTTATAATGTTGTTGTTTTACTCATTTATAGAAATTTGTTATACTAATTTATACTCAAAAATATATTTATATGTGTATGTGTGATTTATACCTATATCAAATATAGTCTCTGAATCAGTTGTCTTTTTTTCCTTTTAATGTTGTCTCAATTTTACAATAGGTGCAAATTAAAATGTAGTGTTATAAATTGTTTTCTTTTTGATATTATGCTTTTGCTATGTCTCATCTAAGAAATTCTTGTGAAGATGAAGATGATGAGGATCTTTTTCTATGGGCTGAACACTCTATTCTGCATTATTACTACATTTATACTGTAATACAGTGATTGGCAAAGAGGGACATAATTCTGAAAACATCATATTGAAAAAAACTTTTAGGTCAATCTATGCAAAAGGCTCACAGATGAGGTATACTTTATTCTAGCCTCAGAATTCATAAAGTTGAGTAAGTGGGCTCTGAGAGGACCTGACCTCTGCTTTCCATTAAGCTTGCTTCAACTGCAAAATTCAGTGCTATCGTTTCCGTAGTCTACTGTCATTGCTGAAAAACTGAGCACTAAACTGTCATGTTACTATTTCATGTGAGTATGAATTATTATTTTTCTCTCTCTCCCTACTGGGGTGGGGTTGAGATTCCAAAATAAAATTAAAACAAAACAGTAAATTGGGAGCAAATATTATGGTTTCTAGCACCAGTGTTTCCACTGACAAGATAGTTACCCTTGGGCAAGTCAATTAACCTCTTTTAAAAGTTTCCATTGTAGTTTGCTCTGACAGACTAACGAACTTGCCATAAGAACAAACAAACAAACAAAAAAAGTCTTGAAAAATGTAAGGCCAAAGTAAAGTACTAGTATAACAATTTATTTCATTAATTAGTACCTTTTACTACTCATTTCTAGAGCATAAGCTATAACTACCACATATGTACGTGTGCATCTATAAAGGTTATAGGGCTTCTCAGCTGTCTCCATTTTCCATGAATAATCATTATAGAATATAACAGTCTTCTTATCATTCTAATCTTTCGCATTTATTTCTATATAGTCTGTTTTGGCTTTTTAACTTCCTACTTCATTTTTTTTCTGTGAATGCCATCAATATTTCTTCCATTTTTTCCCTTCAATAGCCCACACACATACCAACTAAAAATGAATCTAATTGACTTTCTCTTTTTAAATTATTCCCAGCAACAAAAATATTAAATGCTCATTTTCTCTGGCCAACTGTGAATGTTTCAATGCATATAATTGGGAAAAGTTCCATTTGCCTACATTTGTATTATTCATTCCCTTACGTCAACTGCTAAAATATATAAAAGAATAATGTTCAGGCTAAAAAAAAAATGGCTTCTTGAAAGAAAGCATGTGGTGACTTTCATTTAAAATCTTCAGGTATATCTAAAAGACAGCTTCCTAAAATGCTATAGTTTAGTCTGGACTTAAATGACAGAAAAAAAAAAAAAAAAAACCATGAAATTTCTCATGTCATAAATTACAAAACTCTGACTACCATGATGGGTTTACTGTTAAAATTCATCCCCAGAAGGTTAATTCATCAATGCCCGTCTTTCCCCAATAGAGAAGAGCTTTCATTGTAAGGAATTTGGGAAGGAAGTACACAAGCTGAAATATTTCATGCATCATATGTTTTCATGGAATTCTGGGCACAGAGACCTAGGAAATACGAAATTAAGACTAAAGATATCAAATCACTTCTAAGGAGCCCACTGAATTTCTCGGTGAGTTAAGCAACTGACATATCTTGCGTTGCTTTCTGGACCCATTACTGACTTAACAAGATAATTTGCCAGAAGGGCATAAAAAGGACATCTCTTTGGGCTGTGCTTATCACATCAACAACTATGCTAATTGCCAAATGATAGGGTTTGTCAAATAAGACATCACTTGAGGTGTAAGAAAAGAGATACCTGAGGTAGAACCCTTTGAAGGGCAAGCCATAAGCAAGACTGGGTACCAAAAGAAAACACAACCAAATTATTAAATTCTAATTAAAATTAATTGGATCTAAAATTTCTTTTTCATACAAATATTTAATCAAGTATGAAGAAAAAATTACTAGACATACAAGGATGTGGAAACCTTACCACTCAAAAGCCCTTTCTGAAAAAATGTTCTGAGAATATTTTAAAGCAAAATGAAAAAGAAATCAAAAGCAGAAGACATGGATTGGATTTAAAATGTAGCTGTAAAATTCTCTGCATCTCATTGGAGAGCTTAATTGTTCTTTGACTGGTGTCCCAGAAATCAATGAAGTTCACTAAAGTACTGGGCCTTGATCCTGCTTGAGGCACACTTGTCTTTAGGAGGTCCTAAAAGCTGCAAACAGCAAGAGGTTAAGATGCTAGAGGTAGCATAGTTATCCCCATCCTAATTGCAGGCCCATGCCAAAGAACCATCCTCCACATTCTGTTCTACTGTGAATGAAAAAAATCACTACATTTTTTCTCTTGTAGCTGTCATTGAAGGGAAAAGGCATTCTTTGAAGCAAAGTTGTGGTGCTGTTCCATTTCAATTCTGTTCTATCCAAGCCTCAAAAGGTCGTTCAGTAAAACTAATAACCAGAACACAAAGCAAATGAGAATAACCTACTTAAGTGGCTTTTCAGCCACCTGGGGTAGTTGGCTTCAGCAGGTCAAGGATTCAAGAGCTAGACTTCAAGCTGACCACATCATTTTATGGTCAATATTATTAACTATCACTGTATAGTGTGAAAGTTAATGGCATCATCTACTGTTCCAGTGTCTGTGCACTGATGGAGTCAGGAATTGTAGAACTGCTCCTGTGACCAGCAAGGTATATGGAGTAATCACCTACTAAGAGCAGGTTTACATTAGAGGAGAACGGGACACTTGACAATCAATCACCCCTAGTTAGTGGCAGTGGGAACCTGTGGCCATGGAAAGAGCATGTACACGCTCAACAAGGAATTCTTTGAAATAATGAGTTTTACTTGAAGAAAATAAATTCATTTCTCATGATTGGGGATTTGAAACAGGGCACTTTTTGTCAAGTCAGAGGAGGAGAAAGGAATAAGCATTATTCTGAACACTGACACACCACATCCTTGCCGTCACCAATCTGCGATACCTGAGATCTTATCAACTTATTCTTGGGGGTCAGATCTAGAAAGGTCCACATTCATTGCTCTTTAGGACAAAAACATCAAACAATATCTTATACTTACTAACATTTATTTAGCACCTAAATGCTGAACCATAAGAAAAATGAGGGAAATGGCACTAACATTTGCGACAATTTATTTCAATTTTAGAGTAATTATTATCATATATCCATATCATTCTATTAGACAAGCAGATGTTTAAAAACAAAAGTGATGCATTCTAATTTTTTACATTTCTAGCACTTAGTTCAGTATGTGGCATTGAGTAAATTCTTATAAAAATTTGTTTGAAAATTTGTTTGAAGGACTTATGAATGAATAACCCATGGCCCTCATCTTCAAAAAGCTTAAAAATAAGCTGGAGACATAATTCTATTATCTCCCTCTTTCAGTCATTACTATCCTCAGTACCACCCTCTCTTTTATCACTGACTACATCAACCTCTGCCCCAATCCATCCCCATATGTTACAGATATTGTTCCTGAAATAGCAGTCTCAACTCTCCTTTCATTTTTATTCTCATTGCTGCTAATTCCACACAGAGTCCTCCTATCTTAAGTGGTATACTTTCAGAATTTCTAACTGATTTCTATCACGGAAATTTTCTGTTTTCCAGCTCAGCCTGTCAGGTTAGTATCTCTCGTCACTTAACCAAATAGAGCTGAAAATGAATGTTAGTGGAGTAAATGATAATGAAGTTCATTCATAAAGTGAAACGAAGGCACATTGCCACTATTTTAACACCTTCAATTGTTTTAGAAATATTCGGTATATAAAAAAGAAAGAGTAAAAATAAATCATTAAATGTGAAAATATTGTATCATTATTATGAAAAACAACAATTGCTTGGAATAATGATATAATACCATTTCTGAGGTGACATAAATGTTTCTATAACCTTTTGAGGTAGATAAATTTTATGATCCTAAATTCATTGTACAATTCTTGAAAGCAAGAATCATTTCGTACACTTGTTTGGTTCACTTATTGTGCCTGAGCCTTATTAAATCTTCACTCTATGAGATTTTTAAATTAATTTATAGAAAAAATTAAAATTGAGCATACAAATATGGCAAGCAAAACACTTTACTATGGCTACTATTTAGTTTGGAATACTAGAGGTTTCATTGCCCTAACATCAATGAAACCATTTTTCTCCTAAATTAAAGACTATGCACAATATTGAAAAGGCATTTATGGTAGTCAGGGGACTAACTCTGTTTTATGATAACTACACCTAATCCATTCTGCTCATTGTTAACATGACTGGAGCCATATAAACAATGAATACTTGTCAGAAATGGTGAAGGAGTCTGCAAAACTCAGAAGGGAACTGATTTTTATTTAGTATTTCCTCACAGAACATAAATAATTCCCATTTGGCTCCTAAGGCCATAAGGTCTATTTAAAAAAAGGAAGAAGTAGCACATTTCAGGGGAGAGTGGTCAGAGGAGAATATTGAGCTGAGTTTCCTGCTTGCCTAAGAGCTGTTAAAATAGATATTATTTCCATAGAACTGTTATTATAAATAAATCTATATATTAACCACCATACAGATCCAGCTTGAAAATATTAGAAACTGAGAGGAGATCAAGATGGTTGAGTCAGAGGATGCAGAGCTCACCCTGCCCTGTGAACACATCAAAGATACTTCCACATATGGAGCAAGTCTCATTGAAAACAAATTGGAGACTGGCAGATAGAATCTTCTACAACCAGGGCTGTAAGAAAGATCCACAGAGTTGGGTAGGAAAAGAAAAGAAACAATCAGGTAAGGACCCATGCCCCAAAGAGGGAGCACAGAAGAGGAGGAGGATTACATGGGCCCACAGATTCTCCCTGGGGAGAGAGCAGTTCAAAACATAAATGAGGCACCCCAGCCTTGGGGTCCAATGCCAGGAAGTCAAGTTCCTTAGCTGATTTGAAAACCAGTGACACTGACAGGGAAGCAGTAATAAACCTAGACTCCACTTGTGAAAAGCATGCACATACTTGCTTACTCCTGAAAAAAGGGAGAGGAAACTGCCTTGGAATTTGGCAGGTTTCCTATGACCACCCAGTATGCACCTCAACTGAAGCTGAGCATCTGCTCCAGGCCATCTTGCTCCACAGTGCAGCTCCCTGCTAGGGTGAAGGCTGCTGCAGTTGAGGAACATGCACAGTTGTAGGAAATAGAACCAGCTAGGACCTGGCATGGACTTCACATGGTGGGGAGGGAGGAAATCAGGAGCAGTCTGGACTTTGATTGGTGCCAGGATCACTCAAGCATGTGCCTGGTACATGCCAAGCACCCACTCTGACCCCTCTTACTCCAGGACTGCTATCAACTGGGCAAAGGTGGCAATACTAGAAGGGTGGAGGGCACACACTTAGAAGAAACAGAACCAGCTCAGACATGACACTGAGGGCTTCTGCTCTAGCAACTAGGGACCTGTTCCCTCATGTCCCAGATAGGGTGCTATCGGCAAATGAACAGAAAAGAAGACCCAGGTCACACCTGGCCTCTTTAGCTTTAAACCTCCAACTCCAGCCCCATCTGCTAACAAGGTAAAAGCTGGGCAAAGACATTATTCATGCTTACTTCAGGTCTAGCTCTTATACCAAAGCCATGGGGCACATGCAGACTACACAGGGACATTCTCACACAAGGACACCCTTTGAAATCTGAGATAGGTAACTGCTTCACCTAATGTCATAGAGAAAGAGATAGTTGAGAAAATATGAGAAGACGGGAATTTGTTACAAATGAAAGAACAAGAAAAAAACTGAAAAAAACAATGAATGAAATGAAGATAAATAATTTACCAGATAAAGAGTTCAAAGCACTAGTAGTAAGAATGCTAACTGATTTAGGGGGAAGAATACATGAACACAGTGAGAATTTTATAAAGGAACTAGAAAATATATTTTTTTAAAAAAACCTGTCAGAAACAAAGAATATAGTAATTAAAATAAAAAACAGACTAGAAGGAATTAACAGCAGACTAGGTGATATAGAAGAATACTTAAGTGCTCTGGAAGATAGAATAATGGAAATCACCAAATCATAAGAGCAAAAAGAAAAACAAAATTTTTTTAAATGATGACATTTATGACATCTCTGGGATAACTTCAAGCATATCAACATCTGTATTATAAGGGTCCAAATAGAGGAAGAGACAAAGAAGACGAAAATGTATTTGGCTTAATGAAATGCTGGCTGAAGCCTGAATATAGAAACATATATACAGGTACAAGAAGCACACAGAGTCCCAAACAAGTTGAACCAAAATATTACCACACCAAGACATATCATAATTAAAACAGCAAAAGTTAAAGAGAGAATTCTAAAGAGAAAAACAAGTAGTTACATAAAGGGAACACCCATTAAGTTATCAATTGATATTTCTGCAGAAACTTTGCAGGACAGAAGGGAATGGCATGATACATTTAAAGTGCTGAAAAGGAAAAACCTACAACCTAGGATACACTACCCACCATGATTATCATTTAGAATTGAAGGAAAGATAAATAACTTCTCACACAAGAAAAAAATTAAAAATTTATCAATACCAAATTGACCCTAAAAGAAATATTAAAGGACCTTCTTGAGCTAAAAAGAAGAGGCTACAGCAAAAGTAAGATCTATAGCAAAGGAAGAATCCCACTAGTAAAATGAAATATATAGTGAATGCTCTGAATGAACCACATCAATAAGCTAGTATGAAGATTAACAGACAGAAAATCATAAAATCAACTATAAGTATAATAAACAATTAATGGATAAATGTGAAGATGTAAACAAAACAACATGTTGGGGAAGGAAGTCAAAAACTGTAGATCTTTTAGAATGTCATTAAACTTAAATGACTACCAGATTAAAACAAGTGGAAGTAATTATAAGTCAACATATATAAACCTTATAGTAACTACAAATCAAAAATCTACAACATATACACAAAACCTAGAGAGAAAGGAACACAAGAATAACACTAAGAAAATCATCAAACCACAACAGAAGAAACTAAAAGAAGAAGGAAAGAAGAGAGAAAAACTACAAAAACAAAATACAAGTAGCAAAATGGCAATAAATATATATCTATGAATAATCACTTTAAATGTCAATGGATTATATGCCTCAATCAAAAGACATAGGGTGGCTGATTGGATAAGAAACATCTATATAATATCTACAGGAAATTCATTTCAGAGCTAAAGACACACACAGACTAAAAGTGAGAGATTAGAAAAAAGATATTTCATGCGAATAGAAACCACAAGAAAGCAAGGGTAACAATATTCATATCAGACAAGCTAGACTTTAAAATCAAAGCTGTAACAAAAGACAAAAAGGGGAATTATGTAATGATAAAGGGATCAATACAAGAAAAGTCTAGATACTACACCCATTAACATATACAGCTAATACAGTTGCACCTAAATATGTAGAGCAAATACTAATGAACATAAAGAAAAAGTTGATGGTAACACAATAATACTAGGGGACTTTACATTCCACTTACATCAATGGACAGATCATCCAGACAGATAATCAATATGGAAACAATGGCATTATACAACACACTAGACCTATATCTACAAAACATTCCATCCAAACATAGTGGAATACATCTTCTTTTTCAGTGCACGTGGAATAGTCTCCAGGATAGATCACATGCTAGGGCACAAAACAAATCTCAGCAAATATACAAGGAAAGAAATTATATCAAGTATTTTTTCCAACCACAACCATATGAAACCAGAAATCAACTACAGGAAAAAATGGGAAAGACACAAACACGTGAAGACTAAACATTATGTTATTAAAAAACCCAAGAGTCAATGAAGAAATCAAACAGAAAATCAGAAAATACTTCAAGACAAATAAGAGTAAAAATAAAACTTACCAATATGTATGAGCCTAGCAAAAGCAGTTCTAAGAGAGGAGTTTATATAGTCCTAGCTTTAAGAAATAAGAAAAATCAAGAAATCTCAAATAAACAACCTAACCAACCACCTAAAGTATAATTAAAAAATAGAGACCAAAAAAAACAATAGAAAAAAGAAAAACCACTGAACTCAAGACCTGGTTTTTTGAAAAGAAAAACAAAATTATAAGACTTTATCCAAGCTCATCAGAAAAAAAAGAGAAGACCAAAAATAAGAAATGAAAGAAGGGAATTAACAACCAATATCACAGTAATACAAAAAACAAACAAACAAAAACACATGAGAATATTATGAAAAGTTACACGCTAACAAACTGGAGAGCCTAGAACAAACTATCTAATTTCTAGAAACATACTATCTTCCCAGAGTGAATAAGGAAGAAATAGACAACCTGAACAGACCAATCACTAGTAGTTAAATTTGTCATCAAAACATCCCAGCAAAGAAAAGTCCAGAGCCAGATGGATTCACAGGGGAACTATACCAAACATGTAAAGAAAAGCTAATACATATCCTTGTGAAACTGTTCAAAAATTTGAGAGGAGAGAACACCCCCCAAATTCTTTCTACAAGGCCACCATTACCCTGATTCCAAATCCAGAAAATTACACTACAAAAAATAAGAAGAAAGAAAATTACAGGCCAATATTTCTAATAGCTATTAATGCAAAATCCTCAACAAAATATTAGTGAACGGAATTCAACAACACATAAGAAGGATCATGCAGCATGATCAAGTGTGATTTAGTCCAGGGATGCAAGAATGGCTCCATATCTGCAAATGAATCAGTATGATATACCACATTAACAAAAGGAAGGATAAAAATCACAGGATAATCTCAATAGATGCAGGAAAAGCATCTGACAAAATTTAACACTCATTCATGATAAAAACTCTCATCAAAGCTGTTATAGAGGAAACATATCATGACATAATAAAAACCATTTATGACAAACCCACAGCTAACATCATACCACAGTGAGAAAAACTGAAAGCTTTCCTCTAAAATCAGGAAGAAGAGAAGGAAGCCCACTCTCACCACTTCTAGCCACAGCAAGATCTAGCCACAGACAAGAAGGATGCCCACTCTCACCACTTCTAGCCACAGCAAGATCTAGCCACAGACAAGAAAATAAATAATATATATCCAAATTGGAAGGGAATAAGTAAACTGTCGCTATTTGCAGGTGACATGATATTATATATGAAAAACCCTAAAGTCCCCACCCAAAAACTACTAGAACTAATAAATGAGTTCAGTAAAGTTGCAGGATACAAGATAAATATACAGAAACATGTTGTTTTTCTATGCATTAATAATGAACTATCAGAAAGAGAAAGCATAAAAACAATCTCATTTAAAATGGCATATAAACGAATAAAATGCCTAGGAATAAACTTAACCATGAAGGTGAAAGACTTATACTCTGAAAACTATAAAACACTGAAGGTAACTGAAGATGAGATGGAGTGATGGAATGATACCCTGTGTTCATGGATTAGAAGAATTAATACAGTTAAAATGTCCATACTACCCAAAGCAATCTACATATTTAACATAATTCCTATCAAAATACCAATGAAACTTTTCACAGAACTAGAAAAAATAACCCTACTATTTATTTGGAGCCACAAAAGACCCTGAATTGCCAAAGTAATCTTGAGAAAAAAGAACAAAGCTAGAGGTATCATGCTCCCTGATTTCACATTATACTACAAAGCTACAGCAAACAAAAGAGTATGGTACAGGCACCAAAAAAAGACACATAGGTCAAGAGAACTAAATAGAGATCCCAGAAGTGAAACCACACACTTATGGTCCATTAATCTATGACAATGGAGACAAGACTGTACAATAGAGAAAAGACAGTTCAGTAAGTGATGGGAAAACTGAACAGCTGTATGTAAAAGAATAAAATTAGAACATTTTCTCACACCATATTAAAAAATAAACTCAATATAGATTAAAGATCTAAATGTAAGATCAGAAACCATGAAACTTCTAGAAGAAAACATAAGCAGAATACACTTTGACACAAATAGTGGTGATATTTTTTAATCTATCTCCTATGCTAAGGGAAAAAAAGTAAAAATAAATAAATAGGACCTAATTAAACTGAAAAGGGTTTGCATAGCAAAGGAAACTATCAATAGAACGAAAGGAAAATCTACCGAGTGGGAAAAAAATATTCGTAAGTGACATGATTAATATCCAAAATAAATAGAGGTCATACAAGTCAATACCAAAACCCAAAAAATCCAATTAAGAAATAGGTATAAGACCTGAATAGACATTTTTGCAAAGAAGATGTACAGATGGCCAACAAGCATGTGAAAAGATGCTCAACATCGCTAATAATTAGGGAAATGCAAATCACTTCACACCTGTCAGAATGGCTACCATCAAAATGACCACAAATAACAAACGTTAGTGAGGATGTGGAGAAAAGGGAACCTTAGTACAGTATTGGTAGAAATGGAAATTGGTGCAGCCACTATGGACAACAGTATGGAAGTGCCTCAAAAAACTAAATAAAACTACATATGATCTAGCCATTCAACTCTTGGGTATATACCCAAAGAAAACAAAAACATTCATTTGAAAGGATACACGCACCCCATTGTTCACAGCAGCATTATTTCCAATAGCCAAGATATGGTAGCAAACTAAGTGTCCATCAACAAATAAATGGCAAAAGAAAATGTGAGATACATACACATATATATATATTTTTTTACATACATTATATATATACACACATACACACACAATGAAATATTACTCTATCATAAAAAGAATTAAATTTTGCTATTTGTGACAACATGAATGTATCTGTGTGAAATTATGCTTAGTGAAATGTTAGAGAAAGGGCAAATACTATATGTTATCACTTTATGTGGACACTAAAAGATTAAACAAATTAATGAATATTACAAAACAGAAATAGACTCACAGATATAGAGAACAAACCAGTGATTACCAGTGGGAAAAGGGAAGTGGGGGACAGATAAGGCAGTGATAGGGAATTAAGAGGTACAAACTACTATGAATATAAATAATTAAACTACAAGGATATATTGTATAATATAGGAAATATGGCCAATATTCTATAAAATCTTTAAATGGAATGTAATCTATAAAAATATTGAATCATCAGGTTGTCTACTTCTAACTAATATAACATTGCAGATCAAATATACTTCAACAAAAGAAATTAAAATTAAATATTGAGAATCAAATCAAGTTCCAAGTTCTGTCTAATGAATTTGGTTATATGTTAGTATTTAATTTATTTTTTTATTATTTTGTTTTCATGACTTAAATATCAAATTATAATATAGTATATAATAAAAAGTTTAATTCCTACCCCTGCAGTCATCTGCCCACTAACTATCTCTTTCTTATGTAATCTCTTTTCTTAATCTAAGAATTCTTCCAGGGTTTCTATTTTCAAATACATACAGATAAAAACACATTAAAATTTTTTTCTCCCTTTCTTATAAGAAAACACAGACTATGTACCATTCTGCATTTTTTCATTTAAATTTTCAGAAATCTTTTCATATCAATACATAAATAGCATCTCCATTATTTTTCTTTCCACACAGTATTCTATTACATATGCATGTATATTAATTATCTAACCAGCACTTGCCAGTGAACATCTGTGACATTTTTAACACTTTCCAATCACAAGCAAGAAGATGAATAATCAGGAATGTATCTCACTTTTTTACTTATGCAAGTTGAATGTGGGATAAATTTCTAGGCACCTATATAGCAAATATAAAGCACTGAAAAAGGGTAAAAATTAGAACAGGCCTGACATTTCTACACAGCAGGCATCAATGTTAGAATACATTGGGAACTGTCTTGTTTCCCACGTTAATTATACACAGATAACATGTTGTTCAAGTAAAGGATCATGATGCAGAAAACCTAAGACATATGTAGCCTTGAATCATTCATGGAGAGACCATTTGAAAACTAAATCCAATCAATGAGTTGAATGAAAAAAAAATTAAAAGTTTTAATGATGAGATTTGAACATTTTTAAACATGAAACCAATAGAAGTACTAAGCATTATATAAATTATGGTTAACAGAGCAAAATATAAATACTTATTATGTAAAAACAATAATAAAACTAAGAAAGCGTGATGAAAGAATGAAGTAGGGAGCTACTTCGGGGTTCTAATATTTATATTTGCATAGCAGGGAATCAATCAGAATTGTGTAAAGTTAACGTGTAGAAGTGAAAGAAATGAAGGTTCTACTTTCAGTGTTGCCTTCATTGTCTCTTAGAATAATCTTAGAAAATAAAATCATGTAGCAAAATACTTCTTCGAATTACAGTAGTACTTTGTGTTTTCTTTGTTCTTCTCAATGTTTAAAATAAATAAAACTAAATGTAATGATTTTATTATAAATTAGATAATAGATTATAATATAATCAAATTACAATCCAGTATTTTAAAAATCTCTATATACCTACCTATCTTTCTAATGCATATATACAAAAAAAAAAGATATATTATGCATATATACCAAAAAAGATGGTATCTGCCATTAAGTTTGCATAATATAAGTAATGGTAAGTTATGAATGGTGACTTGTAATTTTATTCTTACACTTTGTCGTCTATTTCTGTCTACTTTGAGTTTCTTAAAATCTTTATAAAAGGCAAGTCTTTTTTAAGTATGATTCTTAAATAAAATGTACTAATTATTTTTAAATCATATAAGGGGAATATATTCACTGTGGCCTTTTCATTCTCTTATTAGAAACAAATTCCCCAATAATTAGGAAATTATTAAATAAAGCATTATCAAGCAAATTGATTGCTGTGTTAAAACATACATTGTCATTTTGAAGCCTACAGACCAGCAAGGAACAATGTTCATTATGTGATGTTAAACGGTGAAAAAAAGTCAGAAAAAATATAGGTGCATTGTGAATCCAAGTATTTTATCGATAGAGAATACAAATGTATTAAAAATTCTTTTGAACTAGGGTAGTGGTGATGTGTGTTACTGTTTCTCTTTCTGATGTTTTTGTAATTTTGCTAACAGTATTCTTTGGGGGCAGTTTATTTGTATTCTTTTGCAATACAAAAGAGTTTATATTAATATTCAAATGCCTTAGCTAACCCATGGTCCTTTATGGCTTTCACGAAATTCATGGTATGAATTTATGTAGCCATTTCTTATAGAACAGTTTTGACATAAATGAATCCAAAAAGTTCCTTTGCAATCATTTATAGTAGGTCAACTGTTTGCTCAAAGCAATATACTAAACCAATTCTTCATTTTTAATTTTTGTTTAACTCATGAACATATCCTAGAGAGTGATAAGAACACATTAAAAATCATTACCGGGGTTTTCTCTTGACGTAAAATAATGTGGACAACATTGGAAATAAGAGAACATATGCTTTTGATTTTGAATGGTTTCTAATTTTGGACTTTTTATTTATAATACCCTGAAATTTGAACATGAATTTATTCAGATGGATCCTTCATTCAAGATATTGCGAAAAGCATATCTAATTTTAAATGACTATGTTTTTGCAGATTATAATCAGAAGGAAGGAGAGGTACAAATGTAAGAATTTCTATCACCTGCACAAAGCTTGCACAATGCACAGCTGCACAGCAGGTCATTATCTACTCAGCCTTGAATCCTGAATTCTGTTTTGTTAAAGTTGAATACAACCTATTATTTCCCACGAAACAATGAAGCTGTTAGCTACATACTATACTTGTTTTTTTTTTCCTTTTAATGTCTTGTATGTGGGTTCTCTTTCACAAGCTAAACAATTCTTCCAATGGTGCCACATGAACAATATAAGTTATTGACTTTCCTCTTCCCTTGCTGGTTGCTCTACACCAAAGCATTGCTGAGACATTTACTCTGCCCTCTGTGGACCCCACAAGGAAATATGTTAACATCTTTCATTATTTTTCAGGTCTTCTGGTGGCCAGTTTGATACCCATATAGACTATCAGATTATGACGTGTAAGGTGTGAGAATAAAAATAGTACTGAAGTTGACTGCTATGCCCCATTATATTTACCTGGAGACGGACACAAAGGAGGCAACTAAGATACTGACTACAAGTGTTGTCAACACTATCACATCCTTGTTGGTGTCCCTAATGGGTCTTCTTTTTGCAGAACTCTGGCAGAAGTGAGAAAAGGAACAGCACCAGATGTTTTTCTTTAGTGGATTGCCTTTTGGCTATATTTCTATAGAATTTAGCAAATCAAAAACAGCAATTTTTGACAAGCCCTTTGTGTCCCTCTCTCCTGCTTCACAAAGATAGCATTAATAAATCACACTAGCACAGGAAGAGGGAGGAAGAGTAGGCAATGAGTGTGAAATCTTACACTCTGTATCTAAAATAAAACTTTTTAATGTTTCTTCTATTCAAGACATTATTTTATTTAAAAAATTACAAAGCATAGGGGTGGTAGATAAGAACTTTTTACTTCACGTCATCTCATTGCTATCTTTCTACGTTAGAAAGAAGAGAATTCCTGAAAGCAAGTTACACAGAATGAAGCACAGGCATGCATTAGGGAGGCATCTAAGACTATCTTATGTAATAGGAAAAAGGATACTGTGATAAGGCTTTCATCTTATGATTATTTCCCAGAACATTTCCTGAAGCAGGAAACTCTGGCTTTCTGTTTGCCCATTGCTAAGAAGTCAAGCCCACCAGGACTTCTGACTATAGAACTATGAGATCACAAATGCATGTTGTGTAAGCTTCTGAGTTTGTGGTAATTTATTACACAGCACTAGAAAACAAATACACGTAAATAATATCCTTCTTCCCTTCTAGAAGCATCTTAAGGGGAAAAAGTTTTATTCCCAGCTCAATCCTCAGCACCTAGCAGAGCGCCTGGTGTATATAGTAGACGCTCAGTAAAGATTTGCTGAATGAGTGAGCAATGACAACATGTTCCTGAATGCTGCAAAGTAATTCTGTAATCAATTTTAGAAGCAAAAAAGGATGCTTACTAAACCAACCTTGGGTGTAGTATTCTAATACTCGAGGTAGGTTTTAAAAGATTGCTTGGTCTTAGAAAGCCACCAGATCAGAAGCAAAGTAACAGGAGACCCAATTAATCCGGATTTCCCACACATACACACCTTGCAGCCTATTTTTAGCAGAAAGAGGAAAACATAGAGGTATATCTGGTTTAAATCAATTCCAAGAATCAACCAAAAACTATCACAAATTCAAGAGTAAATCAGGCTTGAAATGCAGTAGTTGAAAATCATCTGACTCAAAGCCTGGACACTTGGTTACCACCCTGAGCTTAGTCATTAATGAAGAGAGTAGATTTGGGTAAATAACTAATTTCTGAGCCTAACAATGTTCATCTTAAAAAAGGACAAGGGATTTGCAAAGACCCCTTGCAACGGAAGCAGCATGTTTCTCTAGCCTAGAGCGTGCTCACAGTAAGTATGGCCCCTACCAGGGCTATGCAGGCCAGTTAGCTTGTTCTAATTGAGCAGGGCAATGTGCTTAAAAGTTCTTTGCTTTCAAACTGTGGTCCTTAGGCCACCAGACTGGCCTCACCTGGGAGCTTGTTTAAAATGCAGAAACCCTGGCCCCAACTCAAAACTACTGATTCAGTACATGAAATTCTAACAAGCTCCCCAGGTAACTCTCTGCATGTTACAATTTGAGAGGTAACAACCTAGTTGACCAGAGGGCATACTACTTTCCATCGTATTACACACACCTGAGTCATTAATTTACTTGAATGGCCCAAGGAGTCCCTTTTTTTTTTTTTTATTCCCTATATCTTTTAATGTGTAAAGATGAAAACTAGGCTTTGAAACCAATCCTACTGGGTAGGAACCTAGTTCCAACACTAAGGCACTGTGCCATTGACATTTTACGTAGCTTCATGAACTTAATCACCTAATACGGCTAATGTGAAGATTAAACAAAATTACTCATGTAGAAAACTGAACACAGAATCTGGCACATGGAATATTTTCAACAAGTGATAGGTGAACATCACCACCACCATCATCATCACTGTCATTATTATGATTGTCATATAGCCAGAATCAGCATCATTAAATAGGTAACAGGTTCCTCACTATCAAATAAAGTATGCTTATTATATTCAGCCAGAATACTCCTGGCACCGTCTAGAGGAACCAAGCTATAATATCAACTGAATGCACACTGAGAAATCATTTCACTAATATAAGCTTTTTCTTATCTTCAGAGACACCACAGAGATTTGTGAGGTGAATATGTGACAGCATCTTCTAATAGAACCCAATTGTTGGAGGATATATTTAGGAACTGATCAAACGACACTTTGTCCAGGACAGGGCAGCAAGTTTGGAAAAATTGACATCTCAACTAGATTCATATGGAAAATAGCTTTTGGTCATAAAGACAAAATTCCAAATTGAGAGAAATCCCAGTGAATTAGTCACTGAGGAAAAATTCCCCTATGAGGAATGATTTCAGCCAGTAATTCTGGAAAAGAAAATGACAATAAGGTTCTTGATATACAATGTGATATCATTAGCTACAGTCAGCTCATGTACTGTTGATTACTTCAGTGAAATCATATATAATAACTTTGCCTTCTAAAGGATATAAATGGAAAACAGACACATGTTCAAACAATTTCTTCGACTCTATGTATTGATGCTTCTTTATAGAAATTAGTTTGCTCATGAGAATTCAAAAGTAAACAAGCTGTATAAAGCAGGTATCTCAGTCTCAGGTTTCAGAAGATCACCATACTTAGTTCCAGACACTAATGTCCATATAAATTAAGTGTCATTTTAAAATCAATCATGATCAATGCCTAAGCCCATTCTTCTCATGTGACACATTATTGGCTAGCTTAGCAAAAGAACTTGTATTACATCTGCTATTGTCATTTGCAATCCCAACCAATTGTGAACTCACCATGAGACGCTCATAAACACTTCACAATACTGACAAACACAGGAGTCTCAGGGCTGGGGACAAGGTAGTCTTAAAGATCAACCAATCAATCATGTGAAGGCTCTGAACTTGAGTAAACTATTTCTAGAAAGCCTTAGGCATATAGCAAGTCAGGAAGAAAAGCAAACTAAGTGGCAGGGCGGGGAGGGGCGGTGGGGGGGGGGAACCCAAGGTGAAAAGGTTAAAGCAGGTGAAAAACCCACCCCTGCCACAGACACTCCAGGTCTAACCCCTCATTAAAACTGTACCCTCTAGATTCTATTTGCTGGCAGATATTTCTAGGTCTTTTTATGCTCTGCACCTTCTGAACACCTGCTGTTGCAGACTAGAGGGAAGTTTCTTTATCAAATCCAAAAATGTTTAACAGTCAAAAATCTAGATGAGTTCCCTTGTCCTTTTTCTATATTCTTTTGAGTGCAAACTTAAGGCATTTTCCCCCTTAATTCTTCATATTACCTTAAAATACGACGAACATAAAATACTTTTCTCCACATTCATTCTACTATATGAAAACTAATTATTAATGAAGAAGTTATTATACCAATCCCTCTTTCTTTAAGTCCCACACACCTGAACAATTATAATGGCCCTCTATTTTAAATGGTGCGGATATCATATATTATTTAATAGAAAACATTTCAGTTCAAGAGTACACTACTGCAGTTATGAAAATAGACCACCCTTATAGAGGCCCCTTTTACACTCCAATGGTTTCATTGTCAAATTTATATAATATGATAAAAGTTGGATTGAAAGGGAGGGGCAGTGTGGAGAGAAGTGGGAGAGAGTAAAGCATGGGGCTATACCCAGGACTTCTCAGTTCATAACAATCAAAAACTACTGAAAGCAAAATTCTCATTTTCCTCCAGATTCTATAATTAGCAAAGCTCTCAGTGGTCTGCAGATTCTAGTCCCTTGTAGGTGGGAAGGTTTAGAAAAGAACGCGCCAAAAAATAAAAAACGGAATTTATATGCCAAGAAGCTGTTGTCACAGCAGTTTCACAAACTGCTCTCTCCCTTCCTCTTTCTCTCCCACAGGCCTTCTCAGCCCCTTCTCCCTGTGCCTTGTTTCCCTCCCTACAAAGCGTGGATACAACAGAGCTCCCTGTGTGTCTACTCTTGTACACCCACATCAAGTATTAAGCTTCATGAGCTGCTTGTATATTTTGGAGGTTAATCCTTTGTCCGTTGTTTCATAGGCAATTATTTTTTCCCATTCTGAGGGTTGCCTTTTAGTCTTGTTTATGGTTTCTTTTGCTGTGCAAAAGCTTTTAAGTTTCATGAGGTCCCATTCGTTTATTCTTGATTTTATTTCCATGATTCTAGGAGGTGGGTCAAAAAGGATGTTGCTTTGATGGATGTCAAAGAGTGTTCTGCCTATGTGTTCCTCTAGGAGTTTTATAGTGTCTGGCCTTACATGTAGGTCTTTAATCCATTTGGAGTTTATTTTTGTGTATGGTGTTAGGAAGTGTTCTAATTTCATTCTTTTACATGTTGCTGTCCAATTTTCCCAGCACCACTTATTGAAGAGGGTGTCTTTTTTCCATTGTATACTCGTGCCTCCTTTGTCAAAGATAAGGTGCCCATATGTGTTTGGGCTTACTTCTGAGTTCTCTATTCTATTCCATTGATCTTCCTTTCTATTTTTGTGCCAGTACCATACTGTCTTGATCACTATGGCCTTGTAGTATAGTTTGAAGTCAGGAAGCCTGATTCCACCAACTCCATTTTTCCTTCTCAAGATTGCTTTGGCTATTCGGGGTCTTTTGCGTTTCCATACAAATCGTAAGATTTCTTGCTCTAGTTCTGTGAAGAATGCCATTGGTAATTTGATCAGGATTGCATTGAATCTGTAAATTGCTTTGGGTAGTACAGTCATTTTCACGATGTTGATTCTTCCAATCCAGGAACATGGTATGTCCCTCCATCTGTTTGTGTCATCTTTGATTTCTTTCATCAATGTCTTAAAGTTTTCTGCATACAGATCTTTTGCCTCCTTAGGCAGGTTTATTCCTAGGTATTTTATTCTTTTGGTTGCAATGGTGAATGGGAGCGTTTCCTTAATTTCTCTTTCTGCTCTTCCGTTGTTAGTGTATAGGAATGCAAGAGATTTCTGTGCATTACTTTTGTATCCTGCTACTTTACTAAACTCATCAATCAGTGCTAGCAGTTTTCTGGTAGAGTCTTTAGGGTTTTCTATGTATAATATCATGTCATCTGCAAAGAGTGACAATTTTACTTCTTTTCCAATTTGGATTCCATTTATTTCTTTTTCTTCTCTGATTGCTGTGGCTAACACTTCCAAAACTATGTTGAATAACAGTGGTGAGAGTGGACACCCTTGTCTTGTTCCTGTTCTTAGAGGGAATTCTTCCAGTTTTTCTCCATTGAGAACAATGTTGGCTTTTGGTTTGTCATATATGGCTTTTATTATGTTGAGGTAATTTCCTTCTATGCCCATTTTCTGGAGAGCTTTTATCAAAAATGGATGTTGAACTTTGTCAAAAGCTTTTTCTGCATCTATTGAAATGATCATATGGTTTTTATCCTTCAATTTGTTGATATGATGTATCACGTTGATTGATTTGCGTATATTGAAGAATCCTTGCATCCCAGGGATAAACCCCACTTGATCATGGTGTATGATTTTTTTTAATGTGCTGTTGGAGTCTGTTAGCTAGTATTTTGTTGAGGATTTTTGCATCTATATTCATCAGTGATATTGGTCTGTAGTTTTCTTTTTTTGTGACATCTTTGCCTGCTTTTGGTATCAGGGTGATGGTAGCCTCGTAGAATGAGTTTGGGAGTGCTCCGCCTTCTGCAATATTTTGGAAGAGTTTGAGAAGGATAGGTGTTAACTCTTCTTGAAATGTTTGATAGAATTCGCCTGTGAATCCATCTGGTCCTGGGCTTTTGTGTGCTGGGAGATTTTTAATCACTGCCTCAATTTCTGTACTTGTGATTGGTCTGTTCATGGTTTCTATTTCTTCCTGGTTCAGTCTTGGAAGATTGTATTTTTCTAAGAATGTATCCATTTCTTCCAGGTTATCCAATTGATTGGCATATAGTTGCTTCTAGTAGTCTCTCATGATGTTTTGTATTTCTGAGGTGTCCGTTGTGACTTCTCCTTTTTCATTTCTAATTCTGTTGATTTGCATCTTCTCCCTTTTTTTCTTGATGAGTCTGGATAATGGTTTATCAATTTTGTTAATCTTCTCAAAGAACCAGCTTTTAGTTTCATTTATTTTTCTTATGGTTTCTTTCCTTTCTTTTTCATTTATTTCTGCTCTGATCTTTATGATTTCTTTCCTTCTGCTCCCTTTGGGGTTTCTTTGTTCTTCTTTCTCTAGTTGTTTGAGGTGTAAGGTTAGGTTGTTTATTCGATCATTTTCTTGTTTCTTAAGGTAGGACTGTATTGCTATAAACTTCCCTCTTAGAACTGCTTTTGCTGCGTCCCATAGGTTTTGGGTTGTTGTGTTTTTGTTGTCATTTGTTTCTAGATATTTTTTGATTTCCTCTTTGATTTCTGTAGTGATTCCTTGGTTGTTTAAGAGTGAATTGTTTAGCCTCCATGTGTTTGTATTTTTTGCAGTTTTTTTCCTGTAATTGATATCTAGTCTCATGGCGTTGTGGTCTGAGAAGATGCTTGATATGATTTCAATTTTCTTGAATTTGCCGAGGTTTGATTTGTGACCCAAGATGTGATCTATCCTGGAAAATGTTCCGTGTGCACTTGAGAAGAAAGTGTAGTATGTCGTTTTCGGATGGAATGTCCTATAAATATCAATTAAATCGAGATGGTCTAATGTGTCATTTAAAGCTTGTGTGTCTTTATTAATTTTCTGTTTGGATGATCTGTCCATTGATGTAAGTGGGGTGTTCAAGTCTCCCACTATTATTGTGTTACTGTCGATGTCCCCTTTTATAGCTGTTAGCCTTTGCCTTATGTATTGAGGTGCTCCTATATTGGGGACATAGATATTTACCATTGTGATATGTTCTTCTTGGATGGATCCCTTGATCATTATGTAGTGTCCTTCCTTGTCTCTCATAATAGTCTTTACTTTCAAGTCTAATTTGTCTGATATGAGTATTGCTACTCCAGCTTTCTTTGGACTTCCATTTGCATGGAATATCTTTTTCCATCCCTTCACTTTCAGTCTATATGTATCCCTTGGTCTGAAGTGGGTTTCTTGTAGGCAGCATATAGAAGGGTCTTGTTTTTGTATCCATTCAGCCAGTCTGTGTCTTTTGGTTGGAGCATTTAATCCATTGACATTTAAAGTGATTATTGACATGTGTGTTCCAATTACCATTTTCTTAATTGTTTTGGGTTTGTATTTGTAGGTGTTTTCCTTTTCTTGTGTTTCCTACTTAGAGAAGTTCCTTTAGCACTTGTTGTAAGGCTGGTTTGGTGGTGCTGAATTCTCTTAACTTTTGCTTGTCTGGAAAGCTTTTGATTTCTCCCTCAAATCTGAATGAGATTCTTGCTGGGTAGAGTATTCTTGGCTGTAGGTTTCTCTCTTTCAGGACTTTCAGTATATCCTGCCATTCCCTTCTGGCCTGCAGAGTTTCTGTAGAAAGGTCAGCTGTTATCCTGATGGGTTTTCCCTTATATGTTGTTTGTTGCTTTTCTCTTGCTGCTTTTAATATTTTTTCTTTGTGTTTAATTGTCATTAGTTTGATTAATATGTGTCTTGGTGTATTTCTCCTTGGGTTTATTCTGTATGGGACTCTCTGTGCTTCTTGGACTTGGTTCATTATTTCCTTTCCCATGTTGGGGAAGTTTTCCACTATAACCTCTTCAAATATTTTCTCAGACCCTTTCTTGTTTTCTTCTTCTTCTGGGATGCCTATAATTCGAATGTTGGTACGTTTAAGGTTATCACTGAGGTCTCTGAGGCTGTCTTCTAGTCTTTTTATTTTTTTTTCTTTTTCCTGCTCTGTGGCGTTTATTTCTCCCATTCTGTCTTCCAACTCACTTATTCGTTCTTCTGCCTCAGTCATTCTGCTGGTTAGAGCATCTAGAGTATTTTTAATTTCAGTTATTTTGTTATCCATTGCTGTTTGTTTTTCTGAGTTCTTATGAACTGTTTCTTGTACTTTCTCTATTTTGTTATCGAGATTTTGTATCATTTTTACTATCATTACTCTAAATTCTTTTTCAGGCATTTTTCCTATTTCCTCCTCATTTATTTGGTCTTGTGGGTTTTTTTCCTGCTCCTTTGCCTGCATGGTGTTTCTTTGTTTCCTCATGGTTGTCCAAGCTTTTGGGGTTGCTTGTCCTGGTGATAGAGGTGTTTATAGAAGACTGTCCAAGCCTCAGACTAATGTCCAAGTATTGGATTAAATGAATATTCAGTCTAGGAAACATGTATAAGACACACAATTATTGAATCCGTTAGGACATAAGGCTCTAGAAAGACCTGACAGAACCCCAGTGTGCTATCAGATATTCAAAGAGAAACCCAGCAGAAATTGACAACTGAAACAGAACAAATCAGAGACAAAAGCAAAAGCAAACAAACAACAAATAACACCCTACACATACAAACATCAATCCAGGGAGATTTTGTAAGCTAGGATCAAATATAGAAATGAGCTGGAGTACCACCAGAGAGAATGGAGATTCTCAGAATGTAATTAGACAACTGTACTAAGAACTAAGATAAAGACAAAAGCCTAATATTAATACCAAGGCAGTGCATCATCTGGAGAATAGAGCAAGGAGTCTGAGCAGATTGATAGTGTTGCTTATAAGTATGTTAAGATAAAATACACTTAAAATGGCTGGAAGAAAGGGGAACAGAAGAGCGTAATGTGGTTGGAAATATGCAAAGAAAAAGAAAGGAATAGAAGTGTATAAAAGAAAGGGATGAAAGGAAAGTATGAAAGATATTTTGTCCGTACTACCAAAAACTTAGCTAGATGTAGAAGTATATAAAAAGGCAAAAAAAAAAAAAAAGAATAAAAAATATCCTTAAAAAATTATGTTGTAAAACTTGTAGATCCCTTAGGGCTAAGATCGTATTTAATAAATCAAAAAAAAAAAAAAGAGAGAGAGAGAGAAAGAAAAAAAGAAAAAAAATCCAGAACTGATCCCAGAATGGACCAGTTCAATAGGTATTGATAGGTATTTCTGTTTCCTTAGCATCTCAGCTGTAAGTGTCCTTCTCCTTGCCTTGGGTTTTTTTTTTGTTTGCGTTATTCTGTGACCAGCAGAGGTTCCTTTATTGTTCGTCTGTAAGCCTCGGTGTGTGGGGAGGGAGAGGGTACAATAGTGGCTCCTCCTGGGAGTGAGTGAGCAGTGGCGCACTGTTGTTTCAGTCAGGCTTGGAGGTGCCTGTTGCAGAGGGCGCTGGTGGCTCAGGCGTACACAGAAAGTCTTAGAGTTGGGTCTCTCTCGGGGGTTTTTCTTTTTGATGCTGGTTTTTTTTTTTCTCTCGGCAGCCTCCCTGCTGCTGGCGTTGCAAGGAGTTTTAATCTAGCCCCGCCCGAGCGCCTGAGGGTGCTTGTTATCCCTGAGCGCCTTAGGTGGCCCGCAGGGCGTCTCTCCACTGCCTGTTGCAGAGGCACCGAAAGAGAGGGAGAGGCTACGCGCGCGGCTCCCCCCCCCCCCGGGAGCCTGCAGCCTCCAGCCGCCATCATGGCCGGGCAGCTCTCAGGGACCGGCACTCCTCTCCGCGGACCTCCTCCCTCCTGTCCTCTCGGTTCGTCACCCTACCAGCAACAATGTTTCTCACCCTGAACCAGCTCTCCGGTTCCCACGCTCCCGCTCTTGGACCCTCCGTTCAGCCGCGGATCAATGTCTCGGTCCGGGAACGCTGAGCTGCGCTGCGGACCCTCCGTATGTTTCTCACTCCCTCCCGTCTGCCACAGCTCCACCGCTTCACCCTCTTTGAGCCCTCGTAGATGCCTCCCTACCGGCTATGTCGGGCTCCCCGCAGCCCTTTCTGGTGTCCGAGGCCGTCTGCTGGTGTTCATCTGGTTCTCTGTGGGAATGACTGCGTCCTTCCGTGCATTCCCAATGCATCTGTGGAGAGGGATGCACTCCACGTCTCTCTACTTCGCCGCCATCTTTCTCTCCTCTATTTAATATATATTGTTAATTCATTAGCACTGAACTCCGGACCAACAGCAGTGTAACCTACTACTGCACAAAGTTTATCTAACACCCGTATTTTCTCCGTAAGATATATCACAGCATTTTTGAACACTAGACAGCATTTCAGAACTGCATACACTATTTGACACAACAAAATCACCCTCAAAAGCACAAAAATGTGAAAATTGTACCACTAAGTAGATCATGAAAAGGGTACTTGTTTATAGTACGAGAACTGTAACAAGAAGGCAGAGTATCACTTTCTTTGACCTCAACTAGGAATGTGTGAATCACATTCAAATTTTTGTCACTCTGTGCATGTCCACGAATGACCACCAAAGCAGTGTAGGTACTGATTTTGGCTTACAAATAAATTTTAGCAAGTAAGTGAATTTACAAATACAGAAGTGACAAAAAATGAGCATTGAATGTAGTTGCTTTGGGACAGAGTATACATCTCAAAGACATGTTGCTATTGGTCTCACTTGAAATTTTGGTTCATCAGATTATGAATCAGCATTGAGTTAGGGGTAAATAATTGAATTATTTGTGTTTCATCTCCTTAGCTAAAGGCTCCTAATGAGAACTTAAGAGAGATTTTAGTCTATTATTGCAAAACGGTAGCTGTCATTGAGAATAGCAGAGATATGGTTGTTGTTGCTGTTGTTTCTTCCCAAAGGGATAAAGAGAGATGAAGAATGTATTTCAAAACATGAGCTATTGAAAGCAGAAGTAGGGGTCTTGAGACTGGAAGCACCAAAGTGTTGGGTCCAGTGAGCCCCCAAGACATGTGGAACAGCACCTTAGGAGTATTTGTTGTAGGAAAGGAAAGCAAACAAGTGAATTTAAACAAATGGAGAGGAGGGTCAAATGTAGTTAAACTATTACAGTGAGGCCAGGTAATCGGAAGTTTTGAGTTAGGTAAAATCAACAAAGCAAAAGCTTTATGCAGAGCTTTTGCCTAGGACCATATGCTGAGCATAACGTTAGAAGATATTTGCCTTGCAGGCCAGGCATACTAATACAGGGACGACTGGGACCAGAGGGGACCAACAGAAGCCTACTGCAGTAACTTAGAAAAATAAAGCTGAGAAAAATGAAGTTACAGAGCACTCTGTGAAAGCCATTTGGGGAATTAGGAAGTATTTTTGAATTAATTTAAGAGATAGGTAAAAATAGATTCATTGAAAATGATTCTTACATTTTGAAATAGTTGGATAGAGAAATGGCCACTCATTGAAAGAACTAGGAGAAACTGAGAGGAGCAACTAAGGATTCCAGAAGTAATCTAACTCAATGGATGAATTCAATTTAGTATCCACAAGTGATGATTTCTCCTAATTTTAGAAACATGAAACTTTTTTTTTTTTTTTTACTAAGCAGTACGTTTTATAGTTGGTTTAGACAGGCTAATTATTATTCAGTACTTTGTCACTCAAATACTTCCTTTTAAAAATTCTACCCATTTGCACTACCTCTGTCACTTGGAGCACCTCAAAAGTCTTCCTTCTCTTCTCCATACTGGTTATGTATATAGATATTTGAAGTGAAATTCAAGCATATCCTTAGTCTCCTGTTCCCAAGATAAGTATTCCCAGCTTCTTTAATCATTTTTCTCATCAAATAGATTCCGGGCCCTTCATCATTTTGGGTCTTCTTCTCTGGATGCACCCAGGTTTAGCAGCATTGCATTAATCTACATTGTTCAGAAATTAATGTAAGTTGGAAGATACACTATGATAAGTGTGGGATAAAGTGGAATTGCTTCAGTTTTGAAATACAATGATTTTTGATGCCTAAGACTCTCAGACAAGTATCAAGAGAGGAACTAAGTCTAATCCTACCCACGTATACTTAACCTGTATTTTTGCAACTAGAATTTAGGATGTAAATTCAGAATTTTACATAGCCGAGGACTACCAACTATGCCCTGAAAATGTCTGATGTTAGACAACAAGAGAAGTAGGACACAGGAAAAGCAGAACAAGTAAAGCAAATGGAGAGATGATGGAGAGAAAAGAGGGAGAGCCAGAACAGCAAAAGATCAAAGCATTAAGTGAAACAAGTTTCAAAATGAAAGAAGGTATAAGCACATAAAAAGCTAAAAAAGATTTTTAAAAATGGGAAGGCTGAAGAAAGGCTTTTATATTTGGCAATAAAATGGTCTAGTCTGGAAGAAAGCAATCTCAGAACCATGCTAGGGAGGGAGTTAGATTTTAGAGATTAGGAAGAAGTTAGCAAAGAAGCCTCTCCAAGTCCAGATATCATACAACATGGAAATCAAAGAAAGCAGGAGAATTCAACGGTAGCTAGAAGCATCATATGTTTTCAATTGTCATGTCCTCTAACTTAATTCTCTCAGGGCGTTTCAGATTCCGAATCTCCAAAACAAAATGATTCAAAAACAAAAGTCTTATTCAGGCTACAATATAATTACATGTGCATACAAAAGCAAAATGCCATAATTTTTTAAATAAATGAGCAAGAGGACATGAATTCCCACCGCCCCCCCCCCCGCTCAAATTACCTCGCGAATTCACGATAGAGTGTGGTTTCAATTATAAAGCAACACCATTCCTGAAACTGCTTCAGAAGTTACAGAGACATCATCTTACATTTGGGTCAGTTATTTTAAAATTTCTCCTTAAAATATACTACTATTATTTGATGAAATAATTTTAGGGCTTGTGGGTTTTCAAAGACAAATTAAGGAAAAGTATTTATTTGAATTCTTTGCCTCGGATTCATTTTGTTTCAGTGCTTTTATATTTTGAACACGTTAGTATCTAATGTATAAATTGTCAGAAGCCACAAATAGCTTACACTAATATTGTCAGGGCCATATCCATTCTTTTTAAACACAATTCTAAAATTAAACTGGCTAAGTCTTCCTTTTCCCCATCATTTACTCAAGATGAAAAATAAAAAGGATTTTTAGTGGGAACCTTAATGTAATTCTGTTGAGAATACAAAGTGGTAAAACTGTATTGGGGAGCAATTTGGTAGAAGGTAGGTCAATTGTGTTCATATATAGCCTCTGTCCAGTCATTCCACCCCTGAGTGTGTACCTCAGAGAAATGCTCACAGTTCCATAAGGGGTTATGGATGAATGTTTTTGCTTCAGAGTTGCTATGATAGCAGGGCATCTAGGGTAACCTAGATATTCAACTCTGGGAGACTGGATAAGTAAAATGAGGCGGATGTGTATAATATACAACACCATGGAGCAGTAAGAAGCAAAGACACAGATATGTTTGTTAATATGAATACATTTCAAGTAAATAGTTAAGTGAAAACAAACAGTAAAAGAATGAAATCTACACTTGTAGTATCATTTAAGAAAATAAAACATATAGATATGTAAATCATTATAGTATCTCTCTCAAGGCTACATAGAGTGTGAGGGAACTACAAGTGAGGATGGGAGATGAAAGAAATAAAATATAATAAAAACAAGCGCAATAAACAGAATGATGATTAAATCAATGCTGCACCTAGTTAAAACTCTAGAAATTCTGAAGTCACTGTGGGGGACAAAATGTTTAGTGATATGTTAAAATAGGAGTAGGCAAAAAAGGAAAATATATACAAAATACACTTTTTATAAAATGCCCTCTAAAATATTGCATGCCACTCTCAGGCAAACAGAAACATTATATATTATGTATATAATAAGTTACGAGTAAGCAAATACATCATTAATTCAAACAATGTTTACTTTGGCAAATAGTCAAAACATGATATTTTTCTTTATGTATGGATTATGTAGTTACTGTAAGCTATTAGATACAAAATGAAGTGGCTTTGCAGAATCCCATGTTGCAGGTCTAGACCAAATACCTGACAATGTTATGATGCCTTGTGTGAGAAGCAGCATTACTGTGGCTCCTTAGACTCCAGAATATTAGAATCTTGGAATCTTAAATCCCCAAATCTTGGTACATCAGATCAGAAGTAGCAACCACATTCTCTTAATTTTCAGAAAAAGGTTTTCGACATTCTTTCTTCCAGAAATGTAAAGAAAGCAATCAGCTTTGCGTTTCCAATAGCTGATTATGCTCAATGATAGCTTATTATGTCGGTTATAAAGACTAAATTGTAGGAACAAAACACACAACATCATTCATACTCACAATATACTCCAAGCACCATGCTTGGCAACATTAACTAGCATTTGCTCAGTAACTACTATGAGGGACCCTTGTGTTTACAATCTCACTTTGTCCTCTAAATAATTCTATAAAATAGTTACCATTAGAAATAATTTAAAGAAGAAAAATGAGAGTTGGGGAGATCAAGTAGTTTACAATTGTAACACAGCTAAAACTCGGCAAACTAGACCTTAAACCATGGGGGTTAGAGCCTCCATCCCACTATACCACCCTGTGATTGATCACTTGAATAACTGATACAATTCTTTTTGAATCCTTATCCTTTTTGTCCCTTAATTCAATGGCCTATTGAGCCAATCCCCTGCCCTCCCAGCACACTCCCTTCCATAAAGATAACACTCTTAGAAGAGCCTACTAACTCAAATATTTTCAACACAGAACACACAATAGTTAGCAAAGTTTAACTTTCTGAAAACTAATTGACATTCTTAACAAATACCAAGTTTTAAACCACAGCAGCACTGTATTGTGACCAAGACCAGGATAACAGCAGTGAGATTACTAGGACACATTTCATTAGCAAGCACATAAAATACGTCACCCAGATTTACACAACCCCCCTCTCAGCAATCAGGAAATTACATTTCCCTGCTTAGAACAGTTACAACAGTTGATGTTTTGCTCACTGCCTCACTCATGCTCTATTGTTCACATTCAATTAGCTGAAATCAGGTAAGTCCATTCGAGATCAGAGACAGGGTGCATATAGCCAGGTTGCTATCAGTTTTTCTGTCAATTTTTAAGGGCGCTATAATTGCCTCTAGACCTACCTTTGCCTTTCAATAGCTTGGGGAATAAATGTTTTTCTTATGCTACATGTCACATTTTTCTGACATTGGTTTAGTCCTTTTATGGATTAAATAAGATTGTACCATTACAATATCTGTAATATAAGCTGACCTGAGCCAAGCAGCACACTCTGCTATGGGATTAAAACAGTGAGCATGCTGGGAAAATCCTGGGCAGCAGATGGCAATCAAAAGAAATGATCTTCCAGAATGAAGCCTCTGTATCAGCTCCAGTAAAAGAGAACTGGTCATCTGAATGCATCATCAAGCTTTCCCATGAAAGGAACAGGACAAATAGCCAATATCAACACAAATGTAGTGGAATAGTCCTCTCCAAATCTAGCATCTGTTTGGAAAATCTTCTGAGTACCTCTTTGCATATGTCTCCTAGTTATTTCATTAGTCCTTTCTTTGACTTTCTTGTTAACTTTTTTGCAATTTAAGGTTATTTTACCAAGATCTAGGCAGCACTTTTGGAAATCAAGATAAGTATCTTCTAAACAGTTTTACGTCTAGTGCTGGATCAGAGGCTGTTAAAAATGCAGGAGATATGTGAAATGCTGAACTCACAAAACTTTGCCAAAATCCAGAGGAAAAAAATTAGACACAAAAATAATTCATGCCAGGGTCCTCTCAGCAGTCCCCCTTAAAGAAAAACAATCCCTTTGCAAGTGAAATTTAATGCCATCAACTTGTTTCAGAGCCAGTGCACAAATACAGCACCTTTTAATTCTCAATCTTAAGGAACCGGTGTTAAACTTAACAAAACAGTAATACAGAGAATCAGGAAATCTCAATCATTTACCAGACGTTCTAACAGTCTGCTCTGTTAAATATATGTTAGTTTACTTCCCAACTTTTAGTCTCTTATATACATATGATTAATTAGGAAAATTAAGGGAAAACAACGCAAACTAACATTTGTAGGAGCTACAAATAATATATGTGTTTTTTAATTAATATAGTTAGCATGGATATTACCTAGGAATTGAATAAATAACTTAGAAGCAATTAGTATTTTACCAAAATTTTGTTGTGGAAAAGAAAGCCAGACAATGGCAAATAGACTACAAAGCTAAGTCCTCTTTGAGCAAAGAATTTAGGGTTTATAAAACCTGAAGGTCAAACAGGAATTAACTAACTATAAACTCCAAGGTCTGCAATAATACTATAAAACTTTTTAAAATACTTTGAGAGACATACTTGGTAAGAATAGGGGTTTTTTTTGTTTGCGATCAATAAATTCTCTTTGCTGCTTTCTTTAAAGGTTAATCTCTATTTTGACTTAAAAATCATACTTACTATACTGATAACCTTGGAAAAATAATTTTAAAAGAACTTTAACCAAGATTTGTGCTTAATTGACCAGATATATATACCAAGTGGTTCCAATACAACTTAAAGATACATGGCGCTTCCTGAATATTTTGGGGGACTGTTTTAACTCATATGGTGGAGATTACTAGTTGCTCCTAATATTTTTCTCTTCTTTCTCCATTAATAATAGAATCCCAAAAGTTTAGTAGGCATATGACCATTCCAATAAAGACTACATGTCTAAACCTCAAGAGTATACACTCCTTTATACACAGACACCCAATTTCTAGAACTTGAGTCTAAAGAAATAAACACGGATATGGGGCAAAGATTTAGCTACAGAAATGATCATCACATATTATTGTTCATGACACTGAAAAATCAAGAACAACCTAAACATGAAAAATGATCTTATACAAGCTATGGAACTTCAATTCAATAGACAACTAGCAATCTTTTAAATGCAGTAAGAGAATGCTAATAACATGGAAAAGTGTCGCTTGTGTATATAGTTCAAGTTATCAAAGAATCTAGAACAGGGTCCTGATTTTATCTGAAGGAAGGGCTGAAGAGGACATTTGAGTGTACAGAGAAAAGGCCAGAAGGATAGTCATTGAAATGTTCGAAATGGGGAAAACAACACAAAACAGAAAAAAGAAAACTACTTTGTTCAGTCTCCTTTAGAGCCCAGGGGTACCATGTGACCAAGATTTGTCCAACAGGGTGGAAGCAGTAATAGCATAGAAGCAGTGAGTGCAGTTTCTGGGTCATCATGAAAGGAAGGGGTTACACACTTCTCATGTCCCTTGATTCTATTAACTGGACTGTAGACAGACTGGCTGCAGCTAGAGAAGCCATCTATGCACAGCTGAGGAAAACATCATAATGTTAGTTTATATCCCAACTTTCAGTGTCTTGGTGTAAGAGAAACACAGAGTTCAGACTTAGTGTGTTGACTGCTCCATAATGTACTTGGCAACCCAGGCTCCTTCTTGTCTTGTTTAAGCTACTATGATTTGAACTTTTCTTTCTACTTGGAGCCAAAAAAAAAATTATCATTAAAACCAAATTATGCTGGTATGAGTCATTTGGAAAAATCTCAATTGCAGCAAATTTATATCTTAGATCATGGGAAATAACACAATAACGGAGATGTACTGTGAGACATTTTCCCAACATCTACAAAGTCGGCACTGGTACCGTGAAGGATTTAATGATTCAAATGGCTCTGAGTCTTATTATCTCCGACTGTATCATACACAGGCAAAATGATAAAGTGCCAATTGTTACCTAGCATCATGCTTACTTCTTCCACCAACCCTATCACCTTGTTCTCAGTTTCTGGTCCCAAAGTTCTCTCTCTCCTTAACCCATTTATTAGGTAGATTTATCATTAAATGGTGGGGTTTTTTTTTTCCACTTTAAATTACTGGAAGCACATAGAATAGCTGTAGCCCAAGGGTTCTTGGTCTGTTCTCTCATTCTACTAGTCTTTTTCACTTATTCCACCTTTTCCTCCAATAATGAGAAGATAGTAGACCTACAAGGATCAACAGAGACCAATTAGGTCAACACTGATTTAGAGATAAAGCAAACCTAGAAATGTCAAATCAGCCAAAGCCAAGAAGTAAATACTCAGCAATACTTGGATTAGAAGGCTGCTCTCTGGAGAGCCAATCCACTGCTATCTTACCTTCATGAGATAGCTGCCCATTTTCCATTCATGTCTTGTCCTCCTTGCTTTCCTGTCTTTTCTATGTCCTTCTATATTTCTGTCCTGTGACAGAGAGAAAGGGATTGAGGGTAGAAAGGAAAGAGTATTTATGTGAGCCCATTTGTAAAATGTTTTACATTTTTATTATCCCCTTAACTGAACCTTTCAAATAATTAGACTTCTATTTTTGAGAGACTGGCTTTGATTAATGTGTTTTCCCAGAATCCTAAAATACCCTACCTTAGTAGAGCTCTATCTCTTCCCAACCCCATCCCAAGGCTTCTGTGTCCTGTCTCAGTAACTGATAGCATATCTAAGAGAGAAATCTGAGCATTACCCTTTGCTTCCCTCTGTAGCTTACCCTTCACATTCAATTAATTAACAACTACTATATCAATTTCACCACATCCTTATTTCTTAAACTACTCTGTTATTTCCATCACCATTCCTGTTCACTTAGTTCTTGCTTAGACTATAAAAGCAACTTTCTAACTGGCTCCCAATCTCTAGTTCTATCTCTATTGAATTCCTTCTCCATTTTGCAGTTAGAGGGGTCATTCTAAAAGGCAAATCTAGTCATAACTACATTAATTCCTTCAGAGAACGCCCTAAACCTTAGGATATCAGGCCCTGTATGATCCATCCCTGCATGGAACTCCTCTTAAGTTCCATCTTTGACTCACTTCTCTGCCATTCTACTCTGCAGCCTTCTCTATTACTTCTAGGTCTTAAATGTGACACACGTTCTTTTGACATGTGTTGTAATCTCCAGGCTTAAGATCACTTACAATCAACTCTAAAATGATCTCTGTGAGTCTCTAGTTTAAGCCCAGTACCTATTCCTAGTTCTCCAAAAGCATCTTGTACATGCTGGTATGATAGCATCACCATCATGTAATATATAAGATGCAAAGGTTCAAATTCTTGTCTTCTCCATTAAAAAAGACTTAAGAGATTATGTATTCATCCTTTGATTACAATAACTAGCACGTGGATAATACATGATAAGTATTCAATACCAATTGGTTGAATTAATGAAAAATGAATACAATAACTAAGGCCATAATTTGTGTTTACAGCCATGCCACAATCAAGTACTGAATATCTTTATCAACCTTGACCTTGCTATTAACTAACAACTTCAGGCTAAGCTGCCTAACAATAGCCCACTCATGCCGCTATATACATGTACACACACACACACACACACACACACGAGATATAAATAAATATAACTAAACTGTAACATCTTTTCCAGAGTTCCGATTTCCTTCTAATTGATATCACAGACCTTTCTTCTCATGACAGTGGTAGTTCAAGTGGACCAGTACTCTAACATTAAAACTAACCCATCATATTGTCCATCCTTATAGAGCTAATCTCTAGCCCTCCCAAAATGAAAGCATGATAAATTAACGCATACTAACAAAGGTAGCCAAAGTGCACAACCAGACAGAATACACACATTATCTGAGATATCTCCCCACTCCATATCTACTTTAAAAGGAAGAAAATACTTGGGAATGGAGGGGTAGGACACGATTAGGCATTTTCTCTAGATGGCATCTGGGCACAGTATTACTATAACTAAAGCAGATATAAAGGCCAATTATATTAAAATATCTCCAGTTGCGAGATAAAAAAAAATAGAGAAACAAGTTTGCCAATGAGAGTGAAAAATTTTAGTCTGATAATTGGATTACAGAGGAGTTCTAAGTTTTATTATAGCAATAGAATGCTATGTGGAAATGTTCATTTTTCGCATATCTCAGCTGCTGAAATGTATGCATACCAGTGATCTTATTGAAATTGCTTTGTATAGACTCCTAAACTACCTATTAATCTTAACAAAAAGAAACATTTAAAAAAATGCCAAAAAGTCTTTAAGAATTCCAGCTGTCTCCTTTCTGCCTAGAGTACTTTTACAATGTGCTAATGTGACCCTACCAAAAATATATAATAAACAACTGAAGCTAGAAATAAACTGCCTTCTTCTGAAAACTACTTATTTTGAAGAAGTTTGTGTCTCTAGTTCAAGTTGTTGCCATGACATCTCAATACATCTTAAATTTTTTTTTTAAAAAACCAAGCAATATAGTCTTTCTCATGGTAAGTGGTGTTGATAGCTCACTTCACAAACCCTAGTTTAAATGATTCTCACTTAAACTTTTATGGATCAAAACTATCATTACTATTAAAAGCAGCAGTGTCAATCTGTCAATTGGTTTCCTTTGCCTCAGTCTAAACTTTACACACATTATCTCCGATAAACTAATGGAGCTACCTTTTCTACTATGCAGACTATTTTTAACACATTTCTAGGCACTAAAACTATGACATATATTGTGCAGGACCTTAAATGCTGGAAAAAAGATTTCAAATCATAGAGATACAGGTTAGCTGACCTCGCATAGATAATTAGGAAGGGTAATTGTAATTTTAATTATGACAGTCAAGATAAAATTTTTTCATGGAACAATCAGAAGTTTGTAGAAGAGGCTGGGAAGACACAGAATCAGGGAATCCACCACCATTGGAAAGTCAGTTGCCAGATTAGATTCATTTCCTAAGGACTTTTACTCCAGTACCTGCACCATTTTGTGAAGGTATTATGCTTAACATTTCACTACTGATGACAACAAATGAGTAACTCCTATGCCACCCATTTTACAACTTTTCTATAGACTAGTTGTTAAAGTCAATTGGATTTTCATGAGCAAGTAATTCAGCTAGGCACAAAACAAAAGAGGAACAGAGTGAGTATTTTTATATAATTAAAAGTTTTACTTTTAAAAAAGCAACTGAAAATCTAACTTAGCCAAACCACTTCTTGTTCTATAACATTTTTATGGATACAGCTAAAGCTGACCTTTAAAATCATATTACTATTAAGATCAAATATGGCACTCTGCTGAAATTGATGGTCATGGTGTTAATACAATGTGAAATGGAATATGGAATCTACCTAAATTTGTCCTTTGTCAAAAGCAATACAGATTTTGGACCTTGATCAGGTCTGTAGGCAAGATATTCAGTTATATACTATTATTAAACACAATTTACTGGAATGAAATATTTCATACCAGTAACCATTTCAAATAATGGGCAGGTATCTTTTTGTATATTCTGTGAGCAGATCATTTTACTACCCTTGATACATAAATGGCATGTATTTTATAAAATATAGAAATATTTATGATCTGATTAGTTATTAAGCTTATTCTGCTTTAATTGTTGAAGTGATTTTTTTTTTTTTTTTGGCCAATGTGAGGTCATATGTTTGGCACCTGTATTTTAAAACCAAAACAACATGTCTATGTATTTTTAAATTTTGTTACGCTAGTACGTCTGTCGATCTCAAAGGACTACTGACAATTAGGTGCAAATTGGCATGAGAGGTTAGCCAAGAATTCTCACAAATCTAATATTCTTTCTTAATTATAAAACATCATAATTTTAAACAAATTTTAGTAGTTGGGGACTACTTCCGGAAATAAGTACTAAATATTAATTGTACCTTAATGATTCTTCCCAAACACAGAATGCATAAAATACATATACATACATGATTTTCCATGAACAAAGAAATTTAGTAATTATCATTAGAATCAGAGCTCAAAAATAAAGTTGATAATTACAAATGACAATGGGTGGGCAATACAGCCTAATAAAAATTCCAATAAATAATTACACCAGCCTGGGCATCTTCTTTTTATTTTGATATTGACCTTGAGCAACTCAATTTTGAACCTTTGAGCATTATCTATAAACATATATAATATTATTTCTGTTTCTTTGGCTTGCAGAATAGACATAAAAATAAGAGAATATCTACTCAGTAGCACTACCTTGAGAATTCAAATTGGGAAATCTGTCAGGATTTTTGTTCACTGGTTAAATGATGGATAAATCATCACTACGAATTTGCTGTTAAAAAAAAACAAAAAACCCTGATATGATACTAAGAAATTTCTGAATAAATCCCAATTTAAAATTTAATAGTATTTTATACTCAAAATAAATTTAAGAAATATTTTATTAATCTGAAAGAGAATTCTATAACTGTTTTTTTAAATTTGTGGGGGAGGTCAAGAATTGTGGAGTTCCCCCTGAAAATGTCACAAACACTTTGAATCCCTCTTCCAAAGTTCACACATAATTTCAAAGCTTTTATAGATATACTGAAGCTTATTTAAGGCTTCAGATTAATCTAAGGCTCCAGCTTATCCGAGTCCAGATTAAAAAATACTATTTCACAAAAAGCTAAACTCATGCACATTTTAAGTTTTTGTTTGTTTTAGGTCATATTTGTACACATCACCGAATATAAATCATAAAGAGACCATTGGATAAGGTTACATACACCTAAGTAACCCAAACACTTACCAAGATATAGAACATGACCATCACCCCAGAAAGTTCCATCATGCCCCTTCCAGGTAAATGTCTGCCTCACTCCCTGCACCACGAACCAGAGGCAACCACAATTCTTTTTTCACTAAGACTAGTTTTGCCTATATTGAACTACATATAAGTGGAAACACACAGTATGCCCTTTTCTGTACAGCTTTCTCTCAGCATAATGTTTTTCAGATTTAGTCATATTTCTCTCTGTATTAATTCACTTCCGCTTGTTTGCTGAGCCATGTTCCCTTCTGTGAATGTATCAGCCATTGATGAACCTCAGAGCTGTTTACAGATTTTTACTTGATGAATAAACCAGCTCTGCGTGTTCTTGCATAAATTGTTTTGTGCATGTATGCTTTCATCTCTCTTAGAAAAATACTTAAGAGTAGAATTTTTAGGTGATAAGGTAGATGCATACTCAGTTTTGTAAGATACTGCCAGATCATTTTGCAAAGCAGTTGGAACATATTACACTCTCACCAACAAAGAGATTCCACTTTATTCACATCCTCTCCAATATTTGTTATGGTCAGTCTTTTCAACTTTAGCTATTGGGTGAGTATGTAACAGTATCTCATCATGGATTTAATTTGCATTTCCCTGAAAATTAGTTAAGGTTCATGAAGATTAATGTGTTCACATCCTTATTGACCATTTGTACATGTCCTTAGTAAAGTAACTGTTTATCTGCCCATCTTTAATTGGTTTTTTAACTTTTCGTTGTTCAACTGTGGGTATTTTTAATATATCCAGAACACTAGTCATTTCAGCAATGAACGTTTTATTAATATTTTCTTCTAGCATGTGGGGATTCCCAAGTCATTTTCTCAATTGTATATTTTGATGAGAAGTTTTAATTAGTCTAAATTCATAAAGATATTCTCTTAGTCTAGTTTTACAGTTCTTACTTTTTTCTTAGAACTATGCTCCATCTCAATTTTTTATTTAGTGATAGGGAGATGTTGAGGCTCATTTATTTCCATAATCATATCAGTTGTCCCAGCATCGTTGATTAAGAAGACTTTTCTTTTGGCATGGATTTGTGGTGCTTTCATTAAAAGTTGACCAGATCAGTGCAGGTCTATTACTGAGCCCTTTATTCTCTCCTATTAATCTATGTGTCCTTTCTTATGTCAGTACTACACCTTCTTGATAACAAGGCTTTATAATGAGTCTTGAATTAAAGTAGTGTTAGTCCTCAGACTTCATTCTCCTTTGTCAATATTATTTTACATATTATACTTCTTTGATGTTTTCATATAAATTTTACAATCAGTTTGTCAATTTCTACAAAAAAACCATGGTTGGAGTATGTCTGGGATGATGTCAAATATACAGACCAATTAGGAAAGTGTTATAATCATTTCACCAATATGCCTACCTAGCTTTTGAAACATTAGAAGGCATTTGAAATGTCATTACCACAAATCCCCAGCTAGTATCAACCTGCAAGACCGCTTTGATCCAATCTGGATTTCATCTTGATCTCTACTATTGTCACCTTCAATAGCACCTCTCACTCACTGCTTCTTTCTAAATGGCATCAGAAGGTGAATCAAGCCTAAAACATACAACAAGCTACTTCTGGGATAGCTTATTTTTGAGGTTTCCAGATAGTATTTTGAAATAACCAATGACCTATGGCTATGTTCTTCCCAAAAATTGTTCACTGTCTCTTGATCATGTTACTTAAGAGACTAGACTGACTTTCAAAAATATTTACTAGCTTATTTTCTACCATCTAATTGATAAAATTATGCTTTTCCATCCAAGGTCTTAGTTGTATTGCTCTTTCCTGCATGATCTTTAAGCAGATTGCCATGTGTATTACTGAAGGTGAAATTGACTAAGTGTTCAATTTTACTTAAAAAAAAAAGTTCATTTCCACTGAGCTCCAATAAAAAACTTACTGTATGAACTGCTTCTTACCTTTGAACAAAAAGTCAGCTTTTTAAATTATGAATGCTTGAAAGAGAGAAACAACATATTTTGAAAACAGACATTGCCTTAGAATTATCTTATTTACATATGTTGGAGGTAGAGAGAGCATAAATTTTTAGCTTCTTGATGATCAGCTGCTGTGTAGGAAGTGACCAATGAACAAATGCTAAAAAACTAAATCTACTGATTTAAAGCTTCAGAGACACATCTGAAGCTAACCTCCTGTTCAATAGTACTTAGGGGAAAGGAAGAAGGCATGCAGCTGTTGCTATTCTATCATGTGATAAGGGTAACACAGGATTTTCAAATGCATTTGCCATTCCCCTGCAGCCATCTCTTTAAATGTTTTGACACTCTTTCTAAAAATATCAAGTAATCAAAGGGACAACCTCACACATATAGAACGTATTTGTCAAATTTTCAAGTATATTAGAGCAGTTCATCTATACTAGACACTGTGCTAAGCCCTGAGATTAAAATTTAAAAATGCATTCTCACTGCCCTCATGAAGTTCTTATTTTTCAGAAGGAGATGCACAATCATCAAATACATAAACAAAACTAAACATTTTAATAAGTGCTTTGAAGGAAACAGCAAGCAGAGGTAGAAGAAAAAAGTGAAGGTGGGCAACTATAGATAGGTTAGTCAGGGAAGGAATGTTTGGGGAGAAAAATGACATATAAGCTGTACCTAAAAGATGAGAAAGTTCTGGCAGTGTAGGTACTCTGAGAAAGTAAATTATTGTATTTTGTACTCTTGTACAAAAGGATGAGTGTAGGGGACAAGGAAGTTTTTCATTTAAAGCCAGCTCTGAAGCCCCGTGGCCTCTCTTTCAGCCACAATCATCAATATTACCTGCATTAGACACACTGTGCTAGGTCAGTGTTAGGGAAAGTAGGTCATTTCCATCCACCTGAAGTCAGAGACTTGACATGGTGTTTCCAGTTCAGAAATTAGATCATTTGAGGGTTATACAAACCGACTTCTGCTAGCAACTCAAATTAGTCTCAAGGATCCTATTCTAATGGTGCTCCTCAGTGGCTCCTGCAATGCACAAACAAAGACTGGGCAGGAAACATGAGCTGATGATAAATCCCTTTCCATCTCTCCCAAACAGTGATGCAAATCAAAATGCAGAGTCACTGATCTGACTTAAGTGACAGGAGTACAAAGAGATGGACTCACTTAAAAATGATAAAGTTAATAACCACCCATAGTAATGGGTTTTTATGCCTAATACATAACCAGGCTTTCATATTTTACAGAGAAATAAACTGGACAATAATTCTCCTTGCATTTTTATTTATTTAGCTCAGAATAATGAATTTTAGGTGGCTGAATGTCTGCCTGGTCATAAATAATTTTAGTCATATTATCATCTTGTTACAAAATTCAAGATGGCAAGTTATTCAAAACAAGGAGCAGATTCAGAGAATTCAAAGTACTGTAAACATGCATGCATATTCTAGTTTATATGTAATATAGTCATAGTCCGCAAATAATGTTCTTTCTTTAATCACTTTAGGTGTTAGATAGATTTATCTTGAGTCAGTCCTAACTCAGGTGTTTTTGTTTTTTATCATGGAAAAATGCAATGCTAGCAAAAATAATAATGTCATATATTTCAGTAGTTTATAAATTCAAGCTGAGATGAGAAATCCATCCTGGGTTTTATAATACTTGTAATTAAGTACTTAATTGGCAATATTTGGGGAACAGGCTAGAAAAAAGGGAACACATAAATTTATTAATATAACCAATTGCCCCACTATATGTAAAATCTTTTGCTTTTGTCCTTTGACTCTTTAATAGGATTTAGTGGTATAAAAAACATTAAAATTTAAGTTGCCAATTCAGAAGTCTTGCTTCAGGGAGAAATAATGAGAAATGTGTGATGACCTCCAAAAATTAAGAGCCTATGATCTGTCCAAAATTCCTATGCACCTGCAAAGGTGAGAAAGTCTGTAGGGTGGCTGTAAAGAACTAACAAAGGAGGGGAGGTAAAAGCTCAGCACTGGCCCGGCTTCCCTTAGGAGATAAATGATTTTTAAGCTGTAAGAATGTTCTCCTAGGGGACTTCCCTGGTGCTCCAGTGGTTAAGACTTCGACTTTCCAGTGCAGGGGGTCCACATTCAATCCCTGGTCAGGGAACCAGAATCTCACATGCCTCGTGGCCAAAAAACCAACACACAGAAGGAAGCAATATTGTATTGAATTCAATAAAATGGTCCACATCAAAAAAAAATGGTCCACATTAAAAAACCAATGTTCTCCTAGAAGAGTGCTACACAAGGGCTGGCCCTGGAATTACCAGTCCCTGATACTACAAGGAGCTTGTACCACAATGTAAGTCAACTATGTCTCTAAGCTTTTTGTTCCGTTCAACTGATATTTTTTTTTTTTCATAGTAAAACGTTTTCAGTGCAGGAAGCAGTATAATTATTTACATGGTCTTAGATCCTCATCTCATTATTAAACTGTAATCTCAACTCACGGACTAAAACCTGTCCATGGACCATACTTTTAGTAGTACTGGTCTAGTGCTGCTAAAACACAAAATGCACGTGATTTAGGTTGGCAGCTGCATCCACAAAGCCTACGAATCAGGAAGAACTGCATGTATGGACTCCACCTGTTTTACCCAGGAGTCAGTCAGCTAGTGACGGTCTTCAGATCCTTGAAGACACCAAACGTAAATTCCAAGTAAAGAGAAATAGAATTGTTATAATCCTAAAGGGCGCAACCCACATGATGACAGGTGACTAGGAAAGAGCAATTCTCTCTCACTTTCTCTTGTGTTCACGGATGTATACATACGCGCACCCACACACACACACTCCCTTATATACACAAAACTACTGGCAGATATACACACATCCACACACAAAGAGACCCCAAGACTCCAAGATACAGATTCTACCAACACAATCATCATTCGCAGCAGAAAAAGAACTTCGTCTAGAACAAGGCATCGTTTGTAGGGTTATTACCTGAGGTTTCAAGCGCAAGTAGAGCCAGAGTTCAACAGCAAAGCCCAGTTCTGATGGCTGGGGCCCTGGGCTCCTTGCTGTATCCTCCCTCGAGCAGAAAGCAGAAGCATTCTCAGGAACTTCATCTAACCATGATCCATGGCAGGGGAGGTGATTCCAAGGTAAAAAGGGCACAGAGGGATACTTAAAGACTGACTCCCAGATCCGAGGTACAGTCAGATGGGATGGATGCTTTGAGGAAAACAGAAGCTCATTAGGAAGGAAAGTGGTGTTTTCCCCATGAGGGGGAAGACAGAGGAGGTTTACAAGAAATCACAAATACCTGGCACTTGGGCTGGTGGAGGTTGAGGAAGGTGCTAGGTGAAGAGTACCTCTGTGCAGATAGAAGATGCAAGAGTAGGACAAAGTTTCATCTGTGGCAGTAAAACCTTTAACTTATAAAACAGACTTTTCAATAGCATTTTCAAATAATTTAACATTGTTAGGGAGAGATGTGTGTTTAGTTTAGGACCAACCACAGGAGGAAGCAATTTTGACCGTCAATTTTGTGTCTCAAGCTTAATTGACTGAGGTCTGATGACTTCCTTAGTTTATACTACACATTTTCCTAGATAATTTTCTCTCTTCCCTAGGCTACTCTTTGAAGCTCTGATTATATTTACTATCAAAGGGAAATGACAAAAGAGACCCAAGGAAGAGGGTGAGTTTGATTTAAGTAATCAGCTTCATAAAATTGTTTCAACTTTATTATAAACAGTGGCCTCTAGGAATGAAATGAGTCTGATCTGGAAGAAAGGAAGCAAGAATGTCCATCTGAAATAGGATTTTGTCGTAGAGAATGGGATTAGTGAAGTCATCATTCAGTTCAATTATGTAAAATTTCCAATTACTGTATTACCGGCATCAATTCATTGCACAATTTTAAAAGAAATTAGATGAAAAACTGTATTTTTCTTCCCATATTCACTTGCTTCCTATCTTCCTCTCCCAACAATAAAAATGAGAGGAATGTATCCATATACCCTAAGCTTATTAGGTTCTGGTTGGTTCCTCCATGTTGCCCCTAATATTTTTCCCTTTTTATGAAAGACCTGACAAAAAATTACCCTGATGAGAGGGACAGATTCTGACAGAGCACCAGGATGAAATATATTTCATAAACAATCTCACTCTGGCCTCAGACTCATCCCATTAGCTCTGAAGAATGAGGAAACTAATTATATAAGAGGCTGTTGCCAGAACTTCCAACATGCTATAAACCCTTTAAATATAGGGACTGACAAACTGAATAATAAATTCTTTCTCTACTTCACATATGGCTGTGATCCTGTTGCTGAATATTTCAAAACAACAGTGTAGTGAAAACTAAAATAGAGCTGCAGCAAAGGCGTTCTCCAGGGCAAATATAGTCGAGGATTCACAGATATGAGTGATCAAGCTATGTAGTGTTCCATCTCCCGGGGTGTTTCAGGGCAGTGCTGAGAGGCAGTGCTAACTTGATATTATAATTGGAGGAGGCCTAGAGTGACATCATGTCTGCAGGAGCAGTCAAACGTGTGGTTTTGTCCATGCACCTTACCACAATGTTTTTCATTTTTGGTCAGTTTGACACTAAGGCTAAATAAATGAGGATTGAAGTATATCTATTTCCTGCCTATCAGCTAATTTTTATAAATTTGACACATATTTTTTTTTAATTCAAAAGTCACATTATTCACGGTATAGGTGGAATTGAACTCCTGGCTTTTCTGAACAAGTAAACAAATCAACTATCTAATTAAAAAGATCCTGAGTCATACAAACACCAGTTAAAGGTTTTGTTGAAAGAACAAAGGAACTAATCATAAAAAGGGCTTGTTGTATTTAAGGTGATTGTTTCTTTCAAGAAAACATATTCTATTACTGTGTAGAATTCTTCTTACTGTAGATCATAAATGGGAATTAGCAATTTGACAATAAAATTTGTTGTTTTCTTAAAAAAGGACCAATGTCTTTGGATGAAAATAATGATAAAAACGTATTTAAGGGAACTGGAATACTATTTTAAAGTATATTTCAAAACATTAAGATGAGCTGAAATAATTATAACTTAAGGGGAATCAACATTTTTGTTAACAGCTAATGTTTCTTAGTATTTGTGGTGATCAGCTTGAATATTTTCACTCACACCCAGTGGCTACGTTGCTGCCTGTAATGTCAGAGAGCTGAGGCCCTATTATGGTTAGTCAGGCAGAGATAGTGAACCCCTAGGGGAAACTATAACAGTAAGTAAAAGTAATTGTATACTTGTCCAGGTTTGGTTTGGCTTTAGCTGAGATTGACAGATGAATCCCCTTTCATATTACTACAGCCTCCTGTACTATGGCATTCTTTTGAATGCCATCAGTATCAGGGAACCCAAAAGCTTAAAAGGCCATCTTACTTTAGTCAGTTATCATTCAAGCTTTTCTAAATTAAGCAGACACAGGGAGTAGAGTCAAAATATCCTTACTCTCTTTTTCCTGAGGTCAGTAGCTTTCTAGATTACCTGTGATTGTTTATTATCTATGGGGGTGTATAATTTTCCCCTTGAATTTCGCAGTTATTGTGGACAAACATCCCTTGTTCTCAGATTAGTAAGAGAGAAGAGCCCTAAGAGGTTCGTTTCTGGTCAGAGGTGGAACATTTGTTTATAAAATCAATGAGGCTCATTGTAACCACCCAGAAGGGTGAAAAAGACACTTCTTAGCATGCAGCAGTCTTGGGAATTAAGACCCTCACAATGACTGGATTATAGATATCCTGGGCTTTATTTTTTCCCAGTATAAAAGCCTATCAGTTTGATTTCTTGTTCAGTTACTGATACTTAAAATACGATCTAGAAAGATAATCCCCAGAGTGGTGCTTTTATCGTTTAAAACTCAGGAAAACAGCCATATGATCTTTGTGTGGGTACAGCAAAAGCAAGGTCACCTTCTTGGAGTTCAAGGTCAGCTTCTCTTTATGCTAAATTTCTGCCTTTAAATGGAGAAGAAAGACACAGAAAGGGGCTGAAGCTCTGACCCACAATTAACCATAAGAGCCCCCCCCCCAACCCTGGATTAAATTAAGTATTCAGACACCACATTCTGCTTCTCTTCCAAAAGATTTTTAAGCATAAAAAGTAAGCTAAGAAGGAAAGGTAACAATAGATGCAGCTATGAAGATACCCACAGATATAAGAGATGTTGGAGGGCAGAGGCTTCCATGAGCCAAGTTTGCCTTCCCATCCCAGGGGTTGCTTATCTATTGAAAGGATACAGAAAGAACTATGTGAAGGAAGTGACAGACCTCTGACAGTAACATTCCAAACGAAGATGAGAATACAAATAGTGAGTGGAGAAAAGGCTGATTTAGGAGAGGAAAAGGATTATCAACTAAAAACACATATTTTTCAAGGGACAAGCATTAGCTTGCGAGTAGGAAATGTTGAAAATGTTATACTAATAGGATCATCAGAGCATATTGAATCGAGATGTTCATCTTGGCCAACATTAATTTAGAGAATGATATAATGAATTCAATTCAGCTTAAAAAACAGTTAGCATGTCTACTATGTACTCATCACTATTTTTGGTTCTGGAGAGAAAAAGAACAGTAAAGCATGGTCACTTCCGCTCTGGAAACGGCCTTCTCAAGATCATACAGTTAATTTCAATTTAATGTGGTAAGTGCCGAAACAGCCTCAGGATGGGAATTTGGGGCAGACTAAGGGATCAAGAAAGATTTCCTAGAAGAGAGAATGCTTGAACTGTCTTTCTTTAGATAAAAGCTCAACAGTATTTAACTCTGTGCTATAGGGCAACTCGCATAATCCCTTTGAGCATGCTTCCTCATTAATTAAAAATAGGTGCAATACCACAAATCTCACAGGTTTGTTATGAGGATTAAAAGATTAAACAAATGAAGTGTTTGCATGTTGTAAATGTCAAATAAATGTTTTTCCTTCTGTTTCCTGTAAAAAGTTAGCATTGGAAGGATCCTAAGATACGAACAATTTATGTTATTTCATAGATGGCCATGAAGGTTGGGTAACTTGCCCAGAGGCAGACCAGTCATACTCCTCAGCCACAGAACTAGATGTCTTTGCTCCTAGCCTCACTCCATCTCCAGACCATGATGAAACTTAAAGAATGACAGTGATGGCAAGTGCTCCAGGAGGAAACATATGCATGGCAAATATTGAGACACTGGAAAAAAGGAAGGAAAACTAGAAAATAAACAAAAATTTAAAAATAAAAATGTCTAAATGGGAATTTAAGAAGTCACAAATGGATGAAGAATCATGCATGAGAATAACACATACAAGTAATGTTTGAGATGTTACCAAGAGTCATTTTAAACAAACTTGGATGTGGATGGAACTAGTATCAGTGGGCAAACAATAAGTTAAAGTTAAAAATCTAAGTGTTTGGAGCTTCTTTAAAAATTATTTAGGTGTAAGTTATGATATTAAAATGTTCATCTTTAAAATCTTGTGAAAAATGTACAATTATTGAGTCTAATTTTTGGAAGCAACTTTAGAGTTCATCCAGTCCAGAGTTTCTCAACCTCGGTAGTGTTCATATTTGCGGTTGGATAATTCTTTGAATTCTTTGTTGTGCAGGCTGTTGTATAGGATGTTTGCCAGCAGCATCAAGGGATTCCACCCCCCAATGTCAGAGAAACAACCTCCCCAACTTCTAAAAATATTCCTAAGCATCACCAAATATCCCATGGGACAAAATTACCCCTAGTTGAGAATTACTGATCTAGTAAAATGTTTTACCCATTGTAGGAATTCATCCTTTTTTGTTCCTATCACCTCAAGGATTAGAAAAGTCTGCATTTCAAGCATTCACTCTCCTATCTGAACAGCCCTGATCATTTGGAAAGTTACTTTATTGAGTAGAAATCTGCTCTTGTATATTTTTGGCCCATCATACATATTTTTCCATCTTAAACATGCAGAACTTTTAATCCCTCTTCTGCTTTCAAATATTTGGAGGCATCTATCATGTTTCCTTTCATATTCTCTTCTCCACTTTAAACTTACCCAATTTCTTTACCCCACACTGTTGTTATATGATTTCTAGATTTCTCATTATCTTCGTCTTCAGCTGCTGGGTGCTTTGATTTTGTTAACACCCCTCATACCAATGTTCGTTTCCTTACCCTCTCTTTTCAGGTAAGAAACATGTAAACCAGAGTGGTTATCTGATTTGCTCAGGTTCACATCCATAGAGAGGAGAAGGGGTGGGACTAGATTGCTAATTCCTTTCATACCACAAACAGTCACTTACACCCTCACAAGCAAAGTGAGAGTTGCTGGGAGTGGAAACAGTTGTTCCTCAAACCAAGCATTGGTTATTCTTAAACTATAATTTACTCCAAAACCAATGGGAAATTGACAGGACAGAAACAGCACATACCACCCATTAAGATTCCCTCGAATATTGGACACCTACCACCTGGGTCAAGGTGCTTCAAGAAATTCCATAAACCAAGTCACCTAATGTCCACTCCTCAAGTTCCTTATCTCTAAATTAGATATCATAGCGGCATTTGATGCTTACTGCAGCAGTCAAAAGTAATATAAATGTTAAATCAATATTATCATTAACTATCATTGCAGATCAAAAATATTCTCTTTCTAGTTTCTTCTTAGCCACTACACTGTGTACCATGGCCATAACACGAAGGGTGATGAGCTCATTAAAGAAGGAAAAGACAAAAGTGTGAAAATGAAGAACGTGTATATTCAAGTAAGTCCAGGCTTACTAGATGCCAGACTTTGCCTAGATAGCACATCCTGGGTGTACCTGAAGTCTTCACTTAAAAAATTGTCAAAGAGAAGCAAAGAATTTAGGAGATTTTAAAAATACAATGGGAGTCACATGCCAGTAAACTGCCATTTCTATTGCTGTTATTTTCTTTCTTTTCTTTTTTTTTTTTTTTAGTATTTATTTATTTGGTTGCGCCGGGTCTTAGTTGCTGCCCACAGGATCCGCAGTTGCGGCACGCAAACTCCCAGCTGTAGGATCCAGCTCCCCAACCAAGGACCGAACCCAGGTTCCCCGCACCTGGAGCATGGAATCCCATCCACTGTGCCACCAGGTGAAGTCCCTATTGTTATTATTTTCTGGCTCTCAGGAGGCTTTTTGTTTCTTGGCTTTCAGTAGGTTTGTTTTTCCTTTTTTTTTTTCGTGGGGTAGTGAAGGGGCTAAGTCACAACCTCCTTGACATGAGAAAACAACGACAAACAGCCTATGCTCAGAACCAGTTCACTTTATCTCTGAGCTGGGAACATTATTTATGAGACTGGATTAGCAGAGGATGGTACTACTTCTGAGGATCACTGATTACTATTTTTAAGCCAGTTTGCTTCATTTCAAATTTTAATACACTGACAAAGAAGGTTCTGAGGGTCACAGACTCCTCTGTATCCCTTGTCATGGGAAAATATTTTTGTTCTCCATCAGGATTAAATTGCCCCAACTGCCTCTAGGTTTTTTCTCAGTGGTCTGGTTTGCTTTTGCACATTGCCTTACTGTAAAGCCTCCATTCTGCCACGAAGTCAATTCTTGATCACTCCAGCTCAGTAGGCGATTTCCCTGCAGTAAGCTTCCACACAGGAAGTCCGAGTGAAGACCAGGTGTAGCTTCAAAAAGAAATGCGCAAAAATAATCTGACTCCAACTCATTATTTTTCACACTGTGCCAACTCATTATTTTTCACACTACTGAGGACCAGGCCTTGGCCACTTAACCCCAGGCCATGGTGGTTATTAATTTGGTTGCCCAGTTTTCTTATACTGCTGGAGGCCTTTGAAGTTAACCACAGCATGCGCTCTGATGCCTTTGGAGAGCAGCCCTGTAAAGTGTGGCTTGTTGGGCGTACTCAGTATATTACAATATTCAGCTACATATTGGCTCTGCAACAGTACATGTATCTGTAGGCATTTGGCACAAGTCAGGTGACACAGAGGTGTATTAAATTTCTGGATGTATGTGAAATTTTAAGTGCCCATTTTAGACTCCCTTCTGATTTGGGGGGAAGCCCCCATCTCTGGAGTCTTGGCAGGAGACAGGGTTTTGACTCCTACTCATCTCTAATTGCTATGGCACTATGCATGACATAGAATCAACCAATGTGGTATTCTTGTTCAGGATGGAGGAACTTGAGAATATGCTGCTAATATGGAAATCATTCACAGCAAAGATCACAGAGTGCAGAAGTCAGCCATGAGGACAGACCATGCCCTAGGGCAGCAAAGCCAAGTGTGGCACTTAATTTTTCCCACAGCCTGACCTTGGGTGTGTTTCTACTACATAGAATGGCTCAACTATGCTTCCAGCCTCCTTCTCCCATCTTCTGATCAATTTTGTGAATAGTCCAATATCCTTCCAATATATAACCAATATGGTGTCATCTCTGACTAGCTGTGTGACCTTGAGCAAGTCATCAAACCATCCTCATTAATGAACTGGGTAAATAATAGTACCTGCTTCTAAAGTGCTTAGCAGAATGCCTAAGACATAGTAAATGCTAAATAAATGTTACCTATAATCATTTTTTATCATTAAATCCCTAAATTTTTAGAAAAGAAACTTTGACCTGGAATCCAAAGGATGAATGAGTTAACTAGCAAAGATAGACAAGAAGTGCACTCCAGGACAAAATAACTGCATGGCTGAAGGCCCTGTGTTGGGCGGAAACATGGCATATTCAAGGACAAGGGACTGTCAAGGGCCAACGGGAGAGTGGTACAGCCTGGGACTGAGAAGGCAGGGGTGAGGTCCTCCAGGGCTGACAGGTGATGTCGGTATATTTAAAATATCCTAAACATGATGAGAAAGCATTCAAAGATCCAAGCAAAGTCATACAAGTGGTTTTGCCTTAGGAAATGTGCACTCTGGCTACAGTTAGAAAAATGGATTAGAAAGAACAAATGGTTGCAGGGATACTACTTAGGAGGCTGTAATATAGGTCCAGGCTTAAGATATTTATAGATTGAATTAGGGACAGGTTGTAGAGATGGAGAGAATTGGGTGAATTGAGGTATTTAGGATGTAAAGTTGACCAGATTTGGGGTGGGTTAGCTGTAACAGGTAAAGGAGAAGGTGAGGACAACCCTCGTATGCCCCCAAGGCTTCCCTTCTTCAGAAGGGAGGCCTGCTGTGCTTGAGAAGGAATTCAAGACGTTTTATGCTCAGATACTTCTGGGATAGCAATACTCCTAAAACATTTATCTGTAGTGTGCTTTAGCATTTACAAAGCACGTTCATACTCATTTCTTATTTCACTCTCACTGAGGCACAAGAGAACTACATAAATGATGTATTTCTAGATGACAAAGCTAGTATGTTAGAGAACTGGGATGAGAGCCTACATTTTCTGCCTCCTGGTCCAGGGCATGTGTGTTACACAACTGCTGACATGCATCTCTATCTGAATGTCTCAAAGAACATCAGATTTCTCAAACCAGCTTCTCTTCCAAACACTTGGCCTTTCACTCAGTGGATTGTATTGTATTTAGTGAACATATATGTTACCTGGGATGCACTGAATTTCCTGATAATCAAGGAGAGACTAACCTCTCTTAATTTTTGCATTCCCTCTGCAAAATTATGAGGAAGAAAGAACTTTCTAAGTAAACACCCTGAAATGGCAGTTTTCTTAATGAGAACTATCCCAGGCTTTCCTTTATGTGCAAGAAAGGAAGATAAATGTTACCCACAGGGGCAGTAAATACCAGAACAAGTTTTGGAATCAGAAAAATTCAAATTGATTCCAGTTTGCCACTTACTGGTAGTTTGGTGATGTAGTGGAATTTCCTGAGTTGTTTTTTCCTAATATGAAAAATGAGAACTATAGTAGTCATCTTTTAAGGGTATTTTAAGGATTAAATTTGATCATCTAGGTACAGCTTGTTACAGTGGCTGGCAAAGAACGCGGTCTCAAGTAAATGGCAGTCAAAATGAAGGCTGACACCTTTTGTGGGAATCAGTCTTTAATCTAAAACTACGTTACATGGATGAAAGAAAAGAGACTGGGTATATCATCTAGTCATTTCAGAGGAATTTGGGTGGTTTCAAGGTCAGTTATGAGTCTGAGAAAGAGAACTAGATGTTTCTGAGGGAACCAAGGTTACTGATGAGCCTTCCTTTCTGCATGTATTATTAATTAGTGCTATACTGGCAACACAGAGCCAGAATCCCCAGGGCCACCTAACAGAATGTTATCAGTGCAAAGTAACCCCTAAACTCAACAGACCACATAGAGATCACGAGATCACCTGGAGTAGGTCTGACTTTTTTTTTTTTTTTTTTTAACTATTCAATGTCAATGGACACTTCCATAGTCATGTGGAAGAGAAATGGCCTCTAGAATTTCAGAGAACTTGGCACCAACTGAGTCTCAAGACAATGTTATCATTTCTAAACTTGTAGTGATTACTAATCTCAAAGGCTCTGGCACAATAATCTATCCTGTAATTGATGAAATTAATCAAAGTATAAGTAAATACCTAGTATCTCCACCTCTCTCCTATATTCCTTCTCTAGAAAGTATGTGGGTGCAACAAGACATTCAACTATGATGTTAAGTTTCCTTACCATTCAGAATCCAGGATTTCTAGATTTATTCATGAATTTATTTCTACATATTTAATGAGCACGTAGATACCAGGATTTGTGACAAAAAACATCTTAGGTACACAAATGAATAAGACAGGATCTTTGCCATCAAGGAGCCCCCAGTCTAGTGGGTGAAACAGAGACATGGAAATGGTTAATTACAGTATGATACATTTGAAATTTTGTTTTGTTTCTCTTTTTTACTGTGTCTGACTCTGCTCCCAACCTACCTGGTTAGTACTTAGTAAATAAGTAAATGAGTGTAATCTCATCTAGTCCCACATGTTCAGCTACCAGTTCTATGCATATGGTTCCCAAAATCTGAGTCTCCTAACTGAAGTTATAATAGAAGCACTCCTCCAACCTGGAAACAACGTGAGAGCAAGACATGTTTCTTTACTTTGCCTCTTCAAAGTTCAACAGAGTACAACCCATATAGCACATACTCAGTAAAAGTGTGTTGGGTGAACACATGCATAAATGAACAAAACGCAATGGTTTCAGCACCAGTGGAAAAACTGCCTAATGGTCCGCTGCTTCAGGATCACAGGCTACAAATAGACCAAGAAGCTTTGCCTGGGGTTAGATTTCATTGATTACTGGATTACCTCTAGTAAGTTGCTTTACTGGCTCTTTCTTGGCCCAAAATACCTTCCTCTTCTATCCACCTCTGGAAAATGGGAGCCCAAATTTCCATCCACTGAGTCATAGACTGTGACCAACAGCTTGGAAGGCTGGTTCTTTCTGGTAGCTCATGACTCATGAAGCTGGTAGAGAAATGTCTATGGCAACTAGACAAAATGTATGGTACTAAAGAATTGCCTTTTAATATTTTGTAATTCCTATATATAATTAAAGAAAAAATACACATTTTGTCCATATTTAGCCAAGTCTACTTTTCCTTCTTGAAGGGAAAAGAAGATGGTTTCAGTTTCATACTGAGAGAGGCAGATAGCAAATGGGAGGCCCAACTTTCTATGTCAGTTATACTATGAACATAAGAGATTCGTTTTTACATACTGGAAGGTTAAATAAATGAATAAACAATAATAAGTGTATGAACTCTGTGTATATAAGATAATTTTCACAAAGGAAAATTCTCAATACTATCAGATTAACAGAAATAACAAGCAGATTCTTTCTTGGTTTTCTGTGTTGAAGGAATTAGGCAAAAAACCACAATATATATAGAGAAATTTCTGTTCAGAAGAGTCACATGTACTGGTTGCTAATCTTCCTGATATCAAAATCATTAGAGGGGCATGAAGCCAACTTTGATTTGCAAACTTAAGTAAATATTCCTGTGGTCCTGCCCATTTTTGCCCCAGATTAAAAAAAAAATGACATCTACTCGAGTTACATCAGATAGAGATGCCAGTTATCCTTAACCCAGCCTACACAACATAATCACCAAAGGCGACTTTAAAGACTACTACTATTGCCGGGGCCCCATCCCAAACAAACTAAATCAGATTCTCCCTAAATAGGGCTTGGTTACATGTAGTTTTTTTAAATGCTTGCCAAGTGCTTCTAATCTGTGGTCTGGATTAAGAAGTACTGAAACTCACCCACCCCTCCTGGCCAGCCAGAATACAGGGGCTAACCAATGTTTCTTAAACTTCAGTGTGTACACAGATCACTCAGGGAGCTTGCTAAAATGCAGATTCTGATTCAGTAGGTCTGGGCTGGGGCCTTGCAGATAAGCTCCAGGAGATGCTGATGATGCTGTCTGTCCATACACCTGGAACAGCAAGTGCTAAACCAACTCAGGAAGTGTGGCCTTCCGCAAGCAGTTGAGGAAAGAATGGACCTCTACAGAGATCCTCAGGGATGACAAGAGCTGGCACACACCTAAATAGCCATCTCGGTTGCTAAAGTAACAAAAGTCTCTTGTCCAGATGGGTAAATATCCATAGCTTTTAGCTCCCCTACCTGGCTAGGTCAGACCTTGTCCCAGAAAGCCCCACATGCCACAATCAATCCAGCAACTTCATGTCTGCCTCATTAGGGAACCTTCAGGACTCTGCTTCAACACTGACGGGTTTTTTTCCTTTCCGATTGTTCAGGACCTTTGCGGAACTGGCTATTAAATCTTTTAAACATCACTCTTGAGCACCATACCAATATGTGATCCCTGGATGGGTCAAGACCTAAAAAACTGTCCACTTGCCGTCTTGAGGTTGCATTAGGTTGAGAGATGATTTATTTCATCACTAACGTAAGTGAGTTTTGATAAATGACAGCATGAGATCAGCAGGGCCTCAGGACAATAGACAAATGAGGTGAAAAAAACATGAACTGGAGTAAAAAGGAGATCTAACAAAAGGGAAAATAATGATTCATTATGCAAGTTCATCATGAACAGGGAGACTGCATAAGAGGAAAATCTTAGTTTAATTAAAGATTAGAGACTCACAGAACTGAAAAGAATAGGAGAGATTTGTTCTACTGTCCTCAACATAAATCAGAGGCCTAGCTAAAAAACTATGACAGTTTACTTGTAACATATTTTTATAGGGCTTTGTCTTATTGCAATAATCAGTTCCAATAAATTAAAACAGAGTATTTGGTTTTAAACACTTTTCTAGATTGGTACTTATTTTGTTCAATTATTAATTTAAAAACAATTTTTCAGATTAGTAGTTTTAACTCAGTGCCTCTAATATGTCAAGAAATTTAAGAAAAATTACCCAAAATCCTAGATCTTTACTTTTTGTATATTTCATCCCAGTCTAACTAATCAAGAAATAAAATCAGAAAAACAACAAGAAAAACTAAAGCTAACTGAAGATGTATGTCTGGGTCCTTAGGAAACTTTTTGGAGAAAAACAATTCTGAGATTCCTCGACAATTCGACAATGCTAGCTTAATAGAATAAACCTACACTGTAGGTCCTCTGTCCTAACGCTGCAGTATTTTTATGTTTTAACTCTCTAGTGTACCTAATTGGGGCCACTGTGTCATCATAATGTATTACATGCGGATAGTGCATTTTTAAAGCTCACTAAAATCTATCCATTAGGGTTGACGTTGCAGCCAGTCTCCTCATAATTCGGGGTGCATGGCTTTAACAAGCTATAGCAATCTATCATGTGCATTACCCTGAATGATTTGTGTTTCACTTACATTTACGTTAACTTGTACTTTACCTTGACTTTTTTTTAAAGCACAACCTAATTGCTAATGTGATTTCTGACTTTATTTTTCTCTTTTCCTGCGGATCTAAATCAATACTGTGTTACTGGTAATGTATTTGACAAAGGAGGCTTTTGAAACTCAGAAACATGTATGGCAAATTATCTACAACCAAAAAATTATTTTCCACAGCTTTCTCCCCATTCTTGCAAGGGGCATCCGCCCTTGCTAGCACTTCTAATATCAGGACCTGAAAATCCTCCCACCATATGTCAGAGATATTTGATCTTTTTCTGTCTAAGCCTGTGGTAGGGCTTATAGTTCACACTGTCTGCTATGTCTGATTCCTCCTCAGGGGAGTCTGATTTCACATTCTAACTGCCCTAAATAGACTTTAGAAATAGTTCCTCCTTGCTAGGCTCAGAAAAGAACAACCATGAAAAATAAAAAGAGAAATACAAGCAGTGTCCCCATAACTAAAATGCAGGCCTCTGCATGACCAGCTCTGCTGTTTGACCATCTGCAGCTCTTGCGGCCACCTCCTTCAGCTGTGTAATCACCCATCTCAAATACAACCAGTATCAGACTCGCCAAGCATGGAGAGATGGAGCGCAGAAGCGGGCAAGCCCAGCCCCCTGCTTACTGCAGACAGAAATTTATCTGAAGCCTAAAATGTGAAGTCTTTCTAGTCAATCGAATAGGAAAATGTTTTAAGAATGTAATATAGTATTAAAAAATAACACCACCAGATTCCTTGAATTTTATATATAGTGCATCCAGATTCAAAAGAAACAAAGTCTATATGCACCATATTGCTCTCAAACAGGATGCAGTTTCCATTTTCCTCTCCACTTGCCCCCGACTGCTGTCTCTTCTTAGAGGTACTGGCGGGTGGTGCCCCTCCTACTGTTACTCACAATGAATGGTCCTGTGATGGCAGATGAGATCTTGGTGGCTTCTGGTGTAAAGTTTTCTTGTTATGTTTTTAACCCTAGCAAAGCCTAATTTAACCACATGTTGCCATCTTGAAATTGTGGGCAACTGGGACTGCTAGTGAATAAAATTCCTTTCACGCCCATTAAGAGACCCAACGACCTCCCAGTGCGAATTTTGAAGGGTATATTGTAATCTCCAGGCAATAGAAACAGACTGACCAAGGTGGTATTCAGGATAGAGCACAGATGCAGAAGAGAAAAGGCCTCCACTTGGGCCAAGATTGCTTTTCATTAGGATCGGGATGAGATCATGTCAGAGATATTAAAGAAAATAACTGGGTCTTAAGGACATCTGGCTGAGTCTTATTGTGCTGAAGGGAGGAATAGAGAGGCTCGTCAGACCTGCACTCAATGAGGCTTTTGGAGGCAGGGATACTTTGCACCCAACTCTCCTCTTTCTACCTTCCCCCTCTCCCTTCACCAGCCAACACTTAAACCTTTAGCACTGTCAGGTACAACATATACAATCCAACCTTTTTAACAGAGCAACAGTTCTGTTGTTCTATCAGAGAGGGAGGACAAGCCAGAGGAAAATACACAAATGACCTTCACTCAAAGGACTTTTGCATTATGTATTTTTGACCAACGTCTTAGAATTTATACTTGTTTTACTAAAATACCTTTCTTCACAATAAACAAGAAGAAATGAGAGCTTCAAGTGGTGGAGCAGGAAGATCCTGAGCTCACTGCCTCCCATAGACACATCAAAGCTGCAACTACATATAGAACAACTGTCTCCAAGAATGACCTGAAGACTAGCAGAACAGCTCTTCTACAATGAAGGATATAAAGAAAAAAACCACACTGAGTTGCATACGAGGGGCAGAGATATGATCTAGGCAGGAGGCACACCCCAAGCACGCTGACCAACAAGTGGGAGGGAATATTACTAAGGTAGAGATCCTCCCTAAGGAGTGAGGAGTACAAGCCCTCTGTTGAACTGCTTAGCCTGGGGGACTTGCTTTGGGAAGACAAGCTCCATAACATCTGGCTTTGAAAACCAGGAACGGAGCTCATGTCCAGGAGAGCCAGTGGACTACAGGAACTTGAGGGTTGCTCTCCAAGGGCTCATGCATAAACTCATTCACTTTTATTCTCAGAGCAGAGGCTACTGTTTGAAAAGTCACTCTGTTCAGGAAGGAGATTCATTTCACTAACCTTGGTGTGAATGAAGAAGTAGCAGAGATCTGTTGGAAATTACTCCAAGGACTGAAGCATTGGCAAGCACTATTTTTCGCTATTTTTAAAATTCTTCTGCTACCTAGGTGGCCGAGTGCTACTGGGTGCCATTTCTGACATTCACCATCTACCTTGTTAGCACACTCACCCTACACCAGTGTCCCCCTGCAGACCTGCTCTGTCCAACTGGCCTGCCCAGGCTGGCACCCCTTCAAAGTGGCTCCCACCCTACCAAACCCAGAAGGCAGATTCAGCTGATTCTTGCCCCCACACAAAGTGGCTCTCACCCCAGGGGACCAGCCTTCCCCACTAGCTCACACACAGCAGCCAGGGTCACACCCCATAGCCATCCAGGCCCAGGACCAGCCCCAACAACCAGCACACCACAGCAACCATGACACCACCACACACACCTGACACAGGGGACATCAATGGAGCACCTGGCTCTGGTGACCAGAAAGCATTGCTCTCCTGCATTTCACAGGAAATCATCCACATAAGGCCACGTTAAGACTATAAAACATAGCTGATTAACCTAATAGAAACACAGACAAAGTCAGGCAAAAATGAGGAAAGAGGAACGTGTTCCAAATAAAAGAATAAGACAAAACCACAGAAAAAGAACTAAACAAAACAGAGATAAGTAATCCACCTGAGTTCAGAGTAGTGGTAAAAAAAAAAAAACTCACAAACTTGGGAACAGAATGGATGAACACAGTGAGACCTTCAAAAAAGAAATAGAAAATAAAATAAAGAACCAGTCAGATGAAGAATACTGAAATGAAAAATATACTAGATGGAATCAACAGCTGAAGATGATGCAAAAGAACAGATCAGTGATCTAGAAGATAGCATAGTGGAAATCACCCAATTGGCACAGCAAAAGGAAAAAATAATTTTAATAAATGAGGATAATTTAAGGGATTTCTGAGACATCAAGCATAAGAACATTTGCACAATAGGGGCCCCAGAAACATAAGAGAGAGAGAAAGGGACAGTAAAGAAATGAAAATTTGAAAAAATAACAGCTGAAAACTTCCCAAGTTTGGCAAAACAAACATATATCTAAGTCTAGGAAGCACAGAGAGATACCAAAACAGAAAAAGATACTACAAAAAAAAAAAAAAAAAAAAAAAAATCACAGGCCAGTATCACTGATGAAATGGATACAAAAATGCTCAATAAAACATTGCCAAACCAAACTCAACAGTACATTAAAAGAATCACACACCATGATCAAGTGGGATTTATTCCAGGGACACAAGCATGGTTCAACACCTGCAAATCAATCAACATGATTCACCACATTAACAAATCAAAGAATAAAAATCATACAATCATCTCTGCAGGTACAGAAAAAGCATTTGACAAAATTTAACATGCATTTATGAGAAAAATTGTCAACAAAGTGGATATAGAGGGAGTATACCTCAACATAATAAAGGCCATTTATGACAAACCCACAGCTAACATCATACTCAGCAGTGAAAATCTGAAAGCTTTTCCTCTGAGTTCAAACTATGACAAGTATATCAATTCTCATCATACTAGTATTGGAAGTCCTAGCCATAGCAGTTAAGCAAGAAAGAGAGAGAAAAAGCATTCACATTAGAAAGGAAGATGTAAAACTGTAACTATTTGCATATGACATGATACTATATATAGGAAACCCTAAAGACTACACCAAAAACTACTAGATCTGACAAATGAATTTATTAAAGTTTCAGGAGACAAAATTAATATACAGAAATCTGTTGAATTACTATATGCTAATAACAAAGTATCAGTAAGAAAAATTAAGAAAACAATCCAATTTCTAATCACATCCAAAAGTATAAAATACCCAGGAATAAATTTAAAGAAGGAAGTAAAAGATCTGTACTCTAAAAACTATTTGACATCAATGGAAAAAATTAAAGATAATTCAAATAAATAGAAGAACATACCATTCTCATGGATTGGAAGAATTAATATTGTTAAAATGTCCATACTACCCAAAGTAATATACAGATTCAGTGCTATCCCTATCAGAACTCCAATAACATTTTTTCACAGAACTGGACAAAATAATCTTAAAATTTGTATGGAAGCACAGAAGACCCCAAATAGCCAAAGCAATTACAAAACTAGAGATATCATACCACCTGACTACAAACTACACTACAAAGCTATATTAATCAAAACAGTATGGGACTGGTATAAAAGCAGGCAAATAGATCAAAGGAACAGAATAGAATAGAGGACATAGAAATAAACCAAACACACATGGTCAATCTACCACTAAAGAGGCAAGAATATACAATGAAGAAAAGACAGTCTCTTTAATAAATGGTGTTGGAAAAACTGGACAGCTACATGCAAAAGAATGAATCTGGACCACCATCTTATACCATATACAAAAATAAACATAAAATGGTTTAAGAGGACTTGAATGTAGGACCTGAAACCATAACACTCCTAGAACTAAGCATAGGCAGTCAGCTCTTTGACATTGATCTTAGTGACTTCTCTTGTTTATGTTTGCTCAGGCAAGGGCAACAAAAGCAAAGATAAACAAATGGGACTATGTCAAAATAAAACACTTTTGCATATCTAAGGAAACCAGCAACAAAACAAAAATGTTACCTACTGAATGGGAGAAAATATTTGCAAATCATATATCTGATAAGGAGCTCATATGCACAATGTATAAAGAACTCATACAACTTAATAGAAAAAAGAGCCAAATAATCCAATCAAAAAAGGGACAAAGGAACTGAACAGATATTTTTTCCAAGGAAAACACACAGATAGTCAACAGGCACACAAAAAGATGCTCAGCTTCACTAGCTATCATGGAAATTCAAATCAAAACCACAATGAAACATCACTTCACACCTGTCAGAATGGCTATAAACAAATGAACAAGAAAAAACCAGTGCTGTTGAGGATGTAGACAAAACAGAACTCTTGTGCACTATTAGTAGGGATCTAAATTGGTGCAATCATCATGGAAAACAATATGGTGGTTCCTCAAAAGATTCATAGAACTAGCATACAATCCAGCAATTCCAGTCCTGGGTATGTATTGGAAGAAAATGAAAACTCTAATTCAAAAAGATTTATGCACCCCTAAGTTCGGTGTAGTATTATTTATAATATCCAAGATACGTTAATAACCGAAGTGTCCATCAACTAATGAATGGATAAAGAAATTATACACATACACACACACATACACAACGGAATATTACTCAACCATAAAAAAGAAAGATATCTTGTCATTTGTGACAACATGGTTGGACCTAGAGGGTATTATGCTAAGTAAAATAAGTCAGGCAGAGAAAGACAAATACCATATGATTTCACTTATATATGGAATCTAAAAAACAAAATAAATGAACAAACAAAACAGAAAAGATGCATAGATGCAGAAACCAAACTAGTGATTGCCAGGGAGGAGGAGAATGGGGGTATGAGAGAAATAGGTGAAGGAGACTAAGAGAAACAAAGTTCCAGCTATAAAATAAATGTTACAGGGACGTAATATACAGAATAGGGAATATAGTCAATAACATTGTAATAGTTTGAAATGGTGACAGATGGTAATTAAACTGATTGTGGGGATCTTTTCATAACGAATGTAAGTGTTGAATCACTATGATGTACACCTGAAACTAATAACATTGTTTGCCAATTATACTTCAATTTAAAATAAATAAAAATAAAAAGAAGATTAATTTACTCTACAGCAAAGCTCACCTCCCTACTCACCCTTAATGCAGCCTCTTGGGAGCAGTACGTAAAAAAGTAACTGCTGTTCAGCATTTTTATATTTTAAGTGGTGTTTAACCTTCCACAATTGCCCAAGTTATTTCTCTTGGAGAACTGATGGACATTAGAATGTTTGCGCAATTTGCTTATAAATTGGGGTCAATTGGGGTAAAAATGTTTCTGGAAATTAAGAAATGATTTGGAAAAGTATAGGGAGAGAAAAAACAAACAGAAAGTAACAGATAATGTGCTTATTCTCTGCCACACATATGGATAGAAAGATCAGAGTTTTATATGGACTTTCCCAGAGGGACAAACACTTTAAGCCAGAATGCATTTGCATTGTGGTATAGCTTTCTTATTTAATACATTTCCACCTTATGCCCTACTTACAAAGGAGCAACAATAATGAAGGGAGTTTAATAGCAAAAGATATTACCTTATCATATAAACTTCAAGTTTTCCAGTCGCTGAGTATTATAAAGCACTAAATTGGTGTTTGCAATACAATATGGCTTCTCAAAGATCTATAAGGAAAGATTGGGCTATCCCATTACTTAAGTACTCTTTCTGACAGTTTTATCTCTCATTGCATATTAACTATTTCAACCTGTTAGGCACCGTACTCTAGAAAATATAAGAAAAACACTGAGATCTATCTGCACCTAGATTCCTAGAAAACAGAACTCTAAGGCTGTGAGGATAGAACCAAATCATTTCAGCCAAGTGGTCACTCTCTGCAGCCTCTTGGAAAATGTCCTTCTGGTCTTCCCCTTGAGTATCACTCCTATTTTTATATTCTCTGGACTATTATTTCATGTGCTTTCCTAATTACAGTCTTAATATTGAATGTTCAAACAAGGCAGAGACATATAGAGCAAGGGACAAACTAAAATGCCTTTAGAAGCCAGGCTAGTGACATAAATGTGTAAAGCAAGCCAGCTGGTAAGGGCCCTTCCACCCCTTGGAGAACACGCTCAGCCTCAAAGCTTGGCATTTCAATTCATAAAGCTCAACAATAACAATAAGAACAACACTTCTGACCAAAGTGTGTCTAAGAACCCACAAGCTGTCAATGTCAACAAAGTAGTGAGGGCTTCCTACACATCCCTGATCAGAACTACTACACATCAAATAATTTCAGAATATCACTTATTCAGTCTTCTGTATATGCTCATGTGCTATGTGTGTCTATGCTTATATGTGTGTTTGCTTAGATGATATCACACCACTTAAAAGGTATCAGGCATTAAAAAATAAATAGTGAGACAGTATACAAGAGAGTGCACCCATGTGGCCAAGGCATGTTGCCTCAGATGCCTTGACAAGAGAAGAATGGACTGAATAAGATTTGTGTAGGTTTGCACATATCACAGTGATGCAGTGCATTAAATATAGACTTACGTAGAAAATAGAGCCTAAAGCCAAAGGATGGAAGATGAGATACATGCCCCCAAAGGCAGCAGGAAATTGTTGAGGACGATGGCTCAGATTCTGACGTGAGTACCAGTGGGACAGAAATTCAGGTAGCATTAGGTCAGTGAAAATGAATTGACCCCATTTGTAAAAGAGAAAATCATAATGGCATGGAGGTCCATACAATGAAAGAGCATCACTGATTTTTTTGTAAGGATAATGCATCAAAGTAAGAGAAGGAGAAAGCAAAGCTAAATAAAGAAGCTAGAATTGAATTTAAGAGCAAAAGGATTGGAAACTTTAGAAGTGAAGGCTTTCAGAAAAAAGTAAATCCTAAGGAAACGCCAACAATTCTACAGCTGGTGAGCTTCAGACAATATTAGATATTCTTTAAATCATATTCAATATGAATATATTCGGATATATGTTCTCCAACCCTGTATAAAAATGTTGCATTTTTTCATTTCCACAGTAAGTTTTTTCTCCTGCTTTCCCTCTCTTCCCCAAAGAAATGTTGGCTAATATCAACTAATTAAAAGAGTTAACTGTGCCCTAGGTATGTCAACGACGAAGTCACAAGGCTGAACACAGATCTTCCTAACTCTTCCTTATCAAAGGGCAGCAACACACCTCAGAATATCTGAATCTGTTTCTTGCTCTGAGGACACCTACTCAGCTCTTTTAAAAGGTATGCTTATTTTAACCCTCACACCTGACCTTCAGCCTTCCTTTGGATATGTGGCAAAATTACCACCTTCTTACTTCAATTTTGCCCTAACCCTCCCAAGGTTAATTTGTCAGAACCTCCCTGGAAGCAAAGTGCTGAGAAGGTGTGGTCTCCAGTCTCTCCCAAGCAAGCCTGTTTCTAGCACATATTACAGCTCAGGTTAATGTGTAATTTAGTCTATAGCTGTTCTGTAACTTTAAAGTTTGGGCTGGCTGCCTTTAAAGTGACCTATGAATCCATGGTTCAACCATAAACTTTAAATGTTGTACATCTGCATTCTAACCTAAAGCAGTCTTAAATACAGCAGCAGGCAGTAGGCTACAGCTCACACTGCCTGCCAACGAATCCAGCCATTGGCGTGTTCACAGCCTTGGAGTTATTGCTTCTCTAACAACCGAATTCGAGTTGGTTCTTAACTTCAAGCGGATTGGTTTACTCAGCTGTACTTGTGTTTATTTCTAACAAAGCTTTTGTTGTATTCCTTTGACAGTCTCTGATTTGGCATTTTCTGCAAGGAAACGACAAGTCAACGTATGTAATTTCATGGGCTCGTTCTGAGTTTCTGTATAGTATCAATACACAAGGAAAACTGCACCTGGGTGCATAGCTGTGATATGTCACCTAAGGACAGGAAGTTAAGTTAGGGTAATCCTTCAGCTCTAATAGGCTTTGCTGTATGTAGGTATTGAGGCAGAAAATACTAGACTTTTTGGTCCTGGCAACTGTCTCCTTTATCTTTGCTTCTCATTACCTTATAGTCAGTTAACCACAGTTACCTAGATTCCGTGTTTTCCTATTACACAAAACATCTTATAGAGCTTCTCTTCTCTTTTCTATCTCCATTTCCTCTTGTTACACAAATAGCTCCTCCCCTGCACTGCTGCTTCTCCAATCTACCCCACACAATTCTGTCAAATCAATTTCCTCACACTCTGTTTTGCAACCCTGTGCTTAAAAACCTCCAAAAGGGGTCCTGATTTGCTACTAAAGCAGCTCTTCCCACAAACTTCTTGATCCAACCAAACAGATTTAATTACTCTCCTGAAACACTCTGATCACACCCTGGCTCTGACTCTTGGCTCACTTTCTCCTCATTCTTTTAAGCTAAGTAAATGCAGCCTTACTTCAAGGAAAATCTCAACTATTCTTATTCTTCAAAGCCCCCTCCGTCACCCCAGATCCCCACAGATAGGTCTATGAGCCAAGACTCTTGCTCCTGTTAATTCTCTAAAATGTTATCTAAGTGTTATCTATTATACATTTTATCTCATACAAGTCTTACAAAATACTTATGAGGAAAGCATCTTCCGTCATCCCACTATACAGATAAGGAAAAGGAGCCATCTGTATGATGAAGTTACTTATCTATTGTCATATGGCTATGAAGTGGCACAGCCAGTGTTCAAACCTTATCACATCACTGTGGCACCTCCTCCAAAGACTTCCTTGAGATGTCCCTCATTCACTAATCTGGTCAGCTTTCATTTGCATAATTTGCATGTACTTTCCATCACTTTCTCTAAGTCATAAACCCTTTAAAGGCAGATACTCCTTGCCAGTGCCTTATATGTAATAATTAAGTGGAATAGTTAATTGTACTGTACTCTCCATCAAATAGCTCTAGTTTTCTTGAACGTAAAGGACAACTGTACCTCACAACTCCTTTGTATTTTGGCATGATCACATGGTTACTTGCGGTCAATGAAATACGAGCAGAAGTGACTTTTTTTTCCAGGTGGACATTTTGAGTGCATTTCACCTCTATCTTTCTTTCCCTTTGCTACGACTTTCAAAGAAGGTCCACATAAATGACATTCTAAGAGCCTGGGTCCTGGAGTAAAGACCACACAAGGTATCCAGTAGGCATATGCTAGGTCTGAGACAAAAGAAACCTTCATGATTTTATCACTTAGATGTTGGGGAGTTGTTTGTTACTACTGCAAGACTAACCTATCTAACTAATAACAGCTTACAACAGGTATCTGTGTAGGAGCGTGCTGATGACTCACATGTGTCAGCCAAAATCAGAAGACATTGCCAATTACATCTGAAACAGCCAGAATTTGCAAGAAAAGTGATAAATCAAAGAAGCTTTTCACCCAGGAGAATCTGATCCTTAAGAATTTTCAGCTCCATTGTGGTCCCAGACAGGTGCTGGATCATAAAAGGAGATTCCAGCCAGGCCAGTTTTGATTTCAAACTCTCTTTAGAAGTTTTGTATAGATTACAATTCTTCTATTTAGAGACCCTATTACTTTTCTATTTTCCCTTCATTCAAACAACTATTCTCCAGGCCACTCTTAAACCCGCTCTTCTTTCCTTTCATGTGTTTTACTCCTCAGTTTTTAAGAGTCTCCAAGTACGTACAATAAATGTTCTCATCAGAGACTATACCCAGAGCAGCTTTCTCTATAGATCACAGTACAATTTCCAATCTTTCTAATTGTAAAAATGATAGAAAAAGTCCAGGGCACTCAGCCCAATTTAACCAAGGAGAGTAAGAGGGTCTAGGTAACTGAGTTTCCTCACTCATGGATAAAGATGACCTGCTCTCATTTCAACTTATGTTGAAATATTTTTACCTCTGTAGTTAAGCTTACATTTTACAGTTAAAATAATGTAATCACTGTTTCCATATGCTAACAAAGTTCTCCATATCACTGAATATTGTATGGTACTACAGCTATAGCTGAAAATAGTATAAGCAATTACCTGAATATATATTTATTTCATGGCATCCCTGGAAGAGTAAAGATAAATACTCAGATAATGAATATTTATTGTTTGTAATTTGCAAATTAGAGAATATGTAAAATCCATGATAAAAACGTGATTGCAGAAGTGTCTTAATTTTAAAAGTTCTATTTAAGTGAGGCCACCTTGTATTAATGTTGAGATAGGCATACCCTAAATATGCTTAATTGGAATGTTTATGGAACTCTTCCTAATGATGATTTACAAGATCAGCATACAAGGAACCATATACACTGATTAGACATTTTGGAAGATCAGACAAATGCATTCTGTAACTAAACAGTTGTAGATTTCCAGTGTATGGGCGAGTGCTAAGGGCGAGAAGGAGGGAGTCAGAGAGATTCCTGGGGGAAAATAATCAACACATTGAAAGTACACTCCAGAGGCAAAAATATGAGTGCCTTTGCCTTTCTATTGCTAAGACCCACAGCTGATTTGAAACCTACTCAGCTAAGGGTCACTGCAAACTAGAAACAGTGGCACTTGCTACTAACCAATTTAATTTGGACTATCTCAGCCAGCCTTATTGAATTCTCTCCAAGCCCCTGGAGGCAAAAAGGTGCTGCTGTACTTAGCTATTCAATAAGGTTTACTTTTAGGCCTCCCTGGTGCAGCTAGGTTGTACATTCAACATCATCTAGTTTAAACACATTGAGCAATCAATTTCAACTTGTTACTGTCATTGGGGTTTGAAAATTTAATAAGCAATTACCTGAACACATTCCTTTATGTTTTTAATTTCTACTGAGATGTTGTTCCATTTTCAGGCCTAAAGCAATCATGCCCTCCAGAATGTTTAATTGAATGAGTCCATAATGCAAGCCTCTTTCTTGCCTGAATTTTCCCAGTGTGATTTATGAATCTGAATGAAGCAATGTCTTCCTAAGGAGGGAGCCAAGAATAAGTGAAAATTTCAATGATCAGACATGGACGGATGATACAATTCATCTTTCTGATACTGAAGGAAGTGGCAGACTCTCCTTAATACAGGAACACATTTCCTATAGGGTGAATATGAAATGCTTTACCCTCCTACTATTTTCTGAGGCATTGCAGCAGAATTGCATATATATACATACATGTATATATATGTCTACATGTAATGTACAATTACATATGTTGTGTATATATAAAATATATATAACATGTATATGTACATATATATGTGTGTGTATATATATATACACACACACCTATTTTGTTGTTGTTGACCCTACCATGCAGGAAGTGGTGGTCTTTCATTTCTAGAAGTCTCTGCTTACAGAAGTATTGTAGAAAATCATTCTGAAAATTTAAGTTGAAGGTTCATTTTATCTCATATTTGTTTTTCTTCTGTTTATATCTAGAACCAGGGTCAGCATACTTTTTCTGGAAGGGCCAGATGGTAAATATTTTTGGCTTTGCAGCCATACGGTCCCTGTCTCAGCTACTCAACTCAGCTGTGTGAGTACAAGAGCAGCCCTAGACAATACATAAATGAATGGGTGTGGCTTTGTTCCAATAAAACTGTATTTACAAAAAACAAATGGCAGGCCAGATATAGCTCCCTGGCCATAGTTTGCTAACCTCTGGCTTAGAATATTTCATAGAACAGATATCTCTCTATGTGTGGTGTTTGTTTTTTTCATTGGTTAGAAGGTTTGAGCTTGGGTGTTTTTGTTTGTTTTGTTTTGAGTAGTTTTTTGGGGTTTGGTTTTTTTTGTTTTTTTTGTTTGTTTTTTTTTTTTGGAAAAGGCATAAGCTTATTTCCAAGCTTTCTCAGCAGATCTTCCTTCATCTACCCTGTAAATGCTGATATTTCAAAGAATTTTCTTCCTTTGGCTTACTTTTGGAGGGATAAATTTTTGAAATCATCCCTATGACTTCACTTATCATTTAAGAAATGATACCTCTCAAAATGTACCTTTAGTTCAGATCTTAAATGCCAGAGTACCATTCCTAACTCTGTGCAAAATATTCTACCCAGTGGCCCATCTATATACATCTTAAACATACATTACCATAAATATGTCCAAATTAGAAGTCGTTTTCTTTCCTACCAATTCGCCATGCCTCCTATTAGCTACAGGAGTATAGCTACTCCCTGAGGTACCCTCATTCTCTCCTTTCCTCCCAACCACATATCAACTTTTGCACGTTCCATCTCCTAAATGGCTCTCAGTTCTTCAGCTTCCTCTCCATCTCCACTATCTCCACTCAAAATCTTTAAAGTCTCATTGTCTCCTCCCAGAAATATTGTGAGAATATACTCACTGATCCCCCACTCTCCAGTCTTTTTCCTTTTCCAGAAGTACATCATACTGCATTCAACTATTTTTCTAAACTGTTACCTGTCAACTGAATATCTTCAATTACTTTCTTTTCCTAAAAAAAAGATCACCATAGACTAAAAAACCCTTCCAGCACCAATCTACCCACCCTGCCTTAATTCTCTTTGCCTCTACTCACTCCAACCTCACCTTCCCTGGAATTCCATGCTGGGATCATATTGGATAGCACTTCTCCTTTTCCAGACAGCCCAACAACCCCGTGACTGCACCTTTCCTATGTTCCACATACTATGCCAACTTCTGTGCATACAAACATGAAAAAGACAAGAGTTTATAGTATATCTGGGACAATCAAACCAAATAAATAATTATAAAGAGATGATTAGCAAAAGCATGGGACAATCAAACCAAATAAATAATTATAAAGAGATGATTAGCAAAGCAGCACAGTATAATAACTTAAACACATAGTGGACTATGAATTGACAGTATCTGAATTTGAATCCCACTGTACCACTTACATGAATAACCTTTGACAGGTTACCTAGCCTCTGGGTTTTAGCAACATCATCAGTAAAATAGTGATATAAAGCAAATTACCTTAAAGGATTATGGCTAGGATTAAATGAGTGAATGGTTTATAAAGCACTTAAAACAATGTCTAGCATAGGAAGCAGTATAAAACATACATGGATAAATTTATAGATTCATATATATATGTATATATATCCATAAATATGTACATATATATGTGTGAATATATATTATTATTAATCAACTAAATCCAAAATAGGAAAATCAATGCTAAAGCATGTGAGGAAAATTATTCTTAAAAAGGAAACATTTCCTGGAACTTGGGGAATAAACTAACAAGAAGCAAATCAGAAGATGAGGCGAGAGTGTCGGCTGAATGAGAGGACCAGGTCCAGCTGGCACCGTAAGGCAGGGGGCAGGGGACTGAGGTCAGGGGGGATTCTGTACCCTTTCCCCTCACACACCACCAACAGGCAAGGAGGAGAGGCAAGGGGCCTGGGAAGAACGAGAAGAGCAGTCCTGTTCACTGTGAATGTCTGTTCCTTGTCAGGTACGGCTAAAGCCTGGCTGGGAAGAGAGCGACATTACCACATCGATATAGACATACATGGGTTTGGCTTCTCTGGGCAGAAGAACCAGTGAGACAAACTATCAGCCAATAAGCTCAAAGGACCTGTTTGAAACCTTCTGATAGGAAAACCAAAAGATAAACCGAATGGCTCAAGGTCTAGTCTGGGGTTTGGATAGATTTTTCTAATTCCATTTATTGCTAGGATGAGTCTGGATTCCTCAACCAGAACTCAAATCTGAGGCTATGTGGAGGGAACACCAAGTGAGGATGCTAGACCACTAGAGAGTCCTCAGCCACAGGGAAGACTAACCACAGAGGACTCTCACAGAGGCTTCTATCAGAGTCTAAGACTTGGCTTCACCCGACTGCCTGCAACAGCCAGTGCTGGATACCTCAGACCAAACTACAAACAAGACAGGAACACAAACCCACCCATTAGCACAAAGACTACCTAAAGCCATATTAAGCTCACAGATATCCTAAAACACACCACCTGACACAGCCCTGCTCAGAGGGAAAAGACTCAGATCCACACACCAGAAAGCAGCCACCAGACCCTCCCATCAGGAAGCCTACTCAAGACACTGGATGAACCCCACCACAGGGAGCAGAAAACAGAAATAAGAGGAATTACTATGAGGCAGCATAGGGAAAGGAGACAGCAAATACTATAAGTTAGACAAAATGAGAAAACAGAAACACCTTGCAGGCAAAGGAGCAAGATTAAAACCCACAAGACCAAATAAATGAAGAGGAAATAGGCAAATTGCCTAAAAAAGAATTCAGAGTAATGATAGTAAAGATGATCCAAAATCTCAAAAACAAAATAGAAAAAATAAAGAAACATTTAATAAGGACCTAGAAGAACTAAAGAGCAAACAAACAGTAATGAACAACACAATAACTGAAATTAAAAATAATCTAGATAGTATAAACAGCAGAATAACTGAGGCAGAAGAACAAATAAGTGAGTTGGAAGATAGAATGATGGAATTAACTGCCACAGAACAGGAAAAAGAAAAAAGAATGAAAAGAATGGAAGAAGGTCTCAGAGACCTCGGGGACAACATTAAGTGCACCAACATTCGAATCATAAGCATCCCAGAAGAGGAAGGAAAAAAAGAAAGGGTCTGAGAAAATATTTGAAGAGAGTATAGTGAAAAAATTCCTCAACATGGGAAAGGAAATAGTTAATCAACTCCAAGAAGCACAGAGAGTCCCATACAGAATAAACCCAAGGAGAAACACACTGAGACACATATTAATCAAACTACTGAAAATTAAGCACAAAGAAAAAATATTAAAAGCAACAAGAGAAAAGAAACCAATAACATATAAGGGAAAACCCATAAGGGTAACAGCTGATCTTTCTGCAGAAACTCTGCAGGCCACGAGGGAGTGGCAGGATATACTTAAAGTCCTGAAAGAGAAAAACCTACAGCCAAGAATACTCTACCCAGCAAAAAGCTCACTAAGATTTGATGGAGAAATCAAAAGCTTTACTGACAAGCAGAAGTTAAGAGAATTCAGCACCACCAAACCTGCCTTACAACAATTGCTAAAGGAACTTTTCTAGGCAGGAAACACAAGAGAAGGAAAAGACATACAAAAACAAACCCAAAACAATTAAGAAAATGGTCATAGCAACATACATGTCAATAATCACCTTAAATGTAAATGGATTAAATGCTCCAACCAAAAGACACAGATTGGATGAATGGATACAAAAACAAGACCCTTATATATGCTGTCTACAAGAAACCCACTTCAGACCTAGGGACACACACAGACTGAAAGTAAGGGCATGGATAAAGATATTCCATGCAAATGGAAGTCAAAAGAAAGCCAGAGTAGCAATACACATATGTGACAAATTAGACTTTAAAGTAAAGACTATTACAAGAGACAAGGAAGGACACTGCATAATGATCAAGGGATCAATCCAAGAACAAGATATAACAATTGTAAATATCTATGCACCCAACATAGGAGTATCTTAATACATAAGGCAAATGCTAACAGCTATAAAAGGGGAAATCAACAGTAACAAAATAATACTAGGAGACTTTAACACCCCACTTACACCAATGGACAGATCATCCAAACAGAAAATAAATAAGGACACACAAGTTTTAATTACACATTAGATCATCTCAACTTAATTGATATTTATAGGACATTCCATCCAAAAACTACAGAATACACATGGAACATTCTCCAAGTGCACATGGAACATTCTCCAAGACAGATCACATCTTGGGTCACAAATCAAGCCTTGGTAAATTCAAGAAAATTGAAATTGTATCAAGCATCTTCTCCAACCACAATGCCATGATATCATCTAGATATCAATTACAGGAAAAAAAAACTGTAAAAAAACACAAACACATGGAGGCTGAACAATACATTATTAAACAACCAAGAAATCACTAAAGAAATCAAGGCAGAAATTAAAAAATACCTAGAAACAAATGACAATGAAAACACAACAACTCAAAACTTATGGGAGGCAGCAAAAGCAGTTCTAAGAGGGAAGTTTATAGCAATACAGTCCTATCTCAAGAAACAAGAAAAGTCTTGAATAAACAATCTAAACTTAAACCCAAAACAATTAGAGAAAGAAGAACAAAAAAACCCCAGGGTGAGCAGAAGGAAAGAAATCATAAAGATCAGATCAGAAATAAATGAAAAAGAAAGGAAGGAAACAATAGCAAAGATGAATGAAACTAAAAGCTGGTTCTTTGTGAAGATAAATAAAATTGATAAACCATTATCCAGACTCATCAGGAAAAAAAGGGACAAGACAGAATCAACAGAATTAGAAATGAAAAGGGAGCAATAACAATGGACACCACAGAAATATAAAAGATCATGAGAGACTACTACAAGCAACTATATGCCAATAAATTGGATAACCTGGAAGAAATGGATAAATTCTTAGAAAAGTACAATCTTCCAAGACTGAACCAGGAAGAAACAGAAAATATGAACAGAGTAATCACAAGCACTGAAATTGAGACTGTGATGAAAAATCTCCCAACAAACAAAAGCCCCGGGCAAGATGGCTTCACAGAAGAATTCTATCAGACATTTAGAGAAGAGCTAACACCTATCCTTCTCAAATTCTTCCACAATATAGCAGAAGGAGGAACACTCCCAAACTCATTCTACGAGGCCACCATCACCCTGATACCAAAACCAGGCAAAGATGTCACAAAAAGAGAAAATTATAGGCCAATATTACTGATGAATATAAATGCAAAAATCCTCAACAAAATACTAGCTAACAGACTCCAACAGCACATTAAAAAGATCATACACCATGATCAAGTGGGGTTTATCCCTGGGATGCAAGGATTCTTCAATATACACAAATCAAACAATGTGACACATCATATCAACAAATTGCAGGATAAAAACCATATGATCATCTCAATAGGTGCAGAAAAAGCTTTTGACAAAGTTCAACATCCATTTATGATAAAAACTCTCCAGGAAGTGGGCATAGAAGGAAGTTATCTCAACATAATAAAAGCCATATATAACAAACCAATAGCCAACATCATTCTAAATGGTGAAAAACTGAAAGCATTCCCTCTAAGAACAGGAAGAAGACAAGGGTGCCCACTCTCACCACTATTATTCAACATAGTTTTGGAAGTTTTAGCCACAGCAATCAGAGAAGAAAATGAAATAAAAGAAATCCAAATTGGAAAAGAAGAAGTAAAATTGTCACTCTTTGCAGATGACACATTATACATTAAAAACCCTAAAGATGTTACCAAAAAACTGCTAGCACTAATCGATGAATTTAGTAAAGTAGCAGGATATAAAATCAATGCACAGAAATCTCTTGCATTCCTATACACTAACAATGAAAAAGGGGAAAGAGAAATTAAGGAAACACTCCCATTCACCATTACAACAAAAAGGATAAAATACCTAGGAATAAACCTGCCTAAGGAGGCAAAAGATCTGTATGCAGAAAACTATAGGGCACTGATGAAAGAAATCAAAGACAATACAAAGAGATGGAGGGATATACCATGTTCTTGGATGGGAAGAATCAACATTGTGAAAATGACTATATTACCCAAAGGAATTTACAGATTCAATGCAATCTCTATCAAATTATCAATAGCATTTTTCTCAGAACTAGAACAAGAAATTTTACTATTTGTATAGAGAAGCAAAAGACCCCAAATAGCCAAAGCTATCTTGAGAAGGAAAGACGGACCTGGAGAAATCAGGCTTCCTGACTTCAAACTATACTACAAGGCTACAGTGATCAAGACAGTATGGTACTGGCACAAAAACAGAAATATAGATCATTGGAACAGGATAGAGAGCCTAGAGATAAACCCACGCACATATGGTCATCTTATCATTGACAAAGGAGGCAAGAATATACAATGGGAAAAAGACAGCCTCTTCAATAAGTGGTGCTGGGAAAATTGGACAGCTACATAAAAAAGAATGAAATTAGAACACTTCCTAACATCATACACAAAAATAAACTCAAAAAGAATTAAAGAGCTAAATGTAAGGCCAGACAGTATAAATCTCTTAGAGGAAAACATAGGCACAACCCTCTATGACATAAATCAAAGCAAGATCCTTTGTGACCCACCTCCTAGAATACTGGAAATAAAATCAAAAATAAACAAATGGGACCTAATGAAACAAAAGTTTTTGTACAGCAAAAGAAACCATAAACAAGACAAGAAGACAACCCTCAGAATGGGAGAAAATATTTGCCAACGAAGCAATGGACAAAGGATTAATCTCCAAAATATACAAGCAGCTCATGCAGCTCAATATCAAAAAAGCAAATAACCTAATCCAAAAATGGGCAAAAGACCTAAATAGACATTTCTCCAAAGAAGACATACAGATGGCTAACAAACACATGAAAAGATGCTCAACAACACTAATCATTAGAGAAACGCAAGTCAAAGCCACAATGAGGTATCACCTCACACCATTCAGAATGGCCATCATCAAAAAGTCTAGAAACAATAAATGCTGGAGAGAGTATGGAGAAAAGGGAACCCTCCTGCACTGCATTGGTGGGAATGTAAATTGGTTACAGCCACTATGGAAAACAGTATGGAGTTTCCTTAAAAAACTACAACTAGAACTACCAGATGACCTAGCTATCCCACTATTGGACACATACCCTGAGAAAACCATAATCCAAAAAGAAACATGTACCACAATGTTCACTGCAGCACTATTTACCATAGCCAGGACATGAAAGCAACCTAAATGCCCACCAACAGATGAGTGGATAAAGAAGATGTGGCACATGTGCCACATCTTCTTTAAAAGGAACGAAATTGAATTATTTGTAGTGAGGTGGATGGACTTAGCGTCTGTCATACAGAACGAAGTAAGCCAGAAAGAGAAAAACAAATACCGTATGCTAACTCACACATATGGAATCTAAAAAAATGGTACTGATGAACCCAGTGACAGGGCAAGAATAAAGATACAGATGTAGAGAATGGACTTGAGGACACGGGGTGGGGGGGCGAAGCAGAAGCTGGGATGAAGTGAGAAGTAGCGTTGACATATATACACTACCAAATGTAAAATAGATAGCTAGTGGGAAGCTGCTGCATAACACAGGGAGATCAACTCCATGATGGGTGATGACTTAGAGGGCTGGGATAGGGAGGATGGGAGGGAGTCGCGGGAGGGAGGGGATATGGGGATATATGTATAAACACAACTGATTGACTTTATCGTACAGCATAAACTGGCACAGCAGTGTAAAGCAATTATATTCCAATAAAGAGCTTAAAAAAAAAAAAGCAGAACCAGGCTTTAACCCAAGTCAGTCTGCCTCCAGAGCCCAGGTTCTGTGCTAGTGTGCTCTAGGGATTATCTTTCTATTAAGGAGTAAATTAATCTCTTATCCCAGAATTCTTCTATATAAAAGGTCCATTGCAATGTTCTTTGTTTTCTATATCACATCTAGACTTCAATAAGAACTCATGAAAATGAATCTTTGAGACTTTGTCAGTTACACTTTCCTTTATGCCATTCTCACATTAGAAGTGATTCTCATGGAGAGGAAAGAGTTTCAGTCAGAAGTCTTAGGTTGTTGGTCCAGGTTTCTCTATGGCCTGGGGCAAGTTCTTTAACTCTAGTGAGACTTTTCCCATACGTAAAGTGTAGGTGGGAATACTTTTCTCACAGCACACAAGAGAGAATTAAAACAGATACTGTCTATAAAAACACCTGTAAATTCTAAAGAATTATATACACAGATGGTAGCGTTACTGGTCCCCAAATCCCACACATCATTTGAGACCCAGCTCAAGCTCCAGAACTTTCACACAACTTTTCCTGCCTATTTAATCTCAAGGATCACCTGCTATTATAAACTAATCATTTACTGTCTGTACCACTGAGGCAATTCTTAATAATAAGCCTTTTACTTTTATCACTGCTTTATTATTTAATAGTTTATCTGTATATAATTTTTTACTCAAGTAGACTCAAAACACCTGGATGGTATATACTGTGTGTGTGTGTGTGTGTGTGAGTATGTGTGTTTGTAGGGAATGTCTTGCTTTTTCAATGACTGTGCCAAGCACACAGCAAGGTTAATAAATACTGGTTAGTAATAAAAAGGATGAATTGAACACAGGGAAAATAGAACCAAATTTCATTTTAAAATAAATAATGGGACAGGTGTATCATGTCAAATTAATTTTGGATTTACTCTTCATTGATGCAATTTATATAACAAGCTAAATTATTTTTTGTTTATAGAAAATATCAGTCACTAGATTAATTCTGGAAAACTGCATAAGCACCTACTGGCTGCTACTGCTTAGGCTTACAGGGGAGAACAAGCTGACAGGCCTTGGAATTTAGGAAGAAAATGAGTGAGATGACTCTAGCCTTAACGGAAAGCACATTTTTGAAAAAATTAAATCGGCTCTCTCTAGGGAAGTTTGAGGATCCAGCAGACTAAAGTAATGTCTAACACGTAATACATACTTGGCTAAAAAATGTTTTTACTTTAATGTACAATATGTAGAAAAAGGGCAATTCGAAGTTAGAGGACAGTATAACAATCACTGAATACAGAGACCGAAGTTGAGTTGCATAGGAGATTAAACATAAGCAATATCCTCTTAAAGAGTATGACTTAGAGAAATTATATTGACACTGAACAGGCAGAAAAAAAAATCAAAAGTGCAGAACTAGGCAAGACTTTTCTAGCAAAAGTTTTCACCAAATGTTTTCTATATATTTCCGTGGCATTTGTCAAGTTGTACTTAAATACTATGATTATACATTCAAATTTTAGCTAAGTATACCTTCTCCCCTTTAGCACTTCCTTATAAAACCAAGTGTTATCCTCACATTAGTATTTTGATAAAGTAGGAATTTTCATTTTCTCTCCCTTGATGCACTCTAATTTTAATGAAAGGCGAAATCATGGGCCTGAATAGCAAACATAAATATGTGTTTAGAAGAAAAGATGGGAAATGAAGATTTATTTAGTGTAATTATGAACCTAGTAAGTGTACACTCTATTTGGATTGACTGTTTATAGCCGGGTTTTTAATTCACTCTGTATATGGCCTAATGGCCCACAAACTGAAAGGTGGCTAGGGCTTCAGAGATCTTGAAACAGTGGTATTCTGTTGGTTTTAAGAATGCCATGCTACTTAAGTATACAAAGAACTTTAAAAAGCCGAGGATCCTTTGGGTCTTAAAAAACAAGCCCTGTACTCCATTTATTTTTGAAATAGTCACTAAAGACATTCAAAATTTAAAATGAAGTTAAATAAACTCTTCCTTTGCTCTTTACTCATTCGAGGCAGCAAATTGATCCTGATTAAGTTGAACCTCTTTCACTTTAGGTATTCATTTGCTCTAGCAATACTAGTGTAAATTCTTTACAGCATAAATAAAGAAGTTCCATTTTATCTCTTGATTTTGGAAGGATGAAAAGAAGTGGGAGATGGGAAGTGAGCATCACAGCCATAAGTTGTGCAAGACATTCCTTATGCAAAGATTTTATTTAACTGAGTTCTTATAATTATAAAACAACCACAATAAACCACATTTTTACAAAATCAAGGCGAATCTCAAAGGAGAAAGTTCCATGTTGATGTATGTCAAGCACTGTACTGTTTGTTTTACACATTCTCTTCCTCTTTCTCTCTCTCATTCTCTCTGAGTTAAAAATAAGTGTTCTGAGAAATCCTCAGGGTAGAAAAATATTTTACCTCCTAGACTTCAAAAGTGAAAAAAAAAAATGCGTTGTCTTGAAGAAAACCGTTATATCAACCCTTCTACCTGTTTTTTTTTTAAATCTAAAAGTGTACATTGCTTTAAAAAGCAAGTATCTTATTCACTGACTGATTTCAACAAATGCAACAGCTCTGCTAATCTTTCTTAGCTCTGCATTCCTTCCATTAGTTTACTGCTTTAGATATTTGTACTGCAGAGGGGTGATCAATTAGATGAATAGGTCCCATTACTTTGTGGTTAATAAAAGATTTTATATTCTGAGATGCACACAAAAATAAGTCAGAGTCAGCAGTGGATTTACGGGATGGGGAACAGAAGGAAAATTGTTTATCTAACAGCTCATGGTCTTGAAAAAGCTTTTATTGTCTTGGCAGGCTCCATTCCATTGCCTTTGCCTCCTGAGCCAGAGAGAGAACTTGTGCAGATTACAGATGTGAAGACCAGAAAGTACTTACAACCTAGGTCCACCTCCTCCTTGCAATGCCCTTTTTGACAAGCTGGCATTCTGGAAATGCCTCTTTCAATAACAAGAAAGATGTTAACCAGAGATCAGCACATCCTCTTCAAGCCATCTTTGTTTTCCTCACATTCTGAGTGATGTTGGGCAAACACATCTACAGCTACCAAGTTTCCTCTCCACCCGCGGCCCATCACCACGCCTGATTACCCTGATAATAAATCCCTCTCCTCCAACATCAAACTCCCAAGAGATTGAAAGCCAATCTTTTTACAACTTCCCATGTGGTATTTAATTTTTCTCTACTTGCCAATTGAAATGGCTTGAATAGACCCCAGCACTGTTCCCATCAAGCTCAGAGGTGCATCCGTTCTGATGCAGGCAGGTGAGCTCAGGAGCCTGGGGACTCAGAGACCTGTGATGCAAAGGAGAGAGCCGAGCTCACTTGGGAGGCAATTGTATTCAGAGGGAGCAAAAAAGTTTGAACTAATAGCAGAGGAAGGAAGGAGGTGATTCAAAGGCAAAGATGGAAGCCTGGCCACGTTGGTGTCTAACAGAGAGGACATCCCACACCACCCAACAAATTGTTCTCGTCCGGAGATAAGTAACGTGGTGGAGAAAACTCCCTGACTCACTCTTCCAATAATGTGGATACGAATGAATATGACTTTTTGTTCAACAACACTCAAGAGAAGCTAAAGGGAAAATTCCTGTCCTAACTCTTGAAACACATGTTCTAATTGCTTTCCAGGTAATTCAAGTTACACATGTGTGCACTTGTGCTAGTTTCCTTTCCAGGCAGGCCTTATGATTGGGCTAACTATGCACATATATTAGCATCCACAGAAGAACTAAAATTTCTTTCATCCCTGCCCCCCCCCCCCCCCCCCCCGCGCCAATAGAAACAGCTTTTCTGACAGAAAAATAGAAAAAAGCTTGATGTTTCTCCAACTTGTGAGGGCAAGCCATGCAAGGCGAGGCTAAACATCTTTGCGTAGAGAGAACATCCTATAATTAAAGTAAGGACCTCCCAAATGGGAAATCTCACAACTACTTTTTAAAAAGGGAAAGGAGGTGAGGTGAGGGAGAGGAAAAATAGAGGCAGGGGGAGGAAGGGGGAAGGAAGGGGAGGGGAAGTGGAAAGGATGGGAGGAGGAGGGAAGGGAGAGGAGGGAAAGGAAGGGAAAAAATGTTGGTTATGGGGGGAAGAAGGTAGAAAGAAAAATTTTCTAAGAGAAGCCTCCAGACTGGTACTCTCTAAGAATCTTTGAAGTTGTTCATTAGCTTTAAACTGCACGAGTCTGTCAAGAAACGGAACAGGAGCTGGCTCTTCAGAAGAACAAAATGTCATACATCATTCACGTCCAAGTCATTTCATGGGTAAAGTCAGAAGATGGATCCAAGTGCCCCTGTGGTTACAGCACGTATACCTGCCCATACAAGTCTCACCAGCTCAACCCATAGTTAGCACTTTCACATCTGTGACATGATAATCAATTTCACGTCAATAGTGTGCATACAACTGTCATACTTTCTACTCACATTTAATCCCTTGAGATACCATCACGTCTGTTTTAGTTTGCTTGACTCATGTAAATTCTCTTTCTGATTTGTTAGAGCAAACACAAGTTATGAAGGAACAGAACTCCACTAATCTGTACTTCCTTTCAGTAATCTAGTAGGAAGGTACCCTACACTGCATGAATCCTTCACTGAAAATGAAGTATTTTCTAACTGTGTACTCCTTTAAATAAAAAATCTTTAAATAATGAAGCAGTCCTTCATTCTGAAATATGACCAAAATAAATATCTTAAGTTAATGTTCACATATTAACATTCCAATCAGTCTCAACCACCACTCACAGTTTAATGCTAAGCTTTTCTATTAAAATGTATCAAGCTCCTAGATTTGTTTTGCAAGATCCTGAGCTGACCCATGAAAAACTTTCTAGGAACATCAGTATTCTCCTCTTCCTGTACAGCTTTCAGCACTGTGGGGAACTAAGCGTAAATAATGAAAGAGGAAGTGTGCAGCCCATGCCACCTTCTAAGGCCTGCATCCGTATCTGCAAAGAAGATTAAGATGAGAAGGGGGTGTCAAGTCCAAAGTTAACAACAGAAGGCAAATTGGTCTTTATGAACAGTATTTATTGGCACAAACTCTCCTCTGGTTACCCTGGCCCCGAGTCAGTATAGCACAAGATTGCAAAATCGAGCAAAGCACTTACAGGAGCTGAGAAGAATAAATTAAGCTAGACTCTGCATTTTTAAGTTTTTCATATATGCTAACAAGGACAGCTCAGATGTTATTACGTAGCCTAAGGACTGATTCTTTGCTGTTTCAACCCAGAACTGGAAACCAAGATGAGAAATAACAGAGTGGTAATAGGCTCACCATAGAAAGATGTTTTCTGACAGCCATGACCAATACATGAAATTATTCACTGTTGCATGAATACATCCAACAGTGAAATCAGCAACTTGGGGGAACTCATCATCACAAAATTTTATGCAGAGGCAGATGTCTGTCATTCAGGAATACCCTTGGAATAATTCCTGCCACCAGTAAAGTGGAATTAGCATAAGGTCTTGTGAGTTCCCCTTACACCTTCAAAATGACCTGACTTCCATCAGCCCAGTACCCACTACAAAATCTCTTATAGTCATAGAATTTTATAAATTTACTCTATTTTTCTCAAAACCTACATATGGATCAGGAATGCAGCATCAGTGGGATAAATTCAACATAACGTCGATAGTCAATGGTTTCACTTATGTAAATGCGGAAAGAATAGTCAGCTCATGATGTAAGCTTGGATGTGGTACTTTCTGTAGAATAATACAAAACTTTTTTTTTTTTTTTTAAAGAACTTGAGAAAATTGAGCAGGCTTCCACTTTGTAAACCAGTGGTAACAATGTGATATACTCGGAGCACCAGATGTCTCAGTGGTATAGTTAATTGAAAGCCATAGACCCCACATCTACAATCAGCCTCACACATAGTCTATTAATTTGACTGTCGTATTGGTTTACCCATCTGAGTTCCTGGAGCTGTGCATGTTCCCTTTTCCTCTATCCCAACTCTTCTTCTCCCCTAGCAGTTAAACCAGATTTTTTTTTCTGTCTCAAAGGGCAAGCAAAGCTGTAGGACCTATAGTAAGCTGGGTCTTTGAATAAAGACTGACCTGAAAAGTTTCACAGTTTTTCATGTTTAGAATTCTTTATGAAAGATGTAGCAGACTTGATGAATGATAATATTATTTTGTTAAGAACAGAATCTTCCCACTTAGAGAAGGTCTTATTTCTAGACCTCCAATGCAATCATTTATTAAAAACACCTGGAAGAAATGAGATATGCACAATACATGCACAGATGCATGCTCACTTGTACACATACATGCAAACACACACACACACACACACACAGAGCTCTAGAGTTTGTCATGAGTACCTGGAGTTTGTCATGAAGACTCACAAAGAAGCCATTAATATGATACCGTGGGAGACTTAGTCTGTTATCTAAGTAGTTGAAACTCTTATACATACAATTCCAATATGCTTGTGTATTTGGCTTCCTAGCCCTAAGCAAATTAGAAGAAACAAACTAAGGGGTGTGACATGACTTAGAAGGGATACTGGAGGCAAAAAGGCACATCAAGAACAGAGCAAAAACAACTGACACTGCCTGACTGAAGAGAAAAGAAACCCTAAAAAGGATGAGCACTATTATAAGAAAGTCACAGTGCAGAAGAATTGTGAATGTTCAATAATATTAAAATAACTTGTCTACAGAGATGACTTTATTGAGCTGGCAAACCAATGCTTTGTCCCCTTGACAACATTACCTTTGGAATCAATGGCATCTATTGCTTCAAGGGGCAGGAGTGCTCAGCCAAGTTCACGAGAGTCATTGCTTGGCATGAAGTTTCAAAATAGAATTTTTAGGCCAATATGAAGCATCATGTTGAAATAAATGTTTTTATTTTAATAGAGCTAGGCTTTATTGAAAGAGAAAAATCATTCTTAAAAATATAGAGATAGGAACTTTCCTAGGTGGCGCATGGTTGAGAATCTGCCTGCCAGTGCAGGGGACACAGGTTCGATCCCTGCTCCAGAAGGATCCCACATGCCGCAGAGCAACTAAGCCCGTGCGCCACAACTATTGAGCCTGCGCTCTGGAGCCAGTGAGCCACAACTACTGAGCCTGTTTGCCGCAACTACTGAAGCCTGCGCGCCTAGAGCCCATGCTCCGCCAACAAGAGAAGCTACCACAATGAGGAGCCCGCGCGCAATGAGGAGTAGCCCCCTCTCCCGACAACTAGAGAAAGCCCATGTGCAGCATGGAAGAACCAACATAGCTAATAAATAAATTAATTAAAAAGTACAGAGATAGGGTTTTTGAAAATATGCTGTCATGTTAGAGGATTTAAGATCACAGAATTTCTTCTGTAAGTCATAGAACAAGACAGGAATAAGAAACAATATAAGGAGAGTTCCATAAAAAGAAATGGCAAAGCCCTTTGGGTACTGAAATAAACTAGAGAAGAGTAAGAGAAGGGTAAAATGTTTGAGATGTGAGTGATGGTGTCTGACACTTGCTTCTCTTCAAACTTAGGGTTGAATATTGAGGGGTGAGAAAATCTGAGAAACATCAGGATTGGTTTGGGGGAATCTAAAAATATTGCATGCTGGTACTTTGTTTCCCTGGGCTACTGCAAACCTCTCACAGGATCTGCAGTAAATATTCTTGGGGCACCACTCAGACTCTCTCAGATTCCTTTTGCCACTAAACCTGTCCCCCAGACTTTGGGTGGTTTGCTTCAGTCAGTGCCCACTGGTACTTCAGAGGGCTGCCCCAATGGAGAGCCAGAAGTGCCCAAAAGTTTACAGTCCCTTCAAGATAACTAGGTACCAATAATGACAACCAATGGAGAAGTACGGAAGTCCTGTTCTATTGTCTCAAGATGAAACAAACTCCAAGGTAAAATGCTTATGCCTCATGGGATTAGACTAAGCCTAGAACTTCACCCCAAATTGCAATCTGTCTTACTTATCTGCTTCTCCTTCAACATTCTAATTCATCCACTCTCTTACTGCTCTCTCCAGGGAACAATTTTTTAATAAATCACTGGGCTTCCAAGTTCTTGGTTCAGGATCTGCTTCACAGAAGCAGATCTAAATCTAAGCAGATCTTAATCTAAAACAGCTGGTACATGAAGTGATCTTAGAAGGCAGACTCTATGGATGGTATTCTAGAGCTTGGGCACATATAGGCCAGCTATCAATGAGGATCATATCACGATGATATGTGAAATGTTGATAAGCCCTGAAATACTGTAACTATGTTGATATTGTGTAGGTACCTGTGGTGAACTGGGAAAGGGTACAGGTAGAGCGGGTTGTACTGGCTTTTGCAATATCCTTGGCATTTGAAAGGCATAAGGGAAATAGTGCTTATAAGGACTTTGAAATTAGTGGTTGTTGATAAGTGGAATTGATGCACTGAAAAAAGAAAATAAACAGCTAAAGTTAGCCAATTACCAGCTTAAAGCAAAATGTGAAAGTCAGAGAGCCTCCAAAGCAGCCCATAGAGAAACACTTATTGGAGCAGAAGGGGAAGACCCTCAGCTTACCTCCTCCCATAGGCACATCAAAATTGCAACCATTTACAGAGCAACTATTGATGAGAAAGACTGGAATCTAGCAGAAAAGATCTTCTACAACTAAAGATATAAAAAAGAACCATAACAAGACAGATAGGAGAGGCACAGTCACAGTATAGTCAAGACCCATACCATCAGGTGGGTAACCCACAAACAGGAGAATTACAATTGCAAAGCTTCTCGCCAAGGAGCAATGGGTCAAAGTCCCACATTGGAATCCCCAGACCAGGGTTCCTGCACTGGGAAGATGAGCCTCTAGAACATTTGGCTTTGAAAGCCAGTAGGGCTTGTTTTGGAAGATGCAGACAGCTGTGGAAAATAGAGACTCCACTATTAAAGGGTACACACAAAATCTCACACATTCCAGTACCCAGGGCAGAAGCATAATTTGAAAGGAGTCTAGGTCAAACATGCCTGCTGATCTTAAAGAGCCTCCCACAGAGGCAGGAGGCAACTGGAACTCACCCTGGGGACACAGACAATGCTGGTGGCCATTTGAGGGAGCTCATTCTAATATGTGAACACTGGAGCTTGCAGTATCATTTTGGAATCGTTTCTCTAGCTTATTAGCATCCAGACCCAGACCCACCCACCAGCCTATAGGCACTAGTACTGGGATGCCTTGGATCAAGCAACTAGCTGAGGTTGATCACATCCCCATTCACCAGTAGGTAGGCTGCCTGAAGACTTCCTGAGCTAACAGCCAGCCCAGGACACGTCCCTTTCCACCAGAGGGCCTAGGACCTAGCCCCACATCCAAGGCCCTGCAGCCAGACCCCAAGATGCAGCTTCACCCACCAGAGTCATGGCACTATCCCCAGGAATAGGCTCACACAACAGCAGGCAGATAGCATTCCCCAAACCACCACAGCCATACTGTCTGCCTTGTCAGGACCCAGAAAACCCACAAGCAGGTTGACACCAGCCCCAGGACCCCCTGAGTCCCTGATCCAGCAGCCCTGTGATCCAGTCCCACCCATCAGCAGACTGACACCATTGTTGAGACCCCCAGGGCCCTTCAGCCAGAGACCTCAGGACCCAGCTCACCCATTACAACAGATGGACCCATGCAGCCCATAAAGAGAGCACCCCTAGAGTATATACCTCTGATGACCAAAGGGGAGTGTGCTGCTTGGACACATAGGACATCTCCTACAAAAGGCCAATTCTCCAAGGTTGGGAAATGTAACCAGCCTAATAGATACATAGAAATTAAAAGAGTATATTAGGCAAAATGAGGTGACAGAGGAACATGTTCTGAAAGAAGGAACTATATAAAATTCCAGAATAAGAACTAAGTAAAGTGGAGATAGGTAACCTACCCAATAAAGAGTTCAAGGTAATGACTGTAAAGATGACCAAAGAACTTGGGAGAAGAATCGATGCACAGAGTGAGAAGTTTACAAAGCAGTAGAAGATACAAAGAAGAACGAAACAGAACTGAAGAATACAATGATTGTAATAACAAATACCCTACAAGGACTCAATAGGAGATCAGATAGAGAGGAACAGCTCAGTGAGCTGGAAGACAGAGTAATGGAAAACACTGAAGCAAAACAGAAATAAGAATAAAAAGAAATGAGGACAGTTTAAGAGACGTCTGAGGAAAGCATAATAACATTCACAATATAGTGATTCTAAAAGGAACAGAGAGAGAGAGAAAGGGAAATAGAATATATTTGAAGACATAATAGCTGAAAACCTCCTGAATCAGAGAAAGGAAACAGACATCCAGGTACAGGAAGCCCTGAGAGTCCCAAACAGGATCAACCCAAAGAAGGTCAGACCAAGACACATTGTAATTAAAATGGCAAAAATTAAAAACAAGGAAAGAATATTAAAAGCAGCAAGAGTAAAACAAGTTATGTACAAGGGAAATCCCATAAGGCTATTAGCTTGACTTTTCAGCAGGAACACTGCAGGCCATAAGGAAGCGGCATAACATGTTTAAAGTGATGAAAAGGAAACGCCTACAACCAAGAATCCTCTACCCAGGCTCTCATTCAAATTTGATAGAGAGATCAAGAGCTTTACACAAGAAAAAGGCTAAGAGAGGTCAGCACCACAAATCTAGCTTTATTAGAAATGTTAAAGGGACTTCTCTAAGTGAAAAAGGAAAGGCCAGAAGTAGGAACATGAAAATTATCTAAGGAAAAAATTCACTGGTAGGAGGAAATATACAGTAAAGGTATAAATCAACCATGTACAAAGCTAGTAGGAAAGTTAAAAGACAAAATTAGTAAAATCATGTACAGCCACAGTAAGAAGTGAAAAGACACACAAAACAAAAAGATGTAAATTGTGACATCAAAAACAGTAATCAGTGGGGGAAATAAGTAAAAATGCAGGGTGAAGTGTGTTTGAAATTAAGATATCAGCAAATTAAAATAACCATACACACAAATAAGCATACATATTTTATATATATATGTTACATATAAACTTCATGGTAACCACAAACCAAAATCTTATAACAGATACACACACAAAAAGATAAAAAAAATCCAAACATACCACTTAAGATACTCATCAAATACATAGTGAAGTAAGTCAGAAAGAGGACAAATATTGTATGCTAACTCACATATACGGAATCTAAAAATGGTACTGATGAACTCAGTGACAAGAACAAGGAAGCAGATACAGAGAATGGACTGGAGAACTCGAGGTATGGGAGGGGGCGGGGGGTGAAGGGGAAACTGAGAAGAAGCGAGAGAGTAGCACAGACATATATATACTACCAACTGTAAAATAGTCAGTGGGAAGTTGTTGTATAACAAAGGGAGTCCAACTCGAGGATGGAAGATGCCTTAGAGGACTGGGGCAGGGAGGGTGGGGGGGACTCGAGGGGGGGGGCGTCAAGGAAGGGAGGGAATATGGGGATATGTGTATAAAAACAGTTGATTGAACCTGGTGTACCCCCAAAAAAATAAAATAAAATAAAATAAAAAAAAAAAAAAAAGCTAAAAAAAAATCACAAGGGAAGAGAACAAAAGAGAGAAAAGAATAAAAAAGAACTACAAAAACAACTCTAAAACAATGAACAAAATGGCAGTAAGTACATACCTAACAATAATTATTTTCATTGTTAAAGAACTAAATTCTCCAATCAAAAGACACAGAGTGTCTGAATCAAGCCCCTAAATCAAGACCCATATATATGCTGCCTAGATGAGACTCATTTCAGATCTAAAGATACACACAGACTGAAAGTGAGGGGATGAATGTGAGGTACTCCAAGCAAATGTAAATGAAAAGAAAGCCAGGGTAGCAATACTTGTATCACACAAAATAGACTTTAAAACAAAGACTATAACAAGAGACAAAGGAGGATATCACACAATGATCAAGGAATCAACCCAGGAAGAAGATGTAACAACTATAAATATATATGCACCCATCAGAGGGGCACCTAAATGAGTAAAACAAATATTAACAGACCTAAAGGGAGAAACTGACAGTAACCAAGTAATAGTAGGGGACTCTAACACCCCACTTACATCCATGGACAGATCACACTGACAGAAAATCAATAAGAAAACTTTGTTCTTAAATGACACATTAGCTCAAACGGACCATATATACATACTTAGATTCAAAACATAGTGATATAAACATACTGACCAAAAGCAGCGAATAAACATTCAAGTGCACGTGGAACATTCTCCAGGATAGATCACATCCTGTTACACAAGTCTCAGTAAATTTAAGAAAACTGAAGTCATATCAAGTGTCTTTTCCAACCACAATGCTATGAGACTAGATATCAACTACAAGAGAAAACCTGCAAAAAAAAACCCCACAAACACATGAAGGCTAAACAATTGCTACTAAATGACAAATGGATCAAAGAAGAAATTAAAAAATACCTAGAGACAAAAGAAAATGAAAAACAATCCAAAATCTATGGGATGCAACAAAAGCAGTTCTAAGACAAAAGTTTACTGAGAGATAAGCCTACCTCAGGGAATAAGAAAAATCTCAAGTAAAAATAACCTAACCTTACACCTAAAGGAACTAGAAAAAGAAGAACAAAACGCAAAGTTAATAGAAGGGAAAAAATCATAAAGATCAGAGCAGAAGTAAATGAAATAGAGACCAAAAAGGAGGAAAGATTAATGAAAATATGAGCTGGTTCTTTGATAAACAAACTTGATAAAACTTTAACCAGACTCATCAAGAAAAAAAAAGGGGAGAGGACCCAAAACAATAAAGATCAGAAATGAAAAAAGTATAATAACTCAATGTTCTCACTTTATGTATGATCTAAAAAACAAAACAAATGAATGAATATAACAAAACAGGAACAGACACAGTTCTAGAGAATAAACTGGTGGTTACCAGTGGTGAGAAGGGTTAGGAGGAAGAGCAAGATAAGGGTAAAGGATAAAGAGGTATAAACTATCATGTATAAAAATCAATCAGCTATAAGGATATATTATACAGCACAGGGAGTATAGCAAGTATTTTATCATATCTTTAAACAGAGTATAATCTATGAAATTTTTGAATCATTATGCTATACACCTGAAACTAATACAATATTGTAAATCAACTATATTTCAATAAAAAAGAAACCCTTGTCACCTACAGCTGGAGGAGAAAAACTAATGGCCAAGTACTGCTAATTTTAATTGTAAAGTAGCAGAACTTCAGAGAAGAGCAAATTTGCAGGCTGGCATAGATAACTAATGAGAACCTACTGTTTAGCACAGGGAACTCTACTCAATGCTCTGTGGTGACCTAAATGGGAAGGAAATCCAAAAAAGAGGGGAAATATATATATATATATATATATATACACACACACACACACACACACACATATGTACAGCTGATTCACTTTGTTGTACAGTAGAAACTAACATTAGAAAGCAACTATACTCCAATAAAAAAAAATTTTTTTAAAGTCTCTCACTACAAAGTCAAGTGCCTCATATTAAATAGTGGGAGCCTGACACCAAGGATAAAAATATCTGGAAGATGCACATGATGTACTAGTACCCACAGATTCACTGGAACCTTCTGGATCTGTTAGAGGATACACTCCCCTACATCTCTATGCTTAAAGACTACGCACATGCCTCAACCAAGTCAGAAATCTTGCAGGAAAATGCGATTTCCCTCAAAATCTGCTCTCATCTCCCACCCTGGACACCAAACCAAGAACTGAGGGCAAGGATAACCCTAGTAGGGAAAGTTATCCCGTTAAAACAGGAAAGGGATTTTACACTGAATGATGTTCAGGACATTAAGTGAAGTGAAAATGCTGGAACTGACCTGCCACACTATGAAAGAAGAGAAGGAAAGGCTCAGAGAAGGTGGCCATCTATTATTTAACACCCTCTCCCCCTAAAATCACTAGTTGCCTCCTCTCAGGAGGGCCTAAAGGACACTCCATTTACTAAGGCAATAAAAATAAACTGGTAGGGGATCTCACCCATACTGTTGAAAAGTCTATAATGATGGTCTACTGAAGGTTGGGATTGGTGGTAGAAGATGCTTTTACAGAACTGGGCTTCCTAGTAACAATAGGTATGAAAGATTCCAGGTGGCAGACTTTAACCATCAGAGGCAAAGTAAATATAATTACCATAATAAGCAATAAGGTTGCAATGATAGCTAGGGGCCCTAGCTTTCAGGGATTTATGTCAATTGCTAAGAGATACGGTTTGTTAAGAAGATTATGAGAGTCAGATTTGGCCATGGAAACAACTCTACCATTGGGGATTAAAGCTTGTCACACCAAGCCCTCTTATACATTTTTCCATAGAGATTACAGCCAACCAATTTTTTTTAAAAGTTTTCAACTTTATGGTAAAGCAGTGCAAGGTGAACAGTAGTGGACACAGCTGGTCCCCTGCCTAAATATCTTCAGATCCCATCAGCTCTACGCATCCACCCCTTAGCTTCTGCTTCTCCGCCAAAAATTTGCATCCATGATCTTTTAGAGGGGATCACCTTCAGGTTACGAGAACAACCCTGCTGGAAGTGCCAGGGAGTTTTTTATGATCAACCACCCACTCCCTACCCCAGCCTTATAGCCAGTGTAACTGATTCAATAACTGATGCAGAAGTGAAAAAGCCCAGCTCCCTTGGTGTGAGATGAAACAAGCACTAGGTATAATTTATGCTCCAGAACTCCTGGAAAATCAGGCTGATACTAGCACTTTATCTGACCTTGAACTCTTGCTTATTTTTTTTACCCTTCCATATCCTGCTTCCCTGCCTCGTAATCAGTTTCTTCTGGGAGTACTTCCTTAAGTATTCATATGCACTCAAATCCCTGGCTCACGTCTGTTTCCTGGAGTCCTTGTCCTAAAACACTCCAGATTCAGTGTGTGGCCCAGAGCAAGGCATGAGCATGGTAGAGTACTGAAGGCTAGAGGAAGACCTGAGGACAGCCTCACAGAGTCTTGCCCATGCATCACAACAAGAGTCACATGCCAGCACAACACTCCAGATGACAAGGTGTGACCAGCCACACCTCAGCAGATACAGAAATCTATCCAAACCAGCAGATACAAGAATCTGCCCAGCTGTGGCAGAAACTGGTGTGAAAAATAATTCAGAGGGGAAAAGCTCCTGACCTACTGCCCACACTGTTTCAGAAGCATCTCTTGTTTAAGATGCCCCCCAAAAAACATAGAAAATGGAAGGCGAACAAACCCTGACAGTTAAGAATTTTCTTGAAAGTGCGTATGTTTTGAACTATAATGTGCCTGAAATAATAGTGTATGTTTGTGAGTAGAAATCAATCATATCAGACTGAATATAGTGGAATGTGAGAAAGAAGTTAGTCTTTGAAGATTTGAGTCTTCAAAGCAAAGGCAAGGTCAGTTACATAAAATTCATTAATATTTTAGATTTTTGTACATCTACATCTTAGGGTTTAAATTTTTAATCCACTTAAACTTCCATTAGATGAAAATTTAGAATTTTCAAATTTCTCCTACTTAATGAGAAAGGTTGGAATTTTTATCCCATTAATAGAAGAGAAAAAATTGAGGCTTAAATGGTTAAATGACTTGCCTAAGGTCACAAACAACCGAGTTAGTGCAGAACAAATATTCAAAATCATTTTCTGACCTTGAAGTTCAATTCAGTGTATTTTCAAACCTTGGAAGCAGTGGAGAACTTAGTAATTGAAGCCTAGGCAAGACTGTTAATCATTTTGATTCCCACACTTCTTTTTATATCTGTAGCTTGGTCTCCATAGCATACAATCCACACTATTCCTGGCAACACTTGGAGCCAAATCTTCTCATCTGGATGGTTGTAGACATACTCATCAAAAGCACTGCTCACTTCTTCAGAAGTACTTTAAAACTCACCTAATATACCCAAGAGTTCTGATGGTCCAATCAAGGTTTTAACAAACTTTTCTGTTCATCAGAATTACCTAGAGGTTATGAAAACAAACAAACAAAAACACCTACAATAGAAACCCATCTCAACTCAGAAGTTTAGATTTAGTGGATCAGAGGTCGGCTATCAGCATCATGTTTTTAACATTTGCTCTGGATGATTCTCATACAAAACAAAGTTTGTAAATATCCCCTTCTACCTGACTTTGCTTAATCCTGAATTCTGGTCTCACGTTTTCTTCTCTCTTCTTGGGCCCTGGGAACCTTGTTTGACTTCTCTCTCCATCGCCTCCCTCAATCCTGTCCCAGTTCATCACTGGATTTAATTCAGCGACTCTCCAGTGAGTCTTCTTTTTACTGTGAATAATAGGCTTCCTCTTTGAACATTACTTTTAAAGTACAGACAAGCTCCTTTAAAATGCATGAAAATGGCCTCTTGAATAATGGCACCAATCTTAAATGTGTTGCCATATTTTGTCTCTTCTAATATAAATAGTTTGAAATTTCCTATTTATCAGAAAATTAAATAAGAATACTGCATGAAACACCTTCTGTTCCCAACATACCAAAGAGTGGTTTGGTGCAAAATAAATCTCAAATCAATAGAAAACTATTCGATGGTAACTTTAAAAAAGCCGTTTATACTTAGCTCAAATATTATTTCCCTTTAATCCAGTAGTCAAGGGAGGGCTCTAAGACTAGTTTTCCTTAGTGACTTAAAGGACTCTATGCCTTGACTAAAATAGAGGCAGAAGAAGGTCGGGACCCATGTTTTTAAACATGTGAAGCTCATGTCAGATAGGAGGCAGGCACTCTAGGGGACTGCCTGAGATATAAGCCCAGACATAAGCTCTAAACACTCAGCGGTGCTGGACAACTTAACCTGTGAGCCTTTCACATAACATATGTTTCTCCTACCCCTTCCATTCGCAATCAACACAGTCCCTGTACGTGTGCAATCGAGGAATGCCAAGTTAAGCACATAAATGAGTCACAGAGTAAGCCCAGAGTAAATCAGAAGACCTTGCATATCCCTACAAGGAAGGTGGCACATGTGAAAGATCATTTAGTCTGCTGTGGACCCTGGAAAAAGTACCTCAATAGGCCTACAACAGTCACTTCATCCGGGCTGTCAAATTTAACCTAAAAATATCTATAAGAGATACACTTGGACAGTCCTTCATAAAAGATCCCCTAAATGGTACACAGATGAAGAAGAAGAGACTCAGAATAATATTTACTAAACACCCTGATGTATATGTTTTGATCAATGTCGTGGATCGAGTAAAACTAATAGCTCTACCTAATTAAACAAAAGTTGCTGAAGAGATCCACATGTACCTTTAGTCTAGATTCAAAGGCTGAAAACAAAAGGAATTTCAGAGATGCAGAGATCACTATCATAATCTTATCATAAGAAGCAGAAGATAATTTAACAGATTTATTCCTTCTGAGAGATCAGAAGCACAGTACTACTAAACTGAAGCACATTGTTGCAAATACTCTCAGACTTTATAAATTTCATTAAAACTGACTCCGCCAAAGAAGTAAATTTAATGATAATAGTTCCTAACGTGCTCATTTTTGCAGGTGTTGGACGGGCAGGTAGCCTGACTAAACAATAGTGGATGTGATCAGAGGTATAGGTACAGACAACTAGGAAGAGTCATGGGCTTTTGGAAGGGTGATGTCAGGATATTACACAGTTCTCAGCATACAACTATTCTGCCAGACCACCATTTCCAAATGCAATGTGTTATGCTAGAAGGCGGCTCTGTGACCTAGAGCCTTATGTAAATGACTTCTAAATATACCATGTCCCTACCTCTTCACTAGAAATGAAAAAATCTTTTATCTCAAATAATGTTTAAATCCCAGTATTCTGTGAAATCTAAAATTGCCCCAAATACCTTCAGTAATGTTTCCATGTAATTGTACAACTTCAAAGATAATTTGGGGTCAAGTCGGTTCTTTATAATTTTAGCCAAGAAAATACAGGCTTCACCTTGTACCTTGTGGTATGAGAATGAATCTTATTCTCATCTCTTAGCTGGTCTGCCATAAACAGAGCTCTGTGGATTCCAAAAGGATGACCATCAGTAACTAGTCCACTGAAAGGTGTTTATGATTTCCTATTTTGTACTAAACATTTTGAACCTGAAATAGCTCAGAAAACAAAGTATAGCTTTCTGGTCTAATTTGTTCATTCATGTTGCCTTGTGTCAAAATGCTTGGTCGGGGTAAATTGCACTCAATGAAGTCTCTGGGACATATTAAAGAGATGTGGCAAAGGAATGACCTCTCATACTGGTGTTAAGATCTGTCTTGATTTCCATGGTTTCAATGTTCTACTTTTTATCTGTAAAACTTGATAATATTAGCAACAAGGAATTCTGAGTGAGACAGTATAATGTGAAACTCTGCCCAGAAAAATAAAGCTGACAATTTACTCACTTTGAGTTCCTGGTTCATATCTGTTATGACATAGATTACTGCCTGGATGTGTAGTTAGGAGGTAGAACCGAGAAGAAATAACATTTTATAGAGAGAAAGATTCCTGTATTAGAATATTAAAGGAACCACTTGGAGCTCTGAAAGTTAAGATAAAAAGTAACAGAAGTCCAGGGGAATCTAATGCTACCATCAGTATCAGAGGGTAGAAGGATCAAGCGGGTCATGGGGTGGGGATTGTAAAGGGGGAAGCAGATGTACAGTTCAAAGGAGGTTACTACTCACCTCATTCTCCACAACCAAAAGAAATTTAGGATGCAGAATATCAGTCCACAAAGTCAAGGGTTAAAGAAATAAAACTCGCGCAATTGCCCTATTAGTGTTTAGTTTCTGTTTTTACGCTCCCCTTATACCAAATAGCAGAGATCAGTCTATATTTAGTCTCCTCCCTCATTTTCTCTGGGCTTCCGACCAATTTCTTGGAGCACTTAGAGGTACCAAGGTATAAGATGGAATGGGGATGAGACAGTGGCCCTCTTTTTCTTTTGTCTATGTAATTACAAGTATTTCTCACTTCTATCCATAGAGCACCTTCAGGTTCTGGGGTTCTCTCTGCTACTTATCAATGCATGGGATGCATTCCTTCTTCCCATATCATTCTCAACTCAGGAATTTCAGAGAAATTTTCTCTGGAGAATCTAGTTGGCTCATAGGAAAACATGGTTGGTACCTCCTTGAAGTTATGCTGCTACCATAAGAAAATGCAGGCTCAATGCAGAGTTCAAGAATGAATGTAGAAGATAACGTCTACGGCAGGTCTTAAACGACAGTGAGAACTGGCCAAATGAAGAAGGAGACAGAGAGCAGAAGGCATTCTAAGCAGAGGGAATAACACAAGCACAGGCATGGGGGGTAATGCAGGCCAGTGTGCAGGGAGCAGCAGCAGGAAGCTGAAGGATGAAGCAAAGCCAGCTCATGTGGAGCCTTGAAAGCCATCTAAGGAGTGAATACTTGGTGAGCATCAGAGCGCCAGGTACCTCAAGAATGGTCCGCACAGTGGAAAACAGGCTGCCCATCCATAGGGAAAAGGCATGGCAAGCACAGGGGAATTTGCTCCACTGTCTCCCTGGCACTGTCCTCAACACTAGTTGTAGCTATGCAGCCAGAGTGTGAGCTGTGCAACCTTGACCTCTATTATGGCAACACTGCTCATGAGAACAGAGAAGGAAGATTTTAATCAAGCATTTTCATGCCTCTGCAGGGAAAATCATCGTGGCCATCATCAATTTTTTTTAATTAAATCCTAACTTTTTTAAAATTTATTTTTATTTTATTTATTTATTTATTGGCTGTGCTGGGTCTTCATTGCTGCATGTGGGCTCTCTCTAGTTGCGGTGAGCAGTGGCTACTCTTTGTTGTGGTGCACGGGCTCCTCATTGCCGTGGCTTCTCTTGTTGCGGAGCACGGGCTCTAGGCAAGTGGGCTTTAGTAGTTGCAGCACATGGACTCAATAGTTGTGGCTCACGGGTTCTAAAGCGCAGGCTCAATAGCTGTTGCACACGGGCTTAGTTGCTCCGCGGCATGTGGGATCTTCCTGGAGCAGGGATCAAACCCGTGTCTCCTGCACTGGCAGGTGGATTCTTAACCACTGCGCCCATCATCAATTTTTATTTATATATATTTTATTTATTTATTTATTGGCTGCGTTGGGTCCTCGTTCCTGCACACGGGCTTTCTCTAGTTGCTGAGAGAGGGGGCTGCTCTTCATTGTGGTGTGCAGGCTCCTCATTGTAGTGGCTTCTCTTGTTGTGGAGCATGGGCCCTAGGCGCATGGGCTTCAATAGTTGCGGCACATGGGCTCAACAGTTGTGGCTCACGGGCTCTAGAGCACAGACTCAATAGTTGTGGCGCACGGGCTTAGTTGCTCCGTGGCATGTGGAATCTTCCCAGGGCAGGGCTCGAACCCCTGTCTCCTGCCTTGGCAGGTGGATTCTTTACCACTGCACCACCTAGGAAGTCCCATCATCAATTTTTATAGCTGTCTTGCAACTGTAAAACAACCATGGTCTACAATACTTACATACTTTTTTTTTTCACTTTTCTTTAAGTGAAAATTTCCATGTATAACACCATTACAGTATATGATGGGGTGAGAAAAAACAAGTACCATTTACAGAAATAAAAAGCTAAAAAAAAAAATTTAATGATACAGTCATGAGTGTGCAATGTTAAGGAGAATTAAGAAATAAGGAAATATGACATGAAATATTTTTGTTATAAAATATTTCAAATGTACAAATGAGTACAGAAATAGAACACCTATTTACTCACCATGCAGATTTAACACTGTTAATATTTTACTATCTTTACTTTTAAGAAACTAAGTTTTCCAGATATATGTGAAACCCTTTCGTAGACTTCTCCCATTCCTAGAAGTAAGTGCTTTTTCAAGTTCAGGCTTGTATTTGTTTCATATTTTTCAGCAAATGTGTGTATCTAATAACCATATATAGAGAGTCCTTTTATTTGCCTATAGAGCATTATATTGTAGCTTGCCTTTTTTCTCTAAAAATTACGTTTTGAAATTAATCCATGTCAGTACATACAAACTGGTTATACATTATCTAAATAACTCACAATTTATCCATCCACTCCTCTATTGCTGGATTTTGGTTCCAATTTTTTTTTACCATTGCACATAATGCTGCAAAAAAGTACATTCAAGTACATTTTTGTTTGTTTGTTTGTTTCAGTCCATATGCAAGAGTTTCCTCTAGGTCTGTACCTAATATAGGAATTGTTAAGTCACTGCTCGTTCTTGGTCAATCTTATGAAAAGTTATCAAATTGCTCTCCAAAATTATTGCAGAATTCACTCTTGGATAGAATGTACTATATTGGACAGACTTACTGTTTCTTCATGTTCTCATCAATCTTGATATTGTCAGTCTTAGTTAATTGCCAATCTGATGGGTCAAAATGTATCTCACTGTGGTTATAATTCACACTTCCCTGAGTACCGGTGAGGCCAAGCATCTTTACATTTGCTAACTAGTCATTCTTGTTTCTTCTGTGAACTGCCTGTCCACATCCTTTGCCTATATTTCAATGATTTGTTTCTACTTTTCTTACTTGTTTGTGTAGTCTTTATCAGTTTTGGATTCTACATCTTTGTTCAGTTATATTTTTTTATAAAATATTTTCTCCAGTCTGTGGCTTATATTTTTTTATTAAAAACACTATTGTATGGATGCAAAGATCGAAAAGTTTACCAAAGACCTAGAAGAATTAAAGAGCAAACAGAGATATGCAACACAATAACTGAAATTAAAAATACACTAGAAGGCACCAACAGCAGATTAACTGAGGCAGAAGGGCGAATAAGTGACCTGGAAGACAGAATGGTGAAAATCACTGATGTAGAAAAGAATAAGAAAAAAAGAATGAAAAGAACTGAAGACAGCCTAAGAGATCACTGGAACAATGTTAAATGCACTAACATTCACATTATAGGGGTCCCGGAAGGAGAAGAGAGAGAGAAAGGACCTGAGAAAATATTGGAAGAGATTATAGTTGAAAACTCCCCTAACATGGGAAAGGAAATAGCCACCCAAGTCCAGGAAGCACAGAGAGTCCCAGGCAGGATAAATCCAAGGAGAAACATGCCAAGACATATAGTAGTCAAATTAACAAAAATTAAAGACAGAGAAATGTTATTAAAAGCAACAAGGGAAAAATGACAAATAACATACAAGGGAACTCCCATAAGGGTAACAGCTGATTTCTCAGCAGAAACTCTGCAAGCCAGAAGGGAGTGGCATGATGTATTTCAAGTGATGAAAGGGAAGAACCTACAACAAAGAATACTCTACCCAGTAAGGATCTCATTCAGATTTGATGGAGAAATCAAAAGCTTTACAGACAAGCGACAGCTAAGAGAATTCAGCACCACCAAACCAGCCCTACAACAAATGTTAAAGGAACTTCTCTAAGCAGGAAACATAAGAGAAGAAAAGGACCTACAAAAACAAACGCAAAACAATTAAGACAATGGTAATAGGAACATACATATCGATAATTACCTTGAATGTAAATGGGCTAAGTGCACCAACCAAAAGACACAGGCTGGCTGAATGGATACAAAAACAAGACCCATATATATGCTGTCTACAAGAGACCCACTTCAGACCTAGGGACACATGCAGACGGAAAGTGAGGGGATGGAAAAAGATATTCCATGCAAATGAAAATCAGAAGAAAGCTGGAGTAGCAATAGTCATATCAGATAAAGTAGACTTTAAAATAAAAAATGGTACAAGAGACAAGAAAGGACATTACATAAAGATCAAGGGATCCATCCAAGAAGAGGAGATAACAATTATAAATATATATGTACCCAATACAGAAGCACCTCAATACGTAAGGCAAATGCTAACAACTATGAAAGAGGAAATGCAAGGCGGAAATAGAGACAGAGATGTAGAGAACAAACACATGGACACCAAGTGGGGAAAGCAGGGAGGGTTGGGGGTGGATGAATTGGGAGATTGGGATACCAAATTGTACACTCTAAATATATGCTGTTTATTGTCTGTTAACTGTATCTCAATAAAAGTACTTTAAAAAAAACACTATTGTAGGTATTGGGAACACAGTGCTAAATTGATATATGAGATATATAGTCAAAATGTATGTCAAATGGTGAATAAATGAATGAGTTTCTAGATTTAAAGCAAGAAGTTTAAGACAAAATCTTTGTAAATTTGCTATGAATAGCATTTTTGCAATTTGTTTTAATGTTGGAAAATATTATACTACTGCTACAAAACCTTATGATTATTTCTTGCTAAAATGAATGTGACAGACTATCTCCTAAAGATATTGAGGCAGAGGAAATTGCAATATGTGTTGCAATGGTCATGAAAGTTCTCGGAGGACTCTGAGAAGACTTCTGAGAGATGGATAGGATATAGATACGCAGAAAACACTACCAATAAAGGAGAGACAAAAAGACAAAAAGCTCTCACCTGGGAATGAATACGAAATGTTTGAGACGAGAATTTAACAAAAGTGTCAGTAGACATTGAAAGATGTGAGGAAAATTTTTAACACTTTACCCACTAAAACACCTCCTCTTTTGCGGTTATGTATATCTTTTAAAGGAACTAATAGTTATAGTTGAAATATTTCTTTGTAACACAACATTGTAAAGCAACTATACCCCAATTTAAAAAATAACGTGCTTGGGGTGGGGAGGGTGGGGGGGACTCGAGGTGGGGGGAGTCAAGGAAGGGAGGGAATATGGGGATATGTGTATAAAAACAGATGATTGAACTTGGTGTACCCCCAAAAAAAAATAATAAAAAAAAATAATGTGCCAATAGAAAGCAACATTACTAATGACATTTCACAGCTCTTTTTTGTGTGTGTGTGTAATGGAGAGATATTATCTTCCTAACACATTATTTAAAAACAAATAATAAATATTTATGCTCTAAAATGAAATATTTCTTTGTGGCAAGGAAATTAGGTGAGAGTTTGAAATCCTGTATTCCTCTGATATCAGGATACACACACAACACTGAAACTCCATTGACCTGCAATCTTAGAGAAACCAGCCCTTCTGTTGGATTTCCGGTACTTCCTGCTTCCTTGTAGGATGTGTTCTGAGTATTCTAACAGTGCTATCAAAGGAAAGAGTAATTAGATCTTTCATATTATTTTAACACTGACTTTATCAAAGTAAAATAACACTGGTTTTGAGTATCAAATTAAATTAGCTTAAATCAGCAGAATTTATTTCTAAGTATAAGGCTTCCTAAACTGAGCTGGATTTTCACACAGACCATATTTTAATTCAAAACTTGGCTCTTTATCTACTGTAACATCAAAGTAAATTTTACTTGTGTTTAATATAAAGAACATTGTGATATTTCATCAAAGTGGATGAAAGTTATATAACAAACTGTCACCCGATTAATTAGAGATTTGTCAGTATCATTAGCATTTGCATTTTTTGCTGACTACAGCAGTCCAGCCACTTTCAGTTGTCCTTTCTTGGTTCTTCCTCTCTCTTTCATCAGTCTAGTGGCCCCTTGACTAATTTCTCTTGCTTATATCAAAAAAACAACAATTAGTCTGGCTAAAGTTTAAGTTCTTAAAAACGACAATAAAATACAGGACCATGGGCAAAGACTTACTTAAAGAAACCAAAAAAAAAACCGACTTATTAAGTGTGGTTAAAGATTTTGATTTTACTGATAACTTCAAGAATCTTCAAATGTTAATACAAGGTCAATTCTTAAAAAATCCTTCTAACCCATCAAAATACATTTAACTAATCAAATGCCACTGGAGGGCAATGAAATAGATTTTTCTTAAGCAGATGACCTAACCAGGCTAAAGTTCTCATCTCTAATGCAATGAAAACATTTACATTATCAGGTATATTTAAATAAAATTCTTATGCAATAGACATCAATTTCCCTTTTTTAGAAAATAAAGTTGGATAAAAATAAAAAACTAATTTTAAACGCTAAGAATAGTAAGGACAGAGCCAACCCCAAACCAACAACTCAAGAAAGAAATTTCCGAAAGCAACTTTACTACTCTCAAATTGATCAATACAATCAGTACGTTGACCCAACTGTCAAACCAACTAATCTCATAGTGGCATCAACCTTGTCACTAGCGAGATCTACCACAAATTTATTTTCTGATTTCTTTGCAAAAATGTCATGAATTCTGTCTCTATAAGCAGAGCACTTCCAACACTCATCTTATGCAAAGTATATTCCAGACTGTTGAGGAGTGGCATGCCAATGAACTGGTTTGTGCAGGGGATGGCAGGAGAAGGGAAGAAATATTGTGTCTAAATACTCCTAGAGACAGGACTCTGTATAAAGTGGAGATAAAACTCCCCTCATAGCTACTTTTCCTCCACCTTCTCATTCAGGCAATAGTAAGGGCCAGGATCCAACTTTCCTGACTGCATTCAGTGTTCTTTGATATAATAAAGTATTTAGTGTCTGACTAGAACTGTCACTTAGTTTTGCATTAGTTTATCTACAATAGTCAAAGTCAGAAAGTGGTTGGGAATATGGCAGATTTCTTCATGAAGGTAGTATAACATTACATAGCCCACAGTTAACTAGAATGAAAAATCTAAAATACATTGGCATCAAATTTTGGAAGGTACTACATGATCTTCCTTAGGATCAGATTTACTATTCTCATTAGTTTTCCATGCCTCAACTACAACAATTAGGGGCAATTTAAAGAAATACACTACAGAAAAGCACTCAATTTTCTCCATTTCAATATAAAAACAAAACATGTATAAAATGCTTACTTTATGAAAATACGAAAAATAGTTCCAAAATTAGCCCCAAATGAATGACTCACAGTTGTATGCTCTAGATTATTTTCTTTTTAGAGATCTGCAGCTTTTTCTTTCAGTCTTCAAAGAGATATTCAGAGATAAAGTTACACGTAATATCTTCAGTAGAGCAAGGTTATTAATGAACAAAACATATTTATGAAGTCATTTTGGCTTTTCCAACAAATCTTTAAAATTGGTATGGAATACAGACAGAAGTGTGCTCATACAGCCTCTCTGAAAACAGGAAGGACAACGATAACAACAAAAGTACCCTGATTTGTAGCATGTATCACTTTCAATGTTGTACAAATTCCCACCAAGCTACTATAACTGTAACATCACCAAATGTGGAGCTGGAGGAGAGGCTCATGATCAGCTCTGTCTTAAGAGCAGATTCCATCACACCATGGCCATAGGGATGGGAACATCAGAGAGCCTAAGTGACTTGTGCAAAGGCATACAGCTAGCGACAGGACAGGATTTGAACTCAAGTTCTCTTGATTCAAGTTCAGGAACCATAGCAAGCTGACCTCAGGTGTCTTAATTCTTCCACTGTCACACAAGTGCATAGAGTAAGGTTTTAAAATGAAGGTGCATTTTTGCCTAAGCTCTCAGATAGCAATGCTCTGCCCAGCTAAGTCTATCTAGTCTCAACATCTACTTTCTACCTTTTTTCTAAACCAAGATTATAATTTTCTTCAAAAATTGAAACTTTAGTATGGTTTCAAAGATAGTTTTAGAATACCTTAGAAAATGAAAAATGACTAAGATATACTTTGTGACATATGCCTCACTTATTATTGACAATTTCTTGTTATCTAAATCTGAATCCCACTCACTCATTCTCACAGTTCAGGATCATGATTGTCAAATTGTCCTAGTCTGCTCATTTCTTATGATTAGCTGCTTTCTCTCTCAGGGTGGTTTATTTCTTCTTAATAAGAATTATCTGAACCAATCTCAGATAAGTCGTGGTTAGTCTTTGGAAAATCTTACTGTTGTCCGAGATCTTCCTTTCTCTAAAGTTAAGCAAAGACAAGGAAATGGTAAAAGAGAAAGAAAAAGGGGACTTTCCTGGTGGCACAGTAGTTAAGAATCCACCTGCCAATGTAGGGGGCACAGATTCCATCCCTGGACCAGGAAGATCCCACATGCCTCAGAGCAACTAAGCCCATGTGCCACAACTACTGAACCTGCACTCTAGAGCCCACGTGCCACAACTACTGAGCCCATGTGCTACAACTACTGAAGCCCACGCACCTAGAGCCCCTGCTCCACAACAAGAGAAGCCACCATGAGAAGACTGCGCACTGCAACAAAGACTAGCCCCCACTCACCACAACTAGAGAAAGCCCGTGCAGCAACGAAGACCCAATGCAGATAATAAATAAATAAATAAATAAATAAATAAATAAATAAATAAATAATAAATAAATTTTTTAAAAAGAGAAAAAAAGAATAAAGGGAAAAAAATCAGACATCAATCTTATAGACATAAGTAAAATGTTCATTCTATGAGAGGTATGCAAACACTTTAAGAAATCTCTCATATTCTGAAAAAAGACACTAATGAGCAAAAACATGGCTTAAAAATGGTGAAATATAAAGGTACATGAATTAAAAGATTGTGACATTGGCCTATGGATAGACAGGTCAATAAAAAGAATAGATCAAATTTCCCAAATTATGTGCAACTGAAATGCTTCTCAAAAAGTTTTCCATGGACAAATATTCATCAAAAATACTATCTTCTTTATTCATGTCTTAAATATTTACAATCTGTTTTAGCATATTAAAGAATCTGAGGAGTATTGCTTTATAGAAACCTGTTTAAACTTATATAACCCTAAGTTTCCCAAACTTATATGACCATGAAATCCTTCTAAAGAGAACTCCTAAAATTATCTTCCAAAGAACATTATTTGGAATACTCTGGAATAAAGAATACACTAACAGACCCAAGTAGGCATGGGAATACAGAATGTGAAGAAAAAATTGAGAGAAAAATTAGTCAGTAAAAGATGATGGGAAGAAAACTGATACTGGAAAAACTGACTTCAATTTTTTGTTTTTAATAAAAAAGCCAGTTCTCTACCTTACTTCCTATACCAAAATAAATTTCATGCAGATAAAAATTTTAAACATAAAAACTCTACCTTTAAAGTACATAAAACATTTGTTGATATGTTTAAAACACTGGGAAAAGATTTCTAGACCTAATACTAAAGAAAAACCTAAAGAAAACTTTATATATATATCATTACATAAAAATTGAAACTCCTATACAGCACAAAAATAACATTAATAAGGGTAAAATCAAAATTAAAAGTGGTTTAAGATTTTTAATTTGCAGTACATATAAGGGCTCTCACATCAATAGTAAAAAGAAACATAGATAAACAGGTACCATAATATGCAGGGAATTCATAAAAGTAGAAATGTTAATGGCATTTAAATCCTAAAATGACATTCAATTTAACTACCAATGAAATAAATGCAAATCTATACAATACTGAAACACCATTTTTCACCTTTCAGATTAACACAAATTGGAAAAAAAAATTAACAATACCAAGGGTTGATTAGAGAATAGAGTGATGGAAATTCTCACCCACTGTTGGTAAGCACTCATAAAAGTTTCTGAGGAACAATTCTTAAATATCTACCAAAATTTAAAATAAGGTTACCAGGACTTCCTTGGTGGCACAGTGGTTAAGAATCTTCCTGCCAATGCAGGGAACATGGGTTCGATCCTGGTTTGGGAAGATCCCATATGCCATGGAGCAACTAAGCCCGTGTGCCACAACTACTGAGCTTGTGCTCTAGAGCTGGCGAGCCACAACTCCTGAGCCTGTGTGCCACAGCTATTGAAATCCACATACCTAGAGCCCGTGCACAAGAGAAGCCACCGCAATAAGAAGCCTGCGCACGACAATGAAACATAGCCTCCACAAAGACCCCATGCAACCAAAAATAAAAAATTAATAAAACAATAAAACACAGTTACCTTCTGTTTCAATTCCACATCCAGAAGTATATTTCCAAGAAAATATGCAAAGATGTGTACAGTTCACAATAGGGCATACTGATTAAATGATTGGATTTTAGAATGTGATGACATGAAATTTTTCTGTTTGGATGTGTATGTTTGTTACAAATATTCATTAAGTACATATGGGTGCAGATATAACCAAGATGAGAGAGGCTCAAGACTTACGGAAGCTCTATTACACTAAACAAAGGGGGAAAAAAGCAAATGCATCAGCAAAATTATCAGGAAGTGTAGTGATGTCCAAGTAACAGGGTGACTACTTTTACCCTGAATGGTCAGGAACAGTATTCCTGAGTGTTATTTAAGCTAGGATCTGAATGATAACAAGAGAAATTCAGACCAGAAGGTCAAAAATATGGGGTTTTTATTTTATCCTAATTGTAATAAAAATTCACTGTAGAGATGTTTAATAATGTTATTTTTGTTCTAGAATCATCACTGTAACTGCTGCGTTGACAATAATAGATATATTAGGGGGAGTAGTAGAATCAGGAGAGCTATGTGGGGACTCCTGCTCTAGACCAAGTGAAATACAGTGAAATCTTGGACTATAGTGACAATACCAAAGCTGGAGAAAGTGAGGGGATTTGGAATATATTGGAGTAAAAGTGGTAGTGCTGGCAGATTAAATATGGGGATAAGAAAAGACAGGGATTTAAAAAAAAAAAAAGACCAGTAATTTTGATTTGAGCAAGTGGAAGAAAGATTGTGACTTAGAAGAGAAAGACGGAGAGAAGTTCTTTGTGGTGTGGGGGAATTAGTAAACAATGCTTCTGCTTTGACTAGTTATGTGTAGATACCTAATCCACATCCAAGCAGCGCTATCAACCAGACAAGTGCATGTATGATGTTAGAATTCCAGGAGAAGATAGATCTGGAAAAACATATTTTGGAATCACATAATTTTAGAGCAAGAACCAGAATGTGATTACCAAGGAAGCAAGGAGAGGAGGACAGAAGTGACTCTTAGGCCAACATTAAAGCATTGACCAGGTGAAAAGAACAGAGTCTTAATCCTACTTCTGCAATTTTCCAAGCTCTACAATTTTATCCACATTAGGTTCTCTGTGCCTCAGTTTCATCATCTGTAAAATGAGGATAATAATAAAAACTGCCAAGTTCTCTTGGAGGGTTAATGGAGATAAGCATAAGAGAAGTGCACAGCATCATCTCCAACACACAGGAAGTACTCAATAATTGCTTATCCTTTGTTTCACGGCAAAGATGTCCATAGTTTTAACAGCAAAGAAGTAGAAGCAACCTAATTTATAAGTAATAAAAAATTTTAACTATCAGTGAAAACAAAGTTATATGCAAATTGAGAAAAAGAAAAAAAATAGAAATAATTCTAAGTTGGTATGAAATTACTAGTTAGAAACAGAAAGCTACTAGAAGAAATAAAAGCATGTTGGTTTTGTTCCAAATGAAGAATTAGAGAAAATTATAAGGGAGAAATCCAAAAGCAGTTCAGTGGAGAAGGACCTCAGAATACAACTAGATGGTATTTTAAAGGCTTGGACAACAGAGAAGTTGGGCTCTCTGCCCCAGAGCAGCCCTCCACATTAATTATTATACCTCCATGTAGCACTTAGCCCATGATATATGCTTGCCATGTGGCTCTAAAAGTCAGGTATGAAGCTTATTTTACAATTTCCATTGCACTTTTTTAATAAAGCATCCCCCACTACATCTTAATTTTTTAAACTGTACAGACTGCAATAAATAACGCACTGATTACCTTACATAAAGGGGAAAAATTCTTACTACACTTTCATTTTTTCCATTAGGTCACTGGAGGGAAAAATAACCACTTAAAACTGAATATTTTTTTCTAAATGTACATGGCTTAAGGCAATTAAAAAATCAAGACTTGGAATATTCTAAATGGTGTTAATGAGACAGGCGTAATTAGCATTTTGAATCAACATGTCAACAAAATGATATCAAGAAGGAGTTCAAGTCTCTTGCTCCTTTGATTATCTAAATCTCTTTCAAAGAACAATGTTTTTTCTCCCTCCTTTCAGGGGTAAGATAATATCCCTCACTACCCAGAGTCCCATAAGAAAAGACAGAAAAAAACTCCATATCTGTGTAGTCACTTATGTGCAGCTGCTGAACTCTCCAAACAACAGCTGGGCAATTATGACTATCACCCTTGTACTCTAGAACAGTCTGAAAATCATTTATTTGTATTTAAGTTAAAGCTTCAATGCTTCTGCTATGTGTTAATTCTCTCTTCTCTTTATCATCCCGCTTCCCCCTTAGCATTCTGCCCACCCACTTCCCTGCTTTCTTACTTCTCAATACAAAATTATATAAAACCCACTAAGCATCATTTTCCCTTAGAGGAAACAATACTAAACTTTACTGCCTGTACAGTTACTTTGGCAACTTAGAATAACTTCCAGCTTGGATTTTTCTGTCAAAAATGCATTTTGAAGGTAAGTAATAGAAGTCTTAATGTGTTTCTAGGAATATTGGGGAGTTAATCTCACTCTTCATTTTCAAACTACTACCATACATATTTCTTATAAATATTAAAATGAATGAACATAGGATTCTGAATTGTGTATAACCAAAGAAATTGTCAACTTCAAGAATGATTTTAAAACTATACATGACTATCTATGAATTTACTCATGCATTTTATACTCTTCTTACTTGAAATAAATTTTAAGCCTGGGCCACCCTGTTCTTTGATCTTGAAGTTACATCCTTACAAACTAAATGAGACAAACCTCCTCTTTCAGTACACCTCTTCAATCATTACGCTTCATCAAAGAAAGAAGACCATAAAGCTCCTAACTCTAGTCAGGGCATGGAAAATTTTGTGTCTGGGGCCCATCAAGAGCAGACAATTGACTATTATAGTACAATGGGATTCTCTCTCCTCTCCTGGTGTCCCCCAACTCATTTCATCTATATTTACATATACCCAAGCACCTTTCTATTTCAACTCCCCAGCAACAGATAAAATAGAGAGAGACAGAGAGAAAGAGAGACAGGTGATGGAGGGGGGGGGAGGAGGGGGGGGAGGGAAAAGGGAAAAAGGAAAAGAAAAAAATGAGAAGAGAGGAGGAAAAAAGGCAAGAAAAAGGAAAAACAGATTGCACACCTTTTTGTAGAATAAACAAGGGGATGGAAGAAGTAAGCTACAGACATTATAATGGAATTGGAATACTGCATACCTTTTAATTCTTATACCAACCCTCTGGCCTTTCTTATTGACTTGTTACAGTTGAGGAGTTTAAGAAGTTGGTTATCAGAGGTTTTGTGCAATATGCCAAATGTCACATACCTAGAAAGTAGGAAGTGGAAGGACCAAAGCTGAGGGTCAGATATGATAGATTCCAAGCCCCAAACATTTTCAGTCTATTTTCCTTGGGATGTTTCCATTTGTAAATGAAAGAGTGACAAATTCTCTCTAATTTCTACAACCACACAGACACATCTTTGCAGGTTTGTGTGACATTGCTATCAGGCAGAGGAGCAGCCAGCACTGTTATTTGGGGGTAACACTGATCAAGAAATACCAAAGAAGTTATCTGCTAGTGTCTCCTCAACATGTTCCCTTCCAACCACACTAAGAGTCTTGTTCTCCAGACAAGCAAATTCCAGCAGCCAAAAACTTTCAAGAGTCACCTATTGGTAGGAGCTAAAAGGAAATGAAAGAAGTTGAATTGGAGTTAGAGAAACTGTGCAGTGGCAAAATCTGCAGACACAGTCAGAACGGTGCATGAGTAGCCAGTGAGAAAGCTAGTGTTCAAATTACTGTCACAATGAAGGCATTGATGGTGGTCAACCAGTTTTAGCCAGAGAAAGAGCATGAGAAGACTATTTCAAAGCCAAGCTAAGTAAAATGACTTGTGTTCTTTGCCCTTAGTCCTTTCTCCCTGCTCCCCAACTAGATTAGTAGAAATGTAGAACATTCCTCATTATTGGCAAGCCTGAACTTAGAGAGAGGGGAGCGGTTTAGGACTATAGTTTTCAACTGAACTATACTGACATTTTAATAGCTAAAAATAACCACAGAGGAGTTAAAAGTGCCTCATATGTTGAGGATAAAGATTCAGTCTCGCATAGTTGGGAACAGAGAATGGAGAAAAATTAAACCTTATATTTGTACTCATAAAATTTCTGCTTCTACAGGACACTTTATTATTATTGAATCCTCAGAAAAACAGTGAAGTGAGTACAGTGTTTTTGCCACGTTTCAGGCTGGATCGGTGGCATTCAGAGATGTAGAAGAACTTGGCAAATTAACAATAGGGGACAGAACCTAGATTCAAAGTTGTAACTTTCTAACAACAGACTGCTGCAAACCATTATGCTATACTGTTTCACAGGTTAACAACACACACCCCCAAAGCATTTACCATTTAACTGTGGTCACAGTAATTGAGTTCAATTCTGTACTACTTTGCAAACACCAGAGGATAGTTATTTACAAAGAATTTTTTATCTTATTCGAAAGTATATATGATGCAAAAAAGAAAAGGAATATATACCATGCTATCAGGCATTAAAAAAACACACAAAATGAATTGCAGGAAGTACACCATTATTGACATTGGGAAGTAGAGTAGGAAATAGGACTTATGTTCAGTTTTTTTCTGCTTCTTAACATTATATGTTTTATAAATTCCCTGAAATGATCTTGATTGTCTTTATAATCACTAAAAACTCCAAGAGGTTTGGAAGGAAATGTTCTGCTATTCTACTACACATTTTCTACAAATTATATAATAATTTCATTGATTTAGCTGATTTTGAACTTACTAAAAATAGTCCAAAAGTTAGATATTTATAAAACAAGTAACTTAATCTAATAAGGAATATTTAAAAGGTCAGCTGAGTGATTTTCAATTGAGATTTTATAACTTTCATTCCACCTCTTAAAACTTAATGCGATTTTTAAACATCGCCATGATCCCAAATTGTGGTTACAGATGTTTATTTCAGTTAGCAAGAATGTTCAGTAAATAACCTTATGGTACAGACTGTAAGAAGGCAAACTCTCCAAAAACTTGTAAACTCTATTTTCAGCTTTTTTCTAAAGTTACAAAATTTACAAAATCACCAATATTATATAAGAGAAGTGGGCACAGAGCAAGCACAGATTTCATACACAGAATGACATAAAATCCATTCACACACGTCACAGCCACACAGTAAAGCTACTGGGGCCTCTTGCAGCTGTCTGAAAGCCACAGAAAAGCGATTACAAGTCAGAAAGCAGTGAGAGGCACTGAGAGTCCTTTTGTTTTAACGCCACATTCCTTTCCAATGCCTCTCGGTTTCTTTCAACCTCACACAGTATTTTTGGTAAAGATCCCTCTGTGTATAATACCCCTCTGAGGTCAGAAAAGCAATATTATAATGACCATTTGGGCAATTGTCTTATTACAAATTACCCGTGTAATTTTGCCAACAGACAGACCAGAATGTCTGGCAAAATCATTTTCATTAGAACGAATCTAACCTGCAAAGCATACCTCAGGAAAGCCACAGGGCTTGAGGCGCATGCGTGGTCAGACAGCACCAGGAAGAGGAGCCCTCATCTCACTGGCTTCCCCTTTCAGCTCCATTGCATCTTATTGTGCCTTGGTTTCCCTGCTTGTAAATGAGAAAACTAAGGGAAGCATCCCCTTCCAGGAATGTGTAAGCATCTACACAGTATTTTCCTGAGCATTCTTGAAAGACTGGATATCATAGAATTAATAAGATACAGAAGATTCTGAAAATTTTGATTCTATAAAATGGAGATAATAGCAATAATAATACTAATTACACTGTAGTCTCCTCAATACTGGCTCTTGTACGAAACAGCAACTAGAGGTAAACTTTAAGCATGTGCCTAGAAGTGGTTTTATTCAAACAGAGATTGTCTGAAATTCGATTCTTTGGGGAATTTTCTCTCTATGACCCACGCTCCGTTTCCCTTGACCTCTATATAGTCTTTGCTCCTTGCAGTTTTATGGTTTCACTGATGACAGTATTTAGTTTTTTCCTCTTCCTATAAAGAATTTATAATTTAATTATTCTACATTTTACATAACCTGTGTGTGTAAAGATAGGAAATATAAATGCCAGCTACAGAAATTTGCTGTGCTATGTTTAAAATGATCCAATATAATTTAGATTTAGGGAACTCAGTTTCCTAAAGGATGATACATCATGTATTTTCTCCTCCCTTTAATATAGCTTTGGTTGAATTTCTGTTTTTTAAAAAAAAAAAATTGGGAAGGAAAGCAAAAAGAGAATATTGTTTATTTAAAAGAAGATCAAAAAAAAAAAAAGATTTTGGGAATAGGAAAGAGAGCAGCCCATAGTTTGTAAATGAAGAAAATAAGAGCATTGTAGAATCTTTGTTCTGCAGGGTATGATAGCAAATGTTACTTCATCCTAAGCATTAGAAAAAAATGGACTAAAATTTTGTTTCTTGGAGTTTAGAGGAAAAAATGTGAAGCAAAATGAAAAGTCGGTAACAAAACTGTTACAATAGAATATGTTAAATGTATATGACTGTATTTTTTAGACATTAAACTCGAATATGGCTCACCAAATAATAAAAATAAATACTCGTGTATATTACAGTCTTTAACAGGTCAATAGTCAAAGGAAAGCTGGTTGACCAGGATGATGACAATTTTTTCTACATGATTAAAGAGATAAATACCCACTCAACATAAAGCATTTCTCAGAACAGCTGGGTAACTTTATAGCCCTCTGTAATTCACATCTTTTACCTCCAAGACTTACTGTCTGAAGTCTTACAAAAAACGATAAATAGGCAAAATATACAATAGTGAATATGGCCTCATCTCCCAGCAGAACAGACCATTCGACCATAAAACATTTTATGATGCATGTATACAGTTTAGGCTCATCCAGGCTCTTAGATTTGAAATGAAAGCAACTGAGAGCTCTAAGATGCTCCAATATTCTGGCCTTTAAGCTTCAAAAATTCAGTTAAGGTGCATGCAGTCTTTAAACTTCAAAATAAATCTTAAATTGTTACTTACTACCTGTTGAATAATTTCATCCTATAAATACTGCCTAGTTCCTCGAAATTCTTTGTTTTCTAGGCATCTTTCCACCAATGAAGTAAAAGCCACTAAAGAATTGGGTTTTCATTCTTTCCCTTTGAAAATAACTCTGACTGGGGTCCTAGTAAATTTCCTGATGGATGATATCTGAAAAGTGTGTGTGCTCATCCCTGCTCTCTTTTAGAACCTTCTGCTTTCCTCACAAATATTTTCTTTCTTCCGCAGGACAGATTGTTTGGCATGAGACTCTGCATAACAAGGGGAACATTCCAGAACCTATAATACAGAAATTAAATCAGGTCAGCTAACAGCCCAATGTTTACCTACAAATCTTAAGAATTATCAACATTGAAAAGTCCAGAGGGAAAAGACGACAACATCTGGCATAAAAACTCCAAGGTACAAACATCAGTGGCAGAAAATGGCTTAGAATTATTTTACAAAGGATTAGCTAATTCTTCCATAAAAGGATATTTTTAATGCATACTTGAAAAATAAGATACTGAGGAAAGAGGAAGGTGAGTGATGACAGAGTTACTGCCTGGACACTGGGATGGGAATTTAAGTACCAAAATACCTCTGGACCACCCACCACCCACTCCATCCACCAAGAATAAAGCAGCCTCTGGGGGTGACACAAAACCCATGGATGACTAGGAGCTAAGAAGAGATGTCTGTTGGGGTGACCCAGACTTGAACTTAAAGGAGATGAAAAGAGAGCTGGGATAGCTACTTTTAATCCATTCAGTAACTACAACTCTAGTGAACATAGTTAACAGAAAGCATCCTCAAGGCCAGGTCTCCTGAAGAGTTTTATAACCATATTCCTATGAACATAGAATGATCTTCAGAACAAATGATGGTCTCTGGCTGGAAAGTGCCATAAGCTTAAGAAAACTGCAAGAGAGGACAAAGCTGATCAGGGAACAGATGGAAACAGTGCCTAGATGAGAAAGAAAAGGAAAGTATGAAGCAAGAGGGGAAATGTAAGAAATAGTAAAGAAAAGAAGAGAAATAAGGATGAAAGATAGAATACAATATAGTCCAAATTTAGTTTCAAAGAAAAACTAAAGAAATGAGAAACTTAAAACTTTCTTAAAATAAAGCAAGTTAAAAAGAAATGTTATCTTTAGTTCATTGTAACGTTAATCTAATCTCAAATCACTAATGAAAAGAAACATCTAAAACCACTTCTCTTATTCTCACCTGATCCCATTACTATCTCATAGTCTTCTCCTGGGTTGAGGAGTTACCCAATTTTTATCTTTATGGCTTTCAAGGTTAAGGAAAAGCACAACGGAAATCCAAGCTTTATTTGCACATAGGTATTTTTGAAAAGAAAAAGAGCGCATTTCCTAATGCAACAAGAACTCCATGTGTTTTTTAAAGTAATTGCTTCAGAGTTTGTTGGTTTTCTTTCTCAGACGAAAACACAGAATGAGCTGCCAAACTTGTTGGTGTTACTTTCCTTAAGTTTTGTCTTTAATATGATGGTTTTAACTATGTCCTCATCCCCAAAATCAACGTGAGCAGGTCTGAGCTCAGGAGTTCAGTGGTATGTTTTGAGATCTAAAAAGTGACTGACTTTCATCAGCTATCTACCTTCCAGACCTCCCTGTCTGTTAACTGAAGATATGGCTCAAATTTGTCCAACCAAAGGACTCCCTGAGCTGGTTGTTAAAGTCCATATTCTTACTGCCATTCAAGAATTAATAATTCTGAATCTAGGGTGACGGGATATTTGACTTTTTAGTAAAGGTCCCAGGTGATTCTAAATTCAGGCATGTTTAAGAACCATTGCAAGAAGGAACAATCCTTACAGAATAAATCATGTGTGATTTTGTTGTCCCATTTTGAGTGATATACGACAACAAAGAAATATGGTGCCATAGGAATTATTACAATAGACATATAAAACTTTCACTAAGAGTTTTTTTGAATTGTGTATCAAACTGTCATTCGATCACCTTTAAGAAATCTGTACAGAAGCCAGATAGTATCCTATGGGAACAAATAGGCTTGAGAAAAAAAACTGCACCCGATTGCCTGTAAATGTAACCAAGAGCCAAATGTTCACTCCAGGCACCTGTGAACAATCCATGTTTGACATATGACATGGAGAATGATCATTTGTTTTAGACTCCGTGGCCAGCACCTCTGTAGATTTATGGTGATAGAGAAATTCATTCCCTTAGCTTTTAGTCCAATAGAAGTTAAATTCTCAATTTATTACTTTATAACCTTTGCCACAAAAACCAGTTGAACGCTATAAACAGAAAATTCTTTCTTTGGTTGTGTAATATGTAGCCACAGAAGATGGACTTACAAGAAGTGTTTTCAGTGTGGTGTCTCACGTGGCATAAGGAAATAAAAATAATAAAATCTTGGATACTCTAAGAATTGATTACAGTATTTTCTAAATTCTTCCAGAGCTGTCAGCTGCTCTCTAAAGCTTTTTAGATTGGCACCTTAAAAACTAATTGGCTTAATTCTTTTCAAAGTTCATCACCTATAATTAATGAACTAAAAGACTGAGAGCATGAAGATTTTCAGGTCTGCAGTTTATAATCCCTTGGATTTTAAATTTACTTGACCTCTCGTCTCTCCTTCCCTTTAAACATCACATTCAGGCAAAACATGGAAGAGAACCTGCTACTCATTGTATTGATTAGCTCCAAATCCTAGTAAATAGTTGAAATGTTGTATCCTTAGATATTCTGAGCCTCTTTATCCCAAGTTTTGTTAATTCCTACCTAGCACTAGCGTCACTCTCTTCAACAAAACATTACTTCTCATCTTCATTTTGCTGTGACCCCCACCCCCGACAGCAAAGACTGACTAAAACTCTCCATCTTAATAGCCGCAGAAAAATTATTTGCTACATCCTACACTGACATAGACACTGAAAGACAGTCTTACGTTAAAAAGATTTCTCTTTATTTTTACAATATAAATAATCTGATAATATACATACAAATTATAATAGAAAATAAAATCTGAGCCTAAGTAGTAATTTGGAGCCCAAGATAAGGAAAATGATAGTAGGTAAACACTCAACTGTTTAATGAAGCTCAGTCTCTAGCCCCATACACATTACTCCTCAGTATATAGAGAAAACTTTGAGGATGTAATTTGCTCTCCTACTCTTGATTATCTTTGAGGAATCGAAGGAGCCCAGTTTTCATGAGCAAGTGTTCCGTTGTTCAAAAGGTAGATTACAGACCTACAAACTGACTGGATATGGATACTTGCAAAGTTCCAAAATTATTTTTGAGCATTTAGAAAAGGATGTAGTAGGCATTAGAGGATGGCACAGGTATACTATAAGGAATGGAACTTTAAAAATAAAAATACTATACTGACATAGCAAGACAAAGCTGTAGATACAGTGAAGTATAATTTGAAACAGAGATCTGATAATATCTCCAACAATATTCTTGTTTACAGGATGAGGAGACATTGCAGAGATGAAAGCTGGTTTAGTTATACCCTCAATCTTATTCTAGAAGTCATTGTACACCAAAAACACCAGTGATGCGCCATGTAATTACACTACTGACCATATCTTGATCAACATTTATGTTAAATGGCTTAAAAGGAACCTTGGGAAATTAGCTTATTGAATTGATAGACGACAAAATTCTTGGTGGGAAATTCTTGCCCAATTGATTCAATTATAGAAGACTCATTTCAAAAAGATAATCAGGCTGGAATAATGAGACTATATTTTTAAATGGAAACAAATACACACACACATGCATACACAAATATTCCATACATTTATAAAATTATTTGCTTAATAGATCAAAGGCAAAAAGTTAGGGTAACTTGGTTTAGGAGCAGTTAGGGTAGAAAATCACTAGAAGACTTAGTTGACTATTAGTTTACCACCTAGACAAATGAAGGAAGTACTAGGAAGCCCATTTACAATCAGCACCATCTGTGATCTCCAGCTCAGCTTTATCAGCAGTAAAGCTGATATTTTTATTCCTGGTTTATACTTGCATCACTTTCTCAATTGGACCAAAAATCATGGGCGAGAGAGGTATTATTAAACTCAAACAAGTGGTTTATATTCTTGATTACCTTTCCCCGCTCTCATTCTCATTTCACAGATGAGAACACTGAGGCTTAGAAAACTTGTGTACTTACCTCAATTCAGCCCATAGGTAAAATCAGGACTTGAGCCTGGATCTGCTCTGCTCTAAAGCCCTTACCATTAACCATACTTCTCCAGCTCTCCAGCAGGAGGGAGAGTAGGGTCCTTCCCACACATAGTAGAACACTTTTTAAGAGAAACATGAATCAACTGAAGTGTAGCCAAAGAAGGAAGTCTTGCCTTCATGCTGTCACCGACAAAGTGTATGATTTTAAATCAGGTCCTAATGTCTCAGATCCCCAAGTTTCTCAATCTGTGAAGAGAGAGGATTACAACATCCGCCTAACCAATTGGTGTAACTGAGGAAGATAATTTAGATAATAAGGTAAAGATGTTTTGAAAAGTTTAAATTATTAAACAAGACAAAGGCTTTAACAGAGACTTCAACATGATTCATCCTTGAAAAACAAAGAAATCCTTGTAATTTTTCTACCATTTGCAGCGAATTTGAAGCCAAAAGCATGCTTCTAACAAGGAAGACACAGGAAATGAAGCAAATTGAGACATAAGGGAAATATTGAAAGGAAAGAGACAACTGGATGACAGTTATCTGGAGGAGTGGGGAAGAGAGAGATGTGTCACTTAGAGACAATATGATGGTACAGAAACTGTGATTTAGAGCTTTGTAACATGAACAAGAGGGAAACTCGGTCAAAACTGCGGTAAAGCATGAGAGAGGAATGTACCACAGCACTGCATCACTTAACATTCTTTCTCTTGTCACTAAAAGGCCAAAACCATCTTGACACCTATACTTTGGGGATGACGCTGCCACAGTTTGGTTTCATCTGTAGAAACAGAAAGTGTATGAATTTTTATAGGTTTCATTGTATTTGTTGCCTGTATCTTCTGCCAGAATGATATTAATAGCAAACTTCTTTCCCCCCAAAGAAGTTAGTGTTGTAATATTGCAAACATAGACGTGGAGCCCTCATTGCCTCACTAAAATAAATAGTTTTATTTCACAGAGAACACGATGGCTATCCAGTTTGTGTAGGTACTTTATCATTTTACAGGCTCTCTGTGTACAGAAAAAAATGCAAATAATAAATCGGGACTGCCAGGAGACAGACAAATACATAAACCAATTAAAGATCAATATTTTAGAGGGTAGCAGAGAATTAAGAAGATTGAATGCAAACAAAGCTTTAAAATGCAACAAGTTTCCAAAGGCTGGTTAGTGAAGATTTATGACCGACTTTATGCAGCTCGCATTTACCTGATATTCCTTGCCTTCACACACTTCATGACTCCTAAACATGTCTTCCAAAGCCTAGGTAAAAAAATGAGATCAGAAAAGACTTTTCTGCACCAAATTTTCTACCCTTCCATCATTCTCATCACCTACATCCCTGAAACTGTCTGAAATTCTATCATTTGAGTCTTTTTGTTTGACTTTGTTGACTTTTAAGAATATACTATCACAGGACAAATACCATGTTCTGAAAAATCTAACTCATAAAATACTTTATCAACTCAGTTTCTTGTGAAATGAATAAGAATGAGCTACAGGGCATTTGGGGGGGCAGGGCACGGGCAGTATTAGAAGACAAAGATTGGTTTGGCAGAGTTGAAGTTCCAGGAAAAAGCAAGTCTGAGTAATAGGCAGCTAGGCTTCATAAGTTTCATGAGGATCTTGGATGAGAGTGAGCAAGCAAAAAGAAAGGATGCTTAGACGGGATACGAGTGTTAAAGCATGTCTTATTCAATGTCACAATTATCCTCCAGGAAAGGTTACCGTACTCTCGTACCATAAAGAATAATCATTAAACTCTCATCATACAGTATTGACAAGAGATATGAAATGGATACTTGAATTTGAATGACGAGCCTCAGATTAAGAAAGACGTATGATAAATCATGTGTCTTTAAAGGTCAGAAAAAAATTATCCTATATGCTACCTCATTAACTTACAAGTCATGATCTGGGGGGTGGAATTGGGGAGAGAGTATTAATGCAGTTATTTCTTTTTCCGTCTTGAGTCATCTTCTTTTAATTATTGCTTTTAAGATGTAAGAGGGGAAAGAAAAAGAAAGAACAGAATTTCACATTGAGGGAGATGGGTAGAGAGGGGAGACCCCAGGAAGATGGAGACTACATAAAAGGTTAGAAGCAACAGAAACTCAGTGGGGAGATGAGGTACACCCAGAAACCAGTCCAGGGCTGTTTGACAGATAATATGTAAGTGCCAAAGGTAGCTTAATGATTCTGGCAACTTTCATGGTAGCATTTGAAACTCCTCTCTGAATATCTGTGCTTTTCCCCACCCCCAACGTCATTAACCTGATTTCACATTTTTTTTTCTATGCAATAGAATATAAAATCATAACAGTGAAGGAATGAGAAAGAATAAACACAGCCCAAATTTTTAAAAATTAGATAGCAAAATAATTAACCTTGAAAATCTATGCAGGGTAAGGACGAGGTTTGGGAGTAAAGCCTGGGTTTCCCAGTAGGGCTGTTGACATTCATAATGCAGGAAGTCTGAGAACATTATTACCTTTGTACAGGGGATTCAATTCCCAACTCTCTAATTCTGTGAAAAGTTTGATAAGCATATTTTTAAATGACTTTCCAGCTTTCTCAGCCTAATTTCTTTAAAACTAATTACCACATTCTTAATTTAAATGTGCAAGTTCATTTCCTTCACATCTTGGAAAGAAACACATGTATAAAAATGTCTTCATCCCCAGATATTCAAGTGTTGAAATAACTTTCCAGGCCCAAGTGGAGCTGCTCCTGCCTGGGGGGCCACTTTAGCAAACCCAGACTCAGATAACCCTCAGGTCTCTGCCAATGCTCGGCTTGACAGGAAGCAGCAAACCCAGTCAGCCAATCCTCAAACGGCCAAACCACATATGGGCCTTCTCACCTCAAACAAGGACTGTCTACATGGCCCCGTCCAATCAGACAGTTTCTATTTTTCTCTTCCTTGTTCTTTATTTTTCATCCCTTAAAACCTTCCTGCCTTCTGCCCCATTGCACAGTGCTCCGAAAGGAGACTGTCCCCTTCCTAAAGTGTTAAATCCAGTTTGTTTGTATCACCTAAATTGTCTTATTTAATCACTGTTTTAAACAAAAGTGTGGAACACTAGTTGCTGCATTTTTAATATAATCCTTCTCACATGACTATATTTTAGACGTTGAAAGGAATATTAAATAACGATGCTTCTATTACTTTGCACATTATAAGCAAGGCATTTTATGTTCATTGTCTCATTTTCTTAGCCCGTGCTAACAAATACTTTAAAAAATAAATCATGTTATCTTCTTACTTTGGTTTATAACTTTCCCTTTATTTAACTTAACTCAAATAGGGAAATTAACTTCTAACGCCATCCATTACTTTGCTAATGGCAACTCCCAAACTTATAAGGACATACAGTATTACTGTATATTTAAACAAACTTAATATGCTCCAGAGAATTCCTAATGTTTGGAAATCTCCATTAGTTCCACACCACATATTTAGGATTTCTCTGTTTCTTTCCTCTCTCTCAAGTTGTTTTCCCATAGCATATTTTTTGTCAGAACATCTCTGTTAGCTATAAACTTTCAGAACTTTATTTTTAACACTTGCATTTGTACCCCATTTCATTTATAGAACATAAATCTGTCTTATATAACAAACCTCTTCTTTTAAGTTCTACACTGTCATTTCAGACTGACCACTTGGACAGACACTTCATTCAGTCACAATTTCTTCTGGCCTCACGAGTGCAGCTGGGGGATTAGAACTTTTTCCATCACTGAGTAATTTTTATTCGAGAAAGATTTGAAGTCTTCAAAAATGGGCTAATTTATTCCATCTATGCTTAAAGTGCCATAAGCAATCTAAGAATTGCCCAGTCAGTACTTTGTTCCTGCTACATAGGAAAAAAAAAAAAAAAGCGGGAAGAAGAAAGAAGTGTAAGAAAAGAAAAGAAAAAAAAAAGAAAAACCTTGGGAAAAAACATCCACAGTGATTTATGTTTGCCATATTTCTGGAAGATACTTGCACAACTTTTACTCTGGGACAGCTACTTTAAGACAAGTCAAATATGCTTTATTTGGCTAGGATTCACATAACTTCGACAATGATTTATACTGGAACTAATCAATACAAATAGAAAAAGATAATGTTCCCATTCTCAGTATTCTCATGAGAACTTCATTGACAACAGAATTCTAATTGTGGTTTCCACTGTGTGCTATAGAAGCACAGAAAAGGACTTATCCCAATTTGGCCATGTGCAGTGGGAGGACAGGTCAGTGAGCTCTCTTAAGAAACTTCTGACCTGAGTACTAAATAATGAATACATTTTATCAAGGTAAAGAAAATGGGGAAAGAACATCCCAGAGAAAGAATAACTGGCACAAAAACTGCGAGTTTGAAAGAACACAGTATTTATAGAAAACTCTACTCTGGTCAGCATTTCTGAATTCAGAGTTGTGGGGTATAAATTTCAGGCAGGCGATGGAAGGTCTGGTAGCAAAGGTCCAAGGACATTATAGTAAGGAATTGGAACCTTAATCTGTAGATGAAGGGAAACCATCATATAAACAAATATGCATTTTGGATAGATCATATCAGTGACAAAGACAAATTTTAGGGAAGTAAGATTGAAGGCAAAGAAATGTAGGAGAGAAAAAATCACTTTTTCTCTACTCAGGTTTATTGGCTGTGGCCTCACAAATCAGACTGACAAAGATTAACAAAAGGGAAACAGAAGTTTATTAATACTTGCAGTATTCCTACACATGGGAGTACTCAGTGATGGGTAACTCAAAGGGGTGGTTGGAATTGGGGTTCATACAGCATCTTAGCAAAAAAAAAAAAATTTATAGACAAGTGACAAGAAAAATGAGAGGACTTTGAGCCTTCAGGGGTGTAAATTGGAGGAGGCAAATATATGGGGGAAATGATGATAGATAAGGGCTGGTTGGAAGGTTTTGCTGGCGCAGACTCTTTCCTGGTGCCATCTCTAGGCTGATAAGGCTCTAGAGTTGTCCCTGGTGATTAACTGCTGCCCTTCCTGGTGAAGAGGGGAGGGGGCGTCACCTTTACAAATTTATATTCTGCTTTTAGACAAACAGGGGAAGGGCAGACAATTTTTCTTGTATTTGCTTCTTCTCAATTGCCTTCAGCTCAAAAGAATCCTTACGCCAAAGAGACATTTTAGAGTGGCATATTCTGCTATGTTTGAGATGCTAGTATGAAGGAGATGGTAAATACCACGCAAAACAGGATAGGGTTCTAAAGAAGGTAGAGATATTAGGGATGAACAGAGGAAGACACAGTCAATGCAAATTTAGAAGACAAAAAAAAATTATCAGTACTGACTGGTCCTACAGCAAAGAGAGGGAGGATTTTAGTGTGTATGACTGTATGCATGGCAGTCCTACCAACTAAGGAGAATGTTAGAAAAATAATACATAGCCTGGAAGAAGATGACTAGAGATACTAGAGACGCCCAGGAGGAAGCTGGATTTCTCAATATCAATCTCATAGAATGAAGCCAAGTCTAAATTAGGAGTCTGTTATGAAAGGTGGTTAAAATGAAGAGTGTGACTGAGATCAAAGAGGGGTTGCTGAGTAGATGTGAAACCAGAAATGGTCACAGACAAGAGATTACAGACTAGCAAGGCTAAAAAAATACCAAGGAAGACTGTCAATGATGAGGAGGGACACCGGAAGGGAGAGAGTTGTTGAAGCCAAAGGAAAGTGGAAGTTTCAAGGACAGAGTGGGCAAAATCGTTACTGGAGTGGCTATCTCCCATCTAATAAAAACTGGAACTTTTTGCTTTGCTGATTTAGAGGTGCATAGGGATCTCTGGGGCGGATGGGGGCAGGGCACTTTTGTTGCAGTGTAATGCCTAAGTAGAGACAAACAATACTCATTACTCTTTTTTTAAAAATATATACAATACCTAAAATATATATTCCACAGTCAGAATGTATAATCAAAAATTCCACTCCCACCTACCCTTCCCGTGAAGGGACACAAACGTTTTGTTTTGTTTTGTTTTTGAATGGGAGGAATGGAGTATGTTCACAAGGTGAGGGGAAGCAGCCTGCGGAGAGAACACCATGATGATACAGAGGAACAAGGACAATTAAGAAGCAGTGGCAGGAGAGGCAATCAGTTCAAGAGCCAATGTAGAGGAATGTTGCCTTACACAATAGGAAGGCCACCCGGCCTTAAAACTGCAGGGAAGGAAAGACTGATACACGCTTAGGTGGATGCATTCGTTGGGTTAACCTATTCAACTTCAGTGTGCAACCGTTGCTATGCACCATCAAAGGAATCAAAGCTACAAATCTTTATTTTACCATTTTCCAGGCTGCTCAAGAGCTTAAGCACAAATAAGTGAAACGGTAGGGTCAAAGCGTGCTAACAAAGTAGAACTGCAAAACGCAAGCTAAAATTTCAGACTTGGACACAGCATTAAGATAAAGTAGCCTAGTAATAAATATTAAGTACCTACTATGTCCAAGGCAATGTGACAAGCATTTTACAAGCATAAAGTAATTATCCTCATTTATTATTCTCAATAATCACATTAATTAGTCCTATTATTGTTCCCATATCATAGATGAGGCAACTGAGTCTTAGAAAAATTAAATGACTTGCCCATCCAGTGTTTCACAACCAATAAAAGCATAAGATGACAATTATTGTTCAGGCCTGTCTGACTTCAAACATATTTTCTTACCCACCCTATCATATCCCCACATCAAAGGCTCAACTCAACTTTCAATCTCATCCCTCTCAACAGGCAATCGCTCAGCAATGGACCTAATGTTTGTGCCCCCTAAAAATGCATATGTTAAATTCCTAACCTCACATGTGATGCTACTAGGAGGTGGGGCCTTTGGGAGCTAATTAGGTCATGAGGGTGAAGCTCTCATGAATAGGATTAATGCCCTTATAAAAGGAACCCAGAGAGCTCTCTAACCCTCTCTCTCCACCCAGTGAGGATACAATGAGAAGACAGCAGTCTGCAACCCCGAAGAGGGCTCTTCCCAGAAACCAACCATGCTGGCATCCTCATCCTTGGACTTCTAGCCTCCAGAACTGTGAGAAGTAATCTTCTGCTCATAAGCTACCCAAGTCCATAGCACTTTGTTATGACCGCCTGAATTAAGACACTTTCCTTGTGGATGTCAGGTGTGAATGCCTTCAAAGTGCCGACTTTCCTTGCTTTGGATGTCATTCTCTCCTTCAGTCCAAAGTTGGCCCCTCATCTACTCCCTGCCACAGTGACATGAGGAATAATGGAAGTCAACTTGATCTAGTCGTCATCACAGCTGTCAATAACTTACTAGTTACCCATAATGAGAAAAGACTTAGATATGACTGAATTGAATAGTGAGCTAGGAAGCCTATACAAATTAAAATCTGAGGAGCTCAAATAAAAAAAGGAAAATGTTTGTTACAGGATTCATACATTAGAAAACAGAAAGTGGTGCCTTCTATCCAGTGCATCTGCAGATTGTGAAGGAGTGTAGAAAAATAAAAAATCAATAAATTTAGTACCTAAAACCAAAATTATACTTTACACTCATTTCAAAATAGTAAATTGAGACATAATTTAGTTTCTAAATCCCCATGTTATACAGTTGCCACTGAATTAAATATTCTTTCAAGAATAAGAGGATTTTACTCCACAAAACTTCAAGATACATCTGTTGTTTTAATTCTGCAAAACAGAGAAGCTAATTTCATTGATTTTTAAAAATTCCTCAAAGTTTTTTTTTCTCTGCATTTACAGGTTCTCTCTGTGAGCTGCTTCTATGTTAGTCTAATTACAGAGAGGTCAATTTCAGCATTTAGATTTATACACACACACACACACACACACAATTACTTCATATATAACCGTAAAGTAACGTAATAATGTGTATAGATTCACACCATGGAAAAGATGTAGGATTGAAACCTAATTACTAGCTAAGGATGGTAATGGAAAGGGATAATACAATGTTTAGAACTGGTCCTTTAAGCCATGCTGCCTAGAAAGAGCTTCACAGAGAAGATATCTGATAGAGAAAGAAGGCAAGGGGACCTGTGCATAAGGAAACACTCTTCTGTTTCAGAATCTGCGAGACTGGATTTTAAAAGAAAAATATTTTTTATTCACTATTATTGCTGATGCTGATTTTTTTTTTAATTTTCGTCACCTAGCTGGTTAACTTGACACTGTTGAATTTCTAGCAAGTCTAATTTGAGAGACCTCTTTCAAAACCCTTCTACTTCCATATCCTAAGTAAAAGAAGGGGTTTCTATGTTCAACAACACTAGGTGTTAGATGCTTCAGTTGGTTCTGAAGGGCTCTGTGACATCTCCTTCTCAGCTTTAATTTGAAAGGACAGATTCTTTTCCGGGTTTAACTTGAATCTTCCCTGATGAGAAAGAGAAAAAAAATGAGCTCTCAAGATCTTTTGATTTTTATAAATGTAAGTAGTCATTCACGTTGAAGAGTTTGTTATTCTCAGCATCTTGAAAATAATTTTCCAGTGAGCATCACGCCCTTGCAACTTTCAGCTCGTTAATATTCTGCCTTTACATACAGCCTTTTTATTAACGCTCTAAATTCAGGAAAGGGGAACAACTATGTCTTTTCAACCCGTTGAAATTCCCTCACTCTTCCATTTTCACCATTGTTTCTTAAATCACAACTCTATGGAACCACTTTTAAGAGTAAGCTTTAATGGTTTAACAGGTAACTTTTGGAAGTTACCTTTAATCCAAATACCTACACCTTTTGTTCATGACTGGGAGGGGGGCAGAATCTCTTATCAGATAAACTCAATTTGCAACTTGCCCAGTGATGGAATTTTGTTAAGTTACACTGTATAGTTCCAATAAAAATCTTGATCACATGTTTCAAGAGATGGCAAACATTAACTAAATTATAAATCACCATCTCAACTATCTGAGATAACCCATCTCAACACTTTCCTGAGATAACCTTATTAATATATCAGGAAAGGGTCATTGTACTTACAATATATCCATGGGTAATAATTCTCCTTCGAATTAGATGCTAAATGAGCCCTATTTTATTCATTTCCAGACACAATCACATTTAGTATAGAGTCCTGTGTACACTGTGCAGTGTATGGACATTAAAAAATAATGACAGTAAATTGGTTGGTTCCTATTCCAGTTATGTGAGGCAATACTGTAGTTTATAAAGAGATTTCTAGGATAGCTGCACATTTGGCTATATTTATTTTCTTGATAACTGTCCTACATAGACTGATGTTTGCTATCTATTCACTTCTTTCTTTCCTTTCATGGTTTTAATAAAACAAATTTCAAGAACTTGCCTTAATCCTAAAAGATAACAGTATAGGAAAAGGAACAAAAGAAACTATTAAAAGGCAGAAGTTATCAATTTAAGATACCCGATTAAAAGAATTAAATTTCTCCCACCTGACTACATAATAAGTAAACTACTCTCTGCATTCAAAGTGAAATAAAGGATTGAGGCAAATTAATTTGCATAATAAAAGCCAAAATATCACTTTTACCTAAAATATTCAGATTATTAATGGTAAGATGTTTCTATATAGAATTATGCAAATAATTACTCAAAGTCTGTCATTTATAATGAGTCTCTAAATCGTCTTTTAGTTCCACACCTCCATGACATTATTTGCAAACAGACACTGAGCCTGTTCTTTAGAAGGTAAACATGGTAGCCCCTAGCTGTCTAAATATGAACATAAATGTTAGTTTGTAAGATAAGATTTGCAACATTCGAAATAAGGTTGTTAGCTAATAAAAATTTTAGTAAACTGGTTTCTAAGGGACTAGTTAAGAGCCAAGTAAGATAATCCACCCATCTTTACTATAAATGAAATAGAAACTATGTTGATGTTGATTACTAAAATTATAATTAATGACCTTTTTCTCAGGCTCTGAGACAAATGGACTTGAGAGTATCTCCTATCCTTGACAAGCGGCCCTAAAGGTCCTTAGCACGGGTTGGTACAAACCACGAACTTCTTTCTTCTGTTACCTTGGTTCTCTATACCTAATTCTTCCTGCTTGTCTCCTGCCTCCAAAATTGTCACTGTACCTTGCACTATTAAGATTATTCATGTCTTACAGGAAAGAGCTCTATCTTCAACCCCTTGGTCTTGTCCACCTTGACTACCTAACTCGGTAGATAGTGGCCATTGTGTGTTACTTGTCAAGTGTTTATTATCTTTGAGCAATAGCTCCAAAGGACTAACAACAGAACTTTACGTGCTGACCATCACCTAGATACGCTCTTCGTAATATTTACAACCGGGCTTGCCAATAGATTCATTTGGCATATTTTCTTTTCCCACCTGTCAATGAAAAAAGCATTGTTTTAAATATTTATACCTGATTTCAATCAGCTATCCTTGAGAGGTTTTCATGCTCATTGAAAAACATGGTGTCCTGTGCCCAAAACTGTTCAAAGAATTTATCCCAAATTCATAAACCAGCATTCCCATGACTCTGAGGTGTTAGATGCTCAGGCCAGAGAATGCTTATTTAATGATGCTTAACAACCAAAATTGTAACTAATGGGAGTTTAAATAGGTAGCGTAGTGATTGTACACCTCATTGCACTAGTAATAATTATTGATCTCACCATGTAAAAAAGCTTGGGTTTGAATCCTTGAGCTTCTAGAAAGGGCAGGAGAAAAAGAAAACCATTCAAGAGTCCAAACACTCACCCAGGTGGACTTGAGTGAGCAAAACAGGAGAAAATAATGATTGTCTCCCCATCTCGTAGAATAAGGAACCAATACCAAAACAAAATAGAGGTAGACAAAAGATTATGTAAAGTTTTAGAGATGTGAACATGTTCCATTAGCAGTTCTTCATATAACATAGTAAACAGCCTGTCCTGATTCCTGCCAGTGGCAGAGGAGCTTTGCAGAGGGCTATGATGCTTGTATAGGTGTTGAGAGACATTACCTTAACTAGATCCCACACTTAGAGCCAGAAAATAATCTAACCCTGAAGCATTATTTCTTTAAAAAAAAAATGCTATTTTGAAGGAGAACCACTTTCCTAATGAAGGAATCCTGACAAACGGTATGAATGCTTTTCTTAGAGATTTTAGATCGTAAAAACAAGAAAATCACACAGCAAGCAGGTTAATGCTATCAGTTTTTTTAGCCTTGAAACACAATCGTTTCCCTGAGAACAATGTCCATTTTTAAAGCTTTCTTTTATTTTATAAAGTGTTTCATAGATAATGAGGAAACACCATTATGACGTACATAATTGATTTAATTCAATACACTATATAATATATATTAAAAGTGAAGATATAGAAGGGTTTGATTACATATAAATGTGTGTGTGTATATAAACTTTTAATTAACTTTCTTATGTTTTACTATCTCATCAACTTTAGTACCAACATTAGCACCAGCAGGATTATTCCTAATGAGAGGCTTACAGCACTTCTATGAAAGGAGCTGAGGGACTAATGGGACAAGCTTGCTGTAGGCAGCCTGAGGTGCCACTCTATTCTGATATTTTCCACTGCTCAAGTTACTCCAGTCATTCAACCCCTTTAATTCTACACATGCAATGCCCTATTGAGCTGGCCACCTGCAGACTAGATAGAAAGGTGCAGGGACGAGTCACTTTACGTGACGTTCATGCAGTCTATTATGTACCATACCCCTGCCTCCTTTCCTACCAACACCCAGCATCATTCCTGCATAGCATAGACTGGGGTTGAGGTGAACTATTCTAAGGACCACATCCTCAAATGGAAAGGAACAGATGTAGCAGCATTTCTCAAGTGCCTGCATTCCACAATGAATATTTTTTAATCCAACCAGAATCTGTGTAGGCAGTTTCACATATATATTTATAAGTTATATGTATGAGTGATCTATTCTAAACTGCTTGTTCTTTTAGTATTCCTCTTTCTCCCTAAGGAGAAAGACTTGTTTGGACCTAAGAGTTGACCAGATGGACAACACAATGGTGTGCTGGTACCATTTATGCAGTGAATGGAAGACATGATTTCAGAGCTCACTCTATTCTCAGAGGATCCAGGTCTCCATCTGTTGGGGATGGCCAAATTCAATCCTAATAGTCCAGTTGAGGTACTAAATTCAGTCAGTTATTTAGAGAACTCCCTCATCAGTGCCAGTTTCTCACAAGTTTCCAGTTTTAGGTCACAATTTAGAGCCCGTATTTACAAGGCAGTTAAGGTCACAATAGGAAACATAGGACGCAACTGTCCAAGTAAGGACAACACGTTTGCCCTCTTAGAGAAGAAAAGGAAGAGGCACACAGCGGAAAAAGCAAAAGCTTCCGTGATAAATCAAAGGCAGAGCCCAGAAGAGGACACAAGCTTTCTAGTTCTCACCTATGACTATGCCAAGCAGTCACACAAAAGAAAAGTTTTATTGCTTATGACAGCAGCCAAATAAAATAAAAGAACAAGAACCAGTGGCTTATGTTTTTACCATTACCAACACCCTTCCCACCATTGTTTTGAACAATATCATTTGGTGTTAATCAACTCCTTAAAGGCCACCCATCATTTTCGGTAGAGGTGACTGTCTATTATCCTCTACAAACAAGGCCCTGCACAGTCTGTCTAGGCTGGAATTAAGGAGGAGCAGTTGATCTCGCCAAAATCTCACTAGTGCAAGTTGTCGTTGAGAAGAGCCAGCAGTGGATTCAGGGCCCTGCCAGCTCATTCGAAAGACAATCTTTGTGTTGGCTGCTGCACTCCTAAGGAAATGAGGCTGAGGATGTAAAAAAGACCAGTTGGAATACACACTCACGGGAGGGTTAGAACCCACAGTAAAAAGAGGCTGACTCCCTGACAACTGGGATTTATCCATTTCAATAACTGGGCGGGGGGAGGGGGGGGACTGTACTTAGTGTTTTTTCCTTACTTCTCAAATTTACAGAAGCCTGCTCGAAAGGCAGAAAATTAGACTTTGAGGGGAGCTGCTCTCTGGTTTTGCTAAACACAGATTCTTTTTTGAAATGGAGTCAGGTAGAGAGCAATTCTCCTAGCTGGAGTTAATACCACCATGATTCATAATCTTAATGAGAATGAAGCCAGGATGGCAGGTAGAGGAGACCTACACATAGAGAGGGACAGAGAAAGGAATACTTCCTCCGAGTCAACCTGACCAACAGGGAACTTACTTTTATGCCCTTCCAAGTAGAGACATATAGACTTTCTTCTCTTAATAGTTCATTTGACTACTAACTAGGGCAACTCATGTATTGATTTAGTGACCCTCAGTCAAATGGAACTGTGTGTCTCCAGGACAGAATACATATGACATAGTTTAGAGCACAGATTCTAGAGCCAGGATGCCTCGTCTACCACTTCAAGTCCTGTTACTCGGCATGTGACTCCATCCCTCTGTACCAACCACCACATAGGACTCTCCTGAGGCATAAATGAGTTAACATGTGCAACGATCTAAGAGCTGTGATTCTGTGCCACTCTCCCTCAAGCCGCTATTACCAGCAGTAAAATGTTTGGTTTAAAAGAGGCCTTCAACATATTTTTCATACAACTCTGTGGACATTTATTGAGAGCTTACTGTATTCTAAACTCCAGAAATTAGAACGACAGAGTGGCTTTGGAATCTGACAGTCTGGGTTCAAATTCTAACTTGGCCACTTGCTATACATAATTTTTGTAAGTTTCAGTTCTTTTACATGTGAAATAGGGAAAATAATGCCTAACTCTTTATTGTTTGTGTTAAATGAAATATCAGCTATTACATATTCTCCATAATCCTCAGGAACTAAGTAAAACGACCCCGACAGCCCATTTCCATACCCTCAGAGTTGAAAACAATTTCCGAGATGACAGGAAACCAATAAGAGAACTTTCCTTCTCAAAGTGTCTTCTATCTTTTGAACACTTATTTCTAAGTATGAGTGGCTACAGTTGCATAAAAAATGAGCAGAACTCTGTGCAGTGTTTGAATCTTAGACCCTACAAAAAGCTGCTCGTTCTCCGATGGGGCCTACAAGGCATATCCCAAAGCAAGCAAATTCAAATTCCACATCACACACCCTTGTTCTCTGATTTCCTTGTTTGTTTGGGTTTTGGTTTTTTGGTTTCTTGGTTGGTCGGTATTCACTTCCATTGGTCCTCTCCTGACCCTTCTTGTCCCCAAGCAGACTTCAGTCTCACATCCCACGGTTGATGAGTCTTTCCTTCCAGATTACCCTCCAAACACCACATTCAGCCTTAACTTCCCACTGTGACTCCCAAACTCACATAACCTAATCTATCATATACTGAACATACAAATGCCTTTCCATGCAGCAATATCCTTCCTCTTCAGAAAACAAACTTTATGACAAGTAGAATATTCAGATATTTTTAGTAAAATGTTTGTCACGCATGAAACACCTACTGTATGGTAGCTATATAGAAAATGGTAAGGTTGGATATAGAAAGCTCAATAGCCTACTGCCCACAAACAGGCCCCAGCTGGTAAGGCACTATGTGAGCTCCACGTTCAAGAGCTTCTGAAACACTGCATCCACGTAGATAAACAGCTGGTCACGTATGACAAGTAACCCTCTTTCATTCTATTGATGCCATATGCTATTACTTCTTTGAAGAGAGTGAGGACGTAAAAGAAACAAAATGTTCTACATCTTTCCAGTGCACATGTTTCATCCTCAGTTGAGGTGAACCGTCTTACAACAATGCAATAAAAAGGACACCAGGCTTTAACTTGACTTTTCATAATATGTGCAATATTAATTGATGCTACTATTCTATTCTTAATCAGCTTCATGAAAGGGATGCAATAGGTTTGCAAACAATCCCCTGTTCTTCATCGAGTTATTGTTGGTATGTACGTATTCACAAATTGAATCTAAAATAAAGCTGGCAAAAGCTGTTCACAAGTGCCTTGACTCAAAAATTTAGATGAGAATTGGCTCTCTTTGGTTTAATCCTCCAACAAACATTTATCCAGATGCACTTACTCCACCCTGTCACAGGAAGGAACTAGTAATTGTTTCTGTGTACTGATATGCCCTTATAATTAAGGCTTTGGGGATGTGGGTAAAAAGCTGCTCAGTGTATTTAATTAAAATTAGTAGGAAATTTAAAACCAAGCAAGCATTGTCAGTAGTACTTAGAATTCAATACAAAGAAACCCAGGTGCTTAGAAATGTACACCAGAAGAAAGCAGAGACTTGCTATATTCAGAAACATCATGCAGTTTTCAAATTTCTTAAAAATAACTATAGAATCTTGGATTTTGAGTGAATAGAACTATAATTTTGTAAATCAACAGACTAATCAACCAAGCTGGAACCATCTGAGTACCTACTATGGGCTTAATCCTGAGATTCAATGTTTAATCTTAAAAGTAAGGAGAAATTGAAGAAATATAAGATTATTTCTTGTGTGAGAGATGACACTAAAGAATAAAAAAATAGTTAAGTAAAAGTATTAAAACTAAGTATTATAAAGTGCTACTAACTTCAAAGTACAATAAGAACTCAGAAGGGACAATCAAATTAGGAGCAGTGTCATCAAGAAAAGCTTCATCAATTAGCACACAGCAAGGCTTCAAGAAAGGGAGCCAAGATGAAAGAGCCCCAGGGACCAAATCTTAGACACTTTGAGCAAAAAAAAAATAATAACAATGATGGATTTTAACCTATAGAACAAAATAGGAATCTATGAATCCATGCTAATATAAATAATGTTTAAAAACTGCATAAGAGAGAAGGCACAAATTTTTTATGGCAGACTTCTAATTGACAAAGGCAGAAGGAACAGTGGAAATTGAATTTCATCATTTTGCTATGCTACAGTAGTAACTGTTTCAGGCAAGAATCACTTTTAGATCCTAAAGTTAGTGGGCAAAAGTGTAAGGTGAACCAAGATATTTGCATAATCTCAAAGTAACTCCCCCCAAAGTAACAAAGATATGAAAGGAACAATAGCAACTCCATTGAGCTGAATAGTATCCCTCCCCAAAACTCATGTCTTGCTTGACCTCAGGAGCCAGTCTTATTTAGAGTCAGTGCAGATGCAATAAGTGAAATTACAATGGGGTTACCCTAGAGTAGCGTGGGCCCTTAATCCATTTTGACATGTATTTTAGAAGAAGAGAAGTACACAGAGACAGAGACAAGAATGCCATGTGTCCATAGAAGCAGAGACTGGACACTGCCAACAGCCAAAAAATGCCTGTGGCTACCAGAATCTGGAAGAGGCAAGGAAGGATACTCCCTAAGAGGTTTCCATGGGGCATGTCCCTAAGCAAACCTTGGTTTCAAATATGTAGCCTCTAGGACTGTGAGAGAATAAATATATGCTGTTTTAAGGCATCCAGCCTATGGTACTTTGTTACAGCAACCTAAGGAAACTAATAGTAACTTTAGAGTAGAAAAACCTGGCAGACACAACTTTAGGTGATTGAAATGAACACCACTAATAAAAAGACATGTCAAAAGCACTGTACCTCCTGATACAATGTACCAAGAAGGGCACAATTGCACTTTTGCAGTACTCTTGACAAAAATATATAACATCAATCTAATAAGAAGAAAATCAGACAAATTGAAGTTGAGAACCATTTTATGAAGTAATTGGCCACTACCCTTTGAAAGTGTCAAGGTTGTTAAAGACAAAAAATGACTGAAATAAGAAAATTGTTCCAGACTTGAGGAGACTGAAGGGATGTGACAACAGAATAGAATGTGGTATTCCTGGACTTTGAACTAGGGGAAAAAGACATCAGCATGGACAACTTGCAAAACTTAAAGGATGTCTTCAGATTAGTTTATGTCCCAGTTTGGATCACTGTACTATGGCTACATGAGATGTTATCATAAGGGAAAGCTGCGGAAGGGTATTCAGGGATTCACTGTACTATTTTTCCAACTTGTTCAAGTCTAAAAGTGTTTCAGGATAAAATAATTGTGAATAAAATCCAAGGGTCATTGAAGCAACCTAAATGTCCATTGACAGACAAATGGATAAAGAAGATGTGGTACATATATACAATGGAATATTACTCAGCCATAAAAAGGAACAAAATTGGGTCATTTGTAGAGATGTGGATGGACCTAGAGTCTATCATACAGAGTGAAGTAAGAAAGAGAAAAACAAGTATCATATATTAACTCATACATGTGGAATTGATAAAAATGGTATACAGATGAACCATTCTGCAGGGCAGAAATTGAGACAGAGATATAGAGAACAAACATATGCACACCAAGGGGGAAAAGTGAGGGGGGAGGTGGGATGAATTCGGAGATTGGGATTTACATATATACACTCATGTGTATGAAACAGATAACTAATGACAACTTGCTGTATAGCACAGGGAACTCTACTTCACCTCGCTGTACAGTAGAAACTAATAAAACATCGTAAAACAACTATACCCCAATTTAAAAAAATAAAGAAAAAGAAAAAAATAACAATAAAAATATTTCTATCTCTTAAAAAAAAATTCAGGGGCAAAACTGTTGGGTCAGATAAGATGGATAAGGGAAGGGTTTCCTTGCCACATAAAGGACAGGTGTGAACAAAGGCAAGAGATGGAGGGAGCAGAACCCAGCTGACTGGTCTGTGTTGCAGGTAGCAGGAGGGCATACAGGAGCCTGCATATGTGCTGCTGGAATAGGAGAGCCCGACGAGAATCTCACACTGATACAGAATGGAACCTGTGTAGGGTTTTGAGCCAAAGAATGATGTGATGAAAGCATTGTTAAATAACAATTTGTCTGGCAGGCAAACGCAGGATTGAATCCGCTTATATAGACTCCTCATGTCAAATGAATCTAATCCCCTTAGGACAGTAGTTGACTGAGGAGTCTGAATGGAGCACTTGTCAATATTTCTGTTGCTACACGGGGATGCTTTCTCTCTCAGGTCCTCCTTCCTTCTTCCTTAGAGGCAGAGTGGAGGTCTGTGATGATGGGCAGTATAGACACTAGAAATGTTGTCAGAAAAGCACTAATAGGAAAATACAAGTGACAAAACAGTACTTAGGAAACAAAAAATTTAAAAATACAAATGCAAAATCAGTTAGGAGATCCAAGAATATTTAGTGTTTAGGAAACAAAAATAATCCAGGTACAAAAATAATAAAAATTGTGTGAGTTAAACCAAAAGAAGGGCTTAAGGCCAGAGCAATCACACTGTAGGTAGCAATAATGACCTAAATTCTTGGAGAAGTAGTGGAAGGAGAAGAAGAAACTCAAACCATCCTCTTTCTTTGTTGAAGATTGGTCTGACCTTTTCTAGATTACATTTCAAGATCTAGGCCACAGAGTAAAGACAGATATAGAGACCCAAAAAAGGCCTGAAAGAGGCAAGTGACCAAGAATTTAGAGGTTTCAGAAATAACTAAGTAACAAAAGGTTCCAAAATAATGCAGTTTGAAAATATTAGGGAGAAAAAGAATTAAAATGGACTCAATCATCATAAAATCTCATTAATTCCAGCTCAAGTAGTGGAATTGGCAATCATTTACCCCAGATTAGGTTAAAGTTTACCTTTACACCACTCACAGAAATATTCTGCTAGGCAGATTCACATAAATAAAGAACTATTTAGAAAGCTTTTTGGTAGACCTAGTATGCTCCCAAAGAGAAAGTAATAAT